>NC_139024.1:5998342-6598342 GCF_964662115.1 Mustela nivalis | reverse complement strand
AGGATTGCTTTGTAACTATAGATCATTTGGGGAACCATTACCTCTTCACAACATCAAATCTTCAATGTATAAATAGGCTATATCACTTCATATATTTAAGTCTTCAATTATTTTTAACATTGTTTTATAAATTTCAGAGTAAAAGTTATGCACATCAACTACAGATCTACTGTGACACTGTAGATTTCTGTGATACGATCAATGGTACTAATTCATCTTTAAATTTATTTCATTTACATTTATTTATTTAAATTTGTATATTTTGTTATTTTTAAGTTTACTTGCTTATTGCTATTGTATAGTTGATTTTTTTACATTATATGTGTAACCAGTGACATTGTTAAATGCACATATGAATTATCTGCAGACTCTATTCATTTCTCTGTACACAAATATTTCGTACGCAAATAATGACAGTTCTTTTTTTTCTTCCTATATTTTACCATATTTGATTTTTTCCTTTCCTTTTTCATTTTTCCAGCAGCTCTCAGTTTGTTCCCTATAGTTAAGAGTCTCATTTGGTTTGCCTCCCTCTCTGTTTTAATAATAGAAAATAAAATAATTAGTTTCTTTAATATTGGATTTGATTTTCTTTCTGCTAGCAGAAATTGAGACATTCTGAGTCCAAGTTTCAGACTTTGTAAGGGTTGGTCTATTTTTAGTTGGCTCTTTCTACCAAAGGAAAACCAAACAGAGGTCTGGACAGAAAACTGAAGGTGTTTACAAAGTCCCTCCTCTTTCAAGGGCTCTGAATCACAGTTTCTGCCTTTCTAGTTCTATGTGGAAGCCAAAAGGTTTAACCTCTTAGCAGCAGCTTCCTCATTGGTTTCTCAAACTCTGACCCTTGAGCATCTTTGGATTTGGCCATGGCCTCAAGGGAAAGGTCTTGGACAATACAAACTGTGTGTGTGTGTATGGGCAGGGGAGCAGGGAGCTTGGGAAATCCTCTTCCACTGAGAAAAAAAGCACTGTATAGAAGAAACATGAGAGGATGCTTGTGTAAGCAGTCATGCTTGTGAAATACTTGCGAGTTGGTGAAAAGCAAGGTGGTTCTACCCTCTACTATGTCCTCAATAAAGGAACGGGCATCATCAGCTGAGATTGGGAGGCCTATGTGGACAGCAGATGGAGTGAGGGTCCAGGAGAGCTTGCATAGAAAGAAAAAGGTTCAGAACTAGTGATCCTTAAAACTGGGGAAATTCACTTAATAGAGAAAACTGGTGAATTGCCAAACAAATTACATAATTTTTTGTAAGGCAATTTTCTCACCTGCTTTATTTATCCAAACTCTCTTACAGGGTTGATGCAGGCAAGGACTTTATTAGTAGTCTTTAGTTAAGACTACTTTATCAGTAGTCTTTGAAGACTACTGAGTGTTATAAAAATACTAAGGCACAGATAAACATAGGGATTTGTGAAGGAGGAAGTGGGAGTTGGTGAAACTCAAGGGAAGTAGAGGAGGGAAGAATGGTCAAATCTTTGCAATTGGCCACGGGAGACCTAGGGAGACCTGATTCAATCAACATCTTGGAAGGAATCACAAGCCTGTTTAGGAAGAAGGAGGATGGGGTTGCTTACTGAGGGGGTCAAATCAGAGAGTACTACTAGTATGCCCGGAAATGTTTTAAACACAGGTGCAATTTTAGAAGATTGTTATTTATTTATCTGAGCATCTGAGCATTCTGTGTCTCTGAAGCAAAGACAAGATAGAAAAACAAGAGTTAAGATTCATTATTGTTATTATTCTTATTGTATGTTTTAATAAATGCAGACTCTCAACCTACTGTCCCCAAAGGGGTTCTGCAATCACTAGGCATTCAGCCAAACCATCATGTATTATGCATAAGGCTGCTTTGTTTACTTTAAAAGATATTTAAGAGCTGTTCCAACTGCATACTGCACCCAATCTCTATAGCATCTGTGAGCATTGAATTCTACTTGGGTAACCCTTTGCATCTTGAAAGCTTAAGGCATTTGGTTTTTACCCTCACTGGGCGTCTTTGATTCCTGTGCTCTCACTGTGATGCGTCATAATCAAAAAGGTCAACAACCGGTGCAGTCACGTTGACTGTTGAATACCAACCCTGTAGAGAGCTTCCTGTATGTATAAGTCGGCTGTTGTACAAATCGCTGTAGTCAGTTGTTCTAGAAGTCTCTGTGCTTCTTGAGGATGGAATTTATAACTGGAGCCATGGAAGGATTCAGGATTTTCTGGAAGATACTAGTCATGTCCCAGGTATCCAAGCAGTAGGATTAGTTAGTGATTTCAGCAGTGTGTCTTTGCGAATTTGGGTAACTGAATGACTCTTTCATCCATTGGTAATATGTGAACTAACATTTGTTCAAACAGTATTATGAAACCCCTACAATCTGCAATGCTTTGTGTGTCTGTTAAACTTCTGTGAACTCAATGGAGTATGGAGGATGGTTCTTCCCCATCAATAATTTTTAATTAGTCAAAGAAACAAACCATATTCACGTAAAGCAGTTTTAATAATAAAAACCCATCCTGTGTAGAATTTAATAGTTTACAAAACACTTCAATCATGTAGAAGGCTCATGAAATTCTAATAGTAGGTTAATACGACTTTTATAATTTCTATTTTAAGGGCATTGGGAAACTGAGTTTCAGAGAAGCACCTACTAGTAAATGGCAGGGTCAGAGCTTGAGTTTCCTGTGATGACCCCCCACCCCTGGGTCTGGACAGTGGGGAAGCCCAGTCAGCGTCCAGCTGAAACAGCAGTGCAAAGACCTGTTTGTGTGATTGAACACGGTGTAACCAAGCAACTCTAATTCCATGTGGAATTAGACCTGTCTCATTGACCTTGTCAAATGAGTTTGGACCTGAACACAGAAAAGGTAGGCAGAGATGGTAGAGAGGATATTCTAATCCAGAATAATGGGAGCCTGAACCTTCACTCAAGACTCAGTGTGACATAGTCCATGGACAGCCCAGGGCTCCACCCAACTGAAGCAGAGGTCTGGGGTTTGGGTCTAGGCAAGACAAACAGGTAAGAAAATAGGGTTGAGTGGAGATGAGCAGTAGATCCACCGCTGGATTTAATTAGGGAATTGACACTGCCAGAAGCATTTTAATGTTGCTCACTGAAAGGCTTATTTCATTTAAAACTTTGGTAAAAGGGTGGTTGAGTTTGTGGTGTTTTACACAGATGATGATGTATTATTATTATTATTAATTATTATTTTATGATGTATTATTTCTATAAAGTTTAAAAAAATCTCTTTAATTGTCACCTTAATAGAGCTGTAATTTTACTCAAAGCTAAGAAAAGTGAATCCTTATCTCACTATATATTTAGATTAGAAGGACGCAGCTGGGCTTTAAAATCGGCCCCATGCATTTTTCCCTTCCATAATTTGGCGAAACTGTAGCGACCTACTCTCCAACATTGGCCTCTTTCCTTGTTTTAACACAATGGAAGTGTTCACATTTCTTCCAAAGGGCTTATTCACAATTATGCAGTCCTTTATGGAAGCTTCCTACAGAAAGTCACACAGAGTGATGCAGGCACCCCGTTTGTCTGGGTTCCTGCCGAGAGGCAGCACTTTAATGAAAACAAGGAAGCCAGACCACATCGTGAGTAAGATTTTAATGTGCAAGCCAGCATACTAAAATGTTAACCACCCTGCTCATATCATTCACATTAAGGAAAATGCAGTTATTCTGACATACCAGATGCACTTAATTTTAAAAGCGCTTCTCATTCACACACCAACTAAATTATCTGCTATTTTTTTTAATCTCTCTCTTTTTTTCCCTTGACCCTAAGAAAATGGGTCAGAGAAAAATATGCTTCCTGTCTTTATACTGAAAAAAAAAGGGAGAATTTTTGCAAATAGCAATGAAATATCATATTTCCACTTTGAGATTTAACATTATTCAGAAGAATGTATTTAAATGAGAGTAGCAATGAAGCATGAAATATTCCGTTTCCTGATACAGCCATGCTCACTCTCTTTTATTGTTGTGGTAACATCCTCAGAGAAGTTGCATTCAGACGATGAGTTCATTCCCTTCAGATTTGCTGGCTGTTTACTTTAATATATTTTAATAATTATGTAATTAGCTCATCATCTCTCCCACATTCAGTATTTCCCTCCTAGCTACTTGCTTTGTTTACTTTAGGGACTCTTTGGAGTTCTGTGTACAGAATTAGTAAGTGGCATAATTTATCTCTTCACTGTTCACAGAGAATCTTTCAGACCCAGAACACCTCTAACCGCAATCAGTCTGGGCCACTTGGGTGACGATGGGGTTCTCAGTAGTTACTGATTCCAGGAATCCATTCAAAAAGCACAGTTCACTCTTTATGCAGTTACATTTTGATTTCTTAACCTATAGATTTTGTATCTGAAACCATTTCTAAAGAAACTTCTCATCAAGAGTGTTAAATTACTAATCAATAGGTCAAGAGATGTACAACAGGGAACAGGAGAGATTTGGGACAGAAAAAACAAGAGGGCAGGACCAACCATTTTCTTGATGGAATAATGACAAAAGTAAATAAGAAGTTCTAAAATTTTGAATGACAATAGATGGCCATCCCAGCCCCACTCCCTGTTTTGTTGTTGGGGAGGGGTTGAGAAGCGAAGCAGGAATGCACCTCTGCAGAGAAACAGCCAGAGGCCTGCTAGTGAGCGAGCCACAGGGACTGGTTCAGAGGGAAGGATGAGGAGGCAGGTGGATACTCCCTTGGAATAAGGATCTCAACAGATAGAAACTATTTCTAGTCCTGAGAGAGCAGGAGGCCCTTAGCCAATGTGCCCAGCAGTGAGACTGTAAGCAAGAAGATCAGATTAAGAGTGAATTATAAAATCTGTAAAAGAAATTAGTGGAAAACAAATGTATGTAGATTGACTAGGACTTCCCCCAAATCTGGGAAGTCAAACTAAGGAAGTACCAAGTGGTAGAAATTTCAATTGAAATAGGTTTCAGGTTAATTAAAACAATCAAAACTCTTCTAGAAACGTAATAGACTGCCTCAGCAAGCAACATGCTTTTCATGAATTGAAATGTTCAAACATAATAAATCATCATTTGCTGGGTTCGTTTCAAGACAGACTCAGACATGAGCTACAATTACACAACATTACCTAACAGTTCCATTTAATACGTAATCCATGGTTCGAAGCTTCTTTATTTTTAGATCTATTTATTAGCTCTTACAAGACCAGTGCTCTAACCCCTGAGCTATAGGGCCAGATTTATTTATTAGCTCTTAAAACAGATACTATCCTTACTGTTTGCACAAGGAAGACAAAAGGATGGTCTCTGACTTCACTTTAGTGCTCATAAAACAGGAGGAAGGGTCCCTACAATCACGGTAGAACCAAGAGAGAATAAATAAACAAGGCAATTAAACAAAAAAGGCGAGGAAAAATCCCGCGGCAGCAACGGCACCTCATTATTATTTCTACATCAATTTAATTATGAACTCCCACAGATAATCCTAAACTACCTAAGGTAGATAAAAAGGAAAAATACCAACTCACAGGTTTTTGTATTTTAATTTTTGTTGAATTTTATATATTATTTTATTTTCTTTCAGGCTTTCTTTTTGACTCATAGCTGATTTTAAAATGTATGTTTAATTTCCAGGTGTTCGGGGTTTTTCATGTTGTCTTTCTATTACTGATTTCTAGTTTGATTCCATTATGGTCAGAGAACATACTCTGTATGACTTATTTTCTTTTAAATGTGTGGAGGTTTGTTTAATAAACCAGAATATGATCAATCCTGGTGAATATTCCACCAGTGCTTTAAAAGAATGTGTTTTCTGCTGTTGTCTGGTGGGACATTCAATAAAGCTCAGTTAGATTCTGTTGATTGATGGTTATTTACAGACCACTGAAAAGCTCCTCCTTAGAACATTCGTTATACTTTATATCTCAGGAAAGCACTTTAGATAATAACCACTATTTAAACTTTGTTAATAATGCCAGATATGTTGCATTCTATATATAAATCTGATACAGTCTTAATTATAGTTTCAGTCTCCACACTACTTTCACTCAGAATACTGTTTCAAAGGATTTTAATAATTACTTAAAGAATTCCATTGCTGTGAAAAGTATGGTAAAATAACTGTAGAATTGGGCAATGCTAGCACCTTGTTTACTACAGTAACCACTCAGGACTATGCATATGGTAACTCTACCATGAAGATGAAGAGGTCCACCCATGGCTGTGTGTCTTCTTGTGTGGTCGTCACTCTAGGCAGGAATTTGCCTCGCTTTAGAAGAAGTGTTCCCTTACGTCCAGTCTAAGGCGTACCTGGAAATGGCATCAGTGGGCATCTCCCTTTTGCTTTCTGAAGGGAGGGGAGAGAGGATCCGGAAGGGCACACAGATAAAAAGGACATCATGCTGCGCCAGGGACATGGCGGACTTGTGCCTGTCACTGTTCCTTGATAAAAGCATGGCATGTCAGATGTCTGTGATTGCTACCTCATGCGGGATCCCCTCCAGGAGCAGTGCAGCTGCCCAGGTTCGGTGAGGAGCATCTTGCTTGGGTCACCCTCTGGCTTCTAGATGGCTTTCTCCTGTCCTCCACCCACAGGGTTTCCTTCCTGTAGGTCAAGAGCCAGAGAGTAAGGGACATGCTTCTTTCCTTCCCCTCTGCATCCTCCCTTTCCTCACCTCTCATTTCTCTGTAACAGATAAACACAAGCACTTCTCGTGTTCCTGAACATGCAGACAAGTGGCTTTTGGCTGATGGAAGAAGTGCTTGTCTGGCTAGCCTAGCCCTGCTTCAGGGTGCTGCTTTCCCGCACTTGGTTCCTACTGTGACTGGCTCAGGTGTTCTCCCTGAGGTATTGTGACTGGGCCAGGGCTGGAAATGCATCTGCTCCCTGGACTAGGTTTTCCCCATTTCAAATCACTGTAGCCCAAGAACAAAGTTATATTGTAGAGCATATGAGGACTTCTGCTCACATCACATTTACTAACATTCCATTGGCCAAAGCAAGGGATGTGGCCAACCACCACAGGACATGACGAAGAATCATCCTCTGTTCTTCCTGGTGGTGTGGGGAGAAGCCAGTGAGCGTCTGCTGGACAGTAGTGAAGCTACTCCATAGATCTAGGGCCTCCCTCTCTTTTCAATCCACTCCAAATCTAGCTTTTCTTACCAGCTCGAACTATTCGGGGGACCAAAGGGAAGAAGATATTTATAATTAAACAGAAAAAAAGAAAGGGAATCACCTAATCTTCCACCTAATTTCAAGCAGAGACAACAAATTCATGGTAAATGATGGATGAAATAACTATATTTGGGTAGAGAACTTGGGCAAGGACAATGCTCGTCTGCAGGAGGAAAACGGGAGATCTCTAATCTGTTTCTCCTTTGGTTTCCCTTGTCTTCTATTCAGTTGACTAGAGCACAGTAGCTGAACAGTAGGAAAACAGAAGAATATAGCACTAGAGATGCCTCATTGTGACACCCACACGAGCCTAGCCTGTTCTTCTCTGCCATGTGATTTGACTTGCTCCAGGTTTTTTTTAAATGTTTTTTTTTTATTTTTTTAAGTAACTTTAGTTTATTTCTTAAGCTGAATTTGTTCCTCATGTGTTCAGTATTTGATTGGATTTACTTCCTGAGGAAAAACAGAGTATAAATATAACACCTAGATTGTAATATTTTTAAATTGTGGAAAGTGGTTAATTTTCCCATAAAAAAGTAATACATGGATTAATCCACATGGATGATTGAGCCCAGGAATCTGTAAGTCTCTCCTGCATATAGTATCTAGAATTGGGTGCAGGGGCATTTTTTTTAGAAAGATAAATCCAAAATAACAAGGAAACATAAAGTGCCATTAGTGAATACAAAATAACAAGTAATTTCTGAAAGGTGAAGTTCCCCGAAAAGTGCTTCAGGAGGGGCCTGGTGCAGAGCAGGGGCAGCTGGTAGTTTGTCAGGTAGGGTCTGTGGGAAGAAGCGGGGCTCCCTGGGCAGGAGCCAAAGTCATGGAGGAACTGAATTAATTGTGTGTGTGTGTGTGTGTGTGTGTGAAATAACAGCTAATATAATGATATATATTATTTTAATCACTTCATAATTGCATATACATATATATTAGCATTTCTAAGTGATTATGTTAAGAAAGGTAAACTTTCAGATTTAGAGGAGTAAGCATAGCAGGAAGTCTTTTTTTTAATCATATAAAATTATATGCTTTTATTTGAACATAAAATAGAAGGTAAATTCATAAAGAAAGGATCTGTAAGGAAGCATTCTTTGAGTGGATAAACTGGGACTTCACAAATCTAGATTCAAGTATTAATTTCACTTTCTGTTGTATGAATTGTTAATGAGATTGTCTTTGAATATAACTCAGGTAATTAAGAACATGTATTGGGGCACCTGGTTGGGGGGCTCCTGAGATCGAGCCCCAAGTCAGGCTCTCTGGTCAGTGGGGAGCCTGTTTCCCCCTCTCTCTCTGACTGCCTCTCTACCTACTTCTGATCTCTCTCTCTCTGTCAAAAAAGTAAATAAAATTAAAAAAAAAAAGAACATGTATTAAAAAGTGAAAACTAAATTAGTACAAATCACTAGAAAAATACTTAGCAAATATAGAAAAATAAAGAAGAAAATCATATTCTAAATATTCCCTTTACTGAGAAAAGATGTAAATATTTTGGCATAATTCCTTATTATTTGCAGAATTTGTATTATTTGATATAAAGCAGAGGTTTTTTTTCTCTTCAGCATTTTCTCAACCTACCATACTCATTATTATATTTATTACTATTATTTGCTCAATATTATTTGTTATGCACTTTCCTACACTCTATGCCTAATTCTACATTTTGCCTGTTAAAATTTTATAGTTAAGAGCTAACTATGGTTATACTGAATCCAGTTTTTCTTACAAACCAACTTATAATACATGGATTTGTCAGCAATTAGCTGGTGTACTAGAAGTTATCTTATTCTTCAAGTATATCCTTTCTTGTGAAGTTTTGGGCATGTAGTGTGTGTGTGTGTGTGTGTGTGTGTGTGTGCATGTTCTCTTCAAAAAGAAAATTTTTTGAAAGCAGGTATTTTTTAAATTGTATCATCTAGGAGGTGCATATGGACCTTTATGTAGGTCCAAGATGCTATAATTATTTTTTCTTATTTGGGGTGGGGGAGGGGCAGAGGGTGAGGGAAAGAGAACCTCCAGCGGACTGCGCAATGAGCTGCATGCAGCAAGAGGTGACGGCAGGGCTCGATCTCATGACGCTGAGGTCACTACCTGAGCCGAAATCAAGAGCTGGACACTTAACTGACTGAACCACATGATAAACTATTCTGTTCATTTGTTTTCCTTAATAATAGTTTTAAATTTTAGGACTTAACTACTTTTCTTAAATTTGTTCATTAGCGTTTAATATCTTTGATACTGTTATAAGAAAATATTTCAAAAGTAGTATTTCCAATTGTTTGCTATTAGTATAAAGAATGCAATTGATTTTTATGTTTTGATCTTATGCTTTTTAATCAAGTTAAATTTACTAGTTTTTCGGGCTATTTTGTAGATTCTTAGGAATGTTTATGTAAAATTATATAAACACAAAATTTGTGAATGTACTTTGTTTCTACCTTCTTGAATTTTATTCCATGTGTCTGTTTTTCTTGTCTAATTACAGTAGCTGAGATTTTCAGCATTATGTTAAGTAAAGGAGTGGGTCTCCTTAAATATAATAATAAACAAAGTTATATTGGTACAGTCAAATAGGAAAGTGTTTTATTTTCTGAAAGAGATTGTAGAAGATAGGTCTTTTTAATCTTTTAAGTATCTGAGGAACTTTATTGAAGCCATCTGGTTTTGAATTTTCTTTGTGGTAAAGTTTTTGGATTTTTTGGCTTTGTTTTGTTTATTGGTTGGTTAATTCTAACAAAAACATTTATAATTTATTAATGCCTGCTTCTTCTATTGCTGGGTACCATACGAAATTAAAACAATATAGCTTCACAGGAGTTTACAATTAGGGTTTTAAATAAAACATTTAAATGCTTAATGGTTCAAGTCTATGCAAATTTTGTTTCATTTTGTGTTTGTTTTGGTAAGTTGAATTTTTAAATAATTTTCTTATTTTAAATATGCTATTGAAATAAAATCAATTTTATTCCAAGTTTATTGGAATAAAATCACTCATAAATATCCTGTTATCCTTTTTTTTTAAAAGATTTTATTTACTTATTTGACAGAGAAAGAGAGACTATAAGCAAGGGAGCAGCAGAGGGAGAAGGAGAAACAGGCTGTCTGCTGAACAGGGAGCCTGACGCGAGGCTAGATCTCAGGAACTCTTCGATCATGATCTGAGCCAAAGGCAGATGCGTAACTAACTGAGCCACCCAGGCATCCCAATATCTTGTTATTCTTCTAATGTCTGTAGTGAATCTTTTATTTCTAATATTTACATTTTAGTTATCTCTCTCTCTCTCTCTCTCTCTTTTTTTTTTTTTTTATCATGTTATGACCAGTTTGGAGTTAATCAATTGTATTGATCTTTCCAAAGAACCTACTTTTGGCTATGATAATTTTCCTCTCTTGTTTTTCTGTTTCCTATGTCTTTGGATTTTGTTCCCATCTTCATTATTTTCTTATTTCTACTTGGATAAATTTCTTCTTTCTGGTTACATTAAGTTTTCTGTGTCTTCTATTTCTAGCTTCTTAACTAAGAAATATAGATCATAGAAGTTAGACATTTATTTTTCTCAAATATATCTGTTTAATGGTCTGAAGTTTCTCTATAAGGACTTTAATTACATTCCACAGTTGTGATATATTGTATTTTCATTTTAGTTTTTATTTAATTATTTTCTAGAATAATTCATAATTTCTTTTTTTGTTCCACACACTATTTAGAAGTATGCCACTTAATTTTCAAATACTTCCTATTTTTATTGATTTCTCATTAACTTACCTCAGTGAGAGAACATACTGTATATGACAAAAATCTATTAAATTTATTAAATCATACTTTATGGCCAAGGTTATGCTCTAACTTGGTAAATATGTCATGTACACTTGAAGAAAATATATATTATGCAGTTGTTAGGTGCAGTGTTCTAGAAATAACAATTAGTTCATGATTTTGATAATATTGTTTAAATTATATATGCCTTTCCTGTTTATTTTGTCTAGTTTTCTACTAATTTCTGAGTTAGGGAAAAGATTAACTTTTCACCAGAATACATTTATACTCTATGGCTATGTAATTATATTTACTTACATCTTGTTACATATTTTATATATCCTTAAATACATATATATATATGTATATATATATATATACACACACATATACATATCTATTTATGAGTCAACACATATACAGAAAAAATAAGAAACATATATATATAATACAAACATAAAAAGTTACTATATATAGTTTAGGCAATGTTCAGGACAGAATTATTCAAATGTTTTTAAAATTCTGTCAGTTATATAATCATTTTGGAGAATGTAGCTGGTTAGTCATGTGATCAGGGACTCCAAACGATGGGTTGTAGCTTTCTAAATTCCAGGCTTTCTCTATCTAGAAAAGAAAAGCTGGCAGCATCACAATTGCAGACTTCAAGCTCTATTACAAAGCTGTAATCATCAAGACAGCATGGTACCGGTACAAAAACAGACACAAAGATCAAAGGAACAGAATAGAGAGCCCAGAAACGGACCCTCAACTCTATGGTCAACTAATCTTTGACAAAACAGGAATGTCCAATGGAAAAAAGACAGTCTCTTCAACAAACGGTATTGGGAAAATTGGACAGCCACATGTAGAAAAAATGAAAGTAGACCATTTCCTTACACCACACACATAAATAGACTCAAAATGGATAAAAGAGCTCAATGTGAGACAGGAATCCATCAAAATCCTTGAGGAGAACACAGGCAGCAACCACTTTGACCTCAGCCTCAGCAACTTCTTTCTAGAAACCACCAAAGGCAAGGGAAGCAAGGGCAAAAATGAACTATTGGGACTTCATCAAGATAAAAAGCTTATGCACACAAAGGAAACAGTCAACAGAACCAAAAGTCAACCAACAGAATGGGAGAAGTATTTGCAAATGACATACCAGATAAAGGGCTATAAATCTATAAAGAACTTATCACACTCAACACTGAAAGAACAAGTAATCTAATCAAGAAATGGGCAGAAGACATGAACAGACATTTCTGCAAAGAAGGCATCCAAATGGCCAACAGACACATTAAAAAGTGTTCAACATCACTCAGCATCAGGGAAATACAAATCAAAACCACAGTGAGATACTACCTCACACCAGTCAGAATGGCTAAAATTAACAAGTCAGGAAATGACGGATATTGTTGACGATGCAGAGAAAGGGGAACCCTCCTACACTGTTGGTGAGAATGCAAGCTGGTGCAGCCACTCTGAAAAACAGCATGGAGGTTCCTCATAGTTACCCTATGACCCAGCAATCGCACTCCTGGGTATTTATCCTAAAGATACAAATGTAGTTATCTGAAGGGGCACATGCACCTAAATGTTTATAACAGAAATGCACGCAATAGCCAAACTATGGAAAAAGCCTAAATGTCCATCAACAGAGGAATGGATAAAGAAGATGTGGTGTATATATATACAATGGAATAATATACAGCCAACAAAAAACTGAAATTTTGCCATTTGCAATGACAAGGATGGAACTAGAGGGTATTATGATAAGCTAAATAAGTCAATCAGAGAAAGACAATTATCATATGATCTCACTGATAAGAGGAATTTGAGAAACAAGACAGAGGATCATAGGGGAAGGGAGGTAAAAATGAAACAAGATGAAACTAGAGAGGGAGACAAACCATAAGAGACTCTTAATCTCAAGAAACAAACTGAAGGTTGCTGGAGGGGACGGGGGTGGGAGGGATGCAGTGGCTGGGTGATGGACATTGGGGAGGGTATATGCTATGGTGAGAAAAAATAATAATAATATAATATAAAAAAAGAAATGATCTACCTATGTAAGACAAACAGGTCAAAACCAAATCCATCCAATAATAACAAAAGATATTCTTTATTAATTTCCCCCCAAATGAATTAAGTTTACATGTTTTTTTCCCCCGAGTTTGCATGCTTTTTAACAGCAAATATCTTAAACCAATGGTCTTCATTGTGGCTCAAATATAACTACTAATATGTGCATTGCTCCAGATCTTTTCATTATTCCTTAATAACCCAAATCCAGAGCACTCTGGATATATTTTAGGTGAACTGATGGTTGCCAAGCCATGTAAAGTCTTATACTTTATTATTAATATGTGCTAGAAAATTTTTAAAAGTGTTTTCCTTATGACAACATGACATTTTATCTCTATAAAGGCATTTATTTATATAGATTAATTAAACAATAAAATGCCAATTTAGGAAGGCATTGCAATACATTTTTCCTTTCTTTTTTACTTTTGATGGTAGAGGTAAAAGGTTGATTTGAAAATTCTGTGTACAATTCTGCTTTTGTTTTAGCTTTGTGTTTGGGTCTCTCTGAAGTAGCTCAGCAGTGCTTAGCCTCTGGGTAAGAAAAAACTATTATGTTAGCCTTGGCTATAAATTGGTACCACTGGGATGGACAACTACTTAAATTATTATATTATTTTTCACAAGTTGCCATGTTCTGAAATACTTCCCATTCATCAACTTAATAGCTCAGCGGGTATCTTCTATAGTCTTTATTGTCTGGATCAGTTAGCTCTGGAGGGTAGAATGGTGATTATGAGGCCAGGGTTGTGATGTTAATCCCTGTACGGGCCAGTTGCTTCTCAGTTAGAAAAACCCTGTGCACAACTACCACCTGCACCTCTAACCTTGAGGTCTTGCAGTCCCACATTAAGGGTTATAAAAGTGATATGTCATGGGAGTGTAGATGACATAGTGTAATTCATCATTACTATTAGTAAAAAAAAAAAAAATCAAGGTAAATATTCTCTTGACTAGGTATTTTATTCATTCTTAAATGAGGAAGCATGTACATTGATTCAAAGCTATATATGCAAGGATTTAAATGAATGTCACTTAAATAAATACAAAGCCAATAGCTTTTTGAATCTGAAATATTGAAGGATAAAGCAGATCAATGCTTGAACTTTGGAATCCTCTTAAAACACACAATGTGTCATATCCCAAACTCCCAGAGATGCATTTTGGGGAAGCTCAAAAATTCCTTCAGTCTGATTTGGAACTTATTTTATTTCCAGTCTTTCATGATTGTCACATCTGGTTTTTCATCTAGGTGTATTTGTGATCTAGTCTTGTTTGGATTGACAACTCCGTTTTTATCCATCTAGGTGGCTGAGTCCCAGCATATCCCAAAGTCAACATTCTTCTTTCTAGTAATTGTAGTTTTTCTGTGATGACCTATGCTTCTGGAACTCTCTCCTTGCCTGCACTGCCTTTTGACTCAATTTTTAAGGGAAAGAGATTGGGTTCTTAACACAATATCTTTCTCCACCCATCCAGTCAAGAATATTTGCTGACTATCAGCTTTTATCAAAGTGATGTATAAGATAAAGAAAACAATGATGAATTGCTTAAGAAACTTACCATTCAGGTTTAGGAAAAAAGAAGTGAGCATACTTAATTTTAATTAAAGTAAGACCATGGGTCATGACCAACAGTTATGGAAAAGATAGAAGCAGTGCTGTAGAAATCCTTCAAATATCGAACTGTGCTATATATATTGAGGTCACTGCTTTGATATTGATTCTCCTCAATGTACTTACTGGAAAGAAATGGAAGTTGGTGGCCAATATAACCACATTTAATTTTTCCTTGCTACTTTATGTTATGTGACCTAAAGTAAGTTGCTTAATTTCTCTGAACTTCAATTTTCCACTCATAAATGATGTATGATAATATATTTTGGAGAGTTTTCATGAGAATTAACAGTAATATATATAAAAATAAGTACACTTTCTCTTACACAAGCAGATGTTCGGAAAATGTTGAATAAATAAATAAATACATAGGCAAATGGTTAAGTTGATTATGACTTGCTTCTAATACAAATTTTGTACTTCTTTAAAAGAATAACACAAGGGTAATATGATTACACCTTTTCGGTTTTCTCTTGAAGTATATATTCTCTGGCATTCCACCTCCTAATTAACTTAATTTAGGTCTTCCATGCCTCGAAAATGTACTGCAAGAATAACACCTGGTCATCCCGTCTCTACAACTCTGTGATTCTTTCAATTCACCTTGAGTGTAATTCTCATACAAAACGTATATCACCCATCTGCTTTAAAATCATTGAAGACCTATTACAAATCAGGGTTTGATTTTCTTATCATTACACCCTGCTAGTCTTCTTCTTACAAGATAAGACAAACTAAAAAATGACCAAGCACCCACTTATTTGTAATATTTTTTAAATAAATATTCTCCATGGCACCTGTATGTGGAGTCAAAACACCAATATTTGTTAATTTTGTCATCGGAATTTTTTTCAACATTATTGATATAATTGACCTGTAATATTGTGTAAATTTGTGGTGCACATAGTAATGATATTATTTATTCTTTTCAAGATTTATTTATTTATTTTAGAGAAAGAGAGTGGAGGGGAGAGGCACAGAGAGAGAAAGAAAGAAGGAGAAACTCAGGCAGACTCAGTGCTGAGCGGGATGTGAAGCTTCATCTCATGACCCTGAGGTCATGACCTGAGCCAAACCAAGAGTCGGACGCTCAACTGACTGGGCCACCCAGGCACCCCAGTAATGATTTTATACACCTATATATTGCAAAACGATTTCCACATTAAGGTTAGTTAATATAAACATCATCGTGCATAGCTACAATTTTTTTAAACTATTATAATCTACTCTCTTAGCAACTTTCAAGTATGAAATATATTGTTGTTAACAACAGCCATCATGCTGTACATTACATTCCCAGACATTATTTGTCTTATAACTTGAAATTTGTACCCTTTGACCGCTTTTACCCATTTCCTCCATGGATGGAAACCACCAATCTATTCTCTATTTCTGTGAATTTGGATTCCACGTATATGTGAGTTTATTCAGTATTTGTTTTTCTGAGTTATTTCTCTTTGCATAATGTCATCAAGATTCATGTGTGCTGCTGTAAATGGCAGGATTTCCTTCATTTTATGGGCAAATACTACTACATTGAGTATATATATTCACACATATATATACACACACACATATATAACATATATATACATATATAATCTATACATATAATCTATACATATATAATCTCATCTTCTTTATCCATCTAACTGTTTGATGGACATTTAGCATTTGAGTTGTTTCCATGCCCTGCATATTGTAAATAATGCTACAGGGGACATGGGAGTGTGACTATTTCTTTAAGATAGTGATTTCATTTCATTTGAATATATATCCACAAGTGAAATTGCTGGATTATAGAGTACTCCTGTTTTTAATTTTTAAAAATTAATTAGGGGAAATCCATACTGTTGTCTATAATGGCTATCCCATTTTCCATTTTCCATTTCCCCAGCAGAGTACAGAGTATCCCTTTTCTCCACATTCTCACCAACACTTGTTATTTCCTGTCTTTATCATTATAGGTACTCTAACAAGTGTAAGATAATACTTCCTTGTGGTTTTGATTTATATTTCCTTGATAATTAGTGATATCGAACACCTTTTCATGTACCTGTTGGCCATTTGAATATCTTCTTTGAATAAATGTCTATTCAGGTCCAATGTTCATTTTTTAATTGGATTTGTTTTCTCTTGGTTTGTATGGGTTTCTTACAAATTTAGATATTAACCCCTTATCAAATATTTGGTTTATAAATATTACCCCCCATTCCATAGGTTTCCTTTTTATTTTGTTGGTCATTCCTTTTGCTGTGCAGAAGATTTGTAGTTTGATGTACTCCCACTTGTTTATTTTTGCTTTTGTTGCTTGTGCTTTGGGTGTCATTTTCATAAAATCATTGCCATGGAAAATTTCTCTATCATTTTTTCTAGGAGTATATTGGTTTCTTTTCTTATATTTAGGTATTTAATCCTTTTGGAGCTAGTTTTTTTGAGTGGTGTGAGTTAGGGGTCCAGATTTATCCCTTTGCAGGTGAATACCTGGTTTTCCCAGGACAATTGATTACAGAGACTATCTTTTCCCCTTTGAGTGTTCTTTCTTCTCTTGTCAAATATTATTCGATTGTTTTAGAATGGTTTATTTTTGGACTCCAGATTCTGTCTGGATGCATGTGTCTATTTTGTTTAAGAAAATTATTATTATTGGGACGCCTGGGTGGCTCAGTTGGTTAAGCGGCTGCCTTCGGCTCAGGTCATGATCCCAGCGTCCTGGGATCGAGTCCCACATCGGGCTCCTTGCTCGGCAGGGAGCCTGCTTCTCCCTCTGCCTCTAGCCTGCCACTCTGTCTGCCTGTGCTTGCGCTCTGTATCTCTCTCTCTCTCTAAAAAATAAATAAAAATCTTAAAAAAAAAAAAGAAAATTATTATTATTTTTTTTATTTAAAAGAGAAGCAAGAGATAGCAAGAAAGAGCATGAGTAGGGGGTGGGGGAGAAGTAGAGGAAGAAGCAGGTTTTCCACTGAGCAGGGAGCCTGAAGCAGAGTTCTGTCCCAGGACCCTGGAATCATGACCTGAGCCAAAGGCAGATACTTAACCAATTGAGCCACCCAGGCACCCCCTATGTGTCTATTTTTATGCCAATATCACACTGTTGTCATGACTATAGCTTTGTAATATAAATTAAAATCAGGAAGTGCAATGCTTTCATCTTTGGTCTTATCTCTCAGTATTGCTTTTAGTATCTGGGTCTTTTGTGGTTCTATACAAATTTGGGAACTTTTTTTTCCATTTTCATAAAAAGAAAGAAATCTTGAGAGAGAAAATTGAATCTATAGATTACATTGGGTGGTATGAACACTTTAACATTAGTTCTTCCAAACCATGGACACAGAATATTTTTCCATTTATTTGTGTCTTCTTCAACTTCTTTTATCAATGTCTTCTAGTTTTAATTGTACAGCTCTTTCCTCTCCTTGGTCAAATTTATTTCCAAGTATTTTTCACACTATTATAAATGAGATTGTTTTCTTTATTTCTTTTTCAGAAAATTCATTTTTAGTGTATGGAAACATAACTGATTTTCATATGTTGATATGATATTCTACAACTTTTCAAATTTGTTTATCGATCCTAACAGTTTTTTGTTGGGAGTCCTTGGATTTTCTACAAAAATCGTGTCATCTGCAAACAAAGACAATTGTACTTCTTCCTTTCTAATTTAGATGTCTGTTTTTTTTTTGTCTTGTCTTGTTTTTTGTTTTTTGCTTTTTTTCTGTGCCTTATTGCTCTGGCTAGCACTTCCAGTTCTACATTGAATAGGGTGGTGAGTATGAACACCTTTGTCTTCTTTCTTTCTTTTTTTTTTAAAGATTTTATTTATTTATTTGATAGAGATCACAAGTAGATGGAGAGGCAGGCAGAGAGAGAGAAAGAAAGAGAGGGAAGCAGGCTCCCTGCTGAGAGGAGAGCCCGATGCGGGACTCAATCCCAGGACCCTGAGACCATGACCTGAGCCGAAGGCAGCGGCTTAACCCACTGAGCTACCCACGCACCCCTTTTGTCTTATTTCTGATCTAATAGGAAAAGTTTTTAACATTTTGCTATTGAGTATAATATTAGCTATGGGCTTATCATATATGGTCTTTATTAGACTGAAGGAACTATAGTTGGTAACAACCTATGTCCCCATCTTGATAACATTACTCCCTAGAATGTGTTTCTATCATTTGCTGAATTCTACCAATATTCTTTTCCATGCATAAGAAATCTATTTTTTCTTTCTTTTTGTTGAAAACAATTAAGATAGAATTGAAAACAATTAAGATAGAATCCATCTTCCTTTAGTCTTACTTTATTCCAACAATATATACATATGTAATATACATATGAAATATACATACATAAAATATACAAAATATATTATAATATATAATATATTATTATAATATAATAATATTATATATATTATATATATTATATATTTTACATATATAATTAAAATATATTTTAATATATTAAACATTTATTAAAATATTAATATTTTAATATTAATATATATCATTAATATATAATATTATATATAATATATATATTAATATTAATATATTTATTAATATATAATTATATAATTATATAAATTATAATATTTATTTTATATAAATTTTTATATATTTATATATATAAATTATAATATTTATTTTATATAAATTATAATTTATATATATAAATATATATAAGTATATATTTAATAATATATTAAATATATATTAAAGATATATTTTAGGGGTGCCTGGGTGGCTCAGTGGATTAAGCCTCTGCTTTCGGCTCAGGTCATGATCTCAGGGTCCTGGGATCGAGCCCCACATCGGGATCTCTGCTCAGCGAGAAGTCTGCTTCCTCTTCTCTCTCTCCCTGCCTCTCTGCCTACTTGTGGTCTCTGTATGTCAAGTTAATAAACTAAATCTTAAAAAAAAATATATATATATTTTTTAATCATATATAAATATAAATAATATATATGTACAATTATATATCCATATATAATTATTATATATAATTATATATTATATATTATATATGGATATATAATTGAAGATATATTATAAATTATCTATATAATTAAAATATATTGTATATTTTATGTAATGTATATTGTATATATTGTAGAAATAATATATAATATATATAAATAAATATATTATATATTATATTATTTTATATAAATTATATAAATTATAATTATAATATACATAATTATATTATATTATATAATTATATTATATATAATTATATAATTATAATATACATAATTATAATATAACTTATATAAAATAATATAATATATATTTAAATTATATATGTATACATTCTTTAGTCTTACTTTATACCAACAATATATTTTAATTATATAATATATATTAATTATATATTTTTATTATATATACTTTATTATATAATCAATTATATATTATGTATGATTATTGTTCAGCAATCATCTGGTGCTCTTCTATGCATGTTACAGTGTTGCATAAACAAAATGAAGAGTGTACAAATCAAATGTTGCATCTGCCATCTTACTGTCTTCTTAAAATGGCATTTAAAAATATCTTTATGATCTGAATTTAAGTGTTAAAAATGTCTTGAGGAAAAACTGCCAAAACAAGCAGATTTTATTTCAACTTTTTAAACCTCCGCAGCAGAAATAGAGCCATATATATATGGCTATATAAACATATATAAAAATACATATACTTATAGGTATACATATATATACATTCTTTAGTCTTACCTTACTTTTTTCCAACAATGCATTTTAACTATATATTAATTAATATTTAATAAATTAAAATACATAATTGATATATTACTAATAAATTATATATTAATATATAATATATAATTATATATTAATTAATATATAATTAAAATGTGTTGTTGGAATAAAATATATAAATAATTGATATATATATTATAATATATATTATATATAATCAAAATATATTGTTGGAATAAAGTAAAGTAAGACTAAAGAATGTATATGTATGTATACATATATGTATATGTATTTTTGTATATGTATTTATAGCCATATATATATATGGCTCTATTTCTGCTGCGGGGGTTTAAAAAGTTGAAATAAAATCTGCTTTTTTTGGCAGTTTTTCCTCAGGACATTTTTAACACTTAAATTCAGATCATAAAGATATTTTTAAATGCCATTTTAAGAAGACAGTAAGATGGCAGATGCAACATTGGATTTGTACACTCTTCAGTTTGTTTATGCAACACTGTAGCATGCACAGAAGAGCACCAGATGATTGCTGAACAATGTGGAAGGACATTAGGGAGAGCGATCCCACCACAGTCAGTGCGAGCTGTGTCTTCATGTTCTTGTGTGCTTTTCTGAGTACCACTTAGATCTATTTGGTTCCTTTAAAAAAATGCATCTATTTTGTCCCTTTCCTCTTCATGCTGCATGTCATTTTGTCCTCTGCTGACACTTAACATGCATCTTGGTTCTCTGTCACAGTCACTGTACTTTGGTGCATAATTATGAAGGACACAGAAAGAGCAAGCCTTGGAAAGGTGATCAAAGTTAGACATTTTATCCATGGAAAAGAAATATGTATTAATCTGGATGGCTCTATCTGCCTAATCTAATCTAATCTATCTATCATCTATCTATCTATTATCTATCTATTCATCCATCCATCCATCCATCCATCCCTCCATTTAAAGAATAATATGCCACTAAGAAGTTAAGCTTCTTGCCAAATGCTAAACTTGTTCAAAAATTGAAAACTAATTAATATAATCCATTATATTAAAAATAAAGAAAAAATTCCCACATGATTATATCAGTAAAAACAGAAAAAGCAAAGTACCCCCATTCTAAAGACTCTCCGTGGTTTTGATTGCTCTTAGAGTAAAGAATGCATCCTCTCAAGTGTCCTGCAAGTCTGTGTCTGCGTCGTCTCTGTGGTCCCTCAGGCACTGTTCTTCACCTGTCACACCAGCCACGCTCGCTTTCTTGGGGTACTTGGCATAAACTCAGCTCTTTTGTACCTCAGGTTAGTCTCGGTTGTTTTTGCTTTGGAAGTTCTCCTTCTTAATGCTTCTTCCCTTTTCTAGATTTATTGTATATAATTTAATCAGGAAGACTTTCTTGGAAAGGCCCATTTAAGTGAATTCTCACAGTTACTTGATTTCATATTTATAACTGTACTCACACAACAATTTGAAGTTTTTATGTTTACTTCTGTACCTCTGCTGTCTAATTCATATAGGTATTAGTAAATATTTATTGTCTGAATGGCTGGCTGAATAAGTTGCTTCATAATGACTTCAACATTAGAACATTTTTTCATGCTATGCCTATCATGTATCAGGCAGAACGAACGTTTGAGAGAAAGCACATGCTAAAAGTACATAGATTTGATTCAGTTTATTTTGCAGACCTGTTATTTTCATTTTGATATTATATTAGATATTTTATTAATTTTGTTGTTTTTTAATGAAATGAACACTTTTTGAATTCCTGCTATGTGCCAGGCACAAGGGACACAGTAGTAAATAATATGAACAAAATTTCCCAAATCTCTGAAACATAGAGGCTTATGGATCTTTTTGTTTTTTGTTTGTTTTACGAAAGAGAATACGATGAATGAAACAAATAACAATCCATATTCTTCCTTCCCAGATAACCCCAGTTAATATAGCAGGGTACAAAGTACAGTACAGAACCTCAATAATGTAACAGTGCATAGATCAGAGTAGCTGTAAGAGTTAAACCACCTAGAAAGGAATGAAAGGAAAATGAAAGCATCAACTCTCTCTGAAACTTCCTTCATTTCCCTAAAGGTGACTACTGTTTTCATTTCTTTTGAGTCTCTGGAAATTAAAAAAAAAAAAAAATACACACACACACACACACGTATACACACGTGTGTGTGTGTGTGTCTGTGTCTGTGTATCCTCAGAGGAAAGGAATGATAGTCATTCACCTCTGTTTTCCATTGAAATCATGTCACGTAAATTTTCCACATTAGCATATGAATATCTACCTCAATTCTTTGGCAGTACAACATTATGGCTAAACCATAATTAACATAAGTAGCCTCCTATTAAGCAACTCTAATTGTCTCTATTTTTCATTGTAAAATCATTTTCAAAAATATGTAACATGTTGTAATAAATACTTTACCAAGGAAGAATGTCATAGAATAATATTTAGTTCATTCTAGAAGAAAAATAATAGATATTATAATATTAAATATTATTCTGATTCTTTGGCCATCCCATAAGAGTCCAGTAGTTTGTTAACTACAAAAAACTTCCCTGTGTTAAAGGACCAGAATGCCAGCAATAAGAAAAGAAATGAGTAGTCACTGAATCATACTTGGAAAGTCATCAGTTTTTCTCTCCTTCTTTGGAGCACAGATAAAAGCTTTTCCATAAGAATGCCCCTTCAAAAAAAAAAAAAAAAAAGACAGTCTTCCAAAAATATACATATATATAGCAAAAATTTTCTGTCCTATTTTTATTTTTAATGGTCTAAGAGTAATGCTTTTTTTTTTTTTTTTTTTTTTTTACTTAAAATGTGGTCTACTTGGAATTTTCCATTGGCACATCTCTGATGATATCTATAGTTCTTATGGAGGGCAGTAGATCTAAAGCATGGCAGTGCTTTTGCTAAAGGTAGCATTCTGTGCTTTCAAAGAGCTGTGAGCAACCAAGACAGTCCAGGAAATTCATCACACATAAGCACATTGACAATGAAATGAGAGCATTCATCTGAAACAACCCACCAGATGCTTTCATGATCTCCTGTCAATATGGTTCACTTCATTCTGTCAAAGCCTCTCTGACAGTATGGTTGTTTTGTCTTGTAGCTGTCACAGATACTTTTGTATTGGCAGGTCCAGCAGGGATCATTTTTGAGTCTCTTTCCTTTTTTTTCTCAAAGTCATATGATCACACGGATGCAGTGAAGGACTGTAGTCAATAAATCAGAATAAGACACTAATAAGGAAAACACATACATGAGCTAAGGTATATTGGCTTTTAAGAAAATGTGATGGGAAACAATGTATACACAAGAAATGGTTTGTTTCTAACAAATGGTTGCTGACTCTGTTTAATCTCTGTTTTTTTTTCATGGGGGTAATGGTATGGGTTACATATTTTCTTTTTCCTTTTAACTAGAGACTTTGTGACTAAATGTATTGTGTTTGTTCCTTAAACCTGCAGTATTTCTGACTGAACATCTCTAAAGTAATGCTCTCCAAAGCCGAAAACTTTAAAGTTCAAACATCAGTTTGTGGACATAGCTGAACCAACCACAGGACCTACATTGTGAAGAAAGAAAGGATCCAACAGACTAAAATATCAGTAAGACAGCAGTGCAACAGGATGTGACTTGAAACAGTTTTGGCTCAGAATATGTCAGAAAGTTTCTTTCTCAAAAATAAGATTCACTCTCACAAGAGTTAGATTTTTAGAAACTTTTAATTTGAAATAGTTTACCTTCAAAAGAAGTCACAAAAATGGAAATATTCACATGTACCTCTCACCCAGCTTCCCCCAGGAATAACATTTGTACAAAACAAGAGTACATTTTCGGAAGCATAAATTTGATATTGGTTCAACACTAACATATAGTCACATACTTCTTCCAGTCCTACCCCTTGGCAGCTATGGAACTGTCTCCATCCATATGACTTTGTCATTTCAAGAATATTAAAAAAATGATAAGTATATAAACCATTTTAACAGATTTACAGAGATAGAATCCACATGTCATACAGTCCACCCACTTAAAGTATGTAATTCCGTGCCTTTTAGTATATTCACAGGTGGTGCAGTCCTTCCTCTAAAATACTTTCATCTCAAAAATAAACTCCATATCCATTAGCAGTCATCTCCATTAACCCACCCCCAAAGGCTCACAGCTTCAGACAATCAAGAATCTACTTTCTACTTCCTGTTCCTACAGATATTTCTACTCCAGATATTTCGTATTGATGGAGTCATACAATATGTGGTCTTTTGTGACTGACTTGTCACTTAACATACTGGCATCAAAGTCTACCATATTATAGCATGCTGCACAATTTTATTCCACTTCTCCTTTTATATAGTATTTCATATGCAAATGTTCATTTATAGTCTTGGACTGTTATGAATAGTACTGCTACGAACAATTGTTTTCACATTTGTGTGTGGATGAATGTTGCTTATCTGTTGATTTGTACGATAAGTCTATTTTATCATATGGACAGATCACATATCACTCAGAGGGTTTTGAATAGAGATGTCTTTATTCTTCTATTACAGATATCCAAGAATGTAACTGTTGGGCCATATAGTATACATTTAACCCCGTAAAAAAATTGTCAGACTGTTTCCAAAGTGGCTATAATGATTTCATATTCTCACAAGCAATGCAAAGAGATCCTCTGGCCCAATGTCCATGTCAGAACTTTGTATTGTCAGTGCATAGTTATTTATAAATTTTAGCCATTCTTAGAAGAGTGAGTGCTATCTTGTTGTGGCTTTGATTTGCATGTCCCTTCTGGATGATGACTTCAGAATCTTTCAGGTGCGCATTTTCTGTCGCACATGCTCTTCCCTAGTGTTCCTTTCAACCCTTTGGCTCACATTCTGTATTGTTACTGCAACACTAAGAAAATACTTCAAGTGTTATGGAAATAAGTCCCTTGCCAGATTGTGATTTGCTGATATTTTTTCCCAGCCTTTCCATCCACCTAACAAGGTCTTCCACAGGGCAGAAAATTTTAATTTTGATGAAGCCCAATTTAATGATTATGTTTTCAATGAATTCTTGGTATCATGTCTAGAAACTCTGCCTAATCTTTGGCCCCAGTGATTTGCAAAGTTGTAGCATGCATTTTACATTTTGACCTACCTTTTGAAATAACATGTGAGGTTTAATAGGTTTTTTGTTTGTTTGTTTTGGCTATGGATGTCCATTTGTTCCATCATGCTTAGTTTAAAACTGTACTTCCCCACTGAATTGCTTCTGCCACTGTGTGTTCCTAACTTTAACAATGTTGTCTTTTGCATAAATCTTGTGATCCTGGAAACAGCAAAGGTTAACAAATCTCCTCAACCTTTGTGTCCTAGGAAGTTAAATGTTTCACCTGAGGTAGGCCTAATTTTTAGGAAAATACCTAAGGAGGGCTGGTATCCTAGCCTGGTTTGAGTAGGTCAAAGCCCAAGAGAGTCTTAACCAAACTTTGGTTCCTAAGCAATTTGTTTGCATTGGTTAGTGAGGACAAACCATTCAGCTAATCATTTGTAAGTTAAAGAATGGAAATTTGGAGGATCTGTTTCTAACCTTGCCAGAGGTAAGCCGGGCAGTCTTTGAGACTTGCCTAACTCACGTGACAGAGGAGGACGTAGCCTCGGCTACACTGTATGCTAACCCTGTCCATAGATATGTAGATATCGTTAGAGATGTGTCACTGGAAAATTCTGAGTTTTAACCCAATTTTTAGTCAAAAGAAATTGCCATTTCTCCTATACTAGCTTAACAAAACATATAGAACAAATTTTTCACTATACACAAACATATTATTGGGATATTGATTTTTTTTTCTTTGAAGGATTCCAATGGAAAAGCTTCAAAGAAAGAGAAACTATCTCCACTCCAAGAAAAGAAAAAAAAAAAAAACACAGATAAAAATTGATTACTTTCTATGTATGATTCAGTGGCTACTTATTCCTTATCTTAAGACTTGCCTTCTGGTCCCTTAAAATATAGGAGAGTCATAGTTACTGAACTATTAGGCTATGGTTATGGGATAGCCATAGGATCAGAATAATATTTATATTATCTATTATTTTTCTTCTGGAGTGAGCTAAATATTCTATGGTATTCTTCATTACTAAAATATTTACAAAACATATGTTTTTCAAAATAATTTTATGTTAGAAATACACACAATGGAGCTACTCTGTAGATAGTTATATTAAGTATGACATATCCATAATGCATTGCTATAAAAATGAGGTCTATATGCATGTGCTGGTATGGAAAATTTACATGCCTTGATTTCAGTAAAAAACAGAAGTGAGTAACTGTCATTCCCTTTTCCTATAAGTAAACAAGAATATATATTTTGTTTTCATTTTTTCCAGAAAGAAATACAAGGAAGAAAGACATATAGGCATTATGTAAAACAAGTAAGTGAGATTACCTACTGAGAAGTAATGTTGTAGAAATGTAGAAATGCTCAGCACCAGGCCAGATAGAGAATAAGAAATCAGAGAATGAATTGGGCAAAGACAGACCCACAAGGAACCACTGTGAACATATGGAATGTGTAGTATCGTAATCCAAGATTAACAATTTTCTCCAGAGTAGTCTGAGAGTTCATAGAATATGAAGGAATATGGTGTTCATGGGATTTAGGTGCAGAGAGGCCACTGGAATTATGGGCTATATAACTTCCTAGGAAATAAAATCATAGTGAACTGGAGGTAGACTCAGGGAGGAGGAACAGAAAGAGTCAGTGAAACCTTTGAAAATCTGATGGTAAAAGAATATAACCTGACTGGTAGGACAGGAGTTGGGGGGAGATGTAAAATCAAAGAGGGGTTTATTTTCTTTAATGATATGTTCCAGAATATGGTTGCACATTTAAGGGAAAGAAATCAGGAGAGAAGAAGAGGTTCATTTGATTAGATGGAAACTCAGTGCCAGCATTGAAGAGATACAGTTCTGTGGTAAACGGAGTGATGTAGGCAGAATAATGACACTCCACAATATCCACATTCTAACCTAGAGCCTATGAATGGGTTAGTCACATGACTGTGTTGATGTAATTAAGTAAAAATCTTTGGGATGGGGAGATTATTCTGGATTATCCAGGAAGATCCAATGGAGATTAAAGATCCAAATGGAGAGCCAAGATCACGGAGATCCTTAAAACTGAAAAAAAGAACTGGCAGGAAAGACAGAGTCATAGGAGAAGGTACAAAAGCAGAAGCAGACGTTGAAGTGATTGCTAACCTTGACGATAAAAGGAACCCAGAGCCATGGGATGGCAGGTGCCTGTAGAAGGTGGGTAAGTGAAGAAATGGATTGTCTCCTAGAGCCTCCAGAAAGAATGCAATCCCACTGATACCTTGGCAGTGGCCTCCTGAGACCCATTTTGGATTTCTGCCCATCCCAAATCACAAGTGAATAAATTCATGCTGTTTCGAGTTGCTGAATCCGTGCGATTTGTTTCAAAAGCAATAAGCAGCTAAGACCGCTTTCACTGAGTCAATCTCCCTTGTGGATTTCACATCTGAAATGTGTTTGTTGTGGCAAGAGAGTATTTTTATTGACTTATTGACTCACTTATTCATAAAACATCTTATTAAAAGTGTGGACTTGATTCTTATTGGCAAAATTGCTTTTTCTAACATTTAAAGACAACATTTAATTATCTATGTAATTAAAGTATTTTGTAGTCAAGCCAACTATAACCAGTATAAGCTTGTATCTTTTCATGTCTCTAATATTTCATTTAAATATCACAAACAAATTTTACATTTATTTCTTTTCTCTTCCTTATCTCCCCAAATTAATCATCAAAACAAAATCTCAAGAAATTCCTGACAACACAGAATTATGAGGGAATTCCCAGGAGTGACACTTGACAAAGATACTGTGGCCTATCAGGCATCATGAGTGATCTCTGAGATTTAGTGTTTGGTGAGTCACCATGTTTTATCCTTTTGACTTACAGATAACATTGATGAAATTCCTCCTAACAGCAAATAGCATATATACCAAAAAGAGCAGTCCTAGTTTTCTCTGGTCTGTAGTTTTTCCTGACATCAGTACAGAGAAAAAATATTCCCTTATTTAACTTTCCATATACTGTATACCTACCACTGTTATAGAAATTTTATAATGTATAAGGTATTAGCCTACATTTTTTTTTTACTGGAAAAATGA
The DNA here is from genome assembly GCF_964662115.1 of Mustela nivalis. Classification (NCBI taxonomy): domain Eukaryota; kingdom Metazoa; phylum Chordata; class Mammalia; order Carnivora; family Mustelidae; genus Mustela; species Mustela nivalis. The sequence continues at coordinate 6,569,799 of NC_139024.1, read as the reverse complement.
GTTAAAGGTAAGAATATTGAATAATTAATTGTTCTATACCTAGCTCTAGTCATACTACCTGATATATAATAGACACTTCTTAGAACATCAACCTGAATATAAGACAAATTCTGTGACTTCACAATGATTTGTACGATTGAGCTTGAGCTTGGTGTGAATAGAATCATTGAAGTTATGACAACAGAAACAAGGGAAATCTGTCACATTTCTAATCTGTACACTTGGGTCAAGTTAGTAAGGTCCTCTCTGGCTCAGTTTTCACATCTGCAAGATGAAGTTAATAGCAATACCTCCTTTGTCTTGTCAATATTACATAAGACATTGCATATAAAACTCTTAGCACAGTGCTTGACACAATTTATCTTCAGAAAAGTTCAGCAAAATTATAACCACTCTGCAGAATCATAACCCCATAGGTAGTAAATGTTGATATTATTATATGTTTATTTTCTCAAACAAGATACTAAAGAACAAAGTAAGCTATGTTGCCTATCTCTTTTTATATTAGATACTTAGTTGAAAACAACAAATAAACTATGAGTAATTTAACTTGAAAAGGAATGTATTAATGGGTTGTTAACTGATTCACAAAGTCTCTAGAAAGCCTAACAAACAAAATTTGGAGGCTGCATAGAGAGGAACAACGCTCAAAATCAACCCAGTAAAAACAGTGCTGCTGGGGACATAACTTGTCTCTCATGTGGACTCCAAGTGGACAATGCAGTCGGTCTGCTCTTACCGTTTCCTTTAGGACCTAGAAGTGCCTGCTGTTGTACTGCCACCTATAACAAGATAGGGTTCTGCTCAGTCCACCTGGTTTATGATTCAAATTAGGAGGTCAGCATGTCCAGTTGGAGAATCCCGGGCATGTACCCTGTCTTGCTGCAAGACAGCCTGAGAAAATGAAATCTCCATTTTTGGCTTCCATGGGAGAGATGAAGGTGTTCCTACAATGTGATTCCCTAATCATAGAAAGGAAATCTTAAAACTGAACAGCAGAAGAAAATATGAAAAATCCTCTCTGCCTTCGCATGTGTTAATATGTAGAATTCATGGGATTTCAAAGAGAAAATTTAAGTTTAAAAGTAGTTTATAAAAAATAAAAAATTAAAAAAAAAGTAGATTATCTTGAGTTTAATCATATATCAGATTTCCTTTAAAGATTTTGTTTTTTATCAGTAGACTAGCCCTCACCTTCCCCCAAACCAAAATAGCTTTACCTCCTTCCCCACTCTGTTACATGGGGTTATACTCGTGCTTTTCCCTGCTCTTGGACTGGAGTGGTGATGCAGCGTTGTGAATGATGGGCGAGACAGAACTGTGCCGTTCACTGGGCCGTGTGTATCAGGTGAGCGGTATAGACGTGCACTGCAACTCAGATGTGCTCTCCAACTCTCACAGGGGTTTCTTAAGGCAATTCCATGTTTGGATTATGGTTATTGTATTCCTTTCTTTGTTCTATATTCAAATTATCCCTAGATTTCACTCAGAACACAACCAAATCCTACCTATGCCTACTAAAGAAAATACATGGAGCTTCTGCAAACACACTAGGCAATTTGAACAAAGCCTCTACTGTTGCAACTTTTTAAAGCAATACTTTAAACTTTATCACTTGCCTTTTGTATTTCCCAGGAGAATCTTCTTGAATGCTGTTCCAAAGAAATAATGTTTCTGGGTAGAACAGGGTGAATGTGTAACTAGAATCGATGTGAAATTTTTGACAAAAAGGATTTCTCAAGAGTGTTTCACAAATAATATAATGAATTCTCACTATAGTCTCCATAAAAAGGCACATTTTTTATTGTGGTAAGGTATTTTAACTCACTAGAGTTAGAATAATCAGAGAAAGTACCATATTTAAATATGTATGATTATGTGTGTATATAAATATTCATATTTGTACAGTTTATTAGTTATACCCTATGTCACTAAGCCCAGGGGTACAGTAATATAATTTAAAATACACACTCCACATTTCAATGCTTAACATTTAGAGTCGTTATGAAATATATGGTAACTACTAATGTTAATATAATTTTCTCTTGCCATAATTGTGTGAGAGTATATATGTAAGATATAAAAAATATTTTGTTAAATATATTAAATATATTCTTATATGAGAAGAAAAAATTCTTCCTATCCTATAAATATCAAGAACATATTGGATATCAATGAATGGCAGATTAAATTCATTTCTAGTGAGTTAAAATTTAAAACAAAGATTTAAAAATTCTTATACAATATCCTGGCTAGAAACAAAAATAAGACATGAATCTACAGGGCAAGATCACATTGGATCCAGTATTTCTTGAAGAGTATATGACAATTTCTGATGGCTTAAACCACAAATTCAAGGAGCCATTATAGGAGACAAGACACAAATCTAAATTCCTGAGGTGAGAAATTACACTGAAGAGACCTTGTTTAGTGCAAAGGCTTCTGATGGGTAGCAGATTCAGTGGATAAAATGGGAAATATCAAGAATTCACATCAGTGCTGAACATTTAGTTTATATCAGTTTTGGGTTGGTGGTGCCCCTTACCTCCTAGAAGTAGGCAAAAAAAAAGATAACAGAGAGAGAGAGAGAGAGAGAGAGACTGTGAGAGTGTGTGCACATGCAATACAGAGACAGAGAGACAATAAGAGATAGAGACAGAGAGACAGAAAGAGACAGAGAGAAGAAACTCATTCGAGGAAAAAAATAATATCTAGACTTCAAAGATTTTTTACTGATCTCAAACTAGATCTTTATATATGACACAAAAGAGGACACAGTTACTTTGATTCATAAGAAAAATTATCACAGTCTTAGACATCCAATGATTATCAATATTGAAACTAGCATATATAATATATAAAATAAATATATTTGATATACTTAAAGAAATAAATATGACTGAAATTATAATGAAGTAAAGGAGAATATAATTTATAACAATATATTTAAATATGAAATAAGAGAAACTCTAGAGTAAAAATTATAATAGAAATTAGATGACTATATACCAAAATAAAGATAACTGAAGAGATCATTGGATATAGACCTAAAAAATATATACAAATAGTTTGAAGAAATTTCACAGGAAATGCTCTGTAGAGGTAAGAGGACATATTTCAAAGAAAATTAAAAAGATACATCATATAATGTGTAAAAGTCCAGCATACATAATATCAAGACACCAGAAAGAAACTGAGGGAAGCGTGAGAACAGTAAATTGGAAGATGTCACTCACAATTTTCTTTCTTTTTTTTTTAAAGATTTTATTTATTTATTTGACAGAGAGAGAGATCACAAGTAGGCAGAGGCAGGCAGAGAGAGAGGGGGAAGCAGGCTCCCCGCTGAGCAGAGAGCCCGATGTGGGGGTTCAATCCCAGGACCCTGAGATCATGACCTGAGCCGAAGGCAGCGGCTTAAACCACTGAGCCACCCAGGCGCCCAACTCACAATTTCCTAATTTACATATTCAAGAAGCCCAGTAAGTCCCAGCCAAATTGAATGAAAATAAAATTTATATACATATTTGTATAAATAAATATACATATTTTTAAAGAACTGACACACATGATTTTGCTAAAATGAATGAGAATAAAATTTATATAAATGTTATATATGTATGCCCAATATATGGGCACATATGTGTGTGTGTGTGTGTGTGTGTGTGTGTGTGTATACACACACACTATTTTTTTTAAGGAACTGACACTCATAATTTTGCAGACTGGCAAGTGTGAAATCTGCAGGGTAGGCCCACAGACTGGAAATTCAAGTAGAGGCTGATGCTGCAGTCCTGAGGCAGAATTTCTTTTCTGATAAACCTCAGTTTTCACTATCAGGGCCCCAAATGGATGAGGTCCACCCTCCTTATTGAAGGTAATTTCCTTTACTTAAAGCCAGTTTATATGAACCACATCTACAAAATAGAAAAAAAAATAGAGGAAATCAAGAACAAAAATTTCAAAATAAAAACTAAATTGACAAGTCTTAGCCAGAGTGACCAAGAAAAGAGAGAGAGAGAGATTGAATACTCAAATTATTAAAACCAGGAGTGAAAAGGAGAAATTACAACTAACTTTACAGAAATTAAAATCATAAGGGAATGTTCTGCACAATTGTAGGTCAAGGAATTATGTAACGCATATGAAACAGACACATTCCTAAAAAGATACAAACTACAAAACTGACTCAGAAGAAATAGAACACATGAATAGATCCTGAATGGTATCACTTACTCTTTTTTTTTTTTTAAAGATTTTATTTATTTATTCGACAGAGAGAGATCACAAGTAGGCAGAGAGGAAGGCAGAGAGAGAGGAGGAAGCAGGCTCCCTGCTGAGCAGAGAGCCCGATGCGGGACTCGATCCCAGGACCCTGAGATCATGACCTGAGCCAAAGGCAGCGGCTTAACCCACTGAGCCACCCAGGTGCCCATCAATTACTCTTCTCAGAAGAAAAGACCCAACTGGCTAAGGTAGTGAACTGTAGTCATTTGCATGTGAAATTCTGGAGCTTCAAGGGCCTTGAACATGGTCTATGGAGGCAGTAATAGCTTCAGTGGGCATATTCTTTTGCTGCCCAGGACTCCCGGCCTGTGCACAGAGATGTGGACAGAGAAGGGTGCTAGTGCAGCCATCTGAAGCATAGACTCCTTTGTCTTTTAAGACAGTAACTGCTTCCACCAATTACTTGTGTAGTATTTGGCAAGTCTTGTTATTTTCGGCTGGAGGACTCATCAAATATGAGACTTGAAAGGAATCAGATATTAGAGAAAATATTCTACAATGTTCTACATTGTGTGATACATGGAACAAAGAGATTTACCTTTCTTCCTTTCACTATTGCCTTAATTTCTCCTGGAATTTAGATTACTCATTTACATAATAAGACTAATATTGTTGCTGAAATCTCAGGACTGATATAATGAAATATATCATGTAATATATGAAAATGAACAATAAAAAATAAATAAGTGGCATAAATGAAAGTCAATACATAAGGCACAGAACTGAAGATAAAAACTCCTATTTGAGAGAAACATAAGTAGAATTCATAACTGTTTGGAATTTTCTCCTAAGACCATCCCTGAAAAAACTTATTTTTTCATATAAAATTTTCAACATTACTTGCTTTAGAGATTCATTCTTGTTTTAGTTTTAGCAAAACCTGATAATATACAAACCCCATTTGGAAACCTTGCCAAAGATTTATCATATAATTTCCAATAATATGTGTCAGGGAAAGTTCTGTTGGTGCCAGTTCTCAGATGTTCTGCTTTTCTCTTGGCCAGCATAAGCAGATGGCATCTTGCAAAAAAGTTGGCCTAGAGATGTAATTGAGAAACTCTATGTGCCTGTAACTTAAAAACTATCTGGACTATCATGAAACAGGAGTCATGGTGGGATTTTGAAGTTTAGTAGGAGTCAACAGAAGAATGAAATATTCTCCTGAAATGAGTCTGGAATAGTCTCCCTTATCAGGTCGTGCTACCCTCCCTACATGGATGTGATGCCATATGAAACCCTCTGATGTTTTCCAGCAGCCTTATCCAATCATCACTTTTGCTCTATACTCACCAATCCCCCAACAGCATTGGTGAAAGTACACATTTATCATGAAGCAATGTAAACTTCAGAATAATCTAGAGGGCTTAGTAAAATTAGACCCATGGATAATGGGTCAGATAATGGTGTTTAACTGACACTTGGCATAAAATAAAATGAAGTTACTGAATTTTGCATTGTTAATTTGAGAAGGTACAGTATTAACTTTTGGAATGGTTAGTACATGTGAGATGAAACTTATTTAGTTGTATCAATAAATTTAATGAGGAAAGTTGACTCCCCCCACTTTAAGGTTGCTATATCATAAGAACATATTCTAAAATAGTAAAGGCATAGGACCATGGCTTCCTTATTTTAAAAGAAGTATGCCTAACATTTAATTCATTATTTTAAGTGAAGAGAGGTTTCACTGAGAGGTAATTCAGCAAACGATTACTTTTACTTTTGAGAAAAATCACTTAAAATTGCAAATTGATGTTAAATTTAATAAACAAATCTACAGTGCTCTGTGAAAAAGTTACTTTTTTTCTCTATTATATTCTTAAGGAACACATAAAAGTAAAACCATAAAAGAATGAATAGTATTCCATTATTTATACAAAGTTCAAATTAAAATTTTATATCTTAAAAAAAAAAACTCAAGTGACCATCAAGGTATAAGTATATAATCTTATGATGGCTTAGCTGTATTTTTTCTTCCATAATACATGAACAGGAACTTTAAAATATTTCTCAAATAAGGTTATGTTAATGCGACCCCCATCATTTTATATATATCACATTACCCATACATGTATATTTTATAATCATATATGTATATATATATATATCATTACATACACTCAAGGCTTTGAAGAGGTGTAAGGACTCTCAAGTTTATAGGGTATTATATAGCCTACTATCAAAAGAGGGACCAAGGCATAAAGCTCTGGTCTTCTTTCTTTCTTAAAATATTAATTTACATATCAGTAAATATATGTGTTGAGGCCTAGAAATCTTAGAGAGCACTGGGGACAGAAAAAAATAATCTCCTAGAAAACCCAGAAAGCTGATAGCTCAGTTAGAGCAGAGTGAGATCTCCCACAGTTCAGAAAGTAAGTAGACGCATGGTAAGTAAAAATAATTCTTCACATTTTTTTCCCTGCAAGATCTGCTGACCAGAAGGTACTGATCTTGTTGTCAAATTGTCTGAAGCCAAGGGTGAAGTAAATACTGTTAAAGCAAGAAAAAAAATTCAGCCTCAGGTTATGTTGGCTTTTGCCATCACACTAATATTATTAGTTAATTCTAATAATTAATTTCATTTACTTCAACCTCTACTTTTCTTTTACCCACACTGTCCAGCTTACAATAAACAATTAGAAGTCACATAAGGAAGCAATAAAATATAACTCATTGTTAAAAAAAGGAGATTGTCAATAGCAGTAGACACAGAAATAGACTACATTTTATTATTGTCAAATTATTTAAAGTAACTTATCTTTAAAATAGTCTTTAAAATGACCATGTTACATATATTAAGGTACCTAGAGAAAAGGGACAAAATGCCAGAAGGAATGGGTAAATTCACAAGCGAGGTGGAAGCTAGAAAGAACCAAACAGAGATGATGTTCATGAAAAACATAATATCAGAGATGGATACAGTAGAAGAAAGAATCAATAAAGATAAAGTCATTTTATAGAAATAATCTTATATGAAACAGAGAAAACAATTTTAAAAAAGAACAGCCTTTCGGATCTTTGGAACAGAATCAAATTTTGTAGTAAACTTGTAATTAGAGTTTTGGACAAAGAGAAGAAAGAGAACGGGGCAAAAAAGAATACTGTATTATGAAAAAACAATATCCAAGATTCTAAATTTCAAGAAAACCAAAACTTTATAGACCTAAGTAGAGTGAATCTTTAGCAGGAAAAATGCAAAGAAACCCACAGTAGGTATATAATAATCAAACTGCTGCAATAAAAATAAAGAGAAAATCATAAAACCATCCAGAGAAGAAAAAAATGCACAAAATATATGGGAACGTCTTTGAATGATATTTGATTTCACATCAGAAACTATGACATCCAGAAGAAAATGAAAATATATATACATATATCTTAAAGTGCCTAGGGAAGGAAAAAAAAAAACAAACCAGAAATCTATGGTCTTGAAAAATTTCAAGACAGAGGAACATTGAGGTGATTTATCCCCAAATGAATTGTCTTACAAGAAATGCTAAAAGAAGTTCTTCATGGAGAAGGGAGACAATACTAGATAGAAATCTAAATCTTCAGGAAAACATAAAGAACCCCAGTTAGGGAATATGAATATATAAGCACCTTATAACTGCATTAAACCAAACAAAAATACTAATGTATTATGTGGATTATGATGTATGTAGAAGTAAAATTATACATATACTACCTGGTGAAATAAAGTTTAACTGTAGGAATGCATTTAAGGGGGATTGTAGTAAGTTGAATATGTATGTTGTAACCTCTAGGACAACTATTAGAAATATAACACAAAGAAACAGAACAATAAAGATAATAGAGGAGATAAGAAATAATACTCAAATAAAAAACTAAAAGGATATATAGATCAATATATGGCCATCTCTGTAGACTTTATGTTTCTCAATATTGGACACAAATTTACACAAAAATCAGTAAGGATCTAGAAGACTTTAACAACTTATCAGTAAACTAAATTTAATTAATATTTAGAGATAATTTCCCTCAATGATTTCAGAATGTATATTCTTCTCAGTCTGCATGGAACACTCACCAAGACAGACCACGTTATCAGTAATAATTTTTTAAAAAGCCTCAATAGATTCCAAATAATTGAAATGAGAGAGAGACTTCTGTTTCTGGACTGGCCATGTAGATAGCTTGTGCTGGTGTCACCATCCTCACAACAAGAAGTGCCGAGCAAACCAAAAATCAACAACTCCTCCTAGCTCCATCAGACAACTGGGCTCACAGGCAAACCACTGACCCCAAAATTGAAAAGACAGGTGGATGCAAAGCATCACAGTGGACCTCATGGTGCAGAAGCCCAGGACCTCTATGAAAACAAATACCGGAGAACCTGAACTGCCCTTGGCGTATGGCTGGAGGCTCTGGGTGCACACGTGATAGAATTAAAAGTTCTCTGCTGAGCGTGAGGAGACAGGCAGCTATAAGAGTCCATACGACATGAACTTCATTTTCAGGAAATCTGGGAAGAGGAAACACGAATCTTTGGTGGTGGAAGCCAGTGCTCTGGCCATGAAGATGGGGACTGACTAATCAGGAAGGCTCATGCAGGAACCTTCTAGGGCGATTATAATTATCCATATCCTAAGAAGGCTGTAGGTAACACAGACATATCCATTTGTGCAAATCCACTGGAAGATACAATTACGACCTTTGCACTGAACGTGTATATGTTGTATTTCAACAGCAGAATTGAAAACTAAATAAATATGGACTTAACTCTCGTCTTGTTTACTCCTCCTCTAAGTAAAATTCAGTTAATTTAGGAGAATCAACTGAAGGACTCTATTTCATCTTGCAGCCTGCCGTGTGTGTGTGTGTGTGTGTGTGTACACATTGGTATGTGTGTGAGAGAGAGGGAGACCCAGGGTTAGAGGTTAAGAGAAGAGACTGAGAGGGAGAGAGAGATGGAAACCGGGACATGGAGTTAAAGAGAGACACAGATAGGAGACATTTTACAAAGTAGAAGTGAAAAAATGCTTTTGCTCTATTATCAGACTTCAAGAAAGTTATGGAAATCTCTGTTTTCCCAGAGGTCAAAGGAAATATATCTTTTAATGAGCCTAACAGCGCTATTCTTTCTAATCAATGAGACAGAGCAGGTAAATATAGTGAGAGGGGAAAGCAGAAACCAGAGTCAGCGCATGCTAAGTTAGAAATGCAGAATACTTGATAATATTTTCCACAAAATAGCTGAGAGCTTTACACACCTTTCCCTTCTATTTTAAGGGATTCTTGCCCTTTCTATGTCATGAATTCCCTGTTAGGGTTCAGGAAGAGAAGGCACTGAGGAAGCCAATAGGTAGTTGCATTAGCTTTTCTATTTCAAGCTGTGACAGCTGCAAAATTGTTCAATGTAACTCCACAGGGAGTGCTACCCAGCTATGCAAATGAATTCCAAATGTGACATTTTCTGGGGTGGGGGATGCTGCGAAGACTGAGTGACTGCCACACGTCTGTCTGATGGACTGACTCACATCCCCGAGAAGCCTGCTGTCAAGGACTGATGCTCGTCCACCTCATCAGCGACCTTCTCCCTGGAAGGAAGGGAAGGAAGGAGAAAGAATAAAAGTGCAAAAAAGAGATAAAAAAGAGATGGAGAGAAAAAAAGAGAATTTAGGTCTTTCTTTCTTCACTTATCCCTCTTACTGGCAAGTGCTCCTATCATGCTGTCATTCTCCTTCACCAAACCATTCCCTTGGCCCTGGCTACACACTTCACTCATATTTTAACCACATTACTAACTCGTCTCCACTTCTCCTCCGTCCTTCTTATGTGACTTGCTTTGGTATTGTTTGATTGGTATTTGTATAATGTTCTTTAGAATTTACTATTTAAGCAACAGAGATAACAGAGATTTTATGGTATGATATAAATCCTAAACCATATATAAGATACTGTCAGTACCCTTTCAGTAAGAAACTCCTATCTGATGGATATTATTTTCACTTCTGTCAGGAGTCCCCTGATTTAGTGAAATAATCCCCTGTTCCTGAATGAAAATCTTTTGGTGGGTGGGAGGTTACAGGAGACAGGCAAGGTAAAGAGTGATTTATGTCAAAAAGGGGACAGAAACCAAAGATGGCCCACAAAGGTTCATGGATTTGTAGTCTAGAATGTATTCCTCTCTAAATGTTTTTATTTTCTTAATCTTCTCTGTCTGAACGAGCCTAGGTCATACTTCTTTATAAAAACAGAATTTTTACAGAGAAGAATAGTGCCTTCCACTTAGGGGTTTAAGAGCTATCTGTCTTGTTTAAAGAGTTACAGCAAAGGCCATATTAGGTGGTAGGAGTAGGGCCAATACACAAATGAGTGTGTGTTGATCTTCTTGGGGATTCGTACTCTGATTCTGTTGACCTCCTTGAAATTTTCAACTGCCTTTGTTTCACAATTCCTTTCTTCAGCTGTGCGCAGTTCATAAGCAGAATTTAATGACAACATATAAGACTCAATATATTATGGTTGGACAATAAAAATAGAATTTTCACCCTTAGAAGAAGTCTGTAAATAAGAAAAAAAAAAAAAAAAGCAACAATGTATAGATGAGGTTGGTATGTAACTATGAAGCTCACTTTTAAGGACTCAGAAAGGTTTAAGACAGTGAATAGTAGACTCCACTAAGTTGATAAAAGGACTTCAAAGAATCATCAGTGCATGCGCTACAACTCTCATATCAGAACCAAAGTATAAAAGGACCTATAGCAAAAAGATTTATGCATGGTGCTTTTGGAGCATAGTGTGAATCACAGCTATATTTATAGGAAACCCACAAAGATTTTCCAAAGGTTGTATGAAAAACAAAAACAAACAAAAAAACAACTCAAAACCACAAAAAACAGAACTTCACAAATAGCTTGGACTAAAGGGCCAGAAACAATTTATAATGAAAAGAGAGCCATGGGCTTCCCAATTTTTACAATAAGGAAACAATGATAACTAATCAGTAGCAAAACTATTTTCCATTTTTTTTATTTTTTCCATTTTTTTAATCAATTTTTTTTCTGAAATCTGCATTTTTAAAACAACATTATTTTTTTTTCAGTGTTCCAAAATTCATTGTTTATGGACCATACCCAGTGCTCCAAGCAATACATGCCCTCCATAATACTCACCACCAGGCTTTTTCTTCTTCTTCTACTTCTTTTTTTTTTTCTTTTTAAAGATTTCATTTATTTATTTGACAGACAGAGATCACAAGCAGGCAGAGAGGCAGACGGGGGGTTGGGGGGAGGGAGCAGCCTCCCCGCTGAGCAGAGAGCCCAATGCAGGGCTTGATCCCAGGACCCTGAGATCATGACCTGAGCTGAAGGCAGAGGCTTAACCCACTGAGCCAAGCAGGTGTCCCCCACCACAGGCTTTTTAAATCAATCTTGTATACATATATGAAATTGTATAGCTCATTGAATTTTGGCTAATGTGTAAGTGTGTATACCTATGTAACTGCCAACCATAATGAAGATAGGAACATTTTCATTTTCCTAAAAACCTTATCTCACTAGTCAATCTCCATCCATTTTGTGCTTCATGCAACTACTGTCTCTTTTATAAGACTATTGATAAAATTTAACTTTTCTAGAGTTATACGTGGGTGAAAATAATGTATTTTAAATTATAAATATTAAATTTTATACAGATGTTCATATTTTTGTAATTATATAGTATAAACTATTTTCAACTGAGTTTTTTTTTTTTAAGATTTATTTATTTTTTAGAAAAACTGATCACAAGTAGGCAGAGAGGCAGGCAGAGAGAGAGAGGAGGAAGCAGGATCCCGCTGAGCAGATAACCCGACATGGGGTTCCATCCCAGGACCCTGGGATCATGACCTGAGCCGAAAGCAGAGGCTTTAACCCACTGAGCCACTTAGGTGTCCCTTCAACTGACTTTTTAAAAAAATCACTGTAATGGCTTGAGACAAATGGGTTTTCATGTATCAATTTTATCTATACATTGTATATTGATGTTACTGAATAAAATTTTACCCCATAGATATTCTGAAATTGAATAATCCAATTTGATTGGCTATATAATAATTCAAATTGGATTATTCACTCATCTGGTGATTTATATTTTGTTTATTTCCAGTTTGGGGTTATTATAAATTCAAGCAGCTATGAATATTATAAATCTCTGTATGGGCACATGATTTTCCATCTCTTGGGTAAATGCTTTAGAGTTGGGTATCTTGGCCATATTTTAAGTGTACAATTATCTTTAAAACACAGTGCCAAAGTGTTTGCAAAATTTCATATTCTGACCAGCCACGTATGAAGTTTCTGTCTCCTCCACCTAAATTTGTTGTGGTCATTCTCTATAATAGAAGTTCTTGAACAATGTTATCTCCCTGTGTTTTTAATTTGCATTTTCCTGGTGACATAAAATTGGGCATCTTTTCATGTGCTCATGTCACATTAGTATTGAGTACTAATTCTGCACACATTTTGGATATGTGTGCTTTTTTTCATATATATGCAGACCAAATATTTTCTTCTAGTTTCTGTCTTGCATTTGCATTTCCTTAATAATGTCTTTCAAAAAACCAAAGGTTTTTAATTTCAAAGTCCAATTTGACACATGATTCCTTTATGTGTTTTACTTGTAACATGACTAAGGAGTCTTAGACTACAACAATGATGAAAATATTTATCCTATGCTTCATTGTAAATATTTTGTAGTTTTACATAACTATGACCAATTTTGAGTTATTTTTATTGCATGGTACATGATAAGGTTATGGTTTTTAAATATACTAATACATAGTTTTTCAGGATTATATGTTGAAAATTCTATTATTCCCCATTAAATTACCTTGGTTCATTTTCCCACTAAATCTCCTTGGAAGAACAAAAACTTGATCATCCATATTTTGATAAGACTCTGGACAAGTTTTCCCCACATTAATTGACCCCTTATATTTAGGTCTATGCTGGACTCAGTGATTTGTTCCATTGGACTGCTTGTCTATTCATAGGTCAATGTAATGTTACATTGATTCCTACAGATTTAAAACAAGTTGGAAAATCAGGTGCTCAAGCATGTAATGGAATACTACATAGTGTTTTTAAGAAAAAAACTACTGTCATATGTAAATATATGGATAAATCTCAAAAGAGAAAAGAAGTAAAAAATGTTGGAGATTTGTAGATTGTAGGACAAACAGGATAATCTATAGTAATAAAAATCTGAACAATGTGTAGAGTGCTTCAGCAGAGGTGCATGTGGAAAGTCTGTGAGGAGAGTGACTTGTTATATATCTTGACCAGGTGGTGCTGATGGATGTGTGTTGGTCAAAACTAAACCATCATTAAGACATGTGCATTGCACTATTTGTAAGAGTTACTTCAATTTTTTAAAAAGGCTTGCAAAGTCAAGAATTACTACTTATCTGTATTTATTTGGATAAGTCCATATCTCTGAGAGTGATTGGTTGATCTAACGTGTTCTCCATCCCTGCAATTTTTACGTTACAGTGATTACAAATTTTTGAGGTCAGAACATTTCAGGTGTCAGAAACAGCAAATATGAAAGTCCCTGAAAAGGTGGGGACTATAGATAGGCAAAACATTAAAGAAGCACTTTGCTAGTGGGTCATGGTAAGTAAAGACAGGAGAGGATGAGGAAGCAGGGAGGCTAGTCAAAACCAGATACCCAAGAATGTTCCAGTTTAACAGCACATTTCTAAATGTCCCGGGAGTAGTCATGGTTTTTCTTTGTCCAGTCTTAGCTTTAAACAAAAGTCTGCATATACGAAGTTGGAAATTATGATGTCATTCTGACACAGATGGAAAAAAATGAAAAACTTGCTTCTGAGGTCCTCTGTGATAGGTCAGCACAAACACTACATTACCTGGAACTCAGTCACAGCTGCCCACTAGAGGAGTCCTTTGAGGGATTCCACATGGTTTGAAAAAGTTTGACTACAGCAGGTATTTCTCAAACTTAATGTAAGACTTCACTTTTTCAGAAGTTCACGTGTGGGCACACAAACAAACTCAAACGGACAAGTACATTTAAATTTACGTAGCACGCTAATGTCTGGTAGACGTTAAACTACCTCTAGGGAAATAATGACAAACATTTTTTTGGAGAGTGCAAGGAAAGTTAAGGGTGTGTTTATGTGTGTGTTTAAATAATACATTTTTTTTTCATGAAACCATTTTTGAAAATTTTTATTTTTATAATACACTTTTTTGATAAAGGGGTGACTATATCCTTTACTTTTTGTACTTTTGTTTTGACCAATTTTAGGTCCACACCTCATCATTTTCCCCTCAGTGTGAAGTCCTGTTTGAAAAGGGAGACCAAGGACGATGGTAGTTCCTGGCAGTTTAGACTTCTCCTTTCCCTCTGGTCCTGATGGTGCAGATTCTTGAATTCAACTTCTACTGAATTAGACCAAACACTGGGTGAGGTGCATAAACAATGAATCTTGGAACACTGAAAAAATAAAATAAAATTAATTAATTAACTAATTAATTAATTTAAAAATAAAACCACTCCTCATCCCGCCCATCATTCTTATAGGTCCTTAGAGGATCTCCTGTTTTACCCCAAACCCACCCTGTCTTCCCACTGCTGTCTCCCATGCAGATACCAGCAATTTACAATTTTTCAGGCAACTGATGATTTTTTCCCCCTACTTTCATCTGTATTTTGAAGACCAAGAATATACTTTGTTATTCTACTACACTGTGAGGGTTGCTCCTGGTCTTAAAACATCTTGCTATGTTATTTTAATTGGTCTGGTATTATGTGGGTATTTGGAAAGACATAAAAATTTCTGCTCTTTTCTCCACCATCTTCTTCCCCAAATCCTTTTACACCCAATTATTTTTATTTTTATTTAACATTAATTTCCATAATTTGTCCCTTTATACATTTTCCTCACATTTCTTTGATTTATTAAGTTGCAAATCATTCTAGATTTTTCCCTTTTAATATATTTCCTATTAATTTCATTTCCCTATACTCCTTAATACAAATGTGTTTCTCTATTGATTTTCCTCTCAAAGCACCTTATTTCTCCCGTCAAGCTACCAACAGTTTGTCCCTTGAAGTTATCAATTGTGGAGGATTCAATTATTTTATTTCTTCTTCCAATATTTATCTATTTATCTAAGTTTATCCCCCATGCAATGTATCTAAGCAGGCATGATGGGAAAATAGGAAAGAAAGATATGAAATACCTATGTCCCACCCCACCCCAGGTTTTTTCTTTGATTTTCATTTTGCAGACATAATTGAATACAGTTCAATCATTATTAGTAGAACTTCCTTTTTGGCATGACTCTATCACTTTAAGAGCTCTAACTTAGCACTTCTATATTCCTAGATAGTCTATTGTTTTCAATCTAGATAAAGATATAGATATTGTGTGTTTTAATTTTTTTTTTTTTTTTTACATCTGGAAATCTTTTAGACAGGATGATCTCTTGGTGGCAGTCCTGCTCCTTCTGAGTGTTAGAGGTGATCCTGCTGCCTGCCTGCCTGCCGGGGTACATACAAGAATTCTGGAGTCAGTCTTACATCTTTTTCCTTAGAGAAAACATGATCTTCTGATTGGAAATTGGCACTTTTTAAACAAGGATGAGCCTATGTTTGGGCTTTTCCTCATCACTTCAGAGTTAGCTTCAGGTGAATCCTTTACATTTATAGATGGAGATATTTCCTTAACTCATGGGCATTGTCCTCTGCTCTCTGTGGAATTCCTCTTTATCTTCCATATGTGTCTTTTTGTCTTCCTGGGACTTCAACTACTTGCAACCCTCTGCATTTCCTAATGATCTCATGATTTCCACCACTTATATTTTGTGCTATGAAATATTAATTTCATGTGATTCTTGAGGCCACTGACACAGGTATAAGCACTGACAGTCCTGGCTTTATTTCTTTTGCTGAATTCTTCTTTGGTAAATCATTCTAGTTTGTTTTAACCCCTTTATGTCTCTTGTGATTTTCTAAATTTCCTTTTGCTTTTTTTTTTTTCCATGTTGAATACATCGTTTCTGTGATAGTTAACTTTATATGTCAAATTGGTTGCATCTCATTGCTTAGCTATGTGTCTGGTTTTATCTATTTATCTGTATCTGTTATCTATATCTGTCTATCAATCATGCAGAGAGTAGATAGATGATGGTTGGAGTAGACAGAATGGATAGAGGAGAGAGTTGGAATAGATGATGACACTTGATAGAGAGATAGATAGATAGGCAGATAATAGATATAGATAGATAGGTAGGTAGAGAGATGGAATAGATTGCTACAGATCTTATGGGCTCTGTTTCTCTGAAGAACTCTGACTAATTCGGTTCCTCCAGCAGCCAGATTTTCCTGAGTGCAGTTTGTTCCAATCTTTTTCTCTCTTGTTGCTATTAGAACCTCTTAGATGTGCTCTGGTTTTCCTCTTATGGCTCACTGAGGCTGACGTCTGTCTGCTGGACAAACTGACTGACCCTGAGAAGGAAGTCGCATAAGTTGTGAAAGGCAAAGTGTAAGTGCCCTTCTCATAGAAAACATGAAGAGGGCAGATTGACACACACTGGAGGTGTCAAGAAAGTCTCATTCAGTTCTCTCTAGGTCATATAGCCTCCAGCCCAATTGATCAGGAAATGCTTCACCAGCCAGAGGCATAACTGCTCGACCAGGTTCAGATGGTGGCAGTGTAGACTCTGCACAGAGATTTGTTACTTCTGTGGCATGAGATTTTTCCAGAGTTGCTGGTTTTGCACATCCCATCCAAAGTCTGCCTTAGGTGTGATCCAACTTCCATGGCTCCCAACATCCCTTAGAGTCAGGGTGGACATACAGGTCAAATCTGGTCAAAGAAGGTAGGAACTATGGGCAAAATTTAGCCTCAAAATATTTCTTACATTCTTCGAGTATATTCTTTGCTATTTCTCTTAAAATTTCTTATAATAATAAAAACGCATTTTAAAAACAAGATGCGTCTTAGCATCATTCATTCATTCATTCACTCATTCAGTCATCTTTCATTCAACTGTTAAACAGACACATTGAACAATGATTATCAACCACGTCCTGTAAGAACACAGTGTGCAGAGTAAGGAACAGGAAGGTAAGATCTGTAATACTGTGTCATGTGTCCTTTCACAACTGTAAGCTCACATTTCTAAGAAGATCCAAATGATCTTCAAACTTTCTCTTTATTTTTACATTTTCTATTGTGTTCTTTTTTTAAAATAAAAATTACTTTAAGTCTTTTTTTATTGTCATTAAAGACAACAATACTTTATTTTATTTGGAAAATCAGAACCAAATTTTTTTTTTTTTTAAGTAGAAGCTGGAAGTAACATTGAAATTTACAACAAATTTTTGTCTTGCTTTCAGGAATCTGCTAAAAAATAATATTGAGGCATGGTTGGGGCATTCTTAGAACACTGGTACGTGTCTGATTTATTAATCATGAAATAGACCATTCAGTTAAGGATGAAAAATACTGAGCTATAATCCAGAGAATGTTGTCTATGAGAGTGGTGTTTGCTAAATTTCCTAAACGAGTGGAGTAGAAATAATTAGAACTATTTGGGAATTGACCTGGAAAAGCATTAAATCTAGGAGGTGGAGATGGGAGCAAGAGAGAAAGACTTCATACCTCACTGGAGAGGAGCTTTCTAATTATGCAAAATGGTTCTGTGGAAAGTCATCCTTTAAGGAAGTAACATTGGATTTTGAATCTGTGTTCCTGACACAGCCAAGCAAGTTTGTATCGAAATTTCTATAACTAAAAGAAAACAAAGATGCTGGAACACTATACAGCAAACCAAGAATGTCTACTGCGACAAGCTGTAGAGTTAAGCAGATACTCTTTTGGTGGAGCTACCTGAGGCAGAAACTGCAGGGAGCCATGGGCGCATGGGATATCATTATCCCTAGGACGGCACGGACACTTGAGGAGAAACGGGCTCTCTGTCTGCCGTAATTCTAAACCAAACCATTTTCAGGATGTGAATATATTCCAACCATGTTAAAAAAAAAAAAAAAAAGCCAAACTCAGAAGCCAAACTCGATTGTGAAAAGTAGATTTACAAGAAACTAACTTTCTATGAGGGCTTCCTATCAGTAATCACAACATGTGATGAATTGAGATAAAGAATTGGAAATGACCTTTCAAAATAAAACAGGTTTTTCTCAAAATAATTTCAAGAAAGGATACAGAAGAATCAAACACTTAAAAAATTCTCTCTCTTTTTTTTTTTTAGGTTATAAAAGATTGTCTAAGATAAATGAAAATGAATACCTAACCATAAAGCTCCGAAATATTCCTGAAGCACTTTGGAGGGATAATGTAGGGTAGGATGTTTTCCGTCCCTATTACTTCAATCCTCATCTGAGCCACTGCATCATGATTTTCTGACTCCAGTGTCTGTAATAATCTCTGCTGGTAAAGTGCTATGAAAACCGAATAATGACACAGAGCAGGACCTCCATAGATTAAAACCCTTGTTATGTCTTAAGCTCTGGGTCTTTAGAGAAAGCAAATTAATGATGATAGTTCTCTCCTCTTTTCTCTCCACAAATATGCCATGATTACTTTTCTCCATGTCTTCAGTATATTTAAATGTGAAATATAAAAAGTAATTTCTTTTTTTCTTTTTTTTTTAAGATTTTATTTATTTGACAGAGAGATCACAAGCAGGCAGAGAGGCAGACAGAGAGAGAGGGAGAAGCAGGCTCCCCGCTGAGCAGAGAGCCTGCTGTGGGGCTCGATCCCAGGACCCTGAGATCATGACCTGAGCCAAAGGCAGTGGCTTAACCCACTGAGCCACCCAGGCGCCCCTAAAAAGTAATTTCTTGATTAGTTTTGGTTTAGTCCTGTGCTCAGTGGTTTGCCTCAATGTCACGCATATAGAAAACACCAAAATGTTCCTTGTATTTGTAGCCGATTACGTAGATAAATAGTTAGTAGTGTGAAAAACGAGGCAAAATGCACATTGGGTGTGGTGTATAGAGTGACACCGGCATGACATTCTCATACTTGTACTCAGATCTCCTGACAACCTAGTCGGGAAGGAAAATGTGTTTAACATGAAGACATGTATTTTCCAGGAATGAGGCCATTGTCCAAGGAAACAGTCTATCTCTGTCCAGTTGAAGGTTTGTTCAATTATTCAGTAGAAAGTAATCATAATTATTTCTTCTATATGGGAAAGAGACTGACTAGCATGAAAAGTTTAAACACTTCCATCTTTTAGTTTGCTTCTCAATTTCATAATAGACCCTGAGAAAATTCAAACATACTATATTTAAATGTTTACATTTGTTGAATAATTTTGAAAAGTTTCTAGTTCTAAATTCCATGCTTTGACATATTACAAAACACAATGACTTTTTAAATATTACAAACAGAAATTCATCTTAAGAGTTTTTTCTGTGAAATTGCAGTGAGTCTGTTCTTTAATTCCATATTTTCAAGAAACACAAGAACTTTGCTCCTTATCTAAACCTGAGTATGAACACTTTTGTAGGTCCATGTGGGCTACATCCTTGAGGAAGGAGTTTCCAGAAAACCACCTTACTCATGAGCTAGAGTCAGGACTTGTTGTGTTTGGAGGGCTTTTGTGTCGAATGATCAAAAAACTTAGATGCTTTTGCCAATCTGTCCTTCTAGGTTGGAGAATGTCATTTACAACGTAGAAATACAGTCGATGGATTGAATGAGGTGTATCAGGTGTGATGGTGTAATTGTTGATGTTTTAGGATTTTTGTTTGGTTCCAAAGTACTGGTGATAAGGAAATGAAAATCAAAGGGATGTCTTTTTCATTTATAGCTGGGGATGTTCTTAACTTAATGGGCAAAACTGGGAGACCCCGTTTGCCCTCAATTTAGTGACACAATCAAATAGCAGAGCAAAGCAGAGTCTTGATCATCCTGTGCATGGACAGGGGTCTTTCATTTCATTTTCATGAATCATCTACAAGTTGCTGCTGTGATTCTACAGACTCAGCACATTTCAAGTTCATCCAAAATGGGTTTAAAGGGAAGAAACACATTCTGTGGTATCTAGGCATGTTTGCTTCTGTCCATTGATTACATTTAAAGCACAAGTCCATCAGGAAGGAAGATGAATATTTTGCATAGATGTGAGAAGGGTGCAGGTTTGCATGTTGACAAGGTCATTCACGAAGTTCATTGCACTGCAACAGCCTGACAGAACCTAGTCTTGTGCTCTGAGCTTGGAACATCAGGATGCAGCTCTTCCCTTCTTTTATCCTCATAACCATGTGTGAGTAAAAACATGCCTATAAAACAATTATGTATGAAGAACTTTCACATCTCAATAGCAAGGAACAATGGGAAAAATAAAACATTAAAAATTGTCAAGGAATTTGAACAAATGCTTCATGAATTAGAAGAAACAAATGACAAATTACTAAACAAAAAGTTGATGTATATTATTAGTCATTTGGAAAATGCAAATTTAAAATGACCCTTAGAAATATCTAGAAGCCATCTGATAATACCAGTTACCGGAGAGGAAGTGGAACAATAAAACTTGTTTATATTTATGTGAGAAGCATAATGATACAGTCACCTTAGCAAAAAAAAAAAAAAAAAAATGGACAATTTCTTACAAAGTTAAAAATGATCTTAACAAAATGAGTCACTGCCGGGTGTTCACCCAAGACAAATGTAAGCACATATCCACACAAAGACCTGTGTGTGAATCTTTACAAAACCCTATTCATGATTGCCAAGAAGAATAAAAAAGCCACATTTTCAGGGTGAATGAATGAATAGGTAAACAAATTTGGGATACATTTATACTGTGGAACACTGCTTAGCAACAAAATGGAAAAAATTACTGAGGCACACAATCACATAAATGAATCTGAAAAACATTATGCTACGTGGAAAAGCTTCACAAAAAAGGATCCATACTCAACAATTTTGCAGAGGCAAAAGGAACCAAAACCAGGCACGTGGTTGCCAGTGTTGGGGACAGAAATAAGTGACTGCTTACAAAGGAAAACAAGAAGTGCCCATGGGGTGAAGGAAATGGCCTGTGTCTTCCACTTGTTGGTGGTTAGGGACTGTGTCATCTTTGTCAAGTCTTATGAACTGTAAACCTAAATAGAGTAAATTTCATTGTATTGTAAATGTACATCAATATATGCATATATATGATATATAGATATATACATATACACATACATATGATGTGCGTATATATGTGTGCATACATGTATTTTTGTACCACCTTTAAGCCATTTCACCCTTGAATGAAGGTGGTTGAAAAGCACGAACTTTCAATTATAAAATAAGTAAGTCCTGGGGGGATGTAATGTATATCATGGTGACTGTACTTAATAATATTGTGTTGAGGGGCGCCTGGGTGGCTCAGTGGATTAAGCCGCTGCCTTCGGCTCAGGTCATGATCTCAGTGTCCTGGGATCGAGCCCCGCATCGGGCTCTTTGCTCAGCGGGAGCCCGCTTCTCTCTCTCTCTCTCTCTGCCTGACTCTCCGCCAACTTGTGATCTCTCTCTCTGTCAAATAAATAAATAAAATCTTTAAAAAAAATAATAATAATATTGTGTTGAATGTTTGAAAGCTGTTAAGAGAGTAGAGCTTAAAAGTTCTCATTGCAAGAAAAAAGAATTGTAACAATGCGTGATGATGGATGTTAAATGAAACTTACTGTGGTGATCATTTTGTAATATATACAAATATAGAATAGTGTTGTATACCTGAAATAACACAATGTTATATGTCAGTTATACCTCAAATAAGAATATAAACGCAGATTTTTTCACATATATATGAATGACTAGGTCAGTGTTTCTCAAATGCACATACGAAGTTTCAAGGCATCTTACTAAAAATGCAGATTATGAAACAGATCTGGGGTGGGGAGTGTCCTGAAATTCAGCATTCTAACAAATTCTCGGATTATGTCTATGATGCTAGCCCATGGGCCACTCTTTGAGTACCAGGAGATTAGGTCTGGTACAATTAAGGTTGGATCATTATCTGTGGAGTTAAAAACAATTAAAATATAATTGGCATAAATTATAACCCATAATTTAGAAAAGATCTTAGAATCTTTGAAAGAGGAAATGCTTCCCCAGGAGCCGTATTTAACTTAAATCATCCCATGAGATACAGTCTGTGAGAGAGGGCTTCGTGGGTTTAGCCAAAGGCCTATGGAATTCAAGTCAGTCGATTTTGACTTATATAAACCTTCTTAATGTCAATAGGATCTAAATTTCCAAGATTTTATTCATAAAAACCTTGTGAAGTTTTGTGCTCAAATCCAGTCTCACTACAAGATATAATGAAGACAAGATTTATTTTTTATGTCTGGACTTTTGGAGGTTGTAAATATTTTTAATAAGAATTGAACTTGGCCACTGAGCAGCCATTACGTCACCGAGCAGCCCGGACATTACAGTTCAGCCCTTGCTCTGATTCATCCTCCAAGGACAGTTTTGATTGTGCTTTGTTTTAAATCAGGCCACAGAAAATTAGTAGGGAAGATGTTTTTTGTTATCCATTAATGCAGGAAAACTTTTACAGGGTCAAGTCATATTCCATTTTTAATTTTCCTTCATTTAGCTGATTGTAAAATGATACCTTTGCAAATTAATATACTAGACAACAGGATGTAAGTGACTTAGCATAAAGTTATATCAGAATGTTAATTTTACTTGATCTTTGAAATGCTAATAAGAATATAGTCAAAGTGGGTGCCTGGGTGGCTCAGTGGGTTAAGCCGCTGCCTTCGGCTCAGGTCATGATCTCAGGGTTCTGGGATCGAGTCCCGCATCGGGCTCTCTGCTCAGCAGGGAGCCTGCTTCCCTTCCTCTCTCTCTGCCTGCCTCTCCATCTACTTGTAATTTCTCTCTGTCAAATAAATAAATAAAATCTTAAAAAAAAAAATTAAAAAAAAAAAGAATATAGTCAAAGTGCTTGCATGAAATAAGAAAGATAATTTCTTCCTAGGGGGACAGTTATGAATGCATCTTGTCCTATATATTTAATTTCTAAATTTGCGATACTTTATGAATAAGATATGTTTTTAAATATACTTTATTTGTTCTTTTATTAATGGTAAAGATGGAAGTAAGGAATCCATAAAAACAAAAATACCACCAAAATAGTTCCTTTATATCTTGATGGCATTTTGCTTCCACACAATAAAAGTAAACTTAGTATTTCTAAGTATTTTGTTCTTCAATCTTATCTCAGAATTTGTTAATTTTTTCCAGTATCCAAATTTATTCTCAGATAATCTTCATAAAATATATAAAACTAGGGTCTAACACTCAATATCATGTATGGAGGGAGTGAGGGTCAACAATGATGACCTTCACTAGCTGGGGGAAATATGTCAGACTCAGCCATTCAAGACAGAGGTCATTAGGAAACTCTTTTTAACACAAAAATCTATCAAAATCAGTCAGTGCTTTATATTGCTCAATGGCAAAAAACATTTTTATCCCTAAATTATATCTTTATAACTGTAATTTGCTCAATTGATTTGAATACTGAAATGTCCTAATGGGTACTTTATGGAATATTTTATTGGAGAAAATTGGATTGGCACTTAATTCTTGTTCATCAGTAAATAAGCAACTATACTGCCTATTGTTGGAGAGGAATGGGAAGGTATTGACTTCGCTTTCTGCCTGAAGTATATTTACTAACTGATTTTTTATGGAGTTTGTGTTTTTGATTTCTCCACATGAGCTGCTGACAATCCTACAAAAATGTAAAACTCTGTCTTAAATCATCTTTGGCTCCCAGATAACACCTTAGCTCATTACTTAAAAAAAAAAAAAAAAAAAAGTCTGCTTAAAAAAAAAGAAAAAAAGAGAGAGAGAGAGAGAGAGAGAGACTGTATCTCTTCAAGATGCACGACTGAAATAGAGTATTATAAAATGTATCTACTGCCATGGCTGAGCCAGTCCAATTTAATCAGAGCAGAGGTCATGCCCCTCAACAGGAAACGGAGCATCCAGGCTTAGCTGGTGTCACGTCTCATCAGTGACTCGAGGTGTTCGTCAATACAAGATTAGACGCCTCTAAAAAAAATCGACAAGAATGGTTGTTGATAGCTTGGTGGTGACACTATTTCCTCTGAGACTTTTTTAATGGAGACCATTTGAAGGGGGTTACTACTTCTAAAATACAGAACGTAAAAGCCCCTGGCAGGGACAATAGAAGCTACCTCATTTCTTTAGTTCCTGTGCCAATTGAATGTTTCAGAGTTGCAGATTTTTAACCACTTTAGGAAAGTATGAGAAAACTCTCCCTCCCATCAAAGACAAAACAAAAAGGAAACATCACACACACACACACACACACACACACACACACACACACACGTGCCTATGCTCAGGGCCTGGTACAAGCACATGGCCTAGAAAACTTACCTGCCTCTTTACCAACTTTTCCTTTAATAAATGTATTTCATGAATGCTCAAAAATTTCATGGAGTTAGTGCTAGAGTATAAAAAAAGATCTGTGTTCAAATCATAGATTCTCAGATTACTGGGTTGGAAATAATTCTGGAACTTTCTATGTGAACCTTGAATATCTTCCATCATGGTGTCTCAGCTATGTTGGATTCCAGGAATCTTGGGAGTAACACATTCCTGAACTTGGTAACCATGTCAATAAGAAGTTTCTTAGATTCAGTCAAAATGCACCTTCCCAAAATTCTAACTTGCATTTCTTTACCAAACCTAGCCTGGGTGGGAGACCTTCCTCTTAGGACTACACAAAAAAACAATTTCTTTATATGCAACACTCTTTCATATTTTGTATTTTCCCAAAGTCTTCTTTTCTGAAAATGAAACTTATTTCAACAGCTTCAGATATCATAATTTTGCACTGCTTCATCATTTGGTGTTGGTAATTTAAAATCACTCCAGAGGGGCACCTGGGTGGCTCAGTGGGTTGGAGCTTCTGCCTTTGGCTCGGGTCATGATTCCGGGATACTCAGATTGGACCCCACATCGGGCTCTCTGCTCGGCGGGAAGCGTGCTTCCTCCTCTCTCTCTCTCTGCCTGCCTCTCTGCCTGCTTGTGATCTCTGTCTGTCAAATGAATAAATTAAAAAAAAAATCTTAAAAAAAAAAACAACAAATCACTCCAGAGGGGTGCCTGGGTGGCTCAGTGGGTTAAACCACTGCCTTCAGCTCAGGTCAAGATCTCAGGGTCCTGGGATAGAGCCCCGCATTGGGCTCTCTGCTCAGCAGGGAGCCTTCTTCCCCCCACCCCTGCCTACTTGTGATTTCTGTCAAAGAAATTAATAAAATCTTTAAAAAATCATTCTAGGGTGCCTGGGTGGCTTATTTAGTCAAATATCTGCCTTCAGCTCAGGTCATAATCCCAGGGTCTTGGGATTGAGCCCCAAGTTAGGCTCTCTGATCAGTAGGGAGTCTGCTTCTCCCTCTGCCTCTGCTCTCCCCCTGCTTGTGCTCTCTCTCTCTCTCTCTCAAATATATAAATGAAATCTTTTAAAAAAATAAAATAAAATACTTCCAGTTTTTCTATCTTCCTCTTCAAGTGTGCTCTCTAGTAACAATCACTGGGGATGCCAGAATTTCTAGGAAAATATTCACAATTAGTGCTTTAAGTCTTCTCAATGAGCTGATGACTAGAGCTTCATCTCCTAAGAAGAATGGATTGCCCTTTGGAAAGAACCAGGATAAGGATTATATTTTACAGATAAAACATTGCATCCCTTTGATGTATGTAATATTGTGATTCACTCACTCCTTTAAGTTTATCCATTCATTCTTTCATTCACCACTAGTGAATGCTAAGAGTTGTACAAGGACATATGCTATGTTTGCAAAAATCTGTAAAGAGGAATCATTCATCAATCCTGGTGCCAACAGATCACAGTCATTAAGAATCATAGAGTGTACCCTAGAAGTAAGATGTGTAGTGTCGATGGTGTGTGTGCTGGTGTCAATGGCTTTAGAGGTGATTGTCAGTCATTACAGTTGTGATGACCAGCATCTGTATTTGGAACCGAGGAACTAGGTGTGGTCATTTCTCTTTCTTTGGAGTTTCTTACCAGGACATACTTGTTCGAACCTTTTCTTAAAGACATAAATCCGAAACACAAATCTGAAACTCACATATCTGTCAAAGTAAATCAGGAGGGCATGATTCAGATTCTATCCTAAAGCAGCTCTACTAAGAAATTATTGTAAAAAATTTAATGCCCAGGTTTTAAAAATTCTAGTGTTAGTTGTGAGAGTAGAAGTATGAAATGGGTATAGCCCTCGACTCTGCTTTCTTTAATGTGTGAAGATAATGACGTTGGTGTCCATGTTTCATGGAAATGGATGATGGCATTCACTATTGATCTCTGGACAGCTTGAGAACAATATTATAATAATCCATACCAGTCAGCTTGACCTTTTACTGATTTGGCTTTTAGCTTGAGTGGGAGGAAAACGGAAGAATAAAATAAAGGTTTCTATGTGAGTGAAGTATAACGCAGGAACTGTCACATCCCTGGACTTTATTATTATTTATCATTAAAGCCGTGATCCATCAAACCATTAATCTCATTATTGACTTGTAAATCAGGAGGACAGGCCATCAGAAAGCTTCAGACACTCTGCTCTGCAATGAACTTTAAGCATTTTTCAAGGTCCTTATATGAAAATGGACCTTAAAAGCAATAATGGAGTTACAGTATCTGTTGCAGATCTATACCACCTCTGTAAAGGTTTCCAGGATTTTCCAACTTGTAATCAATTTCTCCTTCCCTCATATTGAGCCTTTACTACGGGTCGCACAATACAATCACAGAATGTTAGACTGTGAAGGCTCAAACAATTAAGTGACAACCAATGACACAAAGCTTGTTAGGGAAACAGAGACCTTTTTAGAACATCTGTCTCCTCCACTAGATTATAGCTACTGGATATTCAACCCGGGTGTCTCAGCTATCTCTCTGTAAACCTGCAATTCATATCACAGAACACCAGTGAATAGGTTGTCCACGTGAGAAGAGCAGATGACGGGAGGAGCAGAGAATTCCAGTTAAGACAGGTGCATAAAAGCAGCGGAAAATCATCAGTGCACACTCAGGGTTATTTAATTAAACATTTTAAACTATCTCCATGTTCATGAAGAATATGTGAAGAAGTCGCATGGCTGCTTATTCTGTTGACCTCTAAACTGTACATCTGTGCGATCACCATCATCACCATCATTTTTGAGTCTCAACGATGTCATGTGTCCCTACAGAGCAGATGTATAATAAGCACAAAGCAGTATTGCATAGTGTCTAACATCATCCCAGATTCAAACCCTGGCTCCCTCTGTTACTCGGGGCTCTCATATTACAACTTTAGGCCTCATTGGTAAATGAAAATAGTAATACTCTCTATGAGAGAATCCAATATTAGAGCAAACGTTACTATGAGACAATCGTGACGATTGTGTGTTAATCAAAAACTAGACTAAATACCAAAAGCATGATCCATAAAAGAAAAACAAAGAAAAATTGGGCTTTGTCAAGATTTAAAACTTTTGTACATTAAGATACACTTAAGGGAATGAAAAGACAAGTCATGGACAGGGAAAAAACTAGGATGGTTATAATCAAAAGCATAGAATGCACCTATTGCTGGTGAACATGAGGGGAAGGTGGAAACTGCATATTCCAAGTAGAAACGTGAAATGTTACAGATACCTTGGAAACTATGTGTGTCCATTTTTAAATAAGTTAAACATAAATTACCACAAGAGCAAGCAATTCCACTCCTTAAAATTGACACAGAAATGCAACAGCATTATTCATAACAACCCCAAGCTGGAAACACCTAAATGTCCATCAACTAGTGAATGAATAAAAAAACTTTGAATACATGCCATAATGTGGATCAACCTCAGAACCATTGCAATAAGTGAAAGTCATAGAAGCCAGAAATAAAAGGTTATATGAATGGATTATGAATCAATTCACAGAAAATATATAGAAAATGCAAATTTATAGGCAGAAAGTGGATCAATCGCTGTCTTGAGTCTGGATAGGTTGTGGGTAATAACTACAAACAGGTTTGAGGCAATGTTTTGAAATGTTCTAAAACCATATTGTAATATATGCACACTGTGATTTTACTAAAATAATTTAATTATATACTTAAAATGGGTGAGTTTTATACTGTGTAAAGTATCAGTAAAGCTCTCAAATAAGGACACCTCGGTGGCTCAGCTGGTTAGGAGGCTTCCTTCAGCTCAGGTCATGACCCCAGGTCCTGGGATGGAGCCCCACATAGGGCTCCTTGCTCAGCTAGGAGCCTTTTTCTCTCTTTGTCTGCCTCTCCCCTGCTTTATTTGTCTCTGACAAATAAATAAAAATGTTTAAAAAAATAAAGCTCTCAAATACACATTAGTGGGAAAAGGATGAGAAAACTACATGAAAGTAGTTTTCTCTGAGAAAAGACATTCTCTCTGAATGTCTATTAAAGCTCCCCAAAATAGGAACATACACATGATATAACTAATAACAACAAAAACAAAATACTATAGAATTTATGAGGATTTCACATTAATTAAGATGTAATATGTAAATTGCCTTGTCCCAATACATGTTATATATAAGGTATTTAATAAATGTGAAATTGCTATTATTTAAATATTACAATAATCATTTGATATGCATATATGTACAAGCATATTTATATACAGTTAATTATATTGCAATTGATTTAATTTTTGTCTCTTAGTTCCAAACTGATTTTTGTTGCCGCTCAAATGTAATTCACAAAATTATGAGTTTTCATTCATTCAAATTATCTGTTATTTTTAATTTTGAATAAATTATTTTCTGATAAATGCTCTTCTTCTAGAATATGCTTTCCATTATTATTTTGAAATAAATGATTGCAACAAAACTGGGAAATGTTTAGGGATGCTTTGAGTGATTGAAGAATAATAAAATAATAAAATTAGAATATTATCAGTAATTTACCAGCTGCTTGCTTCTTGCCAATCCCAGCCGATAGTGTTCTTCCTAGAAGTAACTGTTATCCTAATCCTTGTGTTGCTTATCCTTATCTTTCTCTATAGCTTTATCAGGTGTGTGTGTGTGTGTGTGTGTGTGTGTGTGTGATTAAAGGACATACTCTTTAGTCTTGATTTTGAACCACATGTAAATGGAATCATACCATATGTATTTTTCTGACTCTTCACTCAACATTACATGTTTGAAATTAGCACATTTTAGGTAGTCAGTCTGTTTTTATTTTCACTGGTGATAGAAGACTTTTGAATGTGTACTTGGCAATTCTTTATTTATTAGATAGACCACGTAGGTTGCTGCAGGTTTACACTAATAGATAATGTTGCTATCAACATTACATGTCTTTTGGTGCATATGTACAAGCATCCATTCAGCTGCTGGAGTGTAGGATGAGCACATGCTTGCATTTTACATGTTAATGTTAATAATTTTCCAGTTTGTGTGTACCACTGGCACTTCAATTAGCAATGCATGTAAGGTCTTTATTGCTCCAAATCCTCACCAACATCTGCCACTCCTGAGGATGTGGAATGGTAACCCACTGTGTTTCTGATTTGCACTTTTCTGATTATTGATAAATTTGAACATATTTTCTCACGTTGCTAGACTATATACTTTCCTCGTCATGAAAGTTTATTTCTAGGTAATTAATATTGAGGAAGCCGCTATTCAAATATTTTACTTAAATATTTTCTTGTGTATTGTTGATACCTGAAATACATTCTTTTGAACCCTATTATGTAGAATCTTTGTTAATTTCTCTTATTGATTCCATTAATTTATTTGTAGAAATTTGTTGATAGAAAATCTAGGATTTTCTATAGAGATAAGTATATTCTACTTAAGAGAAAAGGATAGATCAATACCGACATTTGCTTTCTATTTCTTTTACTTTTCCTGTCCCTGTGATTTCTGGCACAGGCTATGCCACACAGGTCAATGAGAAATAGAAGTGGTGGTACATGCACTCCGTGCCATCCACAGTTTTAAAGAAAATGGAAGTTTGCTGGTTTACATGTGATTTTTCCAAAACAATAGGAGGCAGAATCACCGAAGTAGAATAATGATTTTTAGCCAAAAGGAACCTGCTCTCAGTTGGTTGCTGCATTAGCTGCAGAAGCTGTGATGGCTCCAAATGAGATTTGAACAAATTCTGCAGAGAGGCAGACCATGTTGGAATAAAATGTATCTTTAAAGTAATTTTGCTTATTTTCACTTTTTAAATGTGACTCCCACTTTTAATGCACATATGAGGCTACATTTGTAGCTCACAGGACATCTCTGTGAGAGGAAGCAGCACAGCCCGGTGGTCAGACTGAAGCTGATCTGTAGCAGAGATCACAACTGGAGCAGCTCTCCTGTCCTGTTTCCCCAATCCTTGCTCACACAGATGCATTCTTCAAGAAAGTTACTTCCACAAGATCTGTCTTTGGTTCTCCTTCTAGGTAGGGAACTTGATCCGGGACTGCTGCTGTCAGAGAATGTCCTTGGAGGCAGAACTTGCAGTGTAATTGTGGAGTACGGGTGCCCACTGGCCCCAGAGACTTTGTCCCTGCTGTTCCTGGAGTGCTTGCACAGAGCAACTGCTGAGATTTTCACTTTGGAGAACCGCCATGGAGCACAAATGGAAGGGGATGCCCATAGGACATCTCCCACATCTCCCACAGAGAGCATAGAAACTATGAGAAAGACAGAGTTGGGTGGCTGTTGCTAAGTGCCAATGATTTGTGGGAAAAGAAAAAAAAAAGTCTGGCTGACAATGATCAAACAACAAAAGAATGAAACATTTTCAAAGACTTGGACTCAGAAACAAACAGGGTTTTGGAGGGGAGAAAGCGGGGTGGTGGTGGTGGTGGTCATTAAGGAGGGCACGTATTGCATGGAGCACTGGGTGTGGTGCATAAAAAATGAATCTTGGAACACTGGGAAAAAAAAAAAGAGAGACTTGGTATCATGCTAGCCATATCCTCTAAAGCAGTGCAGTCAATTCTGAACACTGTTACAAAAAATGACAAACCAAAAATAGGGATGGAAATTAATGAATGTTTTCTCAATCAAAAGAAAATAATAAAATACATGGTGATTATAAGTGAATCAAATAAACAGACATATCAATATACATGAAGTTTAGATGAAATATTATATTTAAGGGAAAGAAGAAAGAATGGAAATCAGTGACCTAAATGGTCATCTTAAAAAACTAGAAGAAAAAAATTAGCAAGAGAAAATGTAGTGATTCCCAATATGTAAATCTAATGTAGAAAAAAAATTAATGACATACAAAACAAAGAGATAATGTAAGTAGCAATGGTACCAATAAATATTTGGGCATGCAGTCAAGAAAAAAAAAAGATAAAGACAAACATTCAAAAATTGGGAATTAGAAAAGAGAAAATAAATTCAAGTCCCTTTCACATTAATATAAAATTGGAGGAACAACATTATTGTATAAAGTAATTAAAAACTTAGATATTATGATAAAATTCAAAGAAAAAATACAAATTTCTTAATCTGAGACAAAAATATAGTACATCTGAACAGTTCTTTAACCACTGAATTTATCATAATCTTTACTACAGATAAAATTCCAGGTTTCATTGAAACCTTTATTTGAAGGTATTAACAAATATTTTTTTGTTTTGTTTTGAAAAAAGAATTCCAAGATTTAATGAATCTTTCAATGCATAGAAAAAACAATGAGCACTCAGGAATATATTTTCTATGCCCTGCAGGAGAATGACAACAGGAACTATCAAGGGTAATATGAAAAAGAACATTAATAGACTAAATATCAGTTATGAACATATGTGTGAAATCATAGAAAAAATGAGCAAAGTGAACCTAAAGTAAAATAAATGAAGAAAAAAATAAAGAGGAGAGCTGAACCAACAAGATAATTAAAAAAGGAAATTCACAAAGTCAAAAACTTCTTTTCTGTACAGAGCAGTTAGTAAGTCTCATGGGTTGATAAAAAGAGAGCACACATATCCCTAAAGTTAGGAATTAAACAGGTGTGATCGGTGCAGGTTTCACATACATTAAAATGATAAAAACAATGTTGTGAGCAATTTTATTCATTAGAGTCAAACAGTTAAATAAAATGTATTGTCCTTGAAAAATACGAATTATCAAAATTGACACTCAATGAAATGGAATCTGAAAAACATTGGGTCTATTAAAGTAATTACTTTAATTGGCCAATTTTTAAAGGATTGAAACCACAGTTTTACATGTTATTTACTGCTGAAGTGAAGTATTTACACGTACTTTGGAATTTAAGGTACAACACAGGATTCTTAGGCAATGTAGAAAAAAGAAAGGCAAGACTTTTTCCCATGTGACTCCTAATTCTCAGTTGAATATTACTCTTTTTTTTGAAGATCTAATTGCCTTTATTAAATGATTCATGAATCAGGCAGCACCTCATCTAGCAAGTAGAGAGGCAATTCAAGTTGTACAAAGTGGAAGGTTTTTGGTTTTGTTTTATTTCAGCAAGAAAAATCTATTTAAACTCTTAAACCACCTACTGAACAAATGCACATATACAACATAAACAGCTTACCAACACAAAAAGATAAGGTTAAGGGCATCACATATGCCAGTGAACTGAGAGCAACTGTTAATTTGCGAAGTCAGATGTCAGCACTTTTTCTTTTGAACTGATCTTGTACATAGAAATGTGATTTCTAAACAAGCAATAACCTGAACACAAAAAAGAATGCACAGAATGTTGGAAAGGATGCTGAAGTCGAGCCATTCCATGTGCATGGCAAGTGTAAGAACTAAATAAATATTTGTTGAATGCCTTCTGAGATTACAGGTTGTGAATAAAAACATTTGTAACTTACAGCTAATTCAAAGAACGTTAAAAAAACTGGACGTTCAGGGGGCTGAGTATTTCATAAAACCAAAGAATCAATGTTGATAAATGGTACTCAGAAAAATGATGAGTACTCTTTTGCCAGAGTATGTGCTGTGTGAGTATTTACAGTGTAAGGTTTTTACTGATGAAGAGTGGAGCAAAAAAGTTCCTAGCAAAAAGATTGTTTCAGAGGAGGCTTTTTTCTAGGGGAAAAGTTGGGCGTCTTATCATACAGATGACTTTGTCTTTATTTGGATAATGGAAAAGACCCGAGTGACAGACTCATTGGTGCTGGAGGAAACAAAAGTTTCCCAGCTGGCTGTTGAGGCCACATTTCTGGGGGACGTCAAAGTACACTTAGACTGGGTATGAGCCCCTGGTTTGGGAACTCCGTCGAAGTGACAGCATTTGGGGTTATGGTTTTCTTTCCTTTTTCTTTTTTGACAATTTCTTCTTTTGGTCAGACTCTCAGTTTAACTGAGATGTGATTGACTTTAAGGCATTACTGATACCCTCAGCTAGAGTTCTGCAATTCACAGAATTTGTTGCTCCCTTGTGAATATTTCTCTATTTTTAAAAGATTTTCATTTATTTATTATTTGACAGAGAGAGAGAGAGACAGTGAGAGAGCGAACACAAGCAGGGGGGAGTGGAAGAGGGAGAAGCAGGCTCCACGCCATCAGGGAGACCAACATGGAGCTCGATTTCAGGAACCTGAGCCAAAGGCAGATGCCTAATGACTGAACCATCCAAGCACCCCAAATATCACTCTTAATAGGACTCAAAATTGTCTTCCTATTAATTCATTTCTATTTCTCCTTATTTTTTCTGCAAAAGAGTCAATTACACATTTTATTTGTATTTTTATTTTATAATAATTCACTTAAAATTATAATATAAAATAAAGTATTTAAAATTAAAATATAAAATAAGGTATAATCAGGATTAAATAGGAATGCAAAATTGATAAAATATTCTTTTTATTTAGACTATGAGAAAAAAAACAGAAAAATCAGTGGGAAGTAAGTTGATAATACAAAAATTAATGTAACAGACAAATTAAATCTACATTATACAGAAACATAATAAGAAACATATAAGAGAAAATAAAAGTTGTACATAGTTGATGAAAATTTTGTTCTTAATCTTCATTTCCATTTTTTGAGCATATTGCTCTTAAGTTGGCTTCTAACTTTGAAACTTTGACATTGAAATTGAAATTTAAGGACACAATTGATGGCTTTTATTGAGTGCCATTTATTCCATTAACTTAGCTACATATTTCCCAGAGTTTCCTAGTGACGTTTATGTGTCGCAAGTAACACAAATGGCACAATTACAGGTAGACCTGAAGCTCTTCCAACATAACCAAGGCAGTGGGCACAAGTGTTTTTCTCTACCACGAAGTTAGCTGGATCTGAATGCGATGTACCAGGCAGGCTCACTCTGTAAGTACACATATTCTAGGTGATTAACTTATCTGCATTTCTTAGATGAATAGGATTATAATCTCTCTGCTGGTGAGAGCGTTTGCCCTAAGAGATGCAAGGAGGCCATGTAAGCAACAAAACGAAAACCCGAGTCATGGCAGTCACTCTCCAGTGGTGACTTCGTTTAGGTCTTTTGGTGTCTGTCTGTTCTTCAGGAGATACGTGCTATCATCAGCTTCTCCTTGAGAAGAGTTAATCTCTATTAGGTGTAGATGCAGAGCAGTCATATTTTGCCTCTAATTTTAGCTCTGTTGCAAATAAAAGGACTGAAATGGATTAGATCCCACAAATTATCACCTTTATAAATTATAACATCTTTACCAGGCATTGGAAGGCCATACGGTGATGGAGCTGTATGAATTTACTACATCACTTAAGTTGCTGATCATGTAACTTCTCCAAGAAGAACAGTATTTTAGAATGTGCTTTAATATCTAACTGAAAGGATATTTGCACTTGACTAATTACCTTCCTCTCTAGTAAAGTATTTCACATGGTTTGAATCTGTCTAGTCACAAAACTGGAATCAATTCCCTGTGCTGCGTTCCTGTTTTTGTATCTACTCACTCTGTGGGGCTCTTCCAGGGAGAAAAGACCCTGACCAGTTGTCAATGGGGATATACACAAGAACCAAGCCAATTAATTTTCATACAAAGTGCTTTTATTGGTTTCCCTTAAACATTTAGGTATCCACAAAAAAAAAAAAGGGAAATAAAAAAAAAAAGTGTGTGTGTGTGTGTGTGCGCACACACACCCCCATGTAGAATTTTGTTCTCACATCACTCGCATTTTAAACATGTTGGCAATCCTTACCTGACACCTGAGAATCTTGTGTCTGGGCTCTTGCAGGCAAATACGTGACTAGGTAAGTTCTCCCACAGAAAAGAGAAAGACTGTAAAAGGGAATACACCATACTCTCGCCAAATTTTCCTTAAGTATACAGAAGAAATCTGAAGGACTTTTGGGTTCAAGGTTTATTTTCTAATCTGATGAATATTAAGGACTCTGCGCCATCATCTATTGCTTTAACAAACCACTGAAAGTCACAGTGGCTTAAAACAGTAACCAGTTATTTCCTCACAAATCTGTGAGTCAGAAATTTGGGCTGGGATCTGCTAGATGATTCTTCTTCTGGTCTCTCCTGGGCAAGTCCTAAGACTGGAGACTTCAATGGTTCACTTGGGACAGGAAGGTCTGATTTGTTTTCACTCAACACCTGGCAATTAAAGTCCACTGTCAAGTGTGGACTGTGGTTCTTCTCCATGTAATGAGACTGGCCTTTCTTTCTGAGGGCTGCGTTTTAAGAGAGTGAAAGCAGAAGTGACAATGTCTCAGAATTTGTGCATTCTATTGCTCAGAGCAAGTTTAGATTCAGGCACTTGACTCCATCTCTTGGTGGGAGAGGGAGAAGAAAGCTCACATTGTAAATGGATATGAATGCAGTAAGTGTGATTCTTTGGGGAGCATTATTGCAATAATTTATCCAGACCTGCTTTCCAGAAATAGGTGCATACACATTGATGAAAGAACTCCATAGACCACATCCATGGATCTTAGGTAAAGAATCTGCTCTGGACAAAAGTGAGGTTAGAGGAGCAACACTCTTTTCATAAACGATTGGTTAGTGGTACTCAGTAGTTCTCATGGAAGCTAAATTTACTAATCCTCACAAGATATGATACTTTATTTATTGTTATCTAAAGGATACCACAAATCTTTGCCTGCAAGTTTCATGACATTGAACAAATGTCAGGAGAGATTTTGGCCAGTTCCAAGCTACTAGCAGCCAAGTGTGGGTCTTGGCACAGTTGTGCTTTTTCTTGTTTGTGGTAAAACAAAGTTCATGCTTGAGAAATAAAACATCTCATAGATAGAAGTACCATGGCCATGCAGCTGCCAAATTACACATAACATGCGATTCCATGCCTTATTTCAAGATCTACTAAAAACCACGTCTCTTGTCTCAGACTAGTTATAGGTTTGGATAGTTTTTAAAGCATGAACTAAACACATGAAAATTTCACTTCAGATTTGTTGCTAGATTATTCAAATATCCTTTATGGATTTTAAGAAAACATATGATAATGACCTTAAAATTAACCTGGACTATTTCCTCAGTACTATGAATACCAAGTATTTCCTTTAGATCCTGTAATATATTTTAGTATTAATAAATATACCAGACAGCTTAGTTTCCATATGTATATGTGTATATATATGTCTGCATAAATATATTTATTAATATATTTATATTATATACATGTTTATCATATATATTCAAATGGTAATACACTTTGGGGCAAAACAAATCATGAAGTTCATGAAGTAAAAATTAACCCTCTTCCTCCCAGAATTACAGGCAATTTTACATTTCTGTCTATCCTTTCAGAAAATGTTGGAACGCATTAATTTCTGCATTTAATTTTTATACTCACATTCCCACTTATGATGTTTTTGCAACAGAATGCATGGTTTAATAATTTTCAACAACTTATCTTTTTAGTCAAGAATATTTCTAGGAGGTCTCTTAGAGTAGCAAACTTAGATTTATTTCATCCTTTTGAGCATTTGCAGAGTATTTTATTGCATACATACTGCAGTTTATACAAGGTGTGCTTCGCTATTAGCTTTTTAAGTAGTTTTCAGTACTTTGCAATGAAGGTAAACACCCTGATGCATCTTTCTCTATACCTGCAAGTTTCTGTTGGCTACATAGTTGGAAGTGAGACTGCAGTTAAATACTATGTATATTTTAAGCTTTGGTAACTATGGTTAATAGTATGTACATTTTACATTTTTGATAACCATGGTCAGATACGTTTCAGCAACCCCTATTTTTCTCTGGACTATTTGAAGTCCTTCTTTACACCTAATGAAGATAAACATGAACTGTGTCTAACTTCTTGATTCCTGAGAATCTACTAGTTTCCAAAGATCCCCATTTTTATTTCATTGTTGTAGATTCAATTAAGAGTAAGAATAAGTAAATTTCCAAAGGTTTTAAGCACTTGAGTTTCCTAATTAGGAGACAGTTTGTTCCTAACCATTGCCTAGTTCACTACTAGATTTGCTATTAGGTTTTCTTCATATTGATTATCTCATAAGCCATCATCATCCACTCGCTGAAATGCTCACTTCCCTGTCTTATTCTACTATTCCTATATGCATGCAGATTTGTTTACAGAACACCTAGTTTCATTAATCTAATGATATATTTCCACAAACTGGTACTATCTTTTGAAAATACTGTGGACTAATACCTCACATATCTTGTAGATAATGTTTTAGCATGCTCCTCTCAGGTTCCAGAATCTTCCTAACAATTAAATCGTGCTTATTACGCTCTAACACTTTATAGTCAGCCTGCCAATTCCAGAAAAAGTGGCAGTAGAAAATATAGCAATGGATTTAAAAAAAAATTAGGATGGATTATTGTTATTATTTCTTACAAAATGCAGCCTTCTTGTTCAAACGTAAGAATGCTTTTACATTTACTCAAATTTTATCTCATGCAGCTTTATAGATTTTTTTATTTCTAATTTCTTTGTCTTTACTGAAAACTAGGTTTCTTAGGTATAATTTATATTGTTGTATGTAGATGTTGACTTTTGTATATTAATTTCTAACAGTCTGTTTGATGTTATCTTGTTATAAGTAATTTGTAACTGATAAAATTCAGCTGTTCCATTATACATAGAAATAGATCAGAGGAAAAAATGAAATTTTATTTTCTCTTTTCATGATTCACCACATTACTTTTGCTTGTATAATGTCCCCGATGTGTCTTTTACAGCTGATGAACCAAAGTGTTGTCAGCGGATGTACTAAAATTGTTTCTCAGCGGACTATGGTGGTTTCCAGTGTTTCATGTAATGTATGACATAGACTTCTGTATTGAAGAATATAGAAAGAAAGTAGACTTTTTATTAAGAATTCCCTTATTTTGTGAAGAAACGATCAGATGTCTCCCTGTCTTTGGATCTATTAAGAGAGTCCAGTTTTTACTAGGTTCTCAAATAGACTGAATCATCCTTGAAATCCTGGAGGGAAGCAGTCTGACTGATTTATGCCTGCAATGGTCTGCAGCTTCCCTTTCAGTTTTCTCTTTTAGGACTTTATGGAAGTGTTATATTTGCTACATAAAAGAAGCTTAGTAGTTAAATGTTCCTTGAAGTTTTGATAGAGTCCACTTGTGAAATGGAATAGACCTGCAT
The DNA here is from genome assembly GCF_964662115.1 of Mustela nivalis. Classification (NCBI taxonomy): domain Eukaryota; kingdom Metazoa; phylum Chordata; class Mammalia; order Carnivora; family Mustelidae; genus Mustela; species Mustela nivalis. Next base: position 6,530,908 of record NC_139024.1, on the reverse strand, counting down.
TTTCTAACACCTTCTACATTTCTTACATGGTGATTGATCACTTCAGATTACACAAAGCAGTCACTTGTGTTAGGCTATATTTGCCCAGAAAATTTCCCGTTTTTCACAGCTTTTTGAATATATTTGAAGAAAATTGATCCATGCATTTACTATTTGTATTTACATCTCCTTCAAACCTATGGCCATGTGCCCATTGTCAGTTGTAATTCTATGAAATTATATTTCTTTATTTTTTCATAACACAGCTAGTGTTTTCTGTATTGAAATATTATTTTTCCATAGACAAGCAGAAACTATATTTATTTTTGAGTTACTAAACCCTATTTCAAATTAATTACCTCCGCTCTTATCAGTGTTCTTTCTTCTTCTTTCCCTTCATTTATCTCTGATTTTCTAATGTTTTGAGTCAACTGTCTCTTACTGAAATTTCTTTGAATTTTAAACATTTAAGATATATTGTGTTTAAGTATTTATGATTATGAAATATGTGAGTATGCAAGTACTCTGAATGACAATCTGATGTATTTATCTAGATTAGTAAATAGATAATTGATAGATTAGATAGAACAGGTATAGAGATAAATAGATAAATAGTTGCATATTACATACTTTTGATGCAATATATGTACCTTTTGTAATTTATCGTAGACAAACGATTAAGGTATGGATATTCATATGTTGAGTTAAAGCAGTGTTTGTTTTGGCAGTACTTGTTTTAATGGTTAAAGCAATTTAAAAATCCTACAATAAAAAAATTAAGAGTTTTGTTAGATCCAGGCCCTGAATATTATATAGTTATTTATAATAACATGATAAAAGAAGGAAAGTATTAACACAGAATGGATGAAAAAGCAAGAACCATCTGTATACTGCCTACAAGGGACTCATTTCAGTCCTAAAACCACATGCAGATTGAAAGTGAAGGAATGGAAAAGCATCATCATGCCAACGGAAGTGAAGGAACTGTGGGTAAGAATACTTAGGTCAGACAAAATAGACTTAAACTAATAAGACTATAGCAAGAAACAAAGGAGGACACTATAGAATCCTAAAGAGAACAATCCAATAAGAAGAGATAACTATTGTAAATGCTTAACGCACCCACCATGGGAGCATCAACATTCATGAAGCAGCTAGCAACAAACATAGAGGAACTAATCAATAGTAATACAATAACAGTAGTGGAATTTAACACTTACATAAATGGACAGATGATCCAAACAAGCGAGGAAACAGTGGTCTTGAATGAAACATTAGACCAGATGAAGGTAGCAGATATATACAGCTATCTGTAGGATGTATCCATCCTAAAACAGCAGAATACGCATTCTTTTCAAGTGCATATGGAATGTGCTCCAGAATAGATTGCACATTAGGTCACAAAACAAGTCTCAACAAATCCAAAAATATCAAAATCATATCATGCTTCTTTTCTGACCATAACACCATGAAACTAGAAATCAGCTGTAAGAAAGCAAACAAACAAACAAACAAAACAAAACTAGAAAGACCACAAATACATGGAGGTGACATAATATGTTACTAGACAACGAATGGATTAACCAAAAAATCGAAGAGCAAATTAAAAAAAATACATGGAAATAAATGAAAAGGAAAACACAATGGTCCAAAATCTTTGGGATGCAGCAAAAGTAGTTCTAAGAGAGAAGTTAATAACAAAACAGACTCAGTTCAAGAAGGAAGAAAGATCTCGAATCAAAAAAAATCAACATTACAATTAAAGGAGATAAAAACAAAACAAACCAACCAGACAAACAAACAAAAAATCCCACCAAAACCCCAAGCCAGTAAAAGGAAGAAAGGAAGGAAATAATAAAGATCACAGCAGATTAAAAAAACAAAAACCAAGGCAAAAAAAAAAACAAACAAACAAAAAAAAACACAATAGAACAGATCAATGAAACCAGGAGCTAGTTCTTTGAAAAGATCAACAAATTTGATAAACTTTTAGCCAGACTCATTAGGAAATAAACAGGACTCAAATAAACAAAATTAGAAATGAAAGAAGAAAAATAATTGACATCACAGAGATACAAAAGATTGTAAGGGATTATTTGGAAAATTGTAAGTCAACAAATTGGAAAACGTAGAAGAAACGGACAAATTCCTAGAAGCATATAACCTCCAGAAACTGAAGCCGGAATAAACAGAAAATCTGAATGGTGGATGCCTGGTTGGCTCAGTCTGTTACATGTTTGACTGTTTCAGTTCAGGTCATGATCTCAGGTTTAGGGGATGTTGACCTGTGTTGGGCTCCGTGCTCAGTGTGGACTTGGCTTGCTCCTCTCCCTCTGTTCCTCCTCCCCACTGCCCCACCTTTCTCGCTCTCTTAAATAAATCAATAAAACCTCAAAAAACAAAAGAAAAACTGAACAGCAATGAAATTGAATCAGTAATCAAAAAAATCCCAAGAAACAAAAGTCCAGGACCAGAGGGCTTCATAGAGATATTCTTCCAAGTATTTAAAGAAGAGTTAATACTTACTCTTCTCAAACCTCTCCCAAAATATGGAAGAGGAAGGAAATCTCCAAACTCTTTTCATGGGGCCAGGATACCCAAATATCAAAACTAGATAAAGACACTACAAAACAGAACAAAAAAAAACTACAGGCCAACATGCAAAAATCATCAACAAAATATTAATAAACCAAATCCGTTAACATGGGTCAGTATGTTGCTAATACATTGCAGGTTATTTAAACAGTGGGAAAATATTCATAGAATATTGTTAAATGGAGATGAGAACATGTAGAGCTTGATATCATTTGCTATTTGTGTATTTAAATCAATTTTATTTTTTACCTATATATGTACAAAAAATCTATAATGTTCATTAACATGTTTATATATTTATTACTCAATAATAGAACTTTAATTTGGTTTAATTTTGTGCTTTGTGTTTTGTAATAATTGCTATTTTAAAGTTAGTATTTTAAGGACGCCTAGGTGGCATGTCAGTTAAGTGATCAACTCTTGGTTTTGGCTCAGGTGGTGATCTCATGGGTTGTGAGATCAAGGTCCCAAGTCAGACTCTGTGCTCAGGGTGGAGCCTGCTTGAGACTCTCTCTCCCTCTCCCTCTACCCCTCCCCCCATGAGCACTCTTTCTCTCTCTTTCTCAGTAAGTAAATAAATTGTTAAAAATAATAAAGGTAGCATTTTAAATACCCTGGAAATGGTAAGTAAAAAAAAAAAAATGATTACAAACTCATGCAAATGAACAAATAAGAAGAAAATGATAGATGGCCTAGGTCAATAATAAGAATAACTGTTTATTGATAAGAATAATTAGTTCATCAACTAGAAAAGATAAAAATAGATTAACAAAAAAAATAACAAAATGCTCTTATGGGGTAGCAGTGCATATTTTGTTTTCTCTTGCTGTTTGAATTGCTTCTTTTACAAAAGATTAAAAGAAATCCATAAGGTTAGTGAACCTGTTGTCTTAGAGATTATGTGCAATTTAATTACTTCAGGGAACTGGAATAACATTCTTAATGTAGCTATATTGAGCTATATAAATTATCAATAATAAAGCTATATAAATCATCAATTAATCATCTCTTCGGTGTAGACATTGTGTGGGAAAGCAGTGGCAATGTCCTATAGCATAGCCAATAACATCCATCAGAGTACATCTGAGGATCTTGGTGTTAGCTTGCAAAGCAGTTTGGTGAAAAAAAAAAAAAAGAGAGAGACATTCCTCTATTGACACTGTTTATTAATTTGACCAATTTATTTCTGTCATTTTAAGTTTACAACGCCAGCGCTGTTATGGTTTAATGCAGTAATTGACTCAGTAGATGGCATTCTTCCTCAAGTTAATACTGAGCCAATACTTTAGGTATCAGTTAGGATGAGCTGGAATATTAAAATGGACATGGCTGTAAAGCCAAGTACTTTTTATAAATGTGTTCATTGCATATTTACATGAGGGTTCAGTAATCATTAATGTTTGGTGTTTCCAGATCAGTCTTTCTTAGAAAGTCAAACTTTAAACCAAATTCGGATTAGATTTTTTGTTATTCTGCCTGGTCCTGGGACACAATATTAAGGTTTCAACCATTTAATTTAATTATATTATGCCTGTAAATACAATTCACTAATTTATCCACAGAATCAGATTTTCTTTAAAAATTTTCTTCGGTATTTTATGCTGTTATCTAACATAATATTTGAATTAGTTTTAATTGTATAAATTTGGATGGATTTAAATGGTATTAAACTTATTATAACACCATTGTTATTTTTTGGGTAACATAGTATCTAATCTTACAAAGACAATTCATGATTCAGTATTTTTTTATTAATTGACATATGGAAGTTATGTGATTTAACAACATAGTGGCATAATTGGAAACAACAGATATAAAATCAGTAAATGAGTTCTAGTACAAGTTGACACAACTAATAATCAGCAGTTCCAAGATTCAGTCTTGCTTCATCGCCAAAGCTGATGCTTTTATTCAATATACAATGCTGCTTCTCATTTTAGAAAATTTTCTTAATTTATAGTTATTGTTTAATTCTATCTATAGTTAGTTAGCAATTCTCCTTTTGAAAACTTATCCACACACAGTAATCTATACTTCTAATTACATTTTCATTTTGAGATCATTGTAAGTTCACATACAGTTTAAGAATAATGAAGAAATATATTGAGTCACCCCTTGCCATTACGACATCTTTTTTTTTTTTTAAAGATTTTATTTATTTATTTGACAGAGAGAGATCACAGGTAGATAGAGAGACTGGCAGAGAGAGAGAGAGAGGGAAGCAGGCTCCCCGCTGAGCAGAGAGCCCGACGTGGGACTCGATCCCAGGACCCTGAGATCATGACCTGAGCAGGAGGCAGCAGCCCAACCCACTGAGCCACCCAGGCGCCCCCATTATGACATCTTTAAAAACTATAGTACAAAATCACAACCAGGATGCTGACATTGACGTACCCAAATAAGGAACATCCCATCATCACCAGGATTCCTTATGTTGCCTTTTTGTAGCTGTATCCGCTTTCCACTTTTGCCTCTCCCTCCCATCCCTTCCTTAACTCTAACCACGAATATTTTATGTCTTTAAAATACTGTAACTTAAGGAATGTTATATAAATGGAATCACATCATATATGAACATTTGGGATTGGCTTTTCACTTAGTCATAATTTCCAGAAGATTTGTCTCTGTTGTGTGTATCAATTTTTTCCTTTTTATTGCTGAGAATATTCAACAGAATGAATGTTCTATGGTTTGTTCAACCCTGCACCCATTGAAGGACACATGTGTTATTTCCAACATTTGACTATTACAAATAAAGCTTCTGTAAACATTCAAACACAGGTTTTTGAGTAGGCATGCATTGTCATTTCTCTGAATAAACGTTCAGGAATTCAATTGTTGGGTCCTGTGGTAATTGTTTGCTAGTTTTTAAAGAAACCATTGAATTGTTTTTCAGAGTGGCTGGAGAATTCTACATTTCTGGAGTGACACAGGTCTTCTATCTTCACTAGTACTTAATATTGTCACTACCTTTTTCTTTTTCTTTTTTCTATTTTAGCCATCTTGTATGGTAATAGTATGTAATAACTGTTGGGGGTTTATTTTCCTAATGACTAATGATACCGAATATGTTTTCATGTGTGTATTTGCTATCTGTGCATCCTCTTCAGTAAAACGTCTCTGATGTCCTTTGCCCATTGAATTTTGTTTTTCTTACTTTTGAGTTTTTTGCATACTTTAGATACTAGTCTTTTATCAGACAGGTGGTGTGCATATATTTTCTCCTACTCTATAACTTCTCTTCTTATACTCTTCACAAGGTCTTTCCCAGAGCAAAAGTTTTTAATTGAAGTCAGATTTCTCAGTTTTTCCTTTCATGGGCTGTAATTTTGTTGAAAAGTCTGAGAAATCTTCCTAGGTCTAGATCTGAAAGAATTTCTTCTATGATTTTTTTCTAAAAGTTTTATGCTACATTTTCCACTTAAGTCTATTTTCTATTTTAAGTCTATAGTCTATAATGTATTAATATTTGCATAATGTGTGAGTTCAGTTTTTCAGATCAAGTTTGATTTATTTTGTCTACTGATGTCCAATTACTTCAGCACCATTTGCTGAAAATGTTATTTTCCCTCCATTGAGTTGCTTTTACTTTTGTCAGATCATTTGGTCATATTGTATAGGGTCTATTTTTGGACTCTCTAAACTACTTTACTAGTCAATGTATTTGTACCTCCTCCAATACCACAGAGTCTTGATTGTTATTATATAATAGTTCTTGAAATTTTAGAATGATTTCTTCCACTTTTTTCTTCATTTTCAAAAATATTTTACTATTCTAGTTCCTTAGATTTTCAGTATAAATTTTAGAATAAATTTTAGGGTAATCCCATCTCTACTTATAAAAAATTTCCTGGTATTTGGGAAAATTTGTTTTAAACATATATATTACTTTTGGCAGAATAGATGTTTTTACTTTCTTAAATTTTCCAATCCATGAATATGGTATGTTTCTATGTATTTATGTCTTTGATTTCTTTCATCAGCATTGTGTGGGTTTCAGTGTACTTGTTCCACATAAGTTTTGTTAGATTTACACGTAAGTATTGCAGTTTTTGAGTGATAGTGATATTTTATTTTTATTTTTTTTATTTTTTTTTAATTTATTTTTTATTTTCAGCATAGCAGTATTCATTATTTTTTGTACCACACCCAGAGCTCCATGCAATCCGTGCCCTCTATAATACCCACCACCTGGTACCCCGACCTCCCACCCCCCCGCCCCTTCAAAACCCTCAGATTGTTTTTCAGAGTCCATAGTCTCTCATGGTTCACCTCCCCTTCCAATTTCCCCCAACTCCCTTCTCCTCTCTATCTCCCCATGTCCTTGTTGTTTTTTTTTTAATTTTTTATTTTTTATATATATATATATTTTTATCCCCAGGGGTACAGGTCTGTGAATCACCAGGTTTACACACTTCACAGCACTCACCAAAGCACATACCCTCCCCAATGTCCATAATCCCACCCCCTTTTCCCAAACCCCCTCCCCCCAGCAACCCTCAGTTTGTTTTGTGAGATTAAGAGTCACTTATGGTTTGTCTCCCTCCCAATCCCATCTTCTCCCTGATATGAGGAAGTGGTGATGCAACGTGGAGGCTTAAGTGGGTAGGAGAAGAATATTTTTATTTTTATTTATTTTTTCTTTTCAATGTTGCTGGCTTTTTATTTATTTATTTATTTATTTATTGAATTGATTTACTCATTTTCAGAAAAACAGAATTCATTATTTTTGCACCACACCCAGCACTCCATGCAATCTGTGCCCTCTATAATACCCACCACCTGGTACCCCAACCTCCCACCCCCCTGCCACTTCAAAACCCTCAGATTGTTTTTCAGAGTCCATAGTCTCTCATGATTCACCTCCCCTTCCAATTTACCCCAACTCCCTTCTCCTCTTTAACACCCCTTGTCCTCCATGCTATTTGTTATGCTCCACAAATAAGTGAAAGCATATGATAATTGACTCTCTCTGCTTGACTGATTTCACCCAGCATCATCTCTTCCAGTCCCATCCATGTTGTTTTGAAAGTTGGGTATTCACCATTTCTGATGGAGGCATAATACTCCATAGTGTATATGGACCATATCTTCTTTATCCATTCGGCCGTTGAACAACATCTTGGTTCTTTCCACCGTTTGGTGACCGTGGCCATTGCTGCTATAAAGATTGGGGTACAGATGGCCCTTCTTTTCATGACATCTGTATCTTTGGGGTAAATACCCAGGAGTGCAATTGAGGGTCATAGGGAAGTTCTATTTTTAATTTCTTGAGGAATCTCCACACTGCTCTCCAAAGAGGCTGCACAAACTTGCATTCCAACCAACAGGGGAAGAGAGTTCCCCTTTCTCCACATCCTCTCCATCACATGTTGTTTCCTGTTTTGCTAATTTTGGCCATTCTAACTGGTGTAAGGTGATATCTCAATGTGGTTTTAATTTGAATCTCCCTGAGGGCTAGTGATGATGAACATTTTTTCATGTGCCTGATAGCCATCTGTATGTCTTGATTGGAGAAGTGTCTGTTCATATCTTCTGCTCATTTATTTTTAATTTCAGTGTCCACATCCTCACTGTTAGTCCATAGAAATACAAATAGGTATTTTTGTTTATCTTTATCCTGCAATCTTGCTGAACTGACTTAATAATTCTAGGACTTCTTCTTTACAGGGTTTTTAAAATTGTTTACATGGCCAATTATGTTTTCTACAAGTAGGTCAGTTTTCTTTTCTCTTTCCAATCTGTTAATTTTTATTTCCTTCCTTAGTCATATTGCATTGGCTAGAATTTCCAGCATGGTGTTGAATTAAGAATGGTGAGAGCCAACATTTTTTATACTCAATGTTAACATCTTCTCTAACACCTTCTTCTGATTATGATTGTGATTGTGATTCTGATTGACTGCTATTACTGACAGGGATCCTGTTATATCCTGGGATAGAGCTTCAATGGGATGTTCTTTCATGTGTTGGTAGAAACTTTAAAAAGAATTCTTTTTTTTGTCTTATTGAGAAAAATATGAAACATTTTCATAGCTACTCTCATCATTTATCGTTGCAAATTTTGAATTAGAAAAAAAAATTAGGGTCAAATTTTGCCATAAAAAGCTACTTAATTAACATAAAGGGTATTTTTAGGTGGCTAAGGCTATTTTACTACTGTATTCCTCAGAATGAAATATTCTTCTATAATCTCTAATCACGGAAAAAACATTCTAAGAATCTAAGAGTCCTCCTTTGTTGTTGTGCCTGTATGTAAGAGAAGCCCTATAATCTGGGCAGAAGCAGCATCAGATGACAAGTTATTTTATTATGACTTTATAAATCATGTGAAAGAATGCATGCTGCTTGCTCTCATAGTACTGCATGCTAATTATCATATGTTATTACTTCATGGTAAACTATGTTGAGTCTTGTGCTACATTCTCTCTCTACATAGTACACAGAAATTCTACGCAAGGCTAAGTAAATGTGTATATTTATTATCTACTTTCAACCATTCAGAAATAAAAATGACAATTTTCAGTACCGTGGCACCAGTGTTTTTTGTAAACACTGAATCATGGGCTAAAAGTTATCATTGTTTATCTATTTTTCTTTTTTGTCTTTCCTAATAGTGACTAACTCTGTCAGAGTTTGGTTTTATTTGTAAACTACAGAACAAACAAAAATAGGTTCTACATACTTGAATAGTACAGAGCAATATATTTCACAGTAGGAAATGTGTAGCTTTTCTGAATTCTGACAATAAAGCTCTAATACGAGTTTACATAAACTACATGAAAAATCAAGAACAGAAAATGTCATGTTAAAAATGGCACTTTGTTTTGTGTAGCTTTTAAATTCAAACTCTAACCCAAGGGCAATGCTATGGGTGAGAGTGGGAAAGGGAAAATTAATTACAAGGTTGCAAAGAACAGGTGGTTCTTTTATGCTGATAGTCTCTAAATGGACAGAGAATAGTTGAATCAAGAGACAAAAGCTATTCCAGATGACAGTGAATGCTAATGGGAGGATTTTTAAGACCGTAGCTCTAATGGCTACTGCTAGCTAAGCAAACAGAGAATCATGAAAAACCCTGAAATATAAAGCAATGAGGTGCTTATACAATGTGAATGCCACTAAAAATCATTAGGAAAGTCATGTTTTAATTAATAAGAAACGAAAGGCATATGGTTCTTTCCTCTTCCTTGCCATAAATTTGAGATTTCACACAAAATTTGAGTTCTAGTAGTACCTGTGGAGTTACATTCGTCTCCCTCTAATTTTACAATCTTGTGGCCTCTTCACATAGGTTACATGCAGCCACATACAAGTTCTGGAGGAAGTAAGGTACACATTCATCCTACTTCCATGTAGAAATCCATGCACTATTTCTATTTCCCCTAGGACTAGAGATTGACCAGGATCATGCCATCCAAGCTTAGTAGTATAGATGTTCAACAGGAATTATACTAAGACATGGTCTTACCCAAGAGAGTTGGGTATGAAGGGTAAAACATTTCTACTTTCTTGGGGTTTTACATGGGTATTTTAAGGGTTATGACATCATCCCAAGGAAAAAAAAAATGTGTGTGTTCAGGACTCTCTTTTTCTGGGGATTGTCAGAGAATGAAAAGTGGGTAGAACAGAAGATCTGGTTTAAATAGGAAACAGGAAAAAGGAGCACCAAAAAGACATCATTCAAGACCTCTACTTTGAGAAAGGGCACCTCAATATTTCAGATACTTTAGCCTAGCACAAACTCTTTTTTTTCAAAGACAATGTGGCTATTTTTCCTTCAATACAGAAATAAGTTTGTAAGCAATACAAATCTTAACAGAACCTGGAGAATGACCCACAAACAAGGAAACTTGCCAGTTGCCAAACCAGCAACTCTGAAGTTCTGCAAGACTCATGTGATTGCTTGAACTAGGGGGGAAGCATCTGTTGGATGCAAGATGCCCAGGGTTGCAGTGCATTTGCCCTCTCACAACACACATGATGCCACTGAGGACCCAGGGCACTGTTAACACTCCCCTTTCTTCCCCCATCTCCGTTAGCTGCCTTCCCCTGATCCATGGTCGCTATGGAAGCAGGGAAGAATGGATGCTGGTCCCTAGCACCACAAAGGAGTTTCTCCACAGGTCAAGCAGGAACAATCATAATTTTCAAAGCTTGGGGAGTATAAACCTGGTTTTATGATTCATCTCCAAACAGCACAGGAGAGGTACCAGTGATTTTCATTCTTAGAACTCATGCTCCTGGGCGCCTGGGTGGCTCAGTGGGTTAAGCCACTGCCTTCGGCTCAGGTCATGATCTCAGGGTCCTGGGATCGAGTCCCGCATCGGGCTCTCTGCTCAGCAGGGAGCCTGCTTCCCTCTCTCTCTCTCTCTGCCTGCCTCTCCATCTACTTGTGATTTCTCTCTGTCAAATAAATAAATAAAATCTTTAAAAAAAAAAAAAAAAAAAAAAAAAAAGAACTCATGCTCCTTATGCATAGCCAACTTTGAGATTTTCACACACACACACACACACACACACACACACACACACCCCATATGCATTGCAGATGGATCCTCACACAGTGAGGGTTGGGTCTGGAAAGTGAAGCAAGCCTAACACTCTAGAATCACATGTTTGGAACAGAAATCCTTCAGTACATGTACAGATGTGCAAATTGTCACTCTGACCCTTTCAGTTGTCCCACCATCTCCTAATCTTTCTGTTCTACCTTCCTGTCCAGCACATTCCCAATCTTGCAGTAGAAGGAGGACAAGTCAAGGATGAACCAGTTAACTTAGAGTCTTCATGGAATATTTTCAAGGTTGAGGAGGGGTTCCAGAGTCACTGGGGCAGAGAATCCACTCTAGGTGACAAAACAAGACAGTTTAAATAGGTGCTGTGCTCTGAAGGAGCATGGTGAGAAAGCATGACGAATCTTTCCCAGATGCAAAGACCTACAGCTGCTCCTGATGTGTTTCATTACATGAGAACACAGTTTACCGAAGAGGACATTTTAGGTTCAAATATATGAAATACGAAACTGGAATATTTATATTAAGAAAAACATTAAGAATGCCAAAGATACGTCACTCACACACAGCTTGTGCAATAGGCATCCCAAGTCATAGATATCCAAGGGAACAGAAATAACACCAGATCGATTTGCAGTGGATTGGGAGTGAACCCTAGAAGCAACACATTTGCAACTGCTTCCCTAGCATTCCCTTTGTCTACATCACACCCATTGTCTGGGGCAGTTCCCAGCCTACTGGAAGAAGACAAGATGGAGGAAAACCATGTCCCACATCTGAGAGATTCCCTTCCATAATTCAGCATCTTCTGGTTTGGGTCCACCAATCTTCACTGAAGCTTTACTTTTTCACTCTAGCATAAGAAATATTATATATCCCTTTTGAAAGTGAAAGCGATGTCCTTATCCAGGCCACTTTTCCCCATTTACAGTGAGTCTCATGTAGGTTTTTACCCTGGGGCTATTTAGTTCTACTATTAAGTCATGGACTTGGGGAGCTCTGCTGAATTTTCTGCTTAGTGAGGAAGGTTCTCTGGTCTAATGGGTAAGAACTCAAACATATCTGAGTCCTATGTGGGTTCTGGGAATTACTCAGCTTGTAACTGCCTGAGGATTGTTCTTTGCTTGGAACTTTTATGGAGTTTTATCCTAGGCATGCACAATAATCTGTCATGGATTTGAGGAGATACCTGTGCAGATTTATGGAGTCCTTTCTTAGTGCAAAGCTGTCCCAGCTAGTCCAACTATGAATTCTAGCTGCGCTGGTCTCCCCAGCTCCTGTCTCCTGCTTGCACTGTCTTTGCACCATACAAATGGGAATCCACCTTTTTTGTCTCCCTCGCCTCAGTGATCACAACCCTGTACTGCCTGCTGTCCACAGTCCCTCCTGCATATGTAAGCCACAGGGATGGGAGCGGACAAATGACCCTGGACCAGTTACTGTTTATGGAAGTAAGCAGTAATCTTGATGCTTGAACATTTTCAAGCTTCTTTTCAAGTTTTTCTAAGACTGTTCTGGACTGGCTCTTGTGCTGGAGTTAGCTGAGTCTAACACTAGTTATGACCCTTCTGGCATCTCTCCGGAATGCTGGGGTGTTCCTACAAGGTCTTCCCACCTTGGGTGTTGGGAATTCAAACACCTCTGATCCCCCTCTGATTGCCTGATCAGGTTTAGCCTTCGGTTCCATGGTCCCTTTTCTTTGCTGGCCTCATGAGTTCCACTCTCCACCTGCATAGCTTAGTGTTCAGCCAACATTCAAGAAGCCACTATGTCGATTTCTAAGGCTCTTCCTGTCCTTTGCTTCCTCTTCTCTAGAACTCTGACCCACAAATCCCAGCCACTGAAGCCTCTGAATGCCAGTGTCTGTCTGCTCACCTTAGCAAGACCTCCAGGCTGTACTCCCATAACTGCTCCCGGTAGCATTGCCTTTAAGCACTTCCAGCAGAAAGCCAGGCCAAGGGCAGGGCTCTCCTCATGTTTTTTCTCTCCACGGGGACAAGTCCTTTCCTTTCTGTGAACCAGCATTTGTTTCATACAGTCTGTCTAGTTTTCTAGTTGTTTATGGCATTTTAGACACCAGATGTCTGACAGTCATGACATATCCTAATTTGTGATATCAACATTGATTCTTAATTATATTTTATATAACTTTCATATAATAGATATCATATTATATAATTATATAATTCCACTATGGGCCCTTGCAATTATAGTTAACATTTACCAAAAACTTTCTCCTTGCACACTTTGCATATTGAACAGACATTCGTGTTTTTATTTTGGGTAATAGGTCTAAGGTCACACAATTAAAAGCATCTGACTGGGTTTGAAATGTGGGATTGTCTAACTCCAAAATAACCCTATTTTTACTTTTATTTTTTTAATTTAATTTTATTTTTTCAGTGTTCTAAGATTCATTGTTTATGCACCACACCCAGTGCTCCATGCAATCCTTGCCCTCCTTAATACCCACCAGCAGGCTCACCCATCCCGCCACCCCCCTTCCTTCCCAAATCTTCAGTTTGTTTCCTAGAGTCGACAGTCTGTCATGCTTTGTCTCTCCCCTCCAATTTCCCCCAATTCACTTTTCCTTTCCTTCTCCTAATGTCCTCCATGCTATTCCTTAGGTTCCACAAGTAGGTAAAGCCATATGATAATTGACTCTCTCTGCTTGACCTATTTCACTCAGCATAATCTCCAGTCCCATCCATGTCGATGGAAATGGTGGGTATTCATCCTTCCTGATTACTGAGTAATATTCCATGGTATATATGGGCCACATCTTTATCCATTCATCTGTTGAAGGGCATCTCAGCTCTTTCCACAGTTTGGCTGTTGTGGACATTGCTGCTATGAACATTGGGGTACATACAACCCTTCTTTTCACTACATCTGTATCTTTGGGGTAAATACCCAATAGTGCAATTGCAGGGTCATAGGGTAGCTCTATTTTTAATTTCTTAAGGAATCTCCATCCTGTTTTCCAAAGTGGCTGCACCAACTTGCATTCTCACCAATAGTGTAACAGGGTTCCCCTTTCTCCACATCCTCTCCAACATTTCTTGTTTCTTGACTTGTTGATTTTGGCCATTCCAACTGGTGTAAGGTGGTATCGTAATGTGGTTTTGATTTGAATCACCCTCATGGCTTATGGTGATGAACATTTTTTCATGTGTCTGTTAGCCATTTCTATGCTTTCTTTGGAGAATAAGTCTATTTTTAAATCTCTTTGATATAATAACCTAAAGTGGAATACTAACATGCAAATGGACTAAAAAGAAAAATTCTTATTTTAAAAAATACAATTTCACAATGAGAACTTTGCAAACTATAAAGTATTATAGAAATATAAAGTATAACAAAGATCATGAAGATAATGAGGGCTTGCCAAAGAGATTTTTTTTTAATTTCTTTTCAGTGTAACAGTATTCATTGTTTTTGTACCAGACCCAGTGCTCCATGCAATACGTGCCCTCCTTAATACCCACCACCTGCTTCCACCAACCTCCCACCCCCTGCCCCTTCAAAACCCTCAGGTTGTTTTTCAGAGTCCATAGTCTCTCATGGTTCACCTCCCCTTCCAATTTCCCTCAACTCCCTTCTCCTCTCCATCTCCCCTTGTCCTCCATTCTATTTGTTATGCTCTACAAATAAGTGAAACCATATGATAATTGACTCTCTCTGCTTGACTGATTTCACCCAGCATAATCTCTTCCAGTCCCATCCATGTTGCTACAAAAGTTCGGTATTCATCCTTTCTGATGGAGGCCTCATACTCCATAGTGTATATGGACCACATCTTCCTTATCCATTCGTCCATTGAAGGGCATCTTAGTTCTTTCCACAGTTTGGCGACTGTGGCAATTGCTGCTATAAAGATTGGGGTACAGATGGCCCTTCTTTTCACTACATCTGTATCTTTGGGGTAAATACCAAGTAGTGCAATTGCAGGGTCATAGGGAAGTTCTATTTTTAATTTCTTGAGGAATCTCCACAATGTTTTCCAAAGAGACTGCACCAACTTGCATTCCCACCAACAATGTAAGAGGGTTCCCCTTTCTCCACATCGCCTCCAACACATGTTGTTTCCTATCTTGCTGATTTTGGCCATTCTAACTGGTGTAAGGTGGTATCTCAATGTAGTTTTAATTTGAATCTCCGTGATGGCTAGTGATGATGAACATTTTTTTCATGTGTCTAATAGCCATTTGTATGTCTTCATTAGAGAAGTGTCTGTTCACATCTTCTGCCCATTTTTTATATGATTGTCTGTTTTATGTGTGGTGAATTTGAGGAATTCTTTATAGATCCTGGATATCAACCTTTTGTCTGTACTGTCATTTGCAAATATCTTCTCCCATTCCGTGGGTTGCCTCTTTGTTTTCTTGACTGTTTCCTTCACTGTGCAGAAACTTTTGATCTTGATGAAGTCCCAAAAGTTCATCTTCACTTTTTTTTTCCTTTGCCTTTGGAGACATATCTTGAAAGAAGTTGCTGTGGCTGATATCGAAGAGGTTACTGCCTATGTTCTCCTCTAGGATTCTGATGGATTCCTGTCTCACATTGAGGTCTTTTATCCATTTTGAGTTTATCTTTGTGTACAGTGTAAGAGAATGGTCGAGTTTCATTCTACTACATATAGCTGTCCATTTTTCCCAGCACCATTTATTGAAAAGACTATCTTTTTTCCACTGTATATTTTTTCCTGTTTTGTCGAAGATTATTTGACCATAGAGTTGAGGGTCCATATCTGGGCTCTCTCTTCCACTGGTCTATGTGTCTGTTTTTATGCCAGTACCATGCTGTCTTGGTGATTACAGCTTTGTAGTAGAGCTTGAAATCAGGTAACATGATGCCCCCAGTTTTATTTTTGTTTTTCAAAATTTCCTTGGCGATTTGGGGTCTCTTCTGATTCCATACAAATTTTTGGATTATTTGCTCCAGCTCTTTGAAAAATAATGGTGGAATTTTGATCAGAATGGCATTAAAAGTATAGATTGCTCTAGGCAGTATAGACATTTTAACAATATTTATTCTTCCGATCTAAGAGCATGGCATGGTCTTCCATCTTTTTGTGTCTTCTTCAATTTCTTTCATGAGTGTTCTGTAGTTACTCGAGTACAGATCCTTTACCTCTGCTAAAGAGGCTTTTGAATGGATTATGCACGCTTTTTTATGATACAGCCTGAAATCTATTTCATCTGAAGAAGGATTTTCTAATCTGGAGTACTGTCCAACCAGACACTTTTTTGCTATTGTTCATTTAGCCCCTGCTGGGTGGGGGGAGGGCTCAGAAAATACAGAGAAAATAGAATGCCGTTCCTACTCTGGAAGAGGGTTAAAACTCACAACAGCATTAACTAGTCCTTCTTTAAATTTATTGCCACAGTTCCCAAGTGGGTCTTTGTTACTTCCTGGCAACCCCAAGAATTGCTATAAATTACACTCCTACTTTCTGACATGACTATTTTATATCTTCTCTCCACCCCAAATGTCCAATATTTTTGCTTCCACCTCATCATTAGCTCTTGACATCTCATCTCATTTTGCCTAGAAAATAGAAGCCACAGGGAAAGCACAGCCTATCTCCCTTGGTGCTGAGGTGCCCTGGTTTCCTTCCTGTTAAAAAGGATAAATTACTCAGGTGCATTTCAAACTGATCTATTTCTGCTTTGGGTTCCCTCCTTTCTGGCTTTCCCCAGCACTTGATTCTTGCAATTATCCCTTCACTTTTTGCATCATCATTTCTCTTTCTCTAGTAGATCATGTTTAAGAAACACACATGCCCTTCTTTAACAGACATATAAGTGTGGAGACCTTGTCTGAAGCTCATAATCTGCTTCAGCTCCTGCACCTATTCCTCCTTAGTGGAACTCTTCAGTAGCGTACCTTCTAAGCACTGCTCTACGTTTTCACTTGTCTTTACCTATTCTCCAGGCTTTTAGCTCTCCCATTCTCTAGATCTGCTCATGGTAAAGACACCAGTAACCTTCACCCTACCACATCCAATCATCAGTTTCATGCCATTTCTTAAAGATATATTCTTTCTTGAAACACTTTATTCACACACATGCTTCCAGAGAAACTTCAGTCCTGATTTTATTCCCTTTCCTCTATGGTTGATCTTTTTATACTGGGTCATCCTTTTCCTGGACTTTAAATGGTGAAGTTGCCAGGCAAATCTCTATTCTGTGCATACACTCACTACCTAGAACCATTGTCAGGTCTACACTTCCAAGTCAGTCTCCACTAAGTCTGCAGTTCTTCAGCCTACACTTCTCCTGTATGACGTCTTCCATGTTTTGGACATCACAACCAAGTTAAGCTGTCCACAAGAGAATTCTTTGTCCTCCAAGTTACATCCCCAACATATTCCCCATGGCATAGATGCCACCAACATTTGTCAAGTTGCTACAGTCCAAAACCTAGAAGTAATACCTCATTTCCTATCAATCATCATGTTATCAGTTCTTCCCGCAAAATATACCCTGAATCTGATCACGTCCTGCCATTCTAATTCCTGTAACTTTACTGTGAGTCACCAAGATCTCTTAACTTGGCTATTGCTCCACTTGCTTCCAGTTCTGATTATCTAGAAATCTTTTCTGCACACAGGACACAGACTGCTCTTCCCAAATCTTGTCAGAGTGGCTTTCTTCAACCAGCCACACCGACCAGGTTAGGAAATTGCCAAATCTGTCCCTGCATTAAGGCTTTGCATTGACTTTTCCCTCTGCCTGGAGGGTACTTCCCAAGATATTTTCATGGTTATGGTTTTACTCATTAGTAATCTGACCCAATGTGATTCCTCAGTTTGATATTTTTTGGTCATTTTAGTTACAACATTCTCATGCATGTACTTGCCACCTCCTACAACCCCACCCTGTCTTATATTTTCTAGCATTTATTACTATATGATATATGTTATATATTTGTTTAGTGTTTTAATGTTTCAGTTCTAAGAGGATAAAAACATGATTTTCTTGACCATTGCTTAGAACCTGCTGCCACCAGCCCTGAAGACTGGACTCGGTAGCTCATCCTGCCTGTGCTCTTAGCACTGGGTCTGCCTTAGCCTATGGCTCTGCCAATACTTCCTTCTGTAGAGGTTTCTGCTGTACCATCAGCACTGCCAAAATGGTCCTCATCACTCCTGCTTCCGCCACTCACTGGCTTCTTAGTCAAAAGCTAGTGTGTGTGCACATACTGGTTGCAAAGAAAGCTGGGAAGCCAATTTCTGAAAGTTTTAGCTTCTATAGAGAAAGGCAGTCTCTGCCTATTGACAGAGACTCAAATAATAAATACCACAATATCAGAAGATGGGTTAGATGCTCACATACTGACATGTGGCAAACATTCACTGAAAGAACCATTGTGTCACAATTAATTTAGAGACGGAGGAGGTGAAAAAAAAAAAAGAAAAAAAGGCCACACACAGAGAATGCTGTTACTGACAGCTGAGAGAAGAGTAGTTTTTAAAAATCCCAAGATGCAATCAATTTCAAATGCTATAAACAGAATGAATCCTATAAGAACTGAAAATTGTCTGCTGATGAAGTTATCTGACCAACTATGATCTGGATAATAACTGTTTCCACAGAGTGGCAAAAGCAGACACCAGACTCAATGTGTTAGAAGGAAATGCAAGAAGTATTGACTTTTATTTATAAAGCTTCACTGAAGAGAAAGAGGAAAAAGACAGTAACGAGAGAAGGGGGAGAGTCAGTGGAAGGTTTTGTTTTATGACAGGAGAGATATGACTGTGTTTATTTACTGTGGGGAGTGGGGTAAGAGCCAAGGTAGATAGATTACAGGTCCTGGAGGGAAGCTATTATAGTATCTAATGTTTTAATAAAATCCCAAAGGAATTATGAGGAGCTTACTTTAAACACATGGCAAGATTATCTCATGACTAGAAGAAACTTTATCTTTCACTGCAACTAGAAGAAAGAATAAAGATGGGTTTCTATAGGGTCTAGATAGACAGATTTTTTTAGAGTGATAGGGAAGAAAAATCGAGTGCAATTTTTTTCACTTCCTTACACCACTGGCCTCCTTTCTGTCTGAGGTGGGAGATGTTACTCTCTGAGTTTTATGAAAGAAAGAAGTACATGAGTAGGAACACATAAAAAAAGAGCAGTTTGGTTTAAGAAATCATTAAGAACTGAAGACTATGGATCCAAGTGGTTCCATTCTGTAATTTTTCATTGTTGAGTGGTCTTGTTACAGGAGTGGAAAAGACAGCTTTTTTTTTTTTTTTTAATTTCTTTTCAGCATAACAGTATTCATTGTTTTTGTACCAGACCCAGTGCTCCATGCAATACGTGCCCTCCTTAACACCCACCACCTGCCTCCCCAACCTCCCACTCCCTGCCCCTTCAAAACCCTCAGGTTGTTTTTCAGAGTCCATAGTCTCTCATGGTTCACCTCCCCTTCCAATTTCCCTCAACTCCCTTCTCCTCTCCATCTCCCCTTGTCCTCCATGCTATTTGTTATGCTCCACAAATAAGTGAAACCATATGATAATTGACTCTCTCTGCTTGACTGATTTCACCCAGCATAATCTCTTCCAGTCCCATCCATGTTGCTACAAAAGTTCGGTATTCATCCTTTCTGATGGAGGCATAATACTCCATAGTGTATATGGACCTCATCTTCCTTATTCATTCGTCAGCAGCAATGGCCACAGTTGCCAAACTGTGGAAAGAACCAAGATGCCCTTCAAAAGACGAAAAAAATAGCTTTTTAAAAATAGATCAGGCCTAGGATTTTGATAGGCATATGTAACCCTACATAAGGGGTCACTGGAAATGAAAATATTCATAGCAGTGGTTTAAGCACTTGACCCTATCTAGATTGATTAGGGATAGTGGTGAAGGAAGAATGGAACTAAGACACTGAGTTGACATGGACAACGGAAGGAGCTGGAAATACCCACGATGATGAAGAACAGTGGAGGGTGACAGCAGAAAAGAAAGGTTGAATAGTTGTAGTTGAATAGTTACCTGACTTCATTTCTGCCATCACCTTCCGCAGAGCTGCACTGTTAGCACAAGAGAGAAGGGACCTCCGAGTGGAGCACTGATGCTTATGGACTTTAAAATGTCATAAAAGCAGTAATCCTGGTAAAGAGATAGTCAACTACATGGTCGTACACCTCGGTGACTGAAGTGGAATGGTGGCCGACAATTTTGTAAATTGGGTTTTTGTTTGTTTCTTTGTTTAAACATAGAATGGTGTCCAGTGGGCAGAGTTCAAAGGGTTGGAAGAAGTAGGAAGTAATAAGTTGGAACACAATGGAAGGTCCATGAGAAATACAGAAATGTAGTCCCTGGAACGTACTTCATGAGAGATCATGATAGTTGACAAGGGATTGTGTTTAAGGCGGCCCTGAAGTGAGGAGAATGAGAAGGTTAACTCAATTCCAGGTCGAAGTAGAAATCTGATTGGAATAATGTCAATGTTCTTATTAACTGAGTATCTGGGTCTGTCTTTGGGACCTGGAAATTATTTGGCATTTGAAGTTTCTTTCTCATTTTCCGAAAATAATTTTCGTGAGCATCAAAGAAATTTTCAAAAGCTTCAAAAGCAATGAAACCAGGGGTTTCCAATATGTAGTGCCCTGCTTTAGAATTGCTTTGAGTCCAGAACATTTCCCATAGAACGAGCCATGACCTGCGTGGCCATGTAAGCTTTGGTCTGGAAATATGGCAGGGTTGTAAGGTTTTTATTGTGAGAGTTGGGGTGGGGATAAGACTGATTGTCCCTTTCCTTCTCCATGGAACCCAGGATCCTGTCCAGATGCAGCACTGACCTCCACACTACCTAACCTGCTCAGTACTTACTTGTCACTGTTAACTGAGAATAGGAAAGGTTTTTCAGATCAACTACCAACTCTCCGAAATAAAAGTTCTAAAACTTTCTAAATTTCCTTATTAACAAAGATTGATATTCACAGTTTTACTACTTATTTACCTACTATTCAACAAATATTAAATGTATATCAGGTTCTGTTTATCTAAAATCAGAAATATTAATAATCCATTGAAATGTGTCCTTGAAATATAACCAGACATTATTTTCCCCGAGAATTATTTATAATCTGATTTTTTCCTATAAAATTTGAAGTATACATTTAACATTGTTTAAAATGTTTAAGGTCAGAGTGTAACTGAATGTATAATAATTTACTAGCCCCATACAGATACTGCAATGAAATAACATTTCAATAAAATTTGTCCCTAGGAAAGGGATCTGGTGTATGAATAAGCAGATGAGTATTATGTTATTCAAGGGGGCTATTTTTTCCCAATTCGAAAGTTATGCAAACATTAAGAGTTTGAGAAATGGAATTGCAGTCGACTCCTTTTACAGAGATAAGTGTGACTGATTTGGAGAACATTATCCAGAAAGATCCTAAAAAGC
This sequence comes from Mustela nivalis, assembly GCF_964662115.1. Classification (NCBI taxonomy): domain Eukaryota; kingdom Metazoa; phylum Chordata; class Mammalia; order Carnivora; family Mustelidae; genus Mustela; species Mustela nivalis. Next base: position 6,509,394 of record NC_139024.1, on the reverse strand, counting down.
ACTCTCTAGGGACCGGTGAGTGTGCTTGGGTACTAGCACTGCCCAGGCAGTACAGGTGTCTTTAGTCTGCTTGGGCTGCTAAAATAAAACACTGCAGCCTGAGTGGCTTATAAACAACAGGAATATATTTGTCACAGTTTCGAAGGCTGCAAGTCCAAGTTCAGGATGACCGGAAGGACCTCGTTTGGATTACAGACTTCTCTGTATATCCTCATATGGCAGAAAGGGGTAGGAGCACTCTGGGTTCTAGCTTATAAGGCTCTAATCCCATCAGGGAGGGCAGTGCACTCATGATCTTAGCACCTCCCTAAGGCCCCTCCCTCAACACCATCACTTTGGAATGGAAGTTCTAACATGAGTTTGGGCTGGGTTGGAGTGGGGTGGTTGGCACGTGGGACAGGAACATTCAGATCATAACTCAGGATGCTCACACCATTTCCTTGGATTGAGGGTCTCTCAAACAGAACTTGACTAGTCTAAAAATGAACTGACCGGCTATAGAATTTTTTTATTCACAGATTTTCTACAAAGAAGGGCCCAATAGCTGTTATGTCCAGGTCCTCGCAGCCAGGCGGTAAGCACCGTGATGGGAGGCCGAGGTCTTCTTTCTGTGTGTCCTGTCCAGGGGAATGAGCACAGTGAGGGCTGGGAGGCATTTCTGTTGCTTCTCCAGGCAGCCTGTGGGGAATTCTGGTAAAAGTGGAACCTGGCCTGTGTCAAAGGAAAGCGCGATTCCAAATATTGAGCTAGAAAGTTCCCCTGCATGCTTTGTATGCCTCCCCCATCCCAATTACCCCAGCTTCATTTTTTTTTTTTTAATCATATAGTATAGCCTTGACCTGTTAGTCACTTCCGTGTTCCGTCATCTGTAAAATGGGCTAAAGTAGAACCCGTCTCTCAGAAATAACTACAGGAAGTAATGGGAGCTAACAACATGCATGGCATTGAACGTTAATGAACGGTGAACAGTCAAGACACAGTAGGTGGCTTTGGCCCCAGTCACATGATCCCCAGGACGATCCTTCCGGTGTCATCCGCGTAGGACCTGGCATCCTGAGAATTTCTAGCCTCCCTCTTCTGGCCTCGGAAGGGTCTGCAGCCTTTCACACAGGACAGGAGTAACGAGGCCCTGACAAGGGTTTCTCTCCACTTTGGACAGGCGACTTCATCTTCTGTATATCTTCAGTGTGGAAATCTCAGTCCAAGCAGCAGACAGGAGCCACACATAGGCTAATTGGAGGTATTTAATATAGGAAGCATTAATGGTGGTGAAGAGTGGCTGTAAGATACAAGGGAACACCATATGCTAGTGTAGGAGTAAGGGAGCACACACAAAGGATAAGGTTGGAGGGAGTTTGGGCCTCCTTGGAGAACATGTGGGTCAAGCCCTGGGACAGCAGAAAGTTTTGGTGCCTTGGCCAGATTGGAACTGGTCAGGGGCACTAGGTTACCTTCAAGCATTGTGGAGGGGGAGCAGGCTATTTCATGGGTACTACAGGCTCCACGGGGTATCCAGGCCCTAGAGGGGTGAGTCCTTCAGAGCGTGCAGGTCAGAAGGAGACTGCAGAGTGGGCTGCAGCTTTGTGTGGAGCCCTGAGCCTAGGCAGCCTCAGACAGGTCATGTGAGGGCTTTGATTTCCATGCAGGGAGGGAGGAGATGTCAAGATTTCATAGCGGCTGTACTCTGCTCCCTGACTGGGTAGGTTGTGGCCCATGTCTTCAGGCCCAGCACACAGGCGGAACACCAGAGGGGCCCTTAATTCTGCACTGTCTCTCTGGCACCCTGTCCTGGCAGCAGGCCCGCTCCGAAGGAGACACCTGAGGGATTTTACTGATCACAGACCATCTACCGAAGGGACCGGAGCTGAGAGGCCATAAAGTGGAAACTCACACTTTCACTTGAGGCAAAACCTACATGTCGACTTCTATCTTTGCCATCGATAGTTTTATTTATGGGATTGCTGTTTACTTTCATGAAGCATAATATGCTCACAAAAACAATTGCAATAGAAAGCTCCATAGTCAATCTAAACCATCTTTTTTTTAAAGATTTCGTTTATTTATTTGAAAGAGAGAGTGTGCGCACAAGCAGGGGGAGGGACAAAGGGGAGGGGGAAGCAGGCTCCCCACTGAGCAAGGAGCCCAATGTAGGGCTGGATTCCAGGACCCTGCGATCATGACCTGAACGAAAGGCAGATGCTTAACGGACTGAGCCACCCAGGCGCCCCAAGAGAAACTATTTGATCTTAAATGGAATTTGACCCACAGAAACTTGGACTGTGCACATAATTTCTGGAGGCCTTCCACCACAGAGGGCACTTACAAACTTTCTTTGTGTCTGTTTTATACGTAGCAGAGTAAGGATGGTGATGCTCATCTCTGCTTCTCTGTGTCATAGTTTGGTGAGCCTAATGAACTGAGGTGTGGAGAGCTCTCAGGAACTATCAGGTGGTATCGTGAACCCAAACTCTGCACACCTGGCTCTTCATCACTGATAAGCTGACCATCACACTTAACCTTTCAAAGATTGGTTAGAGGCATAGGTCTCTCGTCTGAATCCTTCTCTGACTGCAGTAATGATCACAGGTTGTACATCCATAACCTCCTTTTTTCTAAAAAGGGATTTTGAGTCATTTAATGCAGAACACTGAACTTTCAGTTGAATGGAGGGCAATGCATCAAAGTGCTGATGTTTTAAGAGAAACTGAGTCTAACCCTCTAATTATTATTTTCTCTTTGATAATGACTAAGAACCTGGACCACAGGCAGAATAAAAACCACATCTAACAAGTGTGCAAGGAGCTGGGATTATGGCTAAAGCATTGTGGTAGCTACTCTAACAAAGAAGCTTAAAATCTAGTTCAGGGCCTGGTGTCCATTACCCAGATCACTGTAACAGCGGGAGAAGGGAACGGGTTCGCCTCCGGGCACTCAAGGAGGGGCCTGTGTGGTCCTGCTAATGACTGTGACTGATGCTGGTCCTTCTGTGTTCTCTGTTCACGCGGTAGAGAAAACTGGAACTCAGGTGGGCTGTTTCAAAAGTAGACATTGGGAGAAGAAGATTCATCTAAAGAACATCCATTATGAACAACTTGCATTGGCTGCTGGTATGTGAGGTTTCAGGTTCTGGGATTAATAGTTCACTGAGGTCGGGCTCACCGACCAGCTCTTCTAGGACTTGGGAATAAAAAGGCAAAAAGGCTACCAAACCTTAACTATTCAGCATCATTTTCTTTCTGTGTTCCTCCATATCGTTATTCTTCTAAATGCTGTTGCCATTCAGATATATTTAAAAAAGGACTTCTAAAGCGGTCACACAGGTCCAGGGAGGAAAGGGAGGGAGTCGGACAGAGACAGCACACTTCATGAGTAGTGTGATGTTTTCATCAGTGGAAGTGCAATGATGTCACTCATGTGCAGTCAGGCCACCCGGCCCCTTACAGCCGAGGCTGCCGTGGTTCTGTTTCACTTGTGCCACCCACCAGCCAGAAAGTTTGTGTTTTTTAAGGGATTAGATATTCTTTTTTCATTGTTGGGATTTTAAATATCAAATTGGGAAATGGAAGCAAAACCATAAATTCAAATGAAAAAGTGGCTGCAAGCGTGTGGGGTGTGTGTGTGTGTGTGTGTGTGTGCGTGCGTGCGCGTGGGTGTGCCCGTGTGTACACACACATAGACAGTTACTGCATATGTTGGAACACACCTCCAAAGGAGCGTTTGTTCTTCCCACGTAAACCTAGCTTGTTCCAGTATGTGTTAGGAGGGTTCCCTGGGGTGCTGTGCCCGCATCGTGAGGGCCACCTCACGGGTCCTGTCCTCTCAGAAGGTAGTGCGAGATCAGTGTAGGTGCTAGAAGAGCCTGGGTGGGAACTGAGGGGGCAGTTCCCCTCTAGTCATCCTAGACCCTGGGGCAACCTGTGTTATCAGGCTGCTCTTCTGAACTCCTGAATCCTGCATTTAAAAACTAAAGCACTATAGTGTGAAAAACCCCCTGTCCTTTTCAGCAGGGACATTGTGTAAACTGCTTTTAAGTTTACAACAAGATGCTAGCAAAGATACTGTGTCTATGTCATGACCTCCAGTTTTACCCTAATCATTATATTTTCCTCTCCCTTAAGAGAAGAACACAGAAGATACAGTTCAGCATAGCTCCCGACCATTTAAAGCACTAGGTAACTTACTAGAACGATGGGAGGCAGGCCGTGGTGGTAAGGGCAGGTGATGCAGTTTTCCCTTGGAATTCTCTCCTTGGACTTGCTCACACCTCCCAGCATGAGTCGTGCAGAGACAGTCCCTTCTCCAGGGACTCTGCACATGCTTTCTTGTCTGAGGGCTTTCATTTTAGGGCATGAATGTAAAGAAAATATAAAAGACAAGAATTATGCTCCATTTAATGCATAAAAAATGTTTTTATCAAAGCATGCTACCAAATCTGAAATGCCACCAGCACAGGATTTGGGGGGGAAAAAAATCATTGAGTGAGGGCATTACTAATCTCGATCGCGTCATCTATGTGTTTCCTAGCATTTGGCTGAGTTCTGTAACTTTACTGCATCTTACCACTGTGACCTGTTCTCCCATCTATTCCCATTTTCTCTTGTTACAATGTTAAATTACAGCTGATATCTCCCAATCTTACCTTCACTTTCCTGGAGAGAAAGAGTCGTTCTATACAGCCCTGGATCCCAAGAATCCCAAAGCACAGTTATTATGTCTAAAATAAAAAGCTGCTTCTTATTGTTAGAAAAAGCAGTGGGTAATGCTTCTGAGCAGTCACTTTCCTTCTGGGGTATAGCAGTTCAGAACTGAGAGCCATAGAGCCCAGAAGCTCCTATATTTATCTTATACTTGACTAATATAAAAATAGTTAAAAGATTTTGCTGTTATGCAACCAACAGAGAAGTAATGATGGTGGACCTTACTGATAGGACCCGCTCAGTGACAAAAACTGTGCTAAGAGAGTTGTGACATCTTCTTATTTGATCTTCAACCATTTTCTGATTCTTCAACCCTATGAGTTTAGTATATATGCTCGCTTTTTAGAAATGTCTCACAGTTACTTAGTGTCAAGGTTAGGATTTAAATCCAGGTTGAATGACCCTGAAATATGTGTTCTTAAACATTTGTAAACTTTTCATATCAGAACAAAGGGAACCAGGGGAACAAGAACATGTAAGAACTGTTTAAATTCAATAATGATTCTTGGCATAGATCCATTGTGGTGTTTCTTCAGCTGCAATAAATCAAAACTTGTAGTTCCTGAAAATGGGTCTTCATTTAATGATCAAACATTTACATGCCCACAGTTTAATTTAGTTAAGCAAACCTGTCTTAGACACCTGCTGTGTTCAGGGCAGGCAACTACAGATTAAAATACAAAGTCAATAAGGCTGTTTCCACCCTCGAGAAAATACCATTCTGTTCACTAGCTGTATAAGCTGACAGAGTGGTATGAAAGAGACACAAATAAAACTCTTTGTGAGCAAAAAAGAAGAGCTATATTATGACTAAAGAGAAGGGAAGTTTCATAAAAGAGGTAACATTTGAGCTGAGCTTTAAAGGTTATATTCAAAGATTTTTATCTTGGTTAACTTAATGTTTTGGTTAATTTTCAGTGTGATCTTTTCAAGCCTAAAGAGACAGTAAAATAAAGAAAAGACAATGTCTTTTAGTGGTTTACCCAGATCTACAGTCTACCTTAATTTTTACTCATTGTGTAGAGTATAACCAGTTCTGTAAGTTTTCTGCTTCTTGCTTGTCTAATCTACAAACAGAGAAAAATTAATCTGTCCATCTCATGCTGTAGTACTATGTGAGGATTCCATAAATGCTCACTGCTCTTAGTGTTTGTAAAACAGCCTTTGTGCAAGTTGGGTTACACTGGTAATCCAGTTCTTAATCTAAAAATAGAAATTAGGTTCAATGGTTTCAAAATATTGAGTTCTAAGCCCTGACTCAATAATAAAAAATTGTGATCTGATCCTTGAGTTTACCTTCTTGCAGCAAATTTTATTAGACAGGAATTCGAAGACACAGACGTGACTACAAACCTGATTACTCAGGCCATATAGTTTCATGATTCATATAAATGACTGGGCTACATAAAATCTAGATGGACCCATTTATTTATTTATTAAGAATAATAATTACTGGCATGCCTGAGTGGCTCAGTGGATTAAGTCTTTGTCTTTGGCTCAGGTCATGATCTCAGGGTCCTGGGATCGTGCCCCACATTGGGCTCTCTGCTCATCGGGGAGCCTGCTTCCCTCTCTCTCTCTGCCTGCCTCCCTGCTTACTTGTGACCTCTCTGTTTCTCTGTCAAATAAATAAATAATACTTGCTTAATTCTAACAAAAGTCTTAGAGCATATAAAATCATAGGCAACAGAACCAGTACACATTGTAGACAGCTCTACTTGAGAGAGATTTGAAGTGGAAGTCACACATATTAATAAAGAAAACACCTTGCTCTCAGGAATATGGAGAGTGGTGTTTCAGCAGGAATCAACCAATGATATTGTGTGCTAACTGGAATGACGGATTTATAAAAGAAAAATTTTAAAGAGCTGAAATACAAAGATAGTTGCTTAAAAGATAGACAAATGGACAATAACCACTTGCAAGGATGCTCGACACCCCTGGCTCTCAGGAAGTGTAAATCCAAACCCAGGGAGATGTCACTTCACACTCAGGAGGCTAACTATCATCAAAAAGACATTTATAAGAAGGATTGGCAAATATTTGGAAAAAATGGAGCACGTATACATTTGGGGGTTGTGAATGCAAAATGGTGCAGCTTCTCTGGAAAATAGTTTTGACAGTTCCTCAAAAAGTGAAACAGAGTTATGCTGTGACTTAGCCGTTGACCCCTAGGAGTATGACCAAGAGGGATAAAACACATGCCCGTACATGCCCGTACATGCCCGTACAAGAACCTGCACATGAAAATATACCAGGAAGTGCAAACTACCCAACCAGTTCTCTGTCTAGACATCAACTGACAAATGGATAAATAAAATGTGGTTTGTTCATAAAGAGAAATGTTACTGGGCACCAAGAAGGAATGAATGACTCATTCATGCTGCAGCATGAACGAAACTTAAAAACATGGTGAGAGAAACTAGCCATTATATATCACATATCATAGGATTCCATTTATATGAAATGTCCAGAATAAGTACAATTATATAGAAAGTAGATTTCTGGTTGGTTTCCCAGGGCCAGGTAGCGTGGAGGGAAATGAGGCATGACTGCTAATAGGGATGGGGTTTACTGGGGATGGGAGAGTGTGGGATGAACATATTCTAAAATTTGTAGAGATTGTTGTTGCACAAATCTGTGACTATACCAAAAAGAACATTAAATTGAATCATATGGTGTGTGAATTATATTGTAATACAACTGTTAATAAAAAGAATACCATTGGTATTATAAATTAATATTTTTAACAAAATGTTTGATGGCATTTTGACAATTTTTTGGAAATAATCTCAGCAGGCACCTATAGCACAAATAAAATTAACTGCATTGAAAAAATTGCTGATGGGTGGCCAGGATGGCTCAGTTAGTTAAGCATCTATTTTCAGATCAGGTCATGGGATCACGGGGTTCTGGGATCAAGAGCCCCGAATCAGGGTCCTTGTTCAATGGGGAGTCTCTTCTCCCTCTGCCCTTCCCCTGCTCATGCTCATTCTCTCTCTCTCTCTCTCTCTCTCTCTCTGTCTCTCTCTCAGTTTTGCTTTCACTCTCACAAATAATAATAAAATATTTTTTAATTGCTGATAGATCATAATCCTCATCTTATGATAAATATCAACAATTTCTACTTTAAGACTAAAGGGCTACAGAGTGCTTCTGAACTGGTTGTTCAAGTTTTACTTTATTTACTCCCATTTTCTGAAAGAACTTGGCTCTGAATTGGGAGATTAAAAATAGCAAGGTGACATATATCAAGAAGAATTTTATGTGTACATGTAAAATAGAAAAATATAATCTAAAACTGCTAAATCTTAATGAATATGGTATTTAGTAAGTGATGAAAACCCAGAAAATTTTAGAGTAAATACACTTTCCTACGTCCATTAAGTTAAATTTTATTTATCTTTCGAAGCAGCAACACTGATGTTTTCATTTAACCATTAGTGGATAATGAGGTCCAAACTCTTAAAGTATCCTTTAAATGAAGGCTGGAGTGCTGATCTAAAATAGTAGTTATAGTAACGAGAGAGAGAGAACAAGACGTATGAAGAAACAACAATGGATCAGAAAACAGATTGAGATGCTGAATATTAACATCTTAACTAAGTGATAATTTAGAGATGTTTTGACAGCATAATGAGTAAATGAAGATACTCCTATAACTGAGAGGAAAGTTGTGAATAAGACTATCAGAGGATGCCTTGGGAACTTAGTCCATTAAGCATCTAACTCTTGGTTTCCACTCAGGTCATGATCTTGAGGTTATGAGTTCTAGCCCAGCATCAGGCTTACTCTCCCTACAGTCTGCTGGAGATTCTCTCTCTCCCTCTCTCTCTCTCCTTCTTTCTGCCTTTCCTCTGCTTGCATACACATGCCTCCCCATGCCTCCCCCACCATTTTTCTTAAAAAAAGATAAAAAGACAATTGGATGTAGGGCCTTGAGGACAGAAAAGAAAATAAAAGACAAAAGAAAATGTCAGCGGAAACAAGGAAAAACATAGAAAAAAGCTTGCTGGAAAGTCTTGCATAGGGTTTTACTAATGTTTAACAGAAAAGGGCCACCATGTTGCCATCTTTTTCTGAAAAGTTTTCACATTTGTTTTAATCAAGAATCTTCAGTGATTGCAAAGAAACTTTTCATTGCTATTCCTTTAAGATGATATTTTGGACCAGGAAAGAGGCAGACACAGGTCAAAGATAAATGTCCTGAAATTACTTGCAAAGAGCATAGCAGAAATCATGTTCCCAACCCTTTTTCCATTGTTGCAAGGACTGCGGTGACTCAGTCAGGGCTGGGTTACAACTGTCAAGCAAGAACCCTATCATTGCCCTTTTCCAAACCTAATTGTTCCCTCTCTAAATCCAAGAGAGACAGTCAGAAGCACAGGAGCAAGTGAGGGAGCCAAAATAGCTTGTAATTGCTGCTCCTGAAACAATGCACTCTCTCAAAGAAAAATCCCAGGACTTAATTAAAAGCTGTAGAAATGTCTTTATGTTGCTGATGCTTCTGTTCCTTGTCTCTGGTGACTGCCTTTCCAAAAGGGCTCAGGCATAAGGAGATGATTGCTGGGTAGGGGGTAGGCTTTCTTTAAAAAAAAAAAAAAAAAAAAAAATATATATATATATATATATATATATATATATACACAAATATCATAGCCTAAGCCAAAGGAAGACGCTTAACTGATTGAGCCACCCAGGTGTCCTGATATATATATATATATACATCATTTGGACTTTACTTTGGAAGTAGAGTCCACAGTTGCATGTGGTCACCATCATACCTGTAAAGATTTTGATCAATTGTGATGGTGCTCCCCCCCATTTGTTATCATCTTCTTTTGATACTCAAAACTTCGTAAAATAATATAAAGTTATAAATAGATTTTCCAAGTACATAGTAGAAAGAAACTTCGGTAAAGTTTGAATACATTGAAATGTATCTTATGAAACTATCTTGAACTCAGATAAACTTGGAGAAATTTAATGCACTGTGTATTAGGCCGTGATTACTTACCATTACTTTGCTAATTCTTAACCGCAGAGTCAGGACTAATATTTAAAATTAGGTCCACGGTCGTCTTCCTTGGGCTGCAAACGGTTTGGTGCAGTTTGGTGAAAGGACTAAATAAAGGAAGTGCAGATCTGCTTCCATGACCCCAACAAAGCACCCAAACCCTCAGGGCTCAAGTTTCTCCTTTGTAAAATGAAGCCTTTGGACTCGATATTCTTCCAACTGCCTTTAGTGTCATAGAAGCCTCTGGTTCGATCAGTTTAATAAAACCAGTCAGAGGAGATAAGTCACTTTCTCTCATTTGGGAAAAAATGAAGATTTATTCATATTTTGAAGCAAAGACACCAATTAGCAAAAGACCATTTGTGATTTTTTAAGCCTTCTTTCAGTATTTTACTTCTGATATTTAGTCTGTGTGGTGGTTTGCATTCCGTCACTTTGTTCGGCAGATAGCTCTCTAATGCCTTCAGCGTATGGGTGCCGGGGATGAAGGGGAGAAATCCCAGGCCCAGAATGGAGTTCCTAAGTGTCACTATTTGTCCTGACTTCTGATATGCAGCCTTCTTTTTTGTCTTTGACTCACTTTTATTTTTTTTTTTTAAAGATTTTATTTATTTATTTGACAGTGAGAGATCACAAGTAGGCAGAGAGGCAGGCAGAGAGAGAGGAAGGGAAGGAAGCAGGCTCTCTGCTGAGCAGAGAGCCCGATGCGGGACTCGATCCCAGGACCCTGAGATCATGACCTGAGCCGAAGGCAGCGGCTTAACCCACTGAGCCACCCAGGCGCCCCTTTGACTCACTTTTAAAAGAACCATCCAATAAGCACTGAATATATGGCATTTCTGGAGGGTCCAAAGATGAACACGTCGTATTCACAGACCTCAGGTTTGCATCGTACTTTGGCAGACAGACTAACGGACCAATGATTACCTTCATCATTAAGGCTTCCATATAACAATTGCATAGATGGAGTGAAACACACCAGGAAGACTTAGTCAATGGCCATGTGGGCACAGCTGGGCGGTGCTCTGCTGAAACAAAAGGCGGGAAGGTTTTTAAGCTGGGTTGGGCAAGAGGAAAATTTCCTGAGGACATGATGGGGAGATTGGCGCATGAGATGAAGCCATCTCTGTCTGAGAATTTGTTCTTATGGAAGAGGCTCCTTCTCCTCCTCAGACGCTGGGAGATCAGGGCTCTACCTTTCTAAGGTGGCTTTTCAAAGGGGTAACTCCCAGGTCTTTGAAAAAGACAATGCTGGGCTGTAGAACTGGCAAGAAGTTGGGAGAAGTGTTCTATCTCAAAGGGGCAGAGGAAAGATTTACGAAGGCCGGTTTTCTCAAGTAAATACTTTAGGAAAAGGGAGGCAAGGGGCCTATCATCAGGAAGAAACAGTCTAAAGCTTAGTGAGGCCGAGGGGAACACTGAGTCATCCTGACCAAGATAAAGGGAGAGGAAGGAGTTCATGACTCAGATGAAAATCAGCTCCCTCGAGAAAGATCCAGATAAGGAACTTTCTGTCCCCTGTAGGTCACCTCTGCTCCATCACTATTTCCCAGTTTCAATGAGTAGTTTCCTAAGAACAAGAGGAAAAGCAACTGTTGTGACTTAGGAAGGCCTGCTGTGTGAGGCGGTGGCCTGATTAGAGTGAGACGCGTCTCTTCTGTTCTCTCTTGGCGTAGGCTCCCTCGTGGTACTGATGACCGTGGCTCCAGCACCAATGCTGTGTCGCAGGCCGTGTGGTTGAGCGCGGGATAGGAGATGCCTGATGGCAGGAGCAGAAGAGCGGGAGCTCAGACAGGCTCGAGGCCAGTTGAAGAACCGCTCAAAGTGCTGTCACGCCGAACCCCTATGAACTCTGCGTGCTGACACAGATGTCCAGGAGCTTTCATCGGTAAGGACTCTCCAACACCGCTCCATCAGGCAGCAGGGCACCCATATGGGAGACGGGGATGAACTCTGCCGCCCAGAGGGATGCTGTTGGAGCCGAGGTTGGGAGGATGGCAGGGGCGTCCGTGCACTGTTTCCTTTGTGTCTGTTTTTATTTTTATTTATCCTTTTAATAGCCTGAGTGAAGGATCAATACATGAAGTATTTGAAAAGACTGGCTGGAAATGCCACTTTTCTCTTAATTTGTAAATGGCAGTTACTATGAAGAAGATGTCATACACACAGGGGCTTTTACACACAGGTATCTGAGACTGGTACTGAAGCAAAACGATGCTTGTATTTCCTGTCCATCTCTTTTCTGTAGGCACCTAAGTCGGGCAACGCTAACTCAGCGGCAGTGTCTTCCGCCCTATTCACTCAACAGTTTATTCAAAAGTTATAGTCAAGTCTGTCAAGAAGACTGTGTCAAGACATTCGACAAGTCAAGGTCACCTTCCCTCAAAAAGCAGTCATTTTTGTCCCACTCCTCACATGGCTAGCAGCCAAGCTTTCATTTAAAGTTCAAAGCGAAGTTTCAGAAAGGCCTCCTCACAAATTTAAATTTTCCTGTGGACTTTTAAAGCATAACTCTCTGAACTTGTGAGTACTTTTTTTTTTTTTAATGACTTAAGATGAGTACAAAGTTTAGGTACCAATTGATGAATCTAATACCTATCAGTAAGAGAAAATTAAAGTAATATAAAAGGAGGAGATAAAAAATGCTGTGCAAGTGAGCAGAAAGGAGAAACGGAGAGATGGAGAAGGGATTAGGAAGAATTAGGGAAGAGGGATAAAGAGAGTGAATGGAATATGGGATGGCCCTGCCTTGCTCTGCACCAGTCCCAACAAGCCTTCATAATATTCATGGGGCCATGGCTCAGGACAGTGGGTATGATCTCCTGTCCTTCCAAGCACCTGCGCACCTCAGCACCCATGCACACCTGTTACGGTACCTCATGCAGAAGTAGGGGGGTAGAAAGACAAGACCAGAACAAAACTTAAAGACAGTGGCTGTAATGAAGGAAACAGATCTGAATTAGTGACAATCAGGTTGAGGAATGTGATCAGCCAGTAAACTAAGGGGATTTTACATGTTTCAAATTTATAGGTTGGAATTGGCCAAGAAGAATGTTTCCCAAAGAAACAAGTGACATTGTTTGAGAGTATAGTGATGTCTGATTTGATTTCCAACTGAATATCAAATCAACATTCAGATGAAATTTCTCTTACCACTGTCACGAAAGTTAAAAAATTCACCAAATACATTGGAAATGGCCAATTTGCCATGCACTTTCTATACATTTTTGAACATTCCAGAATAATAGAGCAATGTCAGAATCTGTCAAATATTAGCCTCCCTTAGCAAGACTTCCTCAGTTCAGAGACTCCCCAGTAAAATGAGTTAACCCAGAGTTATCAATTTATTAATGTATTTATTGAAATAATATTCACTGAGAAAGCATAAGGACATTGGATTTCTTTACCAGGGACAAAAAACAACGGGAAAGGTTCCTCATCATCATGTTCTTGTCAACAAGAGTATAGGATTAGGGCCACTTTCTGATGCAAGTGACAGGATTCTAAGAAGAAAGTCATCTGAAAGTTGACTTATTCAGCTATATTCTGACTGACTAATGTGTGACACCCACTGGGCCAACACACCAAAGGTACTTATCTCAACATTCACAAGAAACCCATGGGTCAGGTACTTTGGTTGTCCTTCTATACATGACCCAGCTGTGCCTCACGGGTGTTGGAACGCTCACTCGTGCTCACCCCTGCCAGAGACAAGTGTAAAATTTAGACCCAAGTATTCAGGGCTTAGTTTTTCTATCAAAACACTGTTTTCTTATAATTCCAGTAAAGTCATTCTATGCAGAAGAAAAATAACCAGCAATTTCTGGATGCCTTTAGACCCATGGCCACAATTGGCCCACTTCAATTTTAGTATTTACTTGAAGTCTTATCTTTCAACCAAACAAATTTTAGAATGTGCATTTTGCCACATTATACAGCTGTTTTAATTTTTAATATACAAAGATAATGAGGATATTACAACTTTTGGAATAAAATAGATAATGCAAGAAGACACATGGCATGTACCCTGTGTACAAAGACTACCTTCCCTGGTAGTACCCCAGGTGTTAGAGGATGGAGAGAACCGCACAGCCCTCTTGAGTCACTGAGCTTTGTAATAATATATCTTTGGTTTTAAATTTAAGAAAGAGAGTTTGGGGGGCCCCTGAGTAGCCCACTTGGTTAAAGTATCTGCCTTTGGCTCAGGTCATGATCCCAAGTCCCAGGCTTGAGTCCCAGGTCCTGCTCCCTGCTCAGCGGGGAGTCTGTCTCTCCCTCCCCCTCTGCCATCTGCCTTTCTCCGCCTCTCTCATGCTCTCTCTCACTCTCTCCTACTCTCAAATAAATAAATAAATAAAGTCTTAAAAAATAAAAAAAAGAATGGAAGCTTTGATGAAAAGAATCTTATCTAATATTATATATATTTTAATAGGTACTATTTCTATGAAGTAAAGTACTACTTATCAAGTAAATAAAAATCTTTGAGGCAAATATATGTCCTTTCCAGATTCATGTCCCCAGTGATACTGATCAGTAAAGAAAACGTCTTCTCATTCAGACCTCATAGGGCCCTCCTGCTCTCAAATTAAAGATTTTTTCCTCAACCATCCACCACTCTTCCATCAGTTCATTTACTTAGTAAACGTTTCTTAAACACTAATTATGTGCTAGTTATAATGCTAAGCAGTTAAAATACACAGATAAATAAGTCCCCACCTTTCAAGTTTATCGTAGAATAGTTAAAGTATGTTTAATTTCCAGGGCACCTGGGTGGCTCAGTGGGTTAAGCCTCTGCCTTCGGCTTGGGTCATGATCTCAGGGTCCTGGGATCGAGTCCCGCATCGGGCTCTCTGCTCCACAGGGATCCTGCTTCCTCCAATCTCTCTGCCTGCTTCTCTACCTACTTGTGATCTCTATCTGTCAAATAAATAAATAAAATCTTAAAAAATATATGTTTAATTTCCTAATTGGCAGAAAGAACTATGTTCACTCTAATGATAGTCACATAATGAGTCATGGGGCAGCAAATCCAAATGCCAACTATTACCTGCCTATTTTCTTTTGTTTAAAGATTTTGTCTATCATTGATTCATTCATTCATTCGTTTAGCATGGGAAGGGGAGGGGCACGGGGTGAAAGAGAATCTCAAGCAGACTCTACACTGAGCGTGGAGCTCACTGTGGGGCTTGATCTCACAACCCTGAGATCATGGCCTGAGCCTAAATCAAGAGTGCGATGATGCTTAACCAACTGACCCACGCAGGTGCCCCACTACCTGCCTATTTCCTGAATTAAAGCTGGTTTTCTTTAGTATATCTAAGGCCCAGCAATGCAGAGATGGTAATGTAAAATAGCATGATAGCATTATAGAATAGTTCCAGCTCGATGAATGATATTAAGAACCCAGACCATCTAGTCTAAGAAAGAAAGAAGAATTTATCTCTAACACAGTTCTCCAGAATCTTCACCTACAATCTTCTGTTCTCTAGTGAATATATTTATTTGAATATACTTTTTAAAAGGCCACATATATTCCAACGGTTAGAGGAAAATTGCAAGAAAACCTCCTGCATTGCTCAATTTCTCTACGATGATGTACTTAACATAATGAGCTCTGGGAGAAAAAGGAATCAGTTGATACAAACAGCAGGTGAAATACTGAATTTTCTTGGGGTGACGGGCCCTCCACTGATCGGTAGACCAAAGCCCCGAAAAATTCTAGCTCTTTCAACTGATGCAGGATTTCAATTGCCTTGGTATATTAGTTCATCTTTTCAGGAATGTGTCATTCAAATAAATACACCCCAAAATGGCTCCTCGTGACTACTTCGTTTGGTTGAACAAAGGAATTATCAAAAGGTAGATCTATATTCCATTTCACATTAAGTAAATCCTGGAGTATGTCAGGATGAAGGCTCTCTGAGTGTATTTCGTATTTAACGGGAGCTGCGCCGTTCTCCAGTGAGCTGACCTGGCTGTGCATCGATGGAACAAAATTTACCTGGTATCTAGAACTCTGCGGAAGATAAGTATGTGCTATCTTCCAGGTTGTGGCTTCAGGAAAATCCTATTATCTGATTATGCAACTAAGGAAAGCTAAGCTACACGATAAGCATCATATCAAAGATGAAACGAAATTGCGCCAGAGCTCAGCAATGAAAAATACAAGCAGGGAAAAACCAGGCATTTTTTTCTTTTCAAGAATACAAATTTCATCACAGAATGTCCCATATTTCTCTAATCTGAAGAGAGAGATTGTGTTATTTACATCATTTTGACAAACCACTAAAATAACCTTTGAAAATGGGATGGCATGTGCCTTTAAAAGCCGAGTGAGACAGTCCCTAAAAATAGTTTACCAAGCAGCAGAGTCAAGTGTTGGGGAATTGTTCTTCAATGCATTAGAGAGTCTATTCCTATGGCACTTAAACTAGCCAAAGTAATAAATATAAAATGGTAATTTTTCTCCATGAGCTGTTCTTGCTGCTCCCACATGATTTCATTCCCGCCCAGGAGTAATATAACACTGCCTGCTAGCAGGCTCCTGAATTCAAGGAAGAATGCAATGTGCTTCTGCTACTTGGTTAAATGTACTCAAAAGAAGTTAGCAATTACAATTAATCCCTCTGCTGCCTGGGCCCTGCCGGTCTCTATTTCCAGAGTGCAAGCATCAATGGGGTGTTTCAAGTGCAGGGAAATTTTAGACTCCAACAATAGAGCGGTTGAACGCCCTCTTAGATCCGCCCATCCTCCTTTTTCCTCCCCCACCTCTCCATCACCCACAGAGAAAATGCTGACCCAGGAAGAATTTCTGTATCAGTCCTGGGAATTTAAATAACAACAAGATCACTATTAAAGAGAAACACACATCCCAAACTGAGGCAGACAGAATAAAAAGCTTATCTGAGATGAGTGATGTCCTTCAGTGAAGGAAACTATCGAATAAGGAATGAAAAATGAAGAAATGTGGGGCATCATAAAATTGTTTTCCTGTTGGGCCATTTCCTAGATGCCCCAGAGCCCTGAGTTAATGCACACATGTGCCAAGGACTGCTTTGTTTTCACAGCCCTGAAGAAAGCATGGGCATTAATTTTGTACTCCTGGAACTGTAGTATACTTAGAGCTTTAAGAGCTGAGTCTTCCACCATTTTTTTTCTTTTGGTTTAGCATTGTTCGTTCGTTCGTTATTAAACTCCTCTTTGCAAGTTGCTTGGCTAGTTGGTAAAGAAATCTAATCAGATGCTGATGTTGTATTTAAGGTGAGAAGATTGTCCAACTTTCTATTAACTTAGATATAATTTATATGTAAATAAACATATGTCTCTTTTTTGGTCCCCGATGTTGGGCCTGAGTAGTCCAAAAAACCCGGATTCTGCTTCTGGATAGGATTAATATGCCGGGATATACTAATATCCCGGCATATTAATGAGGAGAAAAATAAGTCAGAAAAACTACAAAATTATAATGTTTCTTGAGCCCAAAAGATAGCCATGGTGGCAGAGTTGCCACCATTTTCAAGGGAAACACAAGGTCTACGGCCATACCACCCTGAACGCGCCCGATCTTGTCAAGGGAAACACAAGGAGACTCAGACCCTTCAAGGAGATGGGATTGGAACATTATTCATTGGTGGAAGAGCACAGGGGGCATTGATGCCACATGCAAACAAAGAGGTTACAAGAAAACTATACACTGGTAACTTCCAAAAATATAGACACAGAAATTTCCCACAAAATAGTAACAGCTCAATTCCAGCAATATTGAAAAGATCTTTTTATCATGATTAAGTGGGTTTGTCTTGGAAATGCAAGTTTTGTTTCACATTTGCCAAACATTCAAAGTAATTTGTCATATTAACAGCCAGAAAAAAAGCAAAAAAATATTGCCATCTCAATAGTTGCAGAGAAAGCACTTGCAAAGTTCAACAAGTTCAAGTAGCCCTCATAGTAACAACTCTAAGCAAACTGGAAATTAAAGGACCTCAATAAGAAAAAGGCAATGCATTGATGAAAAGGTGTAGTCAATATCATACTTTTAATGGTAAAAATATTGAATTTTTCCACTTCTTTTCAAGACTAAGGCAAGATTTCTCCTCTCACTCTCCTGTTAAAATTGTATTGGAGGTCCTACCTAAAGCAATAAAGTAAGGTAAAGAAAAGAAAAATAGAATAGAGATACATAACAAGATATACAATTATCCTTATTTTCAGAAAGTCTACATTAAAAAAAAATCACAAAGAATCATTGAGAAAAGCTACTAGAATATATAATTTAGTTTTCCAAAGTCATGGGATGGATACAAGATCAATATACAAAATCAATTGCCTTTCTATATATTAGCAACAAACAATTGAAAACTAAGATTTAAGGCATCATTTACAATAACAACAAACATTATGAAGTCTAATAAAATATGTGCAAGGTCTGTATGTTAAAAACATTACAAAAATTATTGAAATAATTCAAAGACTTAAATAAATGAGATATGCAATATTTATGGATTAAAAGACAGTATTGAAGCATTCATCCCAAATTGACCTATAGAATTCAAATAATATTTCTTATCTGGGCCTTCTAAAAACTCAAAACAAGGCACAACAAAAGAAGAAGCTCATAGACACAGAATACAGATTGGTGGCTATCAGAAACAAGGGTGGGTTAGTTGTGGGTTGGGGAAATGACTGAAAGGAGTCAAAAGATACAAACTTCCAGTTATATAATAAATAAATCATGTGGATGTAATGTATAGAATGGCAACTACAGCTGATGCTGTACTGCATATTTGTAAGTTGCTAAGAGAGTAAATCTTAAAAGTTGTCATTGCAAGAAAAAGAACTCTGTAACTAGTATGGTAATGGATGTTAACTGGACTTACTGTGGTAGTCAATTCACAATATATACAAATATTTAATCATTATGTTGTAACCTGAAGCTAATATAATGTTTTATGTCACTATACCTCAATAAAAGAAAAAAAGAAGTTGTAGATCTAAATGTAAAAATCTATAACTATAAAACTTCTAGAAGAAAACATACAAGAATTTGGCTTAAAATGAGGTGTGTGTGGTTTTTTTTTTTTTTAAGATTTTATTTATTTATTTGACAGAGATATAGAGAGCACAAGTAGGCAGAGAGGCAGCCAGAGGGAGAGGGAGAAGCAGTCTCTCCACTAAGCAGGGAGCCCGATGCGGGGCTCCATCCCAGGACTCTGGGATCATGAGCCGAGCAGAAGGCATCTGCTCAACCAACTGAGCCACCCAGGCACCCCATTTTTTCTTAAAGATTTTATTTATTTATTTGACAGAGATATAGAGAGCACAAGTAGGAAGAGATTAAAATAAGTTTCTTAAATATAAAACAACAAATACAAATCATAGGTCAGTACAGAAAAGCAAATACAAATCTTAGTGAGTCCCCATGATAGTTATTAAACAGCAACAAAAGGTAGTGACCAAGGTCTGCATCTTTGGTAGCACTGAGGCCATGAACCATATGGTATGATGCAACGTTGAAACAATTTTTTTTCTGGGTATTCTTAACAAAAATGGGTGATCTCAGTCTGATCACTAGGAAAAAATCAAATTGTCATTAGCCAAAATAACTGATGATCTCCAAAAGTGTCTGTCATAAAAGACAAAGAAAGATTGAGGAGCTATCACTGAGTGATAAAGATGAAGGAGAAACCAAGGAAACAGAAAAAGGATGTTAGTGGAAAAACTGATGAGATTCAAGTATCTTTAGGATAGTAAATAGTATAATACACAATGTTAATTTTCTGTTTTTGATAATTGTACTCAGGTTATATATAACATTAGCTTTAAAGGAAGCTGTCTGTGGCATACATTATTTTTGCAAATATTCTGTAAGTTAAATGTTCAAAATATAAAGTTTAAAAATTGACAGTAAGAATAAATTAAATATTAGGTGGAGTAGATATAGACTAATACTGACACGCATACAAAGTGAAATTAAAAAGTTTACCTTATTTAATAAAATATAAGATATTTAACGACATGCCATTATACCCCACTCCTCTAAGATTCGAGTCCATGAAGAGTGGTAATACTGAGTGTTGGCGATAATGTGAACAAATTCTCATATATTGCTTGTGAAGATGCCAATTTTATAGCCACTGTAGAAGGGACTTTGGTGGGGCACCTGATTGTGCAGCCGTTTAAGCATCCAACTCTTGATTTCGGCCCAGGTTGCGATCTCATGAGCGACATCAAGCCCCATGTTGGTTCCACATTCCATGCAGAGTCTGTTTGAGATTCTCTCTCCCTCTCCCTCTGCATCGCCCCCCCCCAATAAATAAATAAATAAATCTTTTAAAAACAAGGAGTTATAAATACAGAGTTCCCATCACAAGTCCTCCAAGAGAAATGAGAAGATGTATTCATACAGAAATCTGTATATGAATGTTTATAGTGGCACTATTCATAGTCACCCAAAATCGGAAACAAGACCAATGTCCTTTTCTTGAGGAATGGATAACCATTCAGATAATGGAGCAGAACTCATCAATAAAAAGAAGCAATACAGCACCTTTGATACAATAGCTGGGTATCAAATGTGAATCAGGCTGACAGCCTTTCATGCTACGTGATCCTATTGATATAACCATCTGAAAAAGGCAAAACTGTAGAGACAGGTATGTCAGAAAACAAGTTAGTGGTTGCTTAGGAGTTGAGTTCTTCCAGAGGGACTCAAGGGAAATTTTGAGGATGGAAAAGTTCAACATGTTGATTGTGGTGGTGGTTATGTAGCTGTATATATTTTTCCAAAACTCATAGAAACATATGCTGAAAGGAGAAATGTTACTGTATGCAAAGTCAATCTCAGTCAACCTCACTTTAAGAGCAAGGTCCCTGTGTTTTCTTTGAGGGAATGAAAGACAAGCTGAGAGTGTATTTTTTTTATTTTTATTTTTATTTTTATTTTTTTAAAGATTTTATTTATTTATTTGACAGAGATCACAAGTAGGCAGAGAGGCAGGCAGAGAGAGAGGAGGAAGCAGGCTCCCCGCTGAGCAGAGAACCTGACTTGGGGCTCTATCCCAGGACCTTGAGATCATGACCTGAGCTGAAGGCAGAGGTTTTAACCCACTGAGCCACCCAGGTGCCCCAGGCTGAGAGTTTAGAGAATAGATGTAGTGTTTTGGGCATGAGGGGAAGGTCAAGCTCTCCTGTGACCTTCCAGTGGCTTTTGCAGGTATGTAGGGCTCAGAGAGCTGGCATTGAAAGAGGGGCATTGGGCCACTAGGCCAAGAAACCAGCATAATCAAAGACACTTCATCAAAAGCTTCACCTATGCTACAGAGTAATTAATACTTGAAATTTATAGCATATTAAGCAAGATCCGGAAGACCTGTGTTAAAATCCTGGCTCTCCATACAACTATGTGTATAACATTCAGAAACTCAAGTTTTCTTATATAAGATGACTATAATAATAGTTTCTGTTATGAACTGAACAGCAGCTCCCTGAAATTTGTATGTTGAATCCCTGACCCCCCACTGGGACTGTATTCAGGGACAAGGCCTTTCCAGAGAATGAAGGTTAAAATGAGGTCAAGGGCAGGCCTTTGTCCAGTAGGACTGGTGTCCTTAAAAGAGAAAGGGACACCAACAATGCACATACTCAGAAGCAAAACAAAACAAAGCAAACAAACAAAAAACATGAAGACAGAGTGAGAAGGCCATTATCTGTAAGCCAAAGAGAGAAGCCCCAAAAGAACCCAATGCTGCTGACATCTTGATCTAGAACTTCTGGCTTCCAGACTTCTGTTGTCTAAGCCACCTGTTCTGTGGATATTTTATCATTTGTGGTGTTATTATCTGTGGGGTGTTGTTCTGAGTATCTTTTTAAGATTTTATTTATGTATCTGAGAGAGAGACAGTGAGAGAGAGAGAGAAAGAGAGAGAGGGAAAGCAGGTTAAGAGGGAGTGGCAGATGGAAAAGCAGTCTCCCCATTGAGGAGGGACCCCAATGCTGGGTTTGCTCCCAGGACCCTGAGATCATGACCTGAGCTGAAGGCAAATACTTCACAGACTGAGCCACCCAGGTTCTCCTTCTCTGGGTATTCTTGAGATATCTCTAAGATCATGGACCCAGTACATGCTATAATATATGCCCTAATGTGAGTAGTAGGGTCAGTGTTGTGGGTGAGTTATTGGTACCAAAGGTTAGGAACATAGGTTTGGTCAGTTGGTGGGAGACCTTGAATTTCACAGTAGCATTTATATTACATTCAGGGGCATGAGGAGAATCACTGAAGACCAAGGACTAGAAAAGTGACGTAAGCAGATTGTATTCCAGGGCAGTTAGTCATAGCTAGGAGCCACAGTGTGAAAACTGTGGCATGTGGGCCACAAGTTTGAAAGCATCAGTGAGAAATGTCAGGGGAGTAGACTCACGGTGAGGAAAAGGAGAATGGTTGGAGTGTGACAACAAAACCGGGGGTCTGGACATTGATTGCAAAAGAAACCAAGACATTTTGACCAACACTAGGTTTTCAAGACTGGCTGATGGGCGTTGGAGTGGAAAGGACCGGTCACCTGACAGGAAGAAGGTGAGAGCAAAGGAGAAAAGATGTTCTCAATGACAGCTAAAGTGAACTACAGCTTTTTGTTGGTATGGAGTCATTAATTAATTGATTAATGAAATGGAAATTATAATATTTTGCCTTCTTGTGCCAAAGAGTTATTTTGAGGATCAAATGGGATTATCTAAAAAACTACTTTTTTTTTTTTTTAAGAATTCTACAAACATCATTAAGATTAGGAGAAGGGAAAAATGAAGGGGGAGAAATGGGAGTGGGAGACGAACCATGAGAGACTATGGACTTGGGGAAACAAACTGAGGGTTTTAGAAGGGAGTAGGGGGAGGATGGGTGAGCCCGGTGACGGGTATTAAGGAGAGTACGGATTGCACGGAGCACTGGGTGATACATGCAAACAATGAATCACGGAACACTACATCAGAAACTAGTCATCATTAGATGTACTGTATGGTGACTAACATAACACAATAAAAAATAAATTAAAATGCATTTAAAAAGATTTCAAATATTGAAATTGCTTAAAGCAGGATCCTTATTGTTTGGAAAAACATAGGAATCCTATAGGGAGGAGACTTTTCTTTCCTTTTTTCTTTTTCTTCTTCTTTTTTTTTTATGATTTTATTTATTTGTTTGACAGAGAGAGAGCGAGACAGTGAGAGAGGGAATACAAGCAGAGGGAGTGGGAGAGGGAGAAGCAGGCTCCCCACTGAGCAGGGAGCCCCATGCGGAGCTCTATTCCAGGACCCTGGGATCACGACCTGAGCCGAAGGCAGACGCTTAACTGACTGAGTCACCCAGGTGCCCCACCGTAGGAGACTTTTCCTAATGCTTTGCACCCCTTACAGTAGTAATGGCATAGATATGACAACCGTGATCATCTCTGTGTGCCATATGCAAGAATAGAAAAGAAATCTCAGGCTTCATGACCTGACAACATCCCGAGCTTTGAGGAGGAGCCAGCTGCCTGTGACAGGTGCAGTCCTGTAGAGCTGGTGGGGAGAACCAAGAGAACAGGTGCGGGAGCCAACAGCCGCTATGGGAGGACAGAGACCACGCGGGAAGCACGGCGGGATCTGTGCCGAGGTGTTGGCAGCGTGGAAGCCAACCTCTGGGCTGTCCTGCTCCACCCGCCAACCACTGTCCTGCAGGATGCTGGCCGCTGCTCCCCGTAGGCCGGAAGGCAAGGCGGGTACTTGGGCCTGGGCACCGGGAGTACTAAATCCTTCCCGCTGCCCCTGCCTGCCCAGCAACAGTTGTTCCCAGAAAGCCCCTTCTGCACTGAGCGGGTGGGAAGCTCGCCTTGAAAATGGTACATTGCTGGGCACCTGGGTGGCTCAGTGGGTTAAAGCCTCTGCCTTAGGCTCAGATCATGATCCCAGAGTCCTGGGATTTAGCCCCGAATCAGGCTCTCTGCTCAGCGGGGAGCCTGCTTCCCTTCCTCTCTCTCTGCCTACTTGTGATCTCTGTCTGACCAAAAAAAAAAAAAAAAAAAAAAAAAGAAGGCACATTGCTTCGCCCTTCATGGGAGAGACATTTCATTTTAACCCACTGAGCCACCCAGGCACAGTTTAGACATTTTAAAGGGCCCCTGTCAACCAGCTGTCTCCTCTCTCTCCTGGTGGCAGGGCTGTGACCCTGTGTCTGTTTCTGTGCTCTTTGTCAGGGTGGCCTTCCGATCTGGCCAGAGCAGCGGCATGTGCCCCGACAGGCGTGGAGATGGGGCAGCCAGTGCATCCATGGGGAGGACCCCTGCCTCTTGCCTCTGCCTGGCAGGGAGCCCAGCACCACCAGGACCTGGCTATCAGGGACCAGGGCTACCACCGCTGTGGGTCTTGTGTTTTAAACCAAATGCAAAACACGCTAATTACTCTCTCTTTCTCTCTCTCTCTTTTTCTCTGTGGGAGATACTATCAGAGTCCCAGAAGAAAATCAAGGGACCTCAATAGCTTACAGATAGATAATTAATTAGACCCTTAATAATGGACTGTTAACTGCTATTTGCTGTATAACCTGAGGCGTCTGAATCGGAGTGCACCTATTATCTGAAACATTGTGTTTTCCAGATTGGCTTGGAAGGAGTTCAGCCTGTGTTGGCATGCTGTTAGCTCTTCCTTGCCTTGGCACAGAAGAAAGGGCAAAGTGGAAAGAAGTGCTGCCTAATTACTCATCCGTAACACCCTGCGTTATTAAATTCTCCGGTACTGTGGCATTGATGTGACTCACCCATTCAGCCATTCTTTGCATGAGAAGGGGTCCGAGAGAGCACTGGTATATGGTAAAGATTTAATAATCTAGTATTTTAAAAATACCATAATGCAAATAAATGTCGGTAAAATAAAATTTGATGCCGGCGCAGAGACTCACCCATCTCTGCTTCTTTTTCTTCTCGCCACTTTCTTGACCTCCCTCAGCTTCCCACAACAGAGACCGACCACTGGGCTTCCTGCAGCCCCGACAGCGCCCTGGGGATTTGTGTCATACCCACCGTCCAACAACCTGTATGCTTCGGAATCTCTTTCTGCTTCAGTCGCCCGATGCCTACTGGGATGCACATCCCTGCTCGTCCACACTGTGTCTGTCTGTCGGTCTCTCTCGTACTTAACGTCACTGGACGTCCCTAGCCCTTGTCTGGGCCTGCCTGTGCTTGACAAGCTGTTCACATGCTGGAGCCTCACGGAATTCATGCCTAAAATGTGAACGGAATACTGTGTCCCTTACTACAATGTCTGCTGTCTCTGAGCCCCAGGGAACATCATCATCACCATAATGACTACTGCCACCCCTAGCCTCGCAATCACCGTCCTCAGTTCATCCCTGGCGATGATCTACAGGTGTAATTCTAATCCTTCAACTACAATTTAAAGTTCTTGTTATTTACCTAAAGTCTTACACTTTCTCTTTCTCTCTCTCTCTTCACTTTAATATTGACTCTTTTTTCAGCTCATCACTTTAAATGGGGATAATGTCTGCTTTGTGTATCTTACAACAGTGTTTGGAAACCGAGGAGAGATAAATTACTTAAATTCACCTGCTACAGTCTTAGATAAAGATCTATCTTCATTATTACAGCAAAATATGCACACCTCTGCTTCCCCAGGCCACTGCATTCTGAATAGAAACCATTACTGTTTTATATTCCTAAGCCTTCACTTTATCTAATTCCAAACATTCTTACTCACTGGAATGTGTGACCATAAAAGAAGAGAAAAAAAAAAAAAATGGGGTTTATGGACAACTATCAGTCTCTGCCTCCTCACAAGTCCAAGATGCACAGGAGCAGCCAAGATCCTCAGGCCACATTCTCTACACTCAAGCACCGTCCAGGTAAAGAGACAGGTGTCTTAACCTCCCCTGAACACCTGGGAGCCTCAACCTGCATCCTCAAGGTGTAGCCTGTGAGCTTGTCTTTCTCCATTATGCCAGATAAGAGATTAAAATACATGAGGTAATTTAGAGAGGCAGATGTGGATAATATTTTGGATAAGATCATCTCACATTTTTTTGAAAAAAAAATATGTTTCTTAATTTTTAACTGAAAATATTGATAAAACAAAAAACGTTTAAAATAACAGATTTGTGGAAGAAAATATGTGCAGCCTAACAATATAAATAAATGAAACTCATGAATAATTAAAATATGCTTTCCTTCTTGATTTTCAGAAATGTGATTTCTCTGTTCTCTAAAATAGTCATGCCATTACCATCAACATTCAAACAATTATAAAAAAGTGTCTTTGGATTTCATTTACAATTCAAGTAACTCTCTATCTTCACTGTTTAGGAAGGAGAGCTGTCAGGAATCGCCCAACATTCCCAGGTGGGACTGCTTTTTATAATTCCACCTGTTGAAGTGAATTGCCCCCTTCCGGGGGTGAAGAGCTGCCTGTGTGTTACGCGCTCACATTGCTCCCCAGGGAAAACCGTGTGTGGACATTGTTTATACTGCATAATTAAGATGTAATGAGTTTTGTATTTTTATAAAGTCAAAGGAAAAGAATAGATCTGTATCTCCTCTTTCATTCTTTATTTAATTAAAGTCTGTCTACGTTGCGTATTTACACTGTCATTTGAATGTCAACTCTGACCTGTATGTAAAGATGAAGTTCCTCTATGACCTATTCTCACCCGATAGCAAAGCAATGCTGTCCCTATAATTAGGGTGCCTTCGTGGGGCCTTGACCTCTACTGGTCGCCTCTGGCTCCAAGCTCTAGCTTGCTGGATGCACTCTGTGTGTTTCCCCCGTGCTCTGGCTATTGGCCCTGCTCTCATGTAAAAACAGCTTGAAATCGCCACTTGCCTTCTTTCCCTGATAAACAAATAGAAGCAAAACAAAACAAAACAAACAAACAAAAAACCCACAAACCAGACCAAAGCAAACCAAAACAAAAAACACTCGGGTGTATGTCGGAAGAGCAGATTTATCTGAGTATCAGCAGGGTTGAGGGACAGGGGATCTTACATCACAGCCTTGCCAACTTAAAACTACACGTAAAACTTTTTATGTTTGATGATGATGGTGATGGTGACGATGATTTGCCTCTTTTGCACTAATGCCTGAGAGCTCCTTTGCCTAGCAGCTGGGTCTAGTAGGAAGTAGCAGGAAAGCCTCGATGTGAGGCAGCAGCTCTCCTCCTCCTGGCTGGGGAGGGGATGTGAAGAGGGTGAGAAGCGGCCTCACAGCTACGAAGCTCGAAGCTCGGGATAACTGTGGAACCAAGAGCTTCCCACGCTCACTCTTTGGTGCCAGAGTTGGAAAAGAATATGTGGAAAGTTCATTCCCTTAAAAAACAATCTTGGTGGACCACAGATGATCTGCCAAGCACTCTCAGGGGGTGGGGATATGTGGAAGGAACGTTTTCAGAACAAGCGAGCGGCCGGTGGAGGTCAGGAGGCAGGAGGAGTCCTGGGCGGATCAAGGCCCCCAGATGTGCGGCTGGAGCTGAGTGGAGGCAGGAGCGCGAGGGACCACCCAGGCCAGCGAACTCATCATTTTCGACGGCGAACGGAACCACAGACTAGGGGCTGCAACAACAGAAAGTTATTTTCTTGGGAGGCTGGAAGACAAACATGGAGATGTCTTCGGCGTTGGTTTCTGGTGAGACCTCTCCCCCCGGCTTCTAGATGGCTGTCTTCTTCCTCCGTCACCAGAGAAGGAGAGGGAGACCTCTGAGAAGATGTGCTGATGGGTTGGATGCAAGATGCAAAGCAGGGGAAGAGTCAAGGAAACCTCCGAGCTGGGGGCCTGGGTACCCCAAAGAAGGGGTTGCCGCTCATTGATACGGGAAGTCCTTTAAGCGAGACAGGGCTGCAGGGAAAAGAAATCCTGGTGCTTGACGTTGGGCCTTCAAACTGAGTGTCGTCTGCTCTGTGTCTAGTGGAAATGGTGGAAGAGTATAATCTCTTTGGATAGTATTTACACGCTCTCTTGCCTTTTTGTGAGTTTGTGCTGGTGGAGGCTGGGGGTAGGACATTAGCTAGCATCAGCTTAAGTTCACCGAGTTGCTGGAACTCTCAATACGGCGCTTAGTAACCTGGAGAGAGAAGCACATTTCCAAAACTTAATAAAGAATACTTAACTGAAATCAACAGCCCTCATCATATGGAGTAGTGGCTTTACTATTGAAATGAGAAACAAGATAAAGTTGGTCCCACCATGATTATGACTCATTTTGCTGCATTTCTTTAAGTCATCAAACGCAATTATAATGTACTTGGGGGTGTCTTAGAGATGTCCCCTTGCTTGAAGGACAGAGATTCTGGGTTGCTAGATTCTTTCTGATTTGTTCTGCAACTTCCCAGACTCCGGGCTGTAAGTACTTTGTGCCGCTTTTTGAGGAATTTATGAATTTAGGTACTTACAGTATTAAAAAAAAAAAAAAAAGTGTGGAGTCAAGAGTAAGAAGCAGCTCTGCTCTAATCTTGAAAGAATAGATGGTGACTTAAATGTTTGAGCCTGGAAACTGGATCTGAGACCCCCAAAGTCTCAGAGCTGGAAGCCTGTGGAGTCACGTCCTCCTGTCCACGCGTTGTGGGTCTGTGTGTGGAGAGGGTGAAGAAACTCTCTGAGCCAGGTCACTCGGAGCACGCAGACCCACCAGGGAGCCTCCTCGCCACACATCCCGCGCGGACTGGGAGCCCCGGGCTTCATTTCTGCCTCTGCCCTTCCTGAGTGGCAGGTCCCTGAGGCGCCATCCTGCAGCTCTAGAGGCCGCTCTTCCTCTCCTCACAGACCCAGTTGTCCAGCTGGTGTCGTTTTTCTTCAGCCGGAAGGACAGCCTCGAGCACTTCTTGCAGGGAACATCTGCTAGCCGAGAAGCTCTCAGCCGTCATTTATCTGAGAATGTTTATCACCCTCATTTGAAGGATATTTTTACTGAAGGTAGAATTCTAGGTTAGTAGTTTCTGTCGGTGTCGTTACTGTTCTTCCTGCCACAGTGCCCTGGAAGGGACCATTTCCCTACACGCAGAGTCTCTCCTTCCCCTTGTTGGTTTCCGATTTTCTCCTTTCCTTGCTTTTTGGCAGTTCAGTAGGAAGTACCCAGGTGGTTTTCTTCCTCTCGATCCTTTATAGCTTGGAGTTGCTGAGTGCTTGGAACTCGAGGTAGATGCTTCTCATCAAGCTCTGGAAGCATTCCTCCACTAGATCTCCCAATACTGTTTTCTGCTCCACCCCCGCCGTCTTCTTCTGGACCTTGATGGGCAGGTATCCTAGAAGGTTGAATATCGCCACACCCTTCTCGGAGGCTCTGTTCATTTTCCCTTGATCCTTTTCCTTTTGGTTCTTTAGTTTTAGAAATTTCTACAGAAATTGTAGAAGTTACACAACTATTTCTTCACCCCTTTCCAGTCTGGTATTAAACCCACTCAGTGATTTTTTTCATTGCAGTTATGGAACTCGTAAATTTTAGGTTTAGCGATTGATTCTTTCTAAAATCTTCCTTCCTCTGCTGAAATTCCCCATTTACTCCTTAAGACTCTATCTTTTATTCTCTGATATATTTGTAATAGTTGTTTCATCATGTATGCCTAACACAACAGCATCTGGGTCATCTCATGGCTGCTTTTCATTCTATTTTCTGCTTTTATTCTTTTCCTGGAAAATAGATGTAGTATAAACTCATACGTAGGTATGTATGATATCTAATAGTACTCTGCTGTTTGCTGGGCATTGTGGTGACACTGTAGAGACCCTGGGGTTTGTTCCCTCCCTCTGCAGACTGTTGTGCCTCTGGTAGAGAAGGCAGTTCAGTTTCTGACAGCTCGCCTCGAACCTGCGTGGGCTTCCCTTCATCCTACGTTAGGGACAGTCTGTGGAAGATCTGAGGTATCCCCAAGTGCCTTGAGCTGGGTGTGATTACACCCCTGACTTCTCTCTTCTCTCTGGATCTTTACCTTTGTGAGGGTGGTCCAGAACAGATCTCACTCTAGAATGATACCCTTGCTCCCAAGATGGAGCTGGACACCCTGGTTTTAATGAGGATGTGTGACACTAGTCCACTCTAGCAAGGCCAGAGGCATTCCTCAGCACTCTTGGAACTCCAGTATTTCTGTTCTGTTCTGTTCTCAGCTTGTAGCAGCCATGCTTCCGTAAGCATCTAGTGTTTCACCCTGCACATGTGCAACCCAACTCTCCAGCAGGAATTTGGGGAGGATTCACACACTGCGAGAATTTGTGGGTCCCCAGTCTACGCAGACTGCAGTTTGCTCAGACCGTGGTTTGCCTACTCCCCGCTCCGGCGTGCTGGGCTTTGCCTGGACTGCAGCTCATTGTATTACGTTTGGGAAAGTGTCCAGAGGCAGAGAGGTGGACAGTTGTGGGAACGGCCGTGAGCGTTTCCCTTTTCATGTCAGTTCATCCCACGTCAGTGATGGAAACAGCTGTTTCATGTGTTCTGTACAATTACTGTCTAAGTTTTGGTGAGAGGGCTTGTTAAATACCAGTCTCTGCCCCATCCTTGCTATAACTGATCCTGTTCCATAAGCCCACAATATTTCAATAAGTTGGCAAGTAGAAGTAAAAAGAATGACTATTAAAATAGAGTTAATGCAATCATCATAAATTATGAGTAGTAAGATTATTGTACCCATAAACCCCCCAAAAGAATGATAAACCAGGAAACAGAACGATGATAGAATTAAATGAGGCCAAATATCACATACAAACTAAAAATATTGCATTCCCCCAAAAGTATTCACCAGAATTAGGTTGGTAAGTTTTGACTTAAATCACCTAAAATGGCGATATAATATTCCAATGCATGGGTATACAATAATTTATTTGACCAACTCTCATCTATAACTGTTTCTGATAGTTGTCAGTTTTTAACATAACAAGAAACTCAGGTACACAATGGTGGTAGTCAGCAGTTATACTGTTCACCAACTTTTCTCTGACTTTCTTCATTCTAAGTAGAGGGCTAAATGTTATTGCCTGACCCCACTGATAAGGTGAATGGGGGAGAATTGTTCCTGGAAATGCCATCTGTCACTTGTTTCTTGTCATGTACGTTCCTCAAGAGGTAACTTTTGTCTGCCAGAGAGACAACATTTGAGATTAGGGTCTTGAAGTGAGGATCTATGAAGCAGAGTCCCCATCTACTGGCGATGCTCATACAATCTGAGACAAGACTAACCTGTCATTTTCAAGAAACTAAGATGTTTTCTGTTACTGCAAAGATTATTCAAGCAATCTATTCCAAATGATATAAACATCAATCGATGTATTTTTTCACTAGGCCAAGTATCTCTTTAGAATAAATACTTGAAAATGAATCCTGGATAAGAAGATATATTCATTTTATATTTTGATTCACATTATCAAATTATCTCTTTAAAAGTATCCATAATAGAAGTTTATTGATGTTTAGATAAATATTAGAAAGGCCCCCAAAAAAAGTATTTTAAAAAATACATGATTCTTAAAAGTACTTAAAGATGAAGGGAATTTTTATGTAGCCATTGATGTGTGGAGATGATTGGTAATTTCATGAAACAGGCAGAGGGCCCTTGGTCCTAATGGATGGTAGAAAATGGTTCAGTCAAGAGTTATTTCATGTTGGGAAAATCTCCTAAATTGCATTGAACAAAGATCATTTGCTATCAGTGGGGACATGCTCTAGAGGTATTGGCTAAAAATGTGAATAAATGATATCTCAGCAGCAAACAGGCGACACAGAGGTCTTGTCAAAAGTCCTATCGTATCCTCCCTTCTTTGTCTGCAGATGCTATAAAAAGAAAGCTTGCTGGGAAATGATTTTTGTAGCACCATTCATTACCTGAAGATTACTGAAGATTTTCTTGGAAATAAAAAAATGTCTGTATTTATTATGATGATATCTTATTTTTATATGAATTTTAAGTAAATGCATAAATTTTATATTCTGTCATTGGGAAGGAAAATACTAAGGAAATGTACTCACCATATTTATATCATTGAAATGTAATATTTACTGCTTGTCTCAATGACAAGTGTATACAAATACATATCTTACTGTTGCCAAAGTAAACGCATTCTTTATACAATGTATAATAGAAAAATGTTTTCGAAAATAAGTGCTTATGTATTTCTCTATTCTTTTCCATACCTAAAGTTTTATATTATTTATTATACCATAGGTACTAAGTTGTTGTGCATCATTCTTTTCAGTTTGGCATAGCTAAACTCCAGAAACATCTCTTGATTAACAGATCGTGCCTAGACATTGAAGGCGCTCCTAACCTGTGATGTCCACATGCTCCACATCAACATTTGGAGGATTCTCAGGACACTTCCCTCTTTGGAAGGCTTTGGCTCCCACTATGAGGCTGAATATGCTTTAAACTAGACTTGAGAACATCTGCATAAGAACGTAATCTGAACCATTCAGACTTTTAAGAGCATATTCTGGGAGCCCCTATGAAAAGTTTTCCCCAGTTTAAAAAAAAAAAAAAAATACGTGGCTGGATATTTTGTTTACATTGATGTAAACAAAACTCAAAGAACTCGAAGAACAAGCACAAGCAAGGAACTAACAAGTCAAGGATGACCTTGCAGGTATACGTAAGGAGACTGAGTCATTGAAATCGTAACGGAGTTCTTGTAACGACTCTGAATTTACTGTTCTCAGGGCTTCATTTTGTTTGAAATGGTAAACGTTATTGTTTAAGCCACGCCTGGGTAACTCTCATCTGATTCTTGGGGTATCTTAACTGAGAAAGGCATCAGCCCATGTAGTGTCTGTGTGGTCCATCTTGAGCAATCTCATAGTCAAATTTACTTTTTTGTTATTGTTTTGATTTATAATTTTTGAATTACCAGTGGAGCACAGTTGACCCTTGAACAATGTGCAGGTTAACGTCAACACCTGCACAGCTGAAAATCTTCACTTTGGACTTCCCCAAACCTCAATTACTACCAATAGTCCCCTGTTGACCAGAAGTCTTACCAACAACTAACAGTTAATTGATACATATTTTGTGTATTACATAGTATAAGGTACTGTATTCTTACCATAAAATAAGCTAGAAAAAAGGATACATTATTAATATGATCATAAGGCAGGGAAATACATTTACAGAACTGTACTGTATTTATTGAAAAAAATCTGCATATGATTGTTGCCACATAGTCCAAACCCGTGCTATTCAAGGGTCATCTGTATAAATGAATATGTAACCAAATGCATTCAAATATATTTAAACATGTTATTACTTCAGTATATACCCCAATTATTTTCTTTCTTCATTCTGGCTTCTTTCTTTATGGTTTTCCATTTAAATCCTTAACCTATCAGGAATTACATTTGGTAAAAATTAAAAATAAATAAATAAATAAAAAGATCGAGTTCTAGAGGGGCCTGGGCGGCTCGGTCAATTAAGCATCAACCTCTTGACTTAGGCTCAGCTCATGATTCAGGGTTGTGAGACAGCCCTGCATTGGGCTCTGTGATGAGCATGGAACCTTCTTAAAGTTCCTTCTCTCACTCTCTCCCTCTGCCCGTTCCCTGTCTCTCTTAAAAAAAAAAAAAAATATATGAGTCAGGAGGGAAAATTTGAGTGGCTCAGTCACTTAGTTGTCTGACTTCGGTTTAGGTCATGCTCTCAGGGTCCTGAAATAGAGCCTTGCATCGGGTTCCGCACCCATCCAGTGGTCTGCTTGGCCCTCTGCCCCCTCCCTATTCATGCTCTCTCTCTCTCTGGCTCTCAAATAAATAGCTAACAATCTTAAAAAATAAAAAGATCTGGTTGTAGCTCTATACTGTCTCCAAATAGCTTGCCAATTATCACAACATCACTTACCAAATACCCATTACTTCCATACTTATTTGGAATTTCTTTCTTATCATGTTACAAAATTTCTATATGTACTTGAGAATTTCCTGTTTTTCTGCTCTGAATTATAAATCTATTTTCCATTCAAGAACCTATAATATACAGTTTTAAGTATTATATTTTATATTAAAAGATTTGATAAGTTGGCAGACAGAAAATATATAAAGAAATGGTAAATATATATGGTTTTATAATTATTTTAAATTAAACATATATTTAATATATACTAGTATTGTTATACATCTACAATATATGATATAACCATACATAATATCTATTTAACTCATTAAAGATATAATTATTTTATTAATCTTTATGAATAATCTAAACATCAGGAAGTTGGAGTGAAAAAAATAAATTCCTAAGAAAGTTGAAAAAACAAAAAAGAGAATTATGAGTTGTAGTGGACTGACTGCAGGTGCCACTGAAAGCTATCATGTCCTATTTCCTGCAACTGTGATTGTTTCCTTATATAGTAAAAATTTTCAAACGTGATTAAATTAAGAATTTTGTGATGAGATTATTTTATATTATGGGAAGGCTTAAGGCAATCATAAGTGTACATTTTCCCCAGGTTTACTGAAGTATGATTAACAAATGAAACTTGTCTATATTTAGGTTGTACAATGCAATGTCTGTTTTTTTTTTTGTTTGTTTTTAATGGGTTTTTCTGTTTTTTGTGTGTGTTTTTTTTAAAGATTTTATTTGTTTATTTGCAGACAGAGATCACAAGCAGGCAGAGAGACAGGCAGAGAGAGAGGCAGAGAGAGAGGAGGGAAGCAGGCTTCCCACTGAGCAGAGAGCCTGATGCAGGGCTCAGTCCCAGGACCCTGGGATCATTACCTGAGTGAAGGCAGAGGCTTTAAACCACTGAGCCAACCAGGTGCCCTGCAATGTCTGTTTTTTAAGGCATACAATATGATTGTGAAATGACTGCCACAATCCAGCTGGTTAACACATCCATCAGTTCATGTAGTTCCCTTTTGTGAAGTGTGATGAGAGCATTATTACCTATTCTCTTGGCAATTTTCAAATACACAATACAGTATTATTAACTGTAGTCACTATAGTGTACATAAGTTCCCCAGAACTTATAACCAAATGTCTTTGACCAACGTTTCCCCCATCTCTCTCACCCCATAGTCCCTGGAAAGGCACGATTCTACTCTCTGGTTCTGAAGGGATTTTTTAATTTTTGTTTTGTTTTAGGATTCCACATATAGGTGTGATCATGCAAGATTTGTCATTCTAAATCTGGCTTATTTTATTCAGCATAATGTCCTCTAGGTTCACCCATGCTATCACAGATGGCAGGATTTCCTTCTTTGTATGGGTGGATGATATTCCAGTGTCTTATAAGTGACAGGTGGAGGCATAGGAGACAGACTCTTGAAAGAGGTGAGGAACATTCTAGAGATGGAGGTCAAGATGAGAGGACTGTGACCGCAAGTCCACAGATACCTGCAACCACGGGAATCTGGAAGAGACAAATCTAAAGCTTTTGCAGGAGGGATGACTGCTCTGAGGATTCCCTAATTTTCACTCAGTGAAGCTGATTCCCAAAGCTGATCTCCAGAACTGTGCGAAAAGAAAAGTCCGTTGTTTTAAGCTACAAGGTTCCCAATAAACATCACTGAATTTTCATCATCTGTTGTTATGTCTTTTTTTTTCTTAAAATACATTCAGATTGACATTTTTCCACTGCAATCTATATGTGATTTTCACCTGCACATATTAGTCTGTTTTCTCTAACACTATTTGATTCTTTCCTGTTCCTTCCCCCAACGTGTCCCAAAAAGGAATATATTATTTTATAGCAGTTGTTACTCAAATGTTTATGGTAACACTCAGGTACCTTGATATAGAAACAAGTGAGCAAAACTGTAGAAACTGGGCACCTGGGTGGCTCAGTGGGTTAAGCCGCTGCCTTCAGCTCAGGTCATGATCTCAGGGTCCTGGGATCGAGTCCCACATCGGGCTCTCTGCTCAGCAGGGAGCCTGCTTCCTCCTCTCTCTCTCTCCTTGCCTCTCTGCTTGTGATCTCTCTCTGTCAAATAAATAAATAAAATCTTTAAAAAAATAACTGTAGAAACTTACTGCCAGTTATGTAACATGATTACCCTGAAAACCTGTGTAACTAATAAGCTGATATTAACATCATCCATATTTGATAATGTACTGCATGTATTTTACATAAAGAAAGTGTATCCAAATTAATTATACAATATGTTAATTTATATTAATTCAGCATTGACTGAATCAAGATGATGTACTTTAAAGCTCAAAGATTTTTCATCTTATAATAGTCTTTTATAATATAACTATTAATAATATGCACTTTCAGTGAGAAATATAAAAAAATGGAATGCTAGACATTTTATTAAATTATCTGAGTTACATTTTAAACTTTACTTAAATTATTTTTTCTTTTTAGATTTTATTTATTTATTTGACAGACAGAGATCACAAGTGGGCAGAGAGGCAGGCAGAGAGAGAGGGAGAAGCAGACTCCCTGATGAGCAGAGAGCCCAGTGCATGGCTCGATCCCAGGACCCTGGGATCATAACCTGAGCTGAAGACAGAGGCTTTAACCCACTGAGTCACCCAGGTGCCCCTACTTAAATTCTAAGAAGAATATTTGTCAGTCAATCTGCCTGATGAAAATTTCAAAACTCGATTTCAGCTGTTCCCTGAGCCAGTAATAGAAGCGAGCTATACCGGGAGACGGAAGGCAAGGAGAGTCGAAGAGGAAGGAAGAGAGAAGGAAGGAGAAGAGGTCAACACGACAAAACAAGTGTGTCTTCAACAAGGTCATTGCCATCTGGAAAGGATTAGAGAGGATGACTTAACCCTTCAAAAAGACTGGCTAAACTGGTACTATGTTTTGACAAAGGAACTCGTAACACTAAAGATCATAAAAGCTGATCCAAATGGGACTTGGTAGAAATATTTTTTAAAAATTATATAACAGTCATACATTTTTGGACAAATTTGTATTTGCAAACTTTCATGTGGGAACATCTTGACTTGGGGAGGAATAATGGTTTCCAAAGAACACAGTGGCAGAAGCCATAAATTGACACAAATTTAATGTGGTTGAAAATGGCAAGAAGAGAGAGCAGTGAAGGCAACTGAGGTCAGTTCAGAGAAAGAGCATGGTAAGTGAGGGTGGTGAGTAAGTGATGGAGAACAGAACAGTAAACGGGATAGACAGGTTTGTTTGTTTGTTTGTTTTTAAGGTAAAAACTCAACAGAGAAATAACAGATGACCATTAGCAGATAGTGTCATTGAAGAAACATCATTGTTCATGGTGGAGAGTTCACTACCTTTATTTTTATATTTATTTTTGTTCCTTTTGTTCACTATTGGAGGAAAGGATTCTAAAAAATCATAACTTGCACTGTTATCTTTTAAAAAACTAGGGAAGAGGTGTATGATTTAATGAGTCTTTCTAGGACAGTTGCTTGATTGTTTCATGATGGATAAAGTAAGACTTTCACGACACATTTTACTTAAAAAAGAAGAGTACCTGAAGTAAAGGGTGAAAATATGAAAGGGGCCAAATGCATTTTGTAGCATAAACACATTGAAAAACTGATAAAGTGAAAGATTACATGAAAAGTAAAGTTCTACCCATTTAAAAAGAGTAGAGATAAAAAGCAAATGTAAATTGTCAAAACCTATTGTAATACACAATATATATCTGGGTGTATTTTTAATATGAAAAAATATAATATAAATATAATGCAAAAGGAATGTTACATGGGGTTGAAAATATGTGAAAATACCTCACCAGATTGATAATTTAAAAAGGAGAGAATTAAATTCTCCTTTACCATTAACTAAGATGTCTTTACTAACAATATAAACATATGCAAGGCATATATAAAATACTTGTTCCAGGGACAGATGATGGGTAGTATAAGTATATATTATTTATCTTATTATTTTATTAATTTTATTATTAAACTTAATATATATCAAAATCTTTAAATTTGCTGACAGAAGAACGTCATAGCTACATAGTTATCCTAAGGAAACATGAGAGATCTGTGAAAATATTTTGCTATGCATAAGTTAATCACAATTTTATTCAAAATTTCTATAAAATGGAAACAAAACATTCCAATAATGTAAGTGTTCAAATAATTTTATCAATATGATAGAGTGAAAAAGTCACTTTAAAAATGTATTTGAGGGATATAGACTGAAATTGGGCGAGTTTTCATAGGTTATGAATTGTTTGCAGAGAAAGGCTAATCCTGTTTTCTGGAAAATAAGGAATATTCTGTATGTGCTACACAAAGATGGTTAAAGGACATGCCTGAAATTTTAAGATAAGATGAATATAAAGTGAAGGGTGTAATATGAAAAAAAAGAAAAAGGTGCTGCTTTTCCGCGGGCAACTAAACCTGACTTGTAGCCTTGTTAGTGTGTTATCCACGTTTTTCAAAATAATGTCATTTTTGTTTTGTTTTGTTTTGAATTTCATTGATGGTTGTTACAGGAAGCTTTTTGTCTATTAGATGCTTATTCTGAGAAGTACAATAACTTCTGTAATGTCATACTCCCCAAAATACTAGAAGAAGGCTTTTTCTCCTAGCCAAAATGTTTGCACATCTCCAGCCTAATTCCAGGAATAAGTGATCACTATTGTGTTTATGTTCTAGCTGACCTCTCAGGTACTGCTATTGGTAATAGTACATCTATGATATTTATTGGGTTCTTTTTTTTTTTTTTTTAAGATTTTAGTTATTTGACAAAAAGAAAGAGAGAGAGAACACAAGCAGGGGGAGGGGTAGGTAGAGGGAGAAGGAGAAGCAGGCTCCCTGCAGAGCAGGGGAAGCCAGGATGGGACTTGTTAGCAGGACCCTGGGATTATGACCTGAGCTGAAGGCAGACGATTATTAACCAACTGAACCACCCAGGTGCTCTATTGGATTGTTAATATAGAATGTATATTGTAGCTACTCTATGCATTTAAATAAAATAAAGCATCCTTGCACTAATGGATCTTATTAACCCATACCAGGAATTTATTTTATTATTCACACTGAAATTAGAAATTCTGAAAACACTTTTCCACCAAAACGGTAAATGAATCTTGATATCATTTTCACTGTAGAAACACCACCAAGAGGTACTCCATGCTGTCTTGAACAGTGTGGTCTGTTAACTGCCTGTTCTCTGCGATCTCAGACTAGTTACTAAACCAATCCTCTCCGTCCGTATCATCGCTCAGTAAGACTCAGCTGGAGCTGTTCCTTATTTCATTTCAAAAACACAACTGTAATACTCATTAGGTTCAGGCATTATTCGAAACCCTTTGCAAATAATATCTCAAAACTGATCACAGCTCTATGATGCCCTTACTGTTATTATACCCATTTTATACTTACGGACAATGAGAAGATGGGAAAGCTTTGGAGGTGCCCATAGTCACACACCTAAAGGGATCTGTGTTGTCTGGTATAAAATATTGCAGAAGGCTGCTTTCCGCAGGAAAGGGTGTTGGGGAAGGGTTCACCAAGGGCTCCTGCACCGGACAATCGTGAGCAGAGGATATGATTCCCTGGGGTGGGGGAGGGTATCTGGGCCAGATTATT
Source organism: Mustela nivalis (assembly GCF_964662115.1). Lineage (NCBI taxonomy): Eukaryota > Metazoa > Chordata > Mammalia > Carnivora > Mustelidae > Mustela > Mustela nivalis. The sequence goes on along the minus strand of NC_139024.1, from coordinate 6,470,200 downwards.
CATGTGGAACAGGATTGTCATTAGGAAAAGACCCCTTCTTTTCCACGTTGCGTTCTTCGCCTGCTCTATTTTATCCTTTTCGTGATCAAATAAGAAGTCCTATGTGCATCCTTTCCAATCACATCCATTCTCATATCCCAGAAGCACTTTAAACTCAAGATGTTGAAAAATCACAATTTTTTATCATCATGACCAGGGATCTCCCTCCCCCACCACCACAGGCACCTGTTGGGTTTCTGAGCTTGGTCCACCCGCGGGCAGCGCCGCCAGCCGCAGTATTGGTCACGCTGGAATGCAAGTGGGATCTCCCCTAACTGTGCTCCTTCCTCCACCCTCTGCACCCAGTCCGTCACTGAGTCCCGCTGATTCCACCTCCTGAATGCCTCTCAGGTCCCTGCGCTGACCAAGGCTGAGGGCGCCAGCCGGGCGACTGCTGTGGACGGCGGTGGGAAGGCCCTGATGCGTAGCAGGGAGGCGCAGCTCACCTCGCAGGAAATGCTCTGCCTTCTTAAGGCACACACATTGCCATGACAGGCCCTGCTGACATGTCTCTCCAGCGAGAAGTAGAAGAGTTTTAACGACTTTAAATGTTCTGATTTCACCTAAGTGATGGGAGATAGTTGTTCAATTGTCTAACCATTTATAATAATTTGTATGCATTATGATCTCATAGGTTTTGATCTCTGTACAGAGTATTTCTTTGAATATGTTCTTTACAGCCTAGTCCTTCCACAGCAGCACTAGCTTACTACGATCTTTCTTGATCAACGTGTTTCTACGGGAGTTTGGAAAGAAATGCACTCTCTTCGTTAGAGGCATCTTTGCTCAGAATACACTGGCCTTACCTTGAAGATAACTAAGTAGTGCCCTGTATTGTTGTTTCACTGCTCTGAACCTCGGAGTACAGGAAAATCAATTTCCTGAGGCACCTACTGGCTTGACTGGTTGGGAGTAAGCAGGATGCTTCTTGTTTTTCTGAATTGTACCTGACAGCTCCCACTGTCCAGGGATGCAAAAGGGCAACATAGCAGGGGCCGGTGTGAACCAGGTTCCCGCCCTGTCTTCATGTACGACCCAACTGAGGTGATAAGGAGCCTGCTATTTGGCTTCTCTTTCCACCTCCCTACCCCGGCCGCGGACCACCCCATGGATACTTACTCAGACCCACCAGCTCTAATTCCGACTCTTCCGCTGTCCTGAACAGACATCTGCAGATTTTGTGATGACAATAAACCTACGGTTAAGCACATGAGTTCCAAAAAGAAAACACTAGCCTGGCACCCTTCCCCAGCCTTCGGACTGCATCTATGTCACTCCAGGTACTGCTGGGGAGAGCTCTTGCAGCTCAGAGAACAACCCCAAATGACCTACGACAAATTCTTCTCCAGGCACATTTACCCTAATGCCTTCTCTCCCCGCACTGCTGCAGCTGGCCTTCATTTGCATCCAAAATTTACCTTCCTTTCTCCTTCTTGAGTCTAGCCCTGCTTCTCTTTGAGGACTCGGTTGTTAAAAATTGAAATTGCCAGACATGTCGTATTTTAAATTTATACCAGAGCTCCTTAAGAAAATGCTTTCTGCATGCCTAAGCACTAGGAGAGCACAGTTTTCCCATGGCGCCTTTGTTCAGACATTCTCCTTTGCTCCTGAGTTTTATGACAAGATCCCTGGTTTCTGTGGGAGCTGTGAAAATTCTAGTAAATGCCATTACCCCGGAGAATGTCTTCCTGAGTCATAAATCAGTCATATGAAGAAAGAAGTCCTCCCTGGCCAACGACGTGGATGTATGACTGACGGCTCACCCCCACTGCCCCTGTGACTTTCCGTCACCAGGCCGTCTGCAGTCGTATCTGCAGGAAGAAGGCGAGGGCCCCCGGCCTGGCCGCACGGGGCTCACGAGTATCACTCTCTAAGGCACCGGAGGAGGGGGCACTGGTAAGGATGAGGTCACTCAGGGTGATCAGTGAAGAGTTTTGTGTCTCTCAACAATACCTTTCCATTATGTTAATTAATAATAGGCAGTTCCTGAACAAAGAAAAGCAAAACAGGCAAAACAAAACTTAAACCACAGCTGAAGAATATTTCCGCTCTCCTGTCCGGGTACCTAGAAAATGAAAGAGTTGGGCACTTCAGCTTTTCAATAAGAAGTACTTCCAATTTGAAACTGTCTTATTTATTTACTATTTACAGCAACCTTTCTCTCCCTCTCCTCTGCCAACATTAATCTGAGTTAGTTCTGTGTATGAATCATTGGCAGGTTTAGGATGCCACACGGATGCATATGGCTGTGGAATATTTACGGAGAAGCTGGTACATGCCACACAATCCTAAATACAGACTTCTTTTCCCAATGAGTACAGAGTATTTAAAGCAGGCTATAAAATTGTCACAGTTTATAAATCAGGGAAATTAGTGCAGAAGCTCATTGAATGTATATGAAAACAGCGGCATCTGTAATTGACATGCACATATTCTATAAGGGACAATACGGAGTTATTTGTGTGACCAACTGGTTATGTTGCTGTTTGATCCCAGCAACAAGGCACTTTGTAAAAACCACCCAATTTTACACGAGTGCTTTAACCAGAGAACCAATGTTTTCATTGGAGTTTAAATTAGAATTTACCCAGATGTGGAGCTGCAGATGCCTAACCTTATTGACTCTAATACAAAGAGATATGACCAAATTGCACGTTAAAAATTAGAAATAGTTCCTTTTTTGTTGTTATATTCAAAAGTTTGTTGGTAATTTTGTAATTTCATCTTTTATCTGCTTCTCAATTATATCTGGTTTGATCAGTATACGTTGTAAATGGGGGAGTCCTATACTCTTAAATTCTACCTATGTTTTAAAATCTAACTTGGATACTTACACTCTTAAAAAAGATGGTTCCTGGATTAAAGATGCAAGAAATCTTAGAATCAAGCTGTCAACAGAGAGGAATCACAGATGTGTAATTGGTTGCTTGTAATTGAGCCACAGAAGTATCTAATACGTGTCTACTTTTCTCTGCGGGACTGACTGGAGCCTAAAAAAGTTGTATGTCTCTAAGTTTTACATTGAAAATCTTCTTTTTTCAGACTCATATTGTAAAACCAGAGTTTTACCATAAATTATTCTGTTTCCACAAAAGTGGAAAAAATGATGCCTCATAATGCATCTAGTTAAAGAAAGTAGATGTCAGGGGAAAAAACACTGTTGATAATTAAGACACATTATACAATATAAATGTTGAGATGATCATTACGTAAGGTGCTACAATAGCAAGGTATGAATCAGTGTCTTACTGTTTCAGGCATAACTGTCACTGAAGATGTAGGTTTGGGTAACCAGAGGGACATGTTGACTCTCCTACTGACTTCAGGTATAACAACAATTCCTGTCTCTCTCCCCTTGCTTTAGGATACGCTTTTTACGTACTGGTGAGCTTATTTTCGTAAAACATTATATGGTCTCTTGGCACATCACGGTGTATATACCTTTTCATTTTGGTAAGTCACTTACATAGCACCTTCCATAATTTTAAATCAATAGATTAAAAAAGTCCAGAAAATGAATCCACCTCTCCACCTGCTGGCTCTTCAGTCCTTCCTCCTGTATCTGGTTCATTGCGTGGGCACAGCTCATCCTGTCCATGCATGTTCTTCCTAGGACGAAGTCCTAAAGATGAAAAGGTTTTGTGAAAATATGCCAGGGTACGCTAGAACCAAGTTCTCCATATTTGAATGGTTATGACATATTTTCTGCCTTAAACTATCAACAGATTGTGACAAATAGAAGTTGAGGATTTCTATACTTTATTAAAGATGAGGTGGAAGAAAATGTGCAATGACCTTGGGTGGGAGCTTATCCTGTGCTCACTTGGCTACCCCAACCCCTTACACGGAGCTGTCCTCCTGCACCTGCACATGTGAAGAGCAGCCTGGGACCAGCCAGCAGCCATGGGAACTGGGGCCCCTCTACATCAAGGAGCAGTGACCTATGAGATCCTTAATCAAGATTGTTTTTCAAGTGTATTTCTTTTTTTTTAAATTAATTTATTTATTTTCAGCATAACAGTATTCATTATTTTTTCACCACACCCAGTGCTCCATGCAATCCGTGCCCTCTATAATACCCACTACCTGGTACCCCAACCTCCCACCCCCCCCGCCACTTCATACCCCTCAGATTGTTTTTCAGAGTCCATAGTCTCTCATGGTTCACCTCCCCTTCCAATTTCCCCCAAATCCCTTCTCCTCTCCATCTCCCCATGTCCTCCATGCTATTTGTTATACTCCACACATAAGTGAAACCATATGATAATTGACTCTCTCTGCTTGACTTATTTCACTCAGCATAATCTCTTCCAGTCCCGTCCATGTTGCTACAAAAGTTGGGTATTCGTCCTTTCTGATGGAGGCATAATACTCCATAGTGTATATGGACCACATCTTCCTTATCCATGCGTCCGTTGAAGGGCATCTTGGTTCTTTCCACAGTTTGGCAACCGTGGCCATTGCTGCTATAAACATTGGGGTACAGATGGCCCTTCTTTTCACGACACCTGTATCTTTGGGGTAAATACCCAGTAGTGAATGGGGGAAGATATTTGCAAATGACAGTACAGACAAAAGGTTGATATTGAGTGCATTTCTTTAGTTAGTTCACTCTCCTATTCTGCCAGGTCAGTATCCCATACCTTCTCTTCAGAACGTCAGCATCACCACTCATCCTCTCTCTCAGATCATGGATTTACTTCTTCTTCTTCCTTTTTTTTTTTTTTTGAAAAAAAAAATGAAGAAATAGGAAGAGGACTTTTATAACTTCTCAGCACATTGACCCATTACTGCCCATCTGTCCTTCCTCCTCTCCTCTCACTCACTGAACTCTCTGTGCCCCCAGCTGAGGTCAGATACTCTCATTATGTGCAAGGCTCCATCTGCTCTCACTTACACATGATCATCACTTTGGCTCTCCTCTCTTGCATAGTCATTTTCCCCAGGCTTGCTGGGTGTTTCCCGTCAGTGTTCAAACTTTATTTTTCTCAAGTTAAAAGACCAACAAAACCCTCACTAGATCCCATTCCCTCAGTTTGCACCCCATTTCTTTCTTTCACTTCAGAGTTAAAGTCCTCAAAACAGTTGCATAGATAGGTACCTTCTGATTCTACACCTCCCATTATCCTTGAACCAACTCCAATTCAGCTTTTGCCAAATTATTCCCTCAATTGACGTCTTGCCCATTTTGTAAATATTTTTTATAGAAATAACATAACCCTACCTATACATCTTTTTCTTTTCATTTATTTATTTTCAGCATAACAGTATCATTATTTTTTCACCACACCCAGTGCTCCATGCAATCTGTGCCCTCTCTAATATCCACCACCTGGTACCCCGACCTCCCACCCTCCTGCCACTTCAAACCTCTCAGATTGTTTTTCAGAGTCCATAGTCTCTCATGATTCACCTCCCCTTCCAATTTACCCCAATCCCCTTCTCTCCATCTCCCCTTGTCCTCCATGCTTTTTATTATGCTCCACAAATAAGTGAAACCATATGATAATTGACTCTCTCTGCTTGACTTATTTCACTCAGCATAATCTCTTCCAGTCCCGTCCATGTTGCTACAAAAGTTGGGTATTCGTCCTTTCTGATGGAGGCATAATACTCCATAGTGTATATGGACCACATCTTCCTTATCCATTCGTTCGTTGAAGGGCATCTTGGTTCTTTCCACAGTTTGGCAACTGTGGCCATTGCTGCTATAAACATTGGGGTACAGATGGCCCTTCTTTTCATTACATCTCTATCTTTATACCCAGGAGTGCAATGGCAGGGTCCTAGGGAATTTCTATTTTTAATTTCTTGAGGAATCTCCACACTGTTCTCCAAAGAGGCTGCACCAACTTGCATTCCCACCAACAGTGTAAGAGGGTTCCCCTTTCTCCACATCCTCTCCAACACATGTTGTTTCCTGTCTTGTTAATTTTGGCCATTCTAACTGGTGTAAGGTGATATCTCAATGTAGTTTTAATTTGAATCTCCCTGATGGCTAGTGATGATGAACATCTTTTCATGTGTCTGATAGCCATTTGTATGTCTTGATTGGAGAAGTGTCTGTTCATATCTTCTGTTCATTTTTTTCTATGATTGTCTGTTTTGTGTGTGTTGAGTTTGAGGAGTTCATTATAGATCCTGGATATCAACCTTTTGTCTGTACTGTCATTTGCAAATATCTTCTCCCATTCCGTGGGTTGCCTCTTTGTTTTCTTGACTGTTTCCTTTGCTGTGCAGAAGCTTTTGATTTTGAGGAAGTCCCAAAAGTTCATCTTCACTTTTGTTTTCTTTGCCTTTGGAGACATATCTTGAAAGAAGTTGCTGTGGCTGATATCGAAGAGATTACTGCCTATGTTCTCCTCTAGGATTCTGATGGATTCCTGTCTCACATTGAGGTCTTTTATCCATTTTGAGTTTATCTATACATCTTTTTATCTTTAGAAGCCACAATATCACATTATACTTAATAAACATTAAGTAATTAGAATTTTGGTATTTTAATATTTGACAATTTAATATTGTAAATAATATTTGACATTATTGGAATCTAAAGTTCAATCTTCACCTCACTTAACTCTTTCTGTACTTGACTTTCATAACACCAAATTATCCTGGCATTATTCTTACCTCATTATTCATTTTCAGCTGTTAGCCAGTTCCTCCTCATCTTCCTTAACCTTTCCAGTGTTTGCTTGCTACAGTAATCTCTTCTCTACCAAAACTTGTGATTTAATCTAATCTTATAATTCTGAATACAACCTAAATTCCTTTGTCCAACTTAGATGTCTGTACTAAACTCCAGATTTATAGATCCAGCTGCCTTTTCAACAATTCCGTTTGAAATATGAATGTGATTTTCAAATTTAGCACACCAAAAACTGAACTCTTGATCTGCCCTGTGTCAGAACACATTCCTCCCACAGTGTTCTTCATATTCCACCAGATTTTTTTTTTTTTACTAAAAACCTTAGTCATTACTGACTGATCTTCATCTCCTACCATCACCAATATTAGCATACTGACCTGAACAACCAGTGTTTTTCAGCTGGATTATGAAAATCATCTTCTAGCTGTCTGTCTGGCCTCCAAACTTGTCACTCTGTAGTTTATTCTCATGACATCATCCAGAATATTGTTTTAATATATAAGTTTGTAAAGACTCTACAGACATTGAAAGGAAATTAAAGGAATAGTATGAACAACTCTATGCCCACAGATCTGATAACCTGAATAAAACAAACCTATTCCCAGAAAGACACAATTTGCCAAAACCCATACAAGAAGAAATAAACCATCTGAATAGACCTATTAGATATATTAAGGAAGTCAAATCAGTAAATAAGAACTTTTAAAAAAAAAGAGAGCCATGCCCAGATGGATTCACTAGTAAATTCTATTAAATACTTCAAGAAACTATACCAATTCTCTGCAAAATTCTCTGCAATATCTTTTAGGGGCTAGAAGAGGAGGAAATACTTTCTAAACATCTAGGAGGACAATATTACACTAATACCAAAACCAAAGACATTATGAGAAAGAAAACTACAATACAATTTTCTCGATGAACATAGATGCAAAAATTCTAAATGGGATGTTAGGAGCTTGGTGGTGGTTATTAAGGAGGGCGCATATTGCACGGAGCACTGGGTGTGGTGCATCAACAATGAATCCTAAAACACTGAAAAAAAATTCCAAAAACCAACCAACCAAACAACAACAACAACAACAAAAGTTATTAGGAAATTGAATCCAACAATGTGATTGATTATATATTGTGACATTATATATATCATGTGATTGATTATATATATGTGATGTGATTGATTATATATATATAGATACATATTGATTATATATAGATATATATCTCTATATATCTACATATATATATATATATATATATATATATATATATGTATCATGACCAAGTGGGACTATCTCAGATATGCACAACCAGTTTAATACTTGAAAATCTACTAATATAATCAGTCACATTAACAGATTTTAAAAAAAGAAAACTAATATAATCATATAAATAGATGCAGAGAAAATAAAAATCCAATACTCACTCATGATGAAAATCTTCATTAAACTGGGAAAAAGGGGAGACTTTATTAACTTGATAAAGACTACTGGCAAAAACCCACAGTATCATTCTTAATTGTAAGAGACTCAAAGATTTTCAACCAACATCAAGTACAAGGTAAAAATGTCCCCATCACCACTCTTTTCAACATCACACTGGAAGTTCTAGCTAGTAAAGTAAAGCAAGTAAAAGAAATGAGAGATATACAGTTTGGGACAGAAGAATAAAACTGTTTTTGTTAATAGACAACATGACAATCTGAAAAAAATTGACAAAAAAATCCTGGATATAATAAGTGACTATCGCAAGGTTACAGGATGTAAAGTAATAAAAAGCCAACTGTCTTCCTATATACTAGCAATGAACAAGTGGGATGCTAATTTATTTATTTATTTATTTATTTATTTATTTATTTATTGTCAGAGAGAGTGAGCACAGGCAGACAGAGAGGCAGGCAGAAGCAGAGGGAGAAGCAGGCTTCCTGCTGAGCAAGGAGCCCCATGTGGGACGCGATCCCAGGATGCTGGAATCATGACCTGAGCCAAAGGCAGCCGCTCAACCAACTGAGCCACCCAGGCGTCCCAAGTGGAATTTTAAATAAAAAGTACAATACCATTTACATAGGTGAGAGTTTCAAGCTTTAACCCAGTGGAACTGGTTTTGGACTTCTGATTTTTAGAACTGTAGGAACATAAATTGGTACTTTTAAAAAATTTTTTATTTTTTATAAACACATATTTTTATCCCCAGGGGTACAGGTCTGTGAATCGCCAGGTTTACACACTTCACAGCACTCACCAAAGCACATACCCTCCCCAATGTCCCTAACCCCACCCCCCTTCTGTCAACCCCCCTCCCCCCAGCAACCCTCAGTTTGTTTTGTAAGATTGAGTCACTTATGGTTTGTCTCCCTCCCAATCCCATCTTGTTTCATTTATTCTTCTCCTACCCACTTTATAGCAGCAATGTCCACAATAGCCAAATTGGTACTTTTTAGGCTGAAAAGTTTGTGGTAACTTGTTATAGCAGCAACAGGAAACTAATGTAAATCATTTCCTAAAAAGCCATATTTTCCATTAAATCTTTTGTGACTCCTCCACTTAAAATTCCAAGTGCTTCTTCCACCTTCCATGCCTAATTTCCATGCCTTATTTTTCTTTTGTCACTTATTACCATCTAATATTTTGGTTTTTTTCTCTTTCTCCCCATCCCATTAGAATCTATATATCCATGAAAGCAAAAATGCTATTGAGCTATTGCCCTTTTGCCAGCACCTAGAATAGGACCAGATTCATAAGCTCGTTCAGACTGCGTTTTTGTGTGAATGATGAATATGGAAGAAAAGGAAACTGTGTCTGTTAGTTCATGAGGTGGGGAGACACTGCTTTGCCTTCCTCTATGCTGCTGCCTCCTTTGTCGCCATGGATACTTCTCTGGGTTCAGCAATTCTTTCCTTGGTAGCTCTGTAATGGTATTGGGTGCATTATTTGTATTTATTGATTTATATTCTGTTTTCATTGCAATTCTGGAAGAGCAGGGCTATGTTTATCTTTGTAGTACACATAGAAGCACAACGCTAGGCACAAAGTAGGGTCTCCATGTGTGGTGAGCTGGTGCAAATCAACACTGTTAGCTTTCATGGAAAAAAGGCAAAGTAGTCTACCAGAAAGTTTCCCTAAGCCTGGAAATCAAGTATGGGTCTAACAATTCCTATCTACTATATTCTAAAAATGTTATAAAACCTTTCTGGACCTACCTTGCATTAATTATAATGCAAATCCTACCTTACAGAGTTATAAAAAGTTCAGATGATTGAATATATAGGTTATTTCTCTGTGAATTATAAAACATAAAATTACAAGCTTATAATATCCCCATATCAAGTAGGAAACAATGCGATGTCTGGTGAAGGATGTCTCCTTTTTATAGAAGTATTTCCAGCTTCTCAATCAATCATACACACTACTATCCTCTTAACTTCCACCTATAAAGTGACAACAATTAAATCTAGATCTCCATTCCTGAGTTTGTTTCTTTTTGTTTTTTGTTTGTTTGTTTGTTTGTTTGTTTTTTCCTCTTAAGTTCAGGCATAGACACGGACTCTGATCATGGGATGAAGCTGTGAAAGTCAGCAAAGCTGAAATGCAGCCCATTTGCATTTCCCAGGTCAATACACTATTGAACACACCTTTTCTGTGAAGCACAATATGCCAGGTAATTCACTGTGGGCAATAAAATGTCCTAGCATGAGCATTTGTGCTTCAGAAGGGTCACTCAATAGCTTCATGGAGGTTGGATTTAAAGGCCAAAGCAAAGGTACGAAGGTTCATGAAGAGATTCTTACAGTAATCCAAGGAAGGGACCATGGCTCTGTTCTCTGCAACCATCATTAATATAGGCTTAGAGGAGTTAATTGCACTTGAGAAAGCTGAGAAAATAAAATATACAGATTTGTTGCTTAGTTGTGTAAATGAAGCAAAAGAGGAATTAAAAATCACTCCCACGATTCTGGCTTGGGTGACTTGGGTGGTTAGTGATTCTAGTTACAAGAGAAAATTCAGAAGTCTTGGTTAAAGGGAAGGTTATTAGTTTAATATGTGACTAGCTTTTTTGCCAGGTCAAGGCATCTCAGAAGCACGTATAATGATCCACTGATATTTGGACTGTGGATAAATGATAAGGTTTTTAGTATTTTGTTGAGTATTTTCGCATCTGTGTTCATCAAGGATATCGGTCTATAGCTCTCTTTTTTGGTGGGATCCTTGTCTGGTATTGGGATCAAGGTGATGCTGGCCTCATAAAATGAGTTTGGAAGTTTTCCTTCCATTTCTATTTTTTGGAACAGTTTCAGGAGAATAGGAATTAGTTCTTCTTTAAATGTTTGGTAGAATTCCCCTATATGTTTATAAAAAATAAAAAGTTAAAAAAAAAATGATAAGGTTTTTAAATATGGTTTTAAACCACTGCTGGGCTAACCCAGAAGTGCAAGTCTCGAGTTTTGATGAGTGAAGTAGACATTTTCCTCTATGTCATCACATGGAAACACCCAAGTGTTAGAGGAATTAAACTGGACAAGTGACCTTATCCTCCTGAGTGATTTGTTAAAATATGTTTAGTGCCCAGTGGCAGATTTTCATCTTTCTAACTAATGAAGAAACTTAAGCATTAAAATTCCCAAAGGGCCTTTCCAACAACTCTTAAAAGTACTAAAATAATTGTCCTCTGTGAAACGTTGCAAATAGAACCATCACAACACATCATAATGAAAAAGTGTGCCATACATTGATTTTCTAGCTACCACTGGGTCTTCATTAACAAACACTGTAGATACTTTTCCTGAAATTTCATGCCATTTTCCTAGGCTAAGTGTATTTTAGAGAGGAGCTATGACAGATCTGCTGTGACAAGCACTGTTTTGCAATTATTGTGTGTCTCTGACACTGACATCCTCTAATTCATACTCATGACATACTTGTGCATGTAGGATTATTAGCAATTATTTTTTTAGATGAGAAAATGGAATCAATGAGTGAAGTGACAATCAGAGTAAGAGTGTTGGCAGTGAAGCCAACAGACTTCAGTTCAATTCCAGGCCATTAGCAAGTTACTTAATCTTCTTGAGTCTCCTTTTATTCATTCATAAATAAGACTGTCTAAACAACAGAAATACTTTAAAAGTTAAATGGCTAATATTGTTAATTAATATTTAGTAACTAACAAATGCTGGTTACTTTCCCTTATCAGCACTTATACTATGCTGTCTTATTTCATTTCAAAACAATTAAAAGCCAGAAATAAACAGAGAACTCTTGTTTCTGATGATAATGAAGCAGAGAAAAGTAAATCAGCACAACCATTTAGAATAAAAAATTAGCTTGGAACACACATATATACACACATACATATTGTATATATGCAGTTGAATCTCATTACTCATGGTAGTTAGAAAATTACAATGAACACTGTACTAGTAAATACAGAGCCACTTCTCAGAGGGAAAACACAGTTTCTTCCAAACTCATGGTGTTAATATTTTTGTCAAATGACCAACACAAAACTTTGTTTTATTTGTGTTTAAATACACCTTATTTAATGCATGTAGTAAATTTATTACCTTGAACTCATGATCAACAGCACTGTAACTACAACTATGTCTCTTCCAGACATGAGTCTTATTTTGTATTTTCCCTATAAGGCACATCACAGCCTTCTTACACTTGGAAACACTAGACAGCTCTTCAGTGTCATACTTCAGGGCCATTTTAAACAATGAAATCACTGACAAAGAGCACAAAAGTGCAAAACAGAAAAAAAAAGACACCATGGCACTAAACAGACAAGAAAAAGACCACTTGTTTACAGTATATGAACTAGAACAAGAAGGCAGGTCACTGTCTTATACAACCTCAGCTGGGAGTATGTGCACTGGTGACTCAATTTTTTTGCCATCCAATAGATGTCCATAAACAATTATGAAAGCACTATGAATAATGATTTTGATTTACAAATATATTTTAGCAAGCAGGTGAATTTGCAAATATAAAGTCTATAAGTAATGACGTAAAACTGTATACATATTTTACATCCAAAAAAAATATTTTTTAGAAGCAAAACAAGAAAAGTCACTATCAGACAAAAAACAAAACAAAACAACAATAAGAAAACACACACACACACAAAACAAACAAACAAAACTGGGAGAAGTTATTGATAGCAGAACTATACTGCAATGAACTATACTGCAGAACTATACTGCAACTATACTGCAATGACTTTTTAAAGGAAGTCCTTTAGGCTGAATAAAAAGAATGGCACATGGAAGTATAGAACTAGGCATAATACTAAAAGGATTAGTATTTGGTGATTTTAAAAATAATAGAAATAAAGACATGCTTGTACATAAAAACCATTTAACTTTATCATCTGTCACATATAACATATTAAATTTTATAAGTTATTATGTGGATTTTAAAAAGGTAATAAAAACCCAATCAGAAAAGAAAAAGAAATTCTCAGAAGGAGACTCAAAAATGACACAAAATTAGAAATGTAAGATAGGGATTTAGAAATAACTGTGATTGTCGACAATTGCGACAACATGGATGGAACTAGAGCGTATCATGCTTAGCGAAATAAGTCAAGCAGAGAAAGACAACTATCACATGATCTCCCTGATATGAGGAAGTGGTGATGCAACATGGGGGGTTAAGTGGGTAGGAGAAGAATCAATGAAACAAGATGGGATTGGGAGGGAGACAAACCATAAATGACTCTTAATCTTACAAATCTTACAAAACTTACTTAATCTTATAACTGAGGGTTGCTGGGGGGAGGGGGGTTGGGAGAAGGCGGGGTGGGGTTATGGACATTGGGGAGGGTATGTGCTTTGGTGAGTGCTGATTCACAGACCTATACCCCTGGGGATAAAAATACATGTTTATAAAAAATAAAAAAAAATTAATAAAAAAATAGAAATAACTGTGATTGTCACATTGAAGATTAATGGGAAAGATAGACAAGATGCAAGATCAAGTGGATAATGTCAGCACAGATTGAAACTAAAGAAAAAATCAGATTGAAATTCTGGAAACCAAAAACAGAGTAGTTTGAGAAGAGATGAAGAATTTTTCAACTGGCTTTTTGGTTGATTCCACACAGCCTAGGAAAATTATGAGTTAAGTCGAACATAAGTGAAAAGAAATTAGCTAAACTTAAATCAAAGAGAAAAAAGAAAAAAAATTTAAAAAACAGTGTTATGGGCTGGGGGGAGGGAAGATAGTTCCATACACATGTGATAAGAGTCCCAGCAGGAAAAGAGAAGAAATATTTAGATATGGAAAGACGGGAATTTTCTTATGTTAGTGACAAACAACAAACTGTAGGTCTGAAAACTGAGAGAACACAAAGCAGGGCACATGGCAAAATACTCACAATTGGGCATATCACAGTCACAATGTTGAAAAACAAAGTACAAAAGAAATCTACCAAGGCAGCCAGAGGGTAGAAAGGCAGGAAAGGAGCACTTTACCCACAAAGGGATATAAGCAGAGTTTTTGTCATAAAGTATACAATCAAGAAGACAGTGGAAGGACATTTTAGAGTGTTCACAACAACACAGGAAATTTCCAACCAGAATTTTGTACCTAGAGAAAATACCTTTTCAAAGAAATAAATTCCTGGACAAACAAAAACTGAAGACAGCAGGCTTTGTCTATAAGATGTGTTAGCAGAAGTTTTTCAAGTAGGAGAAATATGATATATGTCAGAAACGTGGATCTTCACAAAGAAGAATATCAGAAAGCAACTCAATGAAGATGAAATAACTTTATTTTAATTGCTCTAAGAGATAATTAGCTACTTAAAGCAATATTGGGAATAAAGGGATGCATGCTTGCTCCTTATGTAAAACTGAAATATATAATGAAAACAACATAAGGGATGGGAGGGGAGATATAGGGAATATATTATTATAATGTCCTTGTATTACATATAAAACAATATAGCATTATTTGATGGTAGAGTCCATTTACTTAGAAATGTATAATATAAACCCTAGGATAGCTGCTAAAGTATTTTTAAAAGATTTATAAATAATAAATAAATAGAAGAGATAAAATATATTCCAAAAGTGCTCAATAAAAACAAATAAGTCTAGGGACGCCTGGGTGGCTCAGTTGGTTAAGCAGCTGCCTTTGGCTCAGGTCATGATCCCAGCATCCTGGGATCGAGTCCCACATCGGGCTCCTTGCTCAGCAGGGAGCCTGCTTCTCCCTCAGCCTCTGCCTACTATGCTATCTGCCGGTGCTCACGCACACTCTTTCTCTCTAACAAATAAATAAGTAAAATCTTAAAAAAAAAAATAGTAAGTCTGATATAGAAAAGAAATCACGGAACAAATGGAACAAATAGGAAGTAACTAACTGGACAATAGATTATAGTCCAACCATATCAATAATAATTTTAAATGTGAATGGTCTAAACATACCATTTAAAATACAAAGATTGCCAGATTGTATAAAAAAAAGTAATACTCACATATAGTTTGTCTATAAGAAACCCACTTCCCTTAAGAAGGTTAAAAGTAGGGGTGCCTGGGTGGCACAACTGGTTAAGCATCTGACTCTTGGTTTTGGCTCAGGTCATAATCTCAGCATTTTGAAACTGAGCCCCACATTTGGCTCCACACTCAGCAAGGAGCCTGCTTAAGATCATCTCTCCCTCTGTCTCTGCCCCCTTCCCCACTGCTCACTCTCTCCCTCCAAAATAAAGAGATAAATCTTTTTTTTTCTTTTTAAAAAGTAGAAGACTAGGGTACCTGGGTGGCTCAGTGGGTTAAGCCACTGCCTTCGGCTCAGGTCATGATCTCAGGGTCCTGGGATCGAGTCCCACATCGGGCTCTCTGCTCAGCAGGGAGCCTGCTTCCCTTCCTCTCTCTCTGCCTGCCTCTCCATCTACTTGTGATTTCTCTCTGTCAAATAAATAAATAAAATCTTTAAAAAAAAAAAAAGTAGAAGACTAGAGTGAGATAGACCATGAACTCTTTAACTGAAGGATATTTCTAACAAAGTGAAATTTAAGAGGATTATTAGACATAAAGAGGAATATTACACAATGATAAAAGTAGACTTAACAGTACAGATGTGTTTTTACCTAATGACAGAACTTCTCTTTTATGAAAGGTCACCACTTTCTGTTTCATTGATTTCTGCTCTGATCTTTATGATTTCTCTTCTCCTGCTGGGCTTAGGGTTTCTTTCTTGTTCTTTCTCCAGCTCCTTTAGGTGTAGGGTTAGATTGTGTACCTGAGACCTTTCTTGTTTCTTGAGAAAGGCTTGTAACGCTATATATTTTCCTCTCAGGACTGCCTTTGTTGTGTCCCACAGATTTTGAACTGTTGTATTTTCATTATCATTTGTTTCCATGATTTTTTTCAATTCTTCTTTAATTTCCCGGTTGACCCATTCATTCTTTAGAAGGATGCTGTTTAGTCTCCATGTATTTGGGTTCTTTTCAAACTTCCTTTTGTGGTTGAGTTCTAGCTTTAGAGCATTGTGGTCTGAAAATATGCAGGGAATGATCCCAATCTTTTGATACCGGTTGAGTCCTGATTTAGGACCGAGGATGTGATCTATTCTGGAAAATGTTCCATGTGCACTAGAGAAGAATGTGTATTCTGTTGCTTTGGGATGAAATGTTCTGAATATATCTGTGATGTCCATCTGGTCCAGTGTGTCATTTAAGGCCTTTATTTTCTTGCTGATCTTTTGCTTGGATGATCTGTCCATTTCAATGAGGGGAGTGTTAAAGTCCCCTACTATTATTGTATTATTGTTGATGTGTTTCTTTGATTTTGTTATTAATTGGTTTATATAGTTGGCTGCTCCCACGTTGGGGGCATAGATATTTAAAATTGTTAGATCTTCTTGTTGGACAGACCCTTTGAGTATGATATAGTGTCCTTCCTCATCTATTATTATAGTCTTTGGCTTAAAATCTAATTGATCTGATATAAGGATTGCCACTCCTGCTTTCTTCTGATGTCCATTAGCATGATAAATTCTTTTCCACCCCCTCACTTTAAACCTGGAGGTGTCTTCGGGCTTAAAATGAGTTTCTTGGAGGCAACATATACATGGGTTTTGTTTTTTTATCCATTCTGATACCCTGTGTCTTTTGACAGGGGCATTTAGCCCATTCACATTCAGGGTAACTATTGAGAGATATGAATTTAGTGCCATTGTATTGCCTGTAAGGTGACTGTTACTGTATATGGTCTCTGTTCCTTTCTGATCTACCACTTGTAGGCTCTCTCTTTGCTTAGAGGACCCCTTTCAAGATTTCCTGTAGAGCTGGTTTGGTGTTTGCAAATTCTTTCAGTTGTTGTTTGTCCTGGAAACTTTTAATCTCTCCTTCTATTTTCAATGATAGCCTAGCTGGATATAGTATTCTTGGCTGCATGTTTTTCTCATTTAGTGCTCTGAAAATATCATGCCAGCTCTTTCTGGCCTGCCAGGTCTCTGTGGATAAGTCAGCTGCCAATATAATATTTTTACCATTGTATGTTACAGACTTCTTTTCCCGGGCTGTTTTCAGGATTTTCTCTTTGTCACTGAGACTTGTAAATTTTACTATTAGGTGACAAGGTGTGGGCCTATTCTTATTGATTTTGAGGGGCATTCTCTGAACCTCCTGAATTTTGATGCTCGTTCCCTTTGCCATATTGGGGAAATTCTCCCCAATAATTCTCTCCAGTATACCTTCTGCTCCCCTCTCTCTTTCTTCTTCTTCTGGAATCCCAATTATTCTAATGTTGTTTCGTCTTATGGTGTCACTTATCTCTCAAATTCTCCCCTCGTGGTCCAGTAGCTGTTTGTCCCTCTTTTGCTCAGCTTCTTTATTCTCTGTCATTTGGTCTTCTATATCACTAATTCTTTCTTCTGCCTCATTTATCCTAGCAGTGAGAGCCTCCATTTTTGATTGCACCTCATTAATAGCTTTTTTGATTTCAACTTGGTTAGATTTTAGTTCTTTTATTTCTCCAGAAAGGGCTTTTATATCTCTTGAGAGGGTTTCTCTAATATCTTCCATGCCTTTTTCGAGCCCAGCTAGAACCTTGAGAATTGTCATTCTGAACTCTAGATCTTACATATTACCAATGTCTGTATTGATTAGGTCCCTAGCCTTCGGTACTGCCTCTTGTTCTTTTTTTTTGTGTTGAATTTTTCCGTCTTGTCATTTTGTCCAGATAAGAGTATATGAAGGGGCAAGTAAAATACTAAAAGGGTGGCAACAACCCCAGGAAAATATGCTTTAACCAAATTAGAAGAGATCCAAAATCATGAGGGGGGAGAAAGGGGATAAAAAGAGGTTCAAAAAGAAAGAAAGAAAAAAAAAAAGAAAAGAAAAGAATTTAAAAAAAGAAAACAAAGAAGAAAAATATAAAAAAGAAAAAATATATATATTGGATAAACTAGTTAAAAAACTTTAAAAAAGGAAAAGGTAAAAGTTAAAAAAATAATTTACCAGAAGGCGAAAGAAAAAAACAAAAAATGAAAAAGAAAAAAATTAAATTAACTGCAAGACTAAAAAAAATCACAGGGAAAAAGCCATGAGTTCCGTGCTTGGCTTTCTCCTCCTCTGGAATTCTGCTGCTCTCCTTGGTATTGAAACCGCACTCCTTGGTAGGTGAACTTGGTCTCGGCTGGATTTCTTGTTGATCTTCTGGGGGAGGGGCCTGTTGTAGTGATTCTCAAGTGTCTTTACCCCAGGTGGAATTGCACCGCCCTTACCCGGGGCCGGGGTGAGTAATCCGCTCGGGTTTGCTTTCAGGAGCTTTTGTTCCCTGAGCGCTTTCCGTAGAGTTCCGGAGGACGGGAACACAAATGGCGGCCTCCTGGTCTCCGGCCCGGAGGAGCCAAGAGCCCAGGGCCTCACTCCTCAGTGCGCCCTCAGAGAACAGTGCTCAGTCACTCCCGTCTGTCTGACCTCCGGTTGCGCTCGGAGCTCACGGAGCCTGCAACCGGTTCAAGGTAACCCCGAGCTGTGAGCTCACTGTTGGCTCTGTCTCTGCAGCCGGCTTTCCCGTTCCAATACCCGCAAGCTCTGCGACACTCAGACACCCCCGATCCTCACCACTTTCTGGATTTTAGCTTTATATATATAAAATGTTTCTTTTATCTTAAACTCTCTTACAGGTTTTAATAAATGAAGATCATATAATTTATCCAGATTATTCTTGTTGAAAAGATTATATTAAGTCTCCCATGACTTCCCACACCTGAACAAGAAAAAGATATCATTGTGCTCTTATATTTAAAATAAGTCATTTGTGAGCAGCTCATTTTTCAAATGGGTTGTTTGAGTATTGATCTGTTTTAATACTATTTTATACATTTTATATACAAGTCCTTTATCAGAAATAGGATTTGCAAATATTTTCTCCCAGTCTTTTTATTCTTGTAACAGTGTCTTAAACACACCAATCATTTTTATTTTTGATAAGGTCCAATTGATATTTTTACCACTTCTGGCTTGTGTCATATCTAAAAACTGTTCTCCAAGACAAGGTCATGCACATTTTTTCTGATGTTTTATGTTTTCTTCCAGAGGTCATATAATTTTGCATTTCACATTTAATACTATGGCTCATTCTGAATGAGTTTTTTAACAAGACGTGAAGTGTATGTCAGATTTCCTCTTTTGGTGAAAAGATGTGCCGGGGGAGCAGTGGGAGGAGGTGGCACTGTCATAAACGATGGTGAGGAGAAACCTTTCAAACTTCTAATGTTCCAGGGCTGGTATGGCATACTGGGACCTTAAGGGGCAACAGTCACAAATCAGGCTGGCTGCTTCCCACCAATGATCTCTGTGGCTCACACAGAGTCTATAGAGGGAACGTGCTGAAGCCTGAGCACAGAGCAAGAGAGCAAAGGGCGTTTCACCTCTGAGGCAAACACAACTTTTTTTTTCCTTCAGTCTAAAGCAGCAGTGCATGGAAGGCTGTAGGCTGGGAAAGAAAGTGTCAAGAGAGATGCCTCTCAAGCAGGGCCTTCCTTGATGCAAAGGAGCTAGAACAAGGACAAGGGAACTGCAGCAGAGGCCCTTCCAGCCTGTGGTCCTCCCCAGAGGCAAGGCTGCAAAAAGCTGGAAATGCAGCAACCTTGCTGATTGCCCAGGGCCCTTACCAAATACAACATAGCAGTCTTCAAAAGTTGCAAACAAAGACTGAGAGCATAGTGAAACTTCAAGGCATCCCCGGGCTTCACCTTTTGCAAGAAAAAGAACTCACAGATGCTGTCCATAGGGCAAAGGACAGAGATGAATTCCAGCAAGGTGCCCTATACCTTCCCTGAGTATGCTGCAGCAATGCTTCATGGGTAGGATAGAGCAGGAGAGCTCAAAAAAATCCTTCTGGGACACAACAGACCTTCATTATGGGGACATCTGAGACAGAACAGGAAATGGAGGGGAGACAGAACAGGAAGTGGAGCCTTGTTTGGGAAGCAAAATGATAAAGGTGTACAGAGAGCATTCCTGGGGAGGAGATGAACTTGCAAATAACTTTTAGGTTGAGGTGACTCACAAGCTGAGATTACTGAGAAAGAAAACATTTGTATCAATGGAACTTGGAGAGATCAGCTTCAGAAATGGGTAAAATAGCTAAGTGATTAAAAAAGAGATTCAGAGAGAAGCAAAGTCAGTCAGGAACTCAGAATCTTGGCTGGATGGTCTGGCTGATTTAGTGGAAATGAGAGTTAACTGGGAATGGTCCCAAGGAGGCCAGATCCTACAGACCATTGCTGATGACACCATTTGTAAAGGGGTGCTGGTTGCAGTTGACCCTTGTCTTACCAAGAATCATAAAAAGAACACACCTGTGCTTGAAACACGGGATCTTCAGTCAGAGAATAAAGCTGCTTTTTGAGGTAGATCCATAGCTTCTGGATAGGGCGCTGCTGAAATGAACATTTTGCTTTGGTGATGGAGGCGCTCCTTGCATTAGATAGTGCTAAAGAGAAGAGTGTCTTAATTATTGTAAAGGGCACTCAATTAGGTACATTATTTTTAGAATGTGGTAGATGAACAAACTCCTAATATGGTGAGCTCCATAGAAGAGGAGGTGCCTAAAATGACCTTGCAAAGTGGACATTTCCTTATATGCTGCATGGAATACTTCTTTTGGGGCTACTGACCTTATTAATGGGGTTGAATTATAGGAAGGATTAAAAAAAGGGATCAAAATTATTCCCCAGAATAGAAGCAGCAAGAATAAAAGATCCCTCAACATCCAGAACAATTAAATTGGGTAGAAGTGTTCAGATGTTTAATTAAGCATAGCCTGAAAAGGGAATGGACAGATGCAGTCACCACTACAACCGTAATAATCACTATGAAAGACGAGGAGTCTGACAGCTCTATCAACAGCTCAACCTGTAAGATAAACAAGCAAACAAACAAAACCTGTGTCAGCCTTGCTCACTGTATCCTAGCCTTGATGAATGGAAACATCTAACAATGACGCACAAGAGAAATTGCAGAAAACTGCAATCTCTCCAGTTCCAGGAATGATTAGCAGGTGAGGTGAAGGGATGACTGATGATTCTGAATGAGAGAATTTCAGGGTTTCTTGAGGGACCCTTTCCTGCAGAAGAGGACCTGATGCTATGTGCCCTAATTTGGGGAGAGTGGCTGGGTTAGTAAATAAACAAAACAAAACAAAACAAACAAACAAAAAACCATGATTGAGATTTCTGAACAGTAGTATAGAATGTAATGCCATACTAAAACTCTCTAATGAAA
The DNA here is from genome assembly GCF_964662115.1 of Mustela nivalis. Taxonomy (NCBI): domain Eukaryota; kingdom Metazoa; phylum Chordata; class Mammalia; order Carnivora; family Mustelidae; genus Mustela; species Mustela nivalis. The sequence continues at coordinate 6,448,773 of NC_139024.1, read as the reverse complement.
AGCCAAAAAGAAATTTAATCAAGTTATAATTGTACAGTGAGTGAAGTTGCGTCCTTTCAGCAGGATGTATTATAGAAGCAGATATGAGGTCTGAAGGGAGGACTTTACCATTATGCAAACCACCAGGGCAAAGAGGATGCTGTACAAATCTCCTCTTCATCCTGTTTTAATTGACCACATTAGAGGGTAACCTAAACCATCTTGAGAAGCTAACTTTAAAAAATTTAGGATACCTGGAATCATCAAGAAGTTTTGGCTTTACTGAAGGATACGTTAGATGCAAGTGTACTCATACATGCACATCTCCTGTTTATAGTCCATTCTGGGTAAGGAGAAAAGCCAATAGATCTTGATGACACATAGAATCTCAAGACTTAAAAAAAAAAAAAAGTGCCTTTAATAGTAAAAGCCATGTCCACCCTGAGGTAAAAACTCATGCCATGTAACAAGCTAAGAAGATTGGAGCGCTTGCTTTGGTTTGGCCAATGCTGAATAGTGCTCTGTGGAAAAGTGGCCAGAAGACAAAGAATATAAAATGTCTTCTGCATGCCCAGACATTGTCATAGTATCTTCATCCTCAAGTCTATACCAGCTTCCCTTGGTTTTTTTTTTTTTTAATTTATTTTTTATTTTCAGCATAACAGTATTCATTAGTTTTGCACCACACCCAGTGCTCCATGCAATCCGTGCCCTCTACAATACCCACCACTTGTTACCCCGACCTCCCATCCCCCGCCGCTTCAAAACCCTCAGATTGTTTTTCAGAGTCCATAGTCTCTCGTGGTTCACCTCCCCTTCCAATTTCCCCGAACTCCCTTCTCCTCTCTAACTCCCCATGTCCTCCATGTTATTTGTTATGCTCCACAAATAAGTGAAACCATAAGATAATTGACTCTCTCTGCTTGTCTTACACTGTTGGTGGGAATGCAAGTTGGTGCAGCCTCTTTGAAGAACAGTATGGAGATTCCTCAAGAAATTAAAAATAGAACTTCCCTATACCCTGCCATTGAACTCCTGGGTATTTACCCCAAAGATACAGATGTAGTGAAAAGAAGGGCCATCTGTACCCCAACTTTTATAGCAGCAATGCCCACGATCGCCAAACTGTGGAAAGAACCAAGATGCCCTTCAACAGACGAATGGATAAGGAAGATGTGGTCCATAGACACTATGGGGTATTATGCCTCCATCAGAAAGGATGAATACTCAACTTTTGTAGCAACATGGATGGGACTGGAGGAGATTATGTTGAGTGAAATAAGTCAAAGTGTGGGGCACCTGGGTGGCTCAGTGGGTTAAGCCTCTGCCTTCGGCTCAGGTCATGATCCCAGGGTCCTGGGATCAAGCCCCACATCAGGCTCTCTGCTCTGCAGGGAGCCTGCTTCCTCCTCTCTCTCTGCCTGCCTCTCTGCCTACTTGTGATCTCTGTCAGATAAATAAAGAAAAAATCTTAAAAAAAAAAAAGAAAGAAGTCAAAGTGTGAAACAATAGTCAAGGTAAAGAATATTTGGAAAACTGAAACCAATATCAATTTACAGGTGACTTGGTGGGCTTAACTATCTGTCACTGTCAGCACAAATATTTGCTGACTGTGCCTGTGAAAGCTCTTCTGCACACTCAAACTGAAGCATATTTGGGGTGGTTCCCTTCTATGTGACATTATCTTGGAGAACTCGTCTTTTTCCATGTCCAAAATATATACTTAAGTCATCTTTATGATGTCTTTAAACAGTAAGTACTCGATTGTTGGGTAAACCAGCATTGGCAGAAATGCTCTAAAAGTCTTGGGGGAAATTATCATAGATCTAGGAGTGCTAGAAATAGCTGCATTTCTTTTTAATGAGGAAAGAAAGCTGAGGAAAAAGACTGCTGGCTCATATTGTTTGCATAGAAGAGATATTAGTCCAGATGGAGAGGAGACGGTGATCAGTCTAGTAAAAAGACTTAGAAAAATAGGTAAAACAAAATAGAAAGAGAGGACATGGTATGTGGGAGGAGGATAGAGCTCATGCATACTGACCCAGGAGGGGCCGTTATGTATGTTCCTGCAGATGTGAATGGAGGTAGTTCAGGGAAATGGGCTGGCATCTAGGGCGTGCATGGTAGGCAGGGATATGAAGACATCCCTAGCCCCCCCACCTCTACAACAGCCTTGTCCCCAGGCTACTCAATCAAACGCTAATCCGGGAACTTCTGTGAAGGGATTTTCCAGATGTCAAGTCACCTTAAGACACAGAGTTACCCAGGTGGATCTGATCTACCCTGCAAGCCATTTCAAAGGCAGAAGACGGCAGATAACGGAATCTTGCTGCCCTCCTGGAAGCCAGCAAGCAGCTGTTCTGTGAACTGCTGGTGAACAGGGCTGGGCTGAGAATATCCTCTCGCCAACAATCAGGAAGAAAACAGGGACCTCCGTTGGACAATTGAAGAAATCACCCTGCCAAATACCGGGGAGCTTGCAAGAGGGCTCAGAACCTCAACTGAGGGCATCTGATTTCAGCCTATAGACTGAGCAGAGGATGAGTTAAAAGTTTGCTCAGTAACCTTGCATCTTGGCTCCCCATGACCCGGCACCTAACACGTGGAGGTTGGTGCTGAGACACATGCTGCACAACAGAGGACGAGGCGTATTCGGTCCCTGGAATATGCGGCTCTCTGGTCTTTCCAGAGTCCTTCTGCTCCTGCTCCCTGCACCATTTATCTTCAGGACAGCTGCACATGAATGGACTCCATGTAGCCCTGTAGTCTTCTCAATGCCCTAACTCTGTGTAATCAATACAATTCTAATAATCCAGACCATGTTAATAAATTGAACGCAATTGATTCCAGAACAAACCCACACACATTAGGTACTTGACTTGTGACAACAGTGTCACTATAATTCCACAGGGAAAGACCGTCATTTGCAATAAATGACGCATGGCCAATTGGCTATTCAAATGGAAAAAGTAATATTGATTAATTCTTCACGCTATAATAAGCATAAAGTCTAGATAGATTGTTAATCCAGGGATAATAGTTAACAGCAAAAAAAGCTTTTAGAAAGTAATTTAGAATTGTATCTTTATGATTTTAGGCAGGCATATATCCCAGGTAGAACACCTATCTTCGAGAAAAGAGTTGATCAACTGGGCAAAATTAAAATTAAGAACTTCCATTCCTCAGATGACACTGTTATCAAAATAAAAATGCCAGGCACAAATTGGAAGATATTTGTAATACAAAAATAAATGCCATCCCAGACAGAGATGAGCTTCTACAAAACCATAGCAAAAGACAGATAACAATAGAAAAATGAACCCAAATAATTAAATAAACATCTTTCAGAATAGAATATGCAAATGGGTGATGCACATTAGCTAAAATGGCTCAATCTCACCACGTACCAGAGACAAGTAAATGTATTACTGCTACACACGGTTAAAGGTTTGAAAAGACAGTCAATAACTAAATGTTGGAAAAAACGTGGAGCGTGTAGAGTTATGTTTTACTCTTAGGAGTGTAAATAGGTAAAAGTCATTCTAGAAAAACATTTTCAGCATTTAATTAAGTGGAATATTTTAGTACTACATGCTTTAGCATTTATGCTTTGGTCATATGCTCAAGATAAATGACCATAGAGGAACAACAATGCAGAAATTATCATAGCACTATCCATAAGATCCCTAAGCTAGAAATTACCCAAATGTCCATCAAGTCTAGAAGAAGGAGTAAATAAATGATGGGATGTCCTTACGCTATAACACCATACAATTCAACAGCAGCATAATATGCAACAACACAGGTGGTGTTTCCAAGCGTAACGTCAAACATGACACCCAAGCACCAACAAGCACACGCCATGCAATTGCTTCTCTATGAAGACCCAAAGCAGACAAGACCAATCTGTGGCAGTGGAATTTAGGAAAATGGTGACTACAGTGACCTTTGGTGTGCTGATTACATTTTCTTTCTTGAATTTGCTCTTGTTAATGGTCAGGAAATGGGCCAAGCTGTGCACATATGAGGTATGTACATTTCCCATTATATTAATGCCCATCAATCGAACTGTCTTTAACATATACACAAACTATGTTCTGCGACAACATAACCCTTCAATGTTTATAAAGAGAACCTTCAAGTTTCTAACTTCTGGCCAGGCTTCTTCTTCTATGAAGGTCATGATTATTTCTGATTCTACAGCTCTTATGAAAAAATGGCCCCAGATGATTTTAAAACTCAATTTGGGAAGTCATCAAAAAGTTACAGAAGATCAAACAACAGGCAGTCAATTACGTGGGAGACTTCCGGCATCCCGTCTGGTCCTTACCCTCAGAGAATAATAGTCATTTTGTGTGGTTAAGGGACGATCCCTGACTCTAACTATGTCCTGTGGAGCCTGACTCAGCCCATTCTGTTCTCATTTAGGGAATCTGTACGGGGAGCCATAGCAGTGCATTGTGATTCCATCCCAAGTACTGGAATCTATCCCAAAGAGGTGTGTGGGGGTAGGCACAGCACCACAGGGTCTCTGGAAGTTAGTAGCAGGGCAGTCTCTGAGGCCTTGAGTGAGAGCCAGCACTTGGCACACAGAGGAAGATGCAGAGGACAGGTTTATAGGGCTGTGATGGAGTCAACGCTCATGATGAGTTTTATAGGCCGAAACAATAGCCAGAAACCATTAGGGCTACATGCAAGTCCTGAATTTTGATTTAGGTGTCAAATTACATGATCATAGAAGTGGATTTATCTATGGTTCAAGGGCAAGAGGCATGACTTAAGATTCAATGAATCCAATAATTCTCATTGGATGTAAGAATTGCAAGTAGTTTTATTTTCTTCTTTATTCATTCCTTCGTGCTTCCCCAAGGCATCCTTCAATGACTAGATGTTAGGTTTTTACATTCAGAAAACTAACAAATTCTACAGAAGCTCAATGCCGCCGTAACATTATATATGGAGGTACTGAAGGGCAATTTGGGGCTTTGCTATGTAGGGAGAGTATCTCAGGAGCTACATCGTGAGGTTTGGGCTGAATTGGGATGCATGAGAGCCACGGAAATCAGGATGAAAAAGGGACTGGAAATATAATTTTAGGAGGTGAAAGAAAGACAGAATTTCTAGGCTAAAGAGTAAATATTTACAAGAAAAGGTAACTCTTTTAAAAAATGTAGATAGTAAATGTGTAGCGGTTTTAATAATATTTTATGTTGTTCATCAAGACAATATAAATCAACGTGTAGAAATTCTAGGAAGCTATCTTTCATTCAATCCAATTATAGGATATATTTTAAATTTAATACAGATACACAAAAAAATGAAGCTGGGTGATTCTTGGGAGCAGTGCGTTCCCTACTACTTAAGGTGTGAGGCAAGTGCCAGAAACTATGTTCTGGTGGTTACCCTGAAGATTCTTGCTTTCACCCACCTCGCCCTCAGCTCAGACACCTGCAATCGCCATGTGTTGTGTTATGTCATAGCGATGTGGATGCAGTTTCACAAGACAGTATCTTGTCCTTTAACAGTGTGTACTCCATGGAAGAGACAAAACAACCATGCACTGTAATAGTGTGTAAAAGGTGCTGTGATGGCCCGAGGGAGAGGGACTTACAATAAACAAAGATTCTTCAAACTTTGAGGAGTTATCAATCTTTTACTGTCATGGGAAAGGATGAGGAACACAGGAAACAGGAGAAACTCTTTGGGGTGGGGTGTTTGGGGCTAGGGAGAAAATATATGGCTATAAAAGAACCAGGGCAAAGAAATGGGTTTTTGGTGGGTTGGAGATGCATGGGAGAAACAGCTGAGGATACTGGGTATCAGCTGAGTGGTGTCATGTTTGAAGGACTGAACCAGGAAGGCATATAGAAGGGTGCTCACTGGACACCTTCCTGCAGGCTTGGGTTCCATTCGTTCCATTTCATCTGTTCCCAGGCACCCACCTAGACCAAGCCTGGGGAGTTACAGGACATGAACTAAGTGTAGATTGTGGTTGTGAGCATTGACTTGGAGCCAGAATTTGGCTTGATGGTTTCATGTATTGCTAGTAATGATTTAACTAACTCCTTTGATTTCTCTGTGCCTTCGTTTTGTCATGAGTAAAATGGGAACAGTCCCAGAATTGACCTCATAGTTGTCACCAGACATGATAAACTAACATATGCAAAGCACTCAACAGTGCCCGGCATATAGAGTAAGAATTCTGTAAGTGAGAGTTGATGGTTGAAAATAATGCTAATTCAGAAATGTAGTTAATTTGGAAAGTAACTAAATTAACATAAAGAAACTATAAAAGAGGGGTTCAGCTGTTTAATATGCTGTTAATCACAGTTCCCCATGCACTCATCCCATGAAAGCACTGCTAGTTCAACTGTTATCAGAAGCAAGCATTTGCAGGAAAGCAAACCATGTTTTTTTAATGCTGAGAGCCAGAACAGCACCTCAAGGATCTGAATGGTCCTTCCTCAGCAGTTGCCCAGACTGCAGTTGTGCCTGTGGTCGACAGGAGGGGCTCAGCAGGCTGGTTTCACCCTCAGACCCTCCTCTGGTGCCCAGATGCGTCCCCTCAGGGAGCTCAAGTCGCAAAACAGTACAAAGCAGGTTCCCATGGTGACAGCACCAGGCTAGGAGGTCACATGCCCTAGCCGACTTGACCAAGCAAAACAAGTGTAAATTCTTTTCAGGAATAGTCTGAAATCTTAACAAATAAATTGTCAGAATGGAAGTATTTCTGCAATAATCTTGTACTTATATGTAACATTTTTTTTAATTCAAATTGAGTTAAAACAGGTGTTTGTATGAGCCTGAGAAATGTCTTTTCTAAAAAGCCTTTTTTAGAAAAGACATGTCTAAAATATCTTTTCTAAAACATCAGTCTGTGTCTTACAGGTGGGCTGTTCCCACATGCATTCCACATTCTCGCATCTGTGTGTCAATAAGGACCACATAAGTTTGACTTGCTGCTAACACTACAACATTTCAGTTCTCTCTGATCCCAGTTACATGGGATTTTCTCTTGAAAGAATAAAAATGCTTTAAAATGCTCTTGTTAAGATATATTCCTATTCTTTACACTGTTTTCTATGTGGCCATTAAAATTTTCAATTAAAAAAAAAAAAAACAGTAAATGCATTATTTATAGAAGCTTCAAGCCAGAACACCTTAGTGGCTCAGAACTCTGAGCCTCTGCCTCTTGATTCTGTCCCAGGTCCTGATCTCAGGGCGGTCAGATCGAGCCCCACATTGGGCTCCCCACCCAGGAGGGCATCTGTTCACCCAGCAGGGCGTCTGTTTCTTCCCTCTCTTCCTCCCCCCACCTAGCTCTCTCTCTCTCTCTTTCTCAAATAAGTAAATCTTAAAAAAAAAAAGAAACAAAACAAACACACACAAAAAATGAAAACTTGAAGCCAAATAAGAATGGAAAAAGAAAAATCTGTAAGATTCAAGTCGCGAATCCCGTAGTGCTGAACTACCATGTGCAACCCTTGTTTTCATGGTGTCCTTCCTTCTTTGGCCTATGGCTCTTTTCTGTAATACATGCATAATTCCCAGTCAGGATTAAACTTTTCCTCCCATTCCTGCTCAGTAATGAATAAAAATTTAGAATTAAAAAGAAACTTATTTTATACTTGGGTGAAAGAATCCAGTAGTTCAGGGTTTAGCCATTTGTATGTGAAATACAGAGAAGAATGAGACAGTTCAATGTGTTCTCAGCAGGTGTTTAGAAATGGTTAACGAGAGAACATGTTCTGAAGGTGTCTTATTAAGGGCAGTATAATACTAATACCCATGAGTGTGAATCTCCCTTATTTTCCTGTCCCCTTTCAATCCAGCTAAACTATAAATGCTAAAAGAAAAAATGGTGTTCAATTCAAGAGTCAGAACCTTACGAAGTTTCAAAATTGAGAATATCATGTCTTGGGGAACAAAGACATGTGCGAAAGCCCCTGCAGAGTGCATACCTGGAGGAAAGTAGGAGCTAGTCATACACTACCAAAGGGTTGTCCCTCATTCAGCCTGTCTGTAGGCTTAAGATCTTGCTGTATTTTCAAGCAAATTATAGCCTTTTTATTTTTTGATTATTTAAAGGGAATGTCTACATAATGCCATAAGTATGACCTGTTAGGTTTGGTGTGGGTCCTTAGGCTAAAATATAAACTGCCCTGCCTGAAATTCCTGCTTATTTTGAATCTTTTGCTTAAAACACTATTCCAAGTTAAAATGGAAATGTATAGACCTGGTCCCTACTTTCTAAAAAACAGAAAAAAAAGTCTTTATGAAAGGGTGTTTGAAAGTCAACATCAGAAGGCTTCATTCTCAGGTATGGAGACTGTTTTATACTTGTGGTTGCCCTACCACTTGAGCTCAGGCATCAAGATGGACATATAGAGAACCGCATGTGTGCCATCCAGGGGCTCGAGATAGTTCGGCTGCCAACCAAACCCCCCCATGGGCCTGAAGATTGGGAAAGTCATGTAGGCAGTTCCTCTTTCACTGCTCTGCTTGCTACTCAGAACCCTTTGTAGGGTTTCCCGCAGAAAGTCGGGTCAACTCTATTCTGCAGGCTTCCTGAAAAGGACATTTATAAAAAAAGAAACAAACAAACAAAAATTGTTCCTGGAAATAAAAGTGGAAGAAATGATCTTTGTGACCTTCACAAACTGGTTGAGTGAGTGACAACTCACTGCCTTCTGCGGTCCCCTGGATGAGGTCCCTGATGTGGGCACAGACCACATGCAAAGGAATAGGGCACCACTGCTGCTCTGCCAGCCACATCCCTCCTCCTCCACGGAAGGTCTGCATGTAGGTAGTGTGTGTGTTGGGGGGAGGGTGGAGGGGGAGAGCACTCGAGGCCAACCACCGGTAAGAGGTTTTCTGAGTCAGCCATCCCAGCGTCCCAGGGTGGGGACTCTAGACCCTCTTCAGGGGGTGGGATTTGATGAGAAAAGAAGGGGTGAGCAATACCAGTGCTGACTCCATCCAGTTCTCCTTTCTTGCTGAGCAGACAGAAGACAGCCAGTTCCTTTGCAGTGGGACAGGCACACATGGTGAACTCTTGCCAAGAAGGGTCAGTGGAAGTGGTGTTGGCCATTCTTGTCTGAGCAACAACGACAACAACAAGGTCCTACATGAGTCTCTGGCCTCTCCTTCCTCCTCCAGAGCCCCTGGTGAAGCTCTGGGTGATGGGGTTTCCGTTATACTGGGCCCTGAAAATGACCACCTGGAGAATAGCTCTTGCTGAGCACTTGCCCTCTCCCACCATAACCTAGACTGCCTGAGGGAGCCATCCAGGACTCTGGAGAAGAGACTGGGCTGTGTGCACTTTGCACACCATTGTGTAAGCATAGCTCTTCCTGATGTGTGCGGTGGTATGAATAAAGCCTTCCCTTATGTTGGGATTCACGACTGGAGGTACAAACACAGCAGATATGCTGAACTCTGGGAAGCCTACAGGACACTGGCTGTTTCCAGCAATCAAGTGTGATTACTTGAAATCATTAGTTAATGTGAACGACCAAGTTAATTCCATGAGAGGGGGTTATAATAGTTTCACAATGTGTAAAAGTATGGTTACCAAAAGACCATTACCTACGCCTCTATGTAGTAGCAACAGAGTTCAACTCTTCACGAGCCAGGGTGGGTTTGTTTTCCGTTTTACCACTGAGGTGCTGGCAGATTGGGGAAGCAGCCGCTGAGGCTGCCCAGGGAAGGAGGGAACCAACTCATGTCCAAGTCTCCAGGGATTACTCAGCGGGTACCCTGGATGTCTTGGAAAATCAGGCAGACAAAGGACCTCAAGGAAAACCAACACAAATCAAAAGAAGTGGGCAAATATCTGGGGCATGCAGGACCTCCAGCTGGCTGTGGCAGGAGCTAGGGGATCTCAGAAAGGGAGGAAAGTGGCCCAGAAAGCAAATACCGCCGACCTGGACCTCTACTAATTACATGGTAAAGGGACCTTGTTGTTTAGCTGTTTTGCAGAGCGCAGCATGAGGTTCCTATGGTTGTGGGGAGAGGAGGAAAACACTCAAAATCTTGCATTTTTTCCAGAGACTTGGAATCAGTCATATTCACACCTCGCACGCTCATGTGCTTCCATAGGTACAGAGGACTCTGAAAGTGGCTGCTGATGCTTACAACGGACGAGGGTAGGGGAGATGCTCAGGTCGCTCCCTTCCTTCCAGGGCTATCACTGAGATGCTGAGATGTGGAGGCACTTCTGACAATCGCAGAGGGAAGGAGTACAGTGAGCTGAGACTTGAGTTGAAACTTAAATGTTAAGTTAAACGTGAGTTAAAGACTTAAAACGCCTTAAGTCTCCTCTCTTTATTTACTATTTTATAACTTTTTCTAATTAATGATATGTTTTGATTTATGTAAAAATTGTCAGCCTAGAAGTGATCAAAATAATTAGAAAGATACTACATCCTACTAATTTTTATTGACTGCCATATCGATAAAATAGTTAAGATTAAAATATTAAATTTTTTTCCTGGAAGTAAGTATTATGTTTGTCAGGATTGCCTATGAACAGTTTAAAAGTATTTTATAGATGATAATGGAATTTGGTATGAAACGCTGATTAAAGCAGAGCATAGGATATTTTTCATGCATTACATATCTCTGTAACATATGATGAAGCACATTTTGTATTAATTTATTATGGAAAGAGTAGACACAATTAATCACATATTACAAAGTGAGTTTCCTTAATCTCTGTTGTGGTACTATTTTATTTTATGTAGCATTACTCATGCAAATGGTATAAATAGCCTTAGAGAGTTAAACAACAGCCATAGACCATAATGACAAATAATAGGAGAGGAAAATATTAATGAGGAGAAGAAAGTGAGAAAAGATACATTATCAAATGAGCAAGGGGAAGGGATAGCAAGTGTAATTTAAGGTCTTGCAGAAATGGATTGGTTGTTTCCAGGAAGAACATTTACATCATGCTCCTAGAACATTTAGCAGGCAGCAGTCGGAATAATATTTCACTTTAGTGAGAATAACAGGGATGCGGCACACAGTGCAGCTAGTCTGAAGACAGACTTCAGGGGATTCAGACTCTAGCAAAAAGCAAGGAACCAGGTCATTTTCCACGGAGACACGTGAGGTTCTGAAGTTCTATAGCTCAAAGTAGCACATGAGAAGTCCCTTATCCTCCTAGGAACTGAAACTAGGGAATGTGTTTTTCTAAAACCTAAAAGGTGATTAGTGATTTTCCTGAAAGTCATTGTGGGCAGGAGACACCATTGACTTGCACCATCTCTGGGCTTCTTGGCTCAAGAAGCCAATGTCGTCTTCGACCATTTAAGTGGTGCTTCTGTTCTTGTAGCCAAATGCACCTGTCGAAAGCTCAGGAATGAAAACTGGGGACATGGCAGAGGCATGCCTCACCGGGTGCCAAGTGTGCCTTCTCACCTCCCCAGTAATTCACTATGGAGGTAAAAGACACTGGTTTTGACCCAACGGTCATTGAATTTTCACTTGAGACAAAATTATTATGCAGACAGAAAAGATGGAGATTTGTTTTAACTTTACTCTGCACGTACCTTGTTCTTTTGAAGATGAGAAACATGCAAGCAAATATGAATTTATACAAATTCCACACAAATGTGTGTTTAGCAGGCCCCAGCTCCATAGTGCAGACAGTACACTTGACTAATGTTAAAGAGGTAGAATAAAAATAAAATCGATCTTCTAGTGGAGCTCAAAGGATCGTCCCCCCCAACACTGTTTTTTTTTTTTTTCCTTTTTGAGTATCTCCTTATAGCTGCTGTTTTTCCTGATGGCAGCTAGACTCACTGGGCTAACTTGAATAGCTGATTTATGGCCAGGACTGAGCACTTCACTGAACTGTCTGTATCTTCTCCAGCTTCACACATTCAGACTCTGTTAGTGTTTATCACTAAAAATAAATAAATAAATAAATAAATAAATAAATAAATATTGAAAGAAAGAAATAAAAGAAAAGAAAAGAAAAGAAAAGAAAAGAAAAGAAAAAGCAGAAAATATTTTAAGTTCAATGAATACGGAACCACACGCTCATTAGCCTAAGTCACCCCAAACGCAGTCCCTGGTCTGCCGGTTCAGGTCTCCACTCAGCACACCCCACACAGACACAGAGAGTGGTGTGCATATCCAACCACTAGACACGGATACAGGAGTCATAGTAGAAACACTAACCTGTGCAAAGACCAAAGGTGATGGTTTTGGAGTCCGCCTCTCACAAATGACGGTGCACCTACTGTCTCTGGCAGGAACGCACAACCAGCCAGCCAGCATGGCTCCCCGTAATTTGCCGTTTGTAAATAATTTAGCAGACTCTTTCTATTTTTAATCACTGTGTTAACACATGTAATTAAAACCAAGTTTACAATCACACTCTTGAAGAGTACACAAAGATTACTACTGGGCTTTCAAAATGTCAGCCGACAAAAATCCAAATTAATTACCTGTCTTCCTCTTCGCAGGCAGTATGTGCCTGGCCATGCACTTTCTCAACTATTTCTCAACTATTCAACTATTCTCATCTGGTCGGTTTGCACTGGGATTTCTACCACAGTGGATCTTTGCTTTCCTAATAAGTTCCCTAATTAGTCAATAATGGAAAAACATCTCACTTCATGGTAAGATACCAGCCTCTACATCAAAACAGGTGTGGGGTGTTCACAGGAAGCACGCCCGGCCACTAGGGAGCAAGACCACAGACGCACACTGGGGCATCCAGTGGTCCCTCTCTTTCGTTTCCACAAAGCCCAGCTCAGCACAGAGGTGAACAAGCACAGATTTGGACGGTGGGTTGACGGCACTGGAGTGGTCTCCTGGTCTTCCCTCACCAGGTGATCTTAGACATATCCCCCTGGTCCCTGAGCTGCAGGTGGACGGAGATGGCATTACGCCCATCACTGAGAAAAGTATGCCGAATGTGGGTGGCCCAAAGTGAGTGTAGACTTGGGAAGAGCCATAGAAGTGGACTGATGGCCCAAAAGAACATCCCCACCCAGACAAACCTCTGCAAGTTACTCCACCTACTTAGGTTTCAGTCTTCTGGTCAATGAAGTGGAGGAATTATACATACCCCATGGAACTGTTTTGAGGTTAATTTAAATAACGTGTACAACATAATCTACACGTATTCATATTCAGTCAGTGAAAATGTTACTTTGTTTCTTTAGCTCCATGCGTGTGTGCATGTGGTCTACGTGTGTGTGCCCATGTGTGTGTGCATGTGTCTGTGTGTGTTTATGTACCATGTATCCATTCCTCCTACTTGTCACTACTATTTTACCCTCCTTTATACTGATGGCTTCAAAACTTTGAACTCATATACAGTGAACACTAATGGCTCTAAGTTTGTGTCAGCCATCTATGGACTAGATTTTTTTTTTTTTTATAAAGAATCCTAAGAACATTGGCATTGTTTTTTACAAGCCTGGCCAGTCTCCAAGGACTTTGCCTTCTTTAGAAATGAACTTTCTCCTGACTGGAAATCTCTGGTGCTAAGATTAGCTGAGAGCCACCAAACACGCCAGCTCTGCAAGCACTCAGCAAATCACTGCTCTGACCTTTCATTTCCCTCCTGGAAGGGGGGATACGCAGCTGGGGAAGATTCTTATTTCCAGAACCCACTGACAGACCAGGCATGGAAGAGAGTGTGCAGGAAGTAGCTGGCTGCTCAGAAGGAAAAAGATACATGTATAAGATCATCTGTTTACTTCCTGGCTACTTAAGGTTTAAACGGAGTGATTTTCATAAACTATGTAGATTTCTTAAACTATGTAGACTTTTCTCCTTTTTAAAAAAATTGTACCTCATCCGCCAGGCTAGCTCAGTCGGTAGAGCATGAGACTCTTAAAAAATTGTACCTCAGGTAAACCTCAATATTGGATTAATCATGACCCCTTATTCAGGGTACATTTCCATGATCCAATTGTGTATTATTGAATTTTAAATTCGTGTTTAAAATATACCAAACACCAACAAAACTACCACCCAAAACAGCTATTAAAATAGTTGTCATTGATTATTAAGGACATTAAAAAATATATATATGGTTTAGAGGGCACCAGAAAGAAGAGAAGGAAAGAAGAAGAGAAAGAAGGAAAGAAAGAAGAGAAGGGTCTTTCAAAAGAGTCCCTGGCATCATGGAGTATGTGACATGTTTTTAAAAAAGCTTTCCATACTCAATATCAAGGCATCAATTAAGTGAAATATGTGCAAAGATCAAAAGCATATGTTTGTTTTGTGAGAAAGACTGATGGTGAAATGAAAAGAAAGGTTCTTAAATATTTAAACGCATTTTTTCTGAAAACCTGTGGCCCAGAGACCAACTGGATTGGAATGATCTAAAGTACACATCGGGGGCACCTGGGTGGCTCAGCTGGTTAAGTGTTTGCCTTTACCGCAGGTCAGGATCCCAGGTCAGGCTCCCTGATCACTGGGAAGTCTGCTTCTTCCTCTGCCTATCCCTCTCTCTCAAATTAATAAGTAAGTAAAATTTTAAAATAATAAATAAATGTCCATCCAAAATACGGTCCCGTAAGTTTGTTTACAAATGATGTTTAATTTTGCAGTTTGGAGATATTTACGCCTTGTAAAAGAACATAATGCAACTTGTAGGCTTGCTTTACCTGAGAAGTAATTATCACATAATTTGTATGAATATTTACAGTTCATCATGAAACTTGAAGTCTTGAACTTTCAGAAGGGGATGAGCATTTCTGATGCTTTTAGAGATATCTTCATTGTAAGAGTGAATTCAATTCAAAAGATTTCCAACGTACTTTTCTTGCACAAATAGCATATTTTAAAAAACAACAAATACACCACAAAACCTAAGGAAATGAAGCACAGGAACCCTTTCACATTGTGATTCTACCACAGAGGGCTTTCCATGGGGGACAGGAGTTCCCAGAAGATACCTGCTGTTCATGTTACATGTCAGCCATCGACAAGACACATGAATCCTTCTTTTTTCACTGAATGTACTTACAAAAGTCTCTACTTAGATGCTATAAAATACATTTTTATATGTTTGACAATTTTACTATTTTTTATTTTATTATTATCTGGAAGAATGTTTTTAATTTGGTAAAAAGTGTAAGCAGCCTCAAATTCTTGATAGAAATATATATATTTTGGTTTCATGGGTAGGAGTTAGTGATTCATCAGTTGCATAGAACGCCCAGTGTTCATTACATCAAGTGCCCTCCTTAATGCACATCACCCAGTGACCCCATGCCCCCACCTCCCCTCTATCAACCCTCAGTTTGGTTCCTATCATTAAAAATATCTATGGTTTGCCTCCCTCTCTGTTTTTATCTTATTGTATGTTTTTCTTTCCTTCCCCTATGTCAATCTGTTTTGTTTCTTAATTCCACATATGAGTGAAATCATATGGTATTTGTCTTTCAGCGACTGACTTATTTCACTTAACATAATACCCTCTAGTTCCATCCACATCATTGCAAATGGCAAGATTTCTTTTTTTGTTGTTTTAATGGCTAAGTAATATTCCTGTGTCTGTGTGTACCACACCTTCTTTGTTCATTAAAAAAAGGATAAAGTAGCCAAATTAAACACACACACAGAAAAAGTGTCTTTACATTTGAAATAATTTAAAATTTTTAACATAGAAATATTTTACTTCACATAATGCCCTAAATATTCATTCATGCTGTTGCAAATGATAGGACTTCTTTCTTTTTCATAGTTGAATAATATTCATCCATATCTCTAGCTATAGCTTCTTTACCCCAGCTCACAGATAAAGAGCATCTACTCGTGGTTTCCAGGGGCTGGGGTTATGGGGGATGAAGAAATCTTTGCAAAGGATACAAAGTTCCAGTTATAAGACAAATAAGTTCTGAGGGTCTAATACACAGCATGGTGATTATAATGAACAGAACCTGTTAATTACAAGTATCATATACTTGAAAGTTGCTAAAAGAGTAGATCTTAAATGTCCTTACCACATACAGACCAAAAAAAAAAAAAAAAGAATTATGTGATGAGATAATGGTGTTAGCTAACCTATGGTAGTAATCACTTTATAATATGAAAGGGTATGAAATTGACACATTATACACCTTAAACTTATAAGTGTTATATATCAATAATATCTCCAAAACGCTGTAAAAAAAATATTCTGAAATTAAGTCTATATAATTATCCTTCTGAAAAATTAATCAAATAATGAATATAATTGTAAATGCCCTGTTATGAAATTAACTTAACATTTGAGCATAATGGATAAACTTATATTTACCAAATGATTACATTTCTAAAAAGTTCAGGGATATGTATATTAAAGGCAAGATATAATTGTAGTGAAACAAGAAGCTTGTTTTTATAAAATGGGACGGTACTATAATATGTAAAAAAATTAAGTGTTTTTAATTATCTTACTAATTATTAATGGAAATACGTATTCATCATCATTAGAGTTGCAAACCAACTCATCAGAACAGACAACATAGTCAAGAAGTTTTAATTTCTAGCAATGGGCATTTTAAAGATATATCTTAATACAAAATGTTCAGTTGTATTATATACACTTACCAAAGTCCCTATGTATAAGGAACACGGTCATAGAACTCACATAGATGCATCACTGTTCATTCATGAGTAAATATCACCTGCCATGTGTTAATTGAGCACATACTCTCTGCACAGATCTGGGCTAGGTTTTGGAGAAGTAATGGTGCCAACAGCTAACAAAATGAATGAACCCTGAGAAAGTAGGTAAAGAAAAGACAGAGCTAGGTTGGTATGTTTTCTATACCTTACATATGTAACTCCTACAACCCTCAAATATCAATTTGAGGTAGGTAGTACCATTTCCTTTTTGCAGAAGATGAGAAAGAGAGGTAATTTGCTCAGTTGATTTTTTTAAATTTTATTATTGGAGTATAGGTGACATATAGTGTTATATTAGTTTCAGGTCATACAATATGGTTATTCAACAATTCTATACAATGCATAATGCTCATGATGATTAATTAATATATATTTTTTTAGAGTTTTTTTAAATTTATTTGAGAGAGACAGAGAGAGAGAGAGAGAGAGAGCATGAGCAGGGGGAGGGGCAGAGGGAAAGGGAGAAGCAAACTCACTACTGAGGAGGGAGCCTGAGGCCAGGCTCAATCCCAGGACCCTGGATCATGGCCTGAACCAAAGGCAGATGCTCAACAGACAGCACCGCCCAGGTGTCCCACAAATAGTTAATATTTTTAATATCATTTTGTGTTCTGATTGCTTAAAGACCACTTTTTCCCTGAGATCCAAATAATATTGAATAAATAAATGAAAAAGTAGGAACAAATAGGTGTACTCAGAGGATTTACAGAAATGGACAGCAAGGCAAAGTGGAAAGAGGAGCTATTTCAAGAGTGAAACACAGCTCAATGAGAGATTTGAAGAAGAGGACAAGGGTGGATAGAGAGAATGCTTTTATAGTAGGAATAAAGGTTAATATGCGTAAGTGATTTTGTTTAGTGAAAGAGCAGAATGGGTAAGGGATTGGACCAGTTGACTAAAGCAAAGCACAAAATGTTCAGTGTTTTTCATCATAGGTTTCAATTTAATTTAAGTGGCTATTGGGAGCCCTCAAGGGTCCTTCCAGAACCAGTGATTAGTCCAAGGCAGGAAAAGATAACTCTTAATGTTAGTGTAGAGTTGATGTGAACGGGTGGATGAGGGGCAGAGCCTGTGCAGGGACAGGGGACAAGGTGAGGAGAGCGCTGCCAACTTCTCAGCCAAGGAGACTGAGAGAAGCAGAATTACCACAGTCAAGTCACCAGAACTGTGAGTGGAACGCATGGAAAGGATGTCTAATTAAGAAGGGACAGGTCTGAAATGTTCCTCCTCAAGTTCAGGAATGAGGAAGTTTAGGATTTAGTGAAGCCTTTAATTCCATCAGATAACTTGAACAAGTGAATCTGAAACTTGCAAAATTAAGTTGTGTTTGTAAACAGAATGGTGCGAGGGCCAGGTTTTTTCAGCTATGGAGAGTCTGCCATTGCTTGGAGATGTTTGCCCAGCATCCTGTTGTCCTAAGGATGCATCTCAGGACAGTCCATCAAATTAGGTGAGGGTGTGAGCTAATGTCATGAAGAAAAGGGCCAACTGTGAGCCGGAAATTACTATGAAAAAGCATTGTAAACACAGGGATCCTTTAACCTCTATTCAAGTTCCTTGTCCTGGTGCCATCGTCATGCCCATTACACACAAAGTATAAACCTCGGTGTGCCCTCACAGAACAACGAATACCTCTAAAACTTTTCGCAAACCAGTAAAATTAATATTTCACTGTCAAATCAGTCATTAGTTCGTGAGCATAACCTTTGAAATAATGTTTAAATACATTACGCAAATCCCTTTCAAATGAAAACATACTAAAGAGGAGACTGGCAAAATGATACTAACCTACATCTGGAAATATTTGATAATACAGAGTAACGATGGTGGGCCAGCACTTCCCCAGATTAGTTTAGTATAAAGTTACAAAGATTAACACCATTAGGATGAAGAAGAAACAGAGTTTATTGGATGAGCACACAGAGCACACAGACCCAAGGAAATGCAGAAATTCCGACGATGATGCCGTGTCATTTTGTGTGAGGAGGAATTACAGTTCATAAATTAATTAGTTTGGGATTAATGTTATTTGGAAAAAATAAAGCTAGACTTCTACCCTATTACATAGCGAAACAAAATTCCAGTCTGACCAAGAGTTTAAAAGTAAAATATGCAGCTTTAACAGTTTAAGAAAAAAGTATGATTGTTTTGTAATTATAATGAATAAACATACAAAAAAGACAAAAGTTGTAAGAGTATAACTGAGACATTTAATTTTATGAATCTTTAAAGTTACTGAATTGAAAAGGAATATGATGAGTTCAGTTAAATGTCAGTTCACAATCCAAAGGAGATAGCAAGCACTGGAATTCTTAATTTGTAGGAAGTGCGTACCTCTCGGATGAAACAAGTCTGTAAAAAGAGCTAACTATCTGAACAGACTATAAAAAAAATAACACAGGCTAAAAATAAATTTTTAATCTCATCAAAAAACAAAATAAATGTTAGTCAAACAGTAATATTTTGGACTGTAAAAATATTAGCAAACAAACAACAAATATTGACTATCAGGCACTCCCTATTCTCCATTATCAACTCATTGGATCTCCCAACAATGGCAGACGGTGAGGAAGTAAGTTCAGGGGCTCTGATTCTCACTCAGGCAGGGCTGGCTCCACACTCCGTCCTTGACAAATACACTGCAAACAGTCAAGTACCTTTCTAGTAATTGTGCTTGGACACAATTGAGAAGGAGGAACACTCAAAATATGTTGGTGGGAATGTGAGCTGTATTGGAGGCTCTTTTGGTCATATTTACAAAATGTTTGAAATCTAAATAATTCTCTCTCAGGGATTTTTTTTTTTCCCAAGAAGCTTCCTCAATAACCACTGATATGAATTTCCAAGATGTATATAAAAGAAATTTTTATTTGTAAGGCCAAAAAGTAGGTCATCTGAACAGCTCGCCAATTGCAAAACTGGTTGAACAATGCATTGTGAAAATTCTCAAAAATTTTAATGAGCTTATTGCATGAGAATAATAAAATCTTAATTTCAAAACATATAAAAACAGTATAGGCACAAAAAATTGTAGGTCTCTTTAGCTTATACATGCAAATAGAAATAAAATATGATCTGTTCAAATCCCAGAGTGTATGAAATAAATAAATTATGATCAAATAGTGTTTATCCAAAAGTGGAAAAACAGTTCAATAATAAATAAGTTATCAGCACAACTTACCAGACTTAAGGGGAAAAGTCATATAATTATCTCAGTAGATTCAGAAAAAAACACTTGATAATGTTCAATACCTACCTATAACTTTGAAAAACTCTTAGCACATTAGGAATAAAATATAACAACTTGGCAAAAGTTGTGTTTCAAATGCCTACAGAAAATATTATATACTTGGGGCGCCTGGGTGGCTCAATGGGTTAAAACCTCTGCCTTAAGCTCAGGTCATGATCCAAGGGTCTTGGGATAGAGCCCCACGTTGGGGTCTCTGCTCAGCGGGGAGCATTCTTCCCTCCTCTCTCTCTGCCTGCCTCTCTGCCTACTTGTGATCTCTCTGTCAAATAATTAATAAAATATTTAAAAAAAGAAAATATTATACTTTAGGAATATTCACTTATTTCCTTTCAAAGGGGAATGAGACAAACATGTATACTCCACCATGACTGTTCAGTAGAAAATAGAATACCTAGCCAATACTGAAAACAAAAACAAGCAATGTAAAGACTTTTGGTGAAGAGACAAACACACTTACTTGAGATGGTAGCCTGGGCTATTAAAGCAGCATAAGCATCAGACAAAATATGGTAATCAATGAGAGCCCAACACACTTATTGAGTAAATGAATACGTTGTAACAAGGCAGTAAAATTTGTTTACAGCAAAATGATAGAAATGAAATAATTTAACATATACTAAAATGCATAATAATTAATGAATATATGCTAAAGCATAAAGGAAGATGTGAGTAAAAGATCAGGAAACATCAGAATACACGAGATATGTATTCTGAGACAGCAGTGTATAAAATACACAGCAGTGTATTTTATACACAGCAATGAGATAGCATAGTATAAAAGTATTGGTTCCCTCTAGATTAATTTATAAGTTCTATGTTATCATATTTAAAATTTCCGCTGGATTTTTTTATCTTAAAATTTATGTGGGAAAATTAAGATCCAAAGACAACAGTGAAATGTGGCAATTGTTAAAATATCAAGAATAACTCTCAGAATGGCAGTTTCAGGAGGACAGGGAGTTTCGTCTGTTCTGCTCACTGTTAATCTCTCTCATCTAGAATCACACCTGGCACATCACAGACACCCCATAAACATTTGTTGAGTGAGTAAAAGATGCCAGCAGCAGGCTGTATGCGCAGAAGCTGACAAAACCGGGCAACCTCTTCGGGTGCCTCCTGAAGCTTTGTACTATCCCTTTACTATCACTCAATAAACCTTGCTGCCCATAAAAAAAAAAAAAAAGACAACCCCAACTCCCTGGTGTTTACACACCAGAGGACGACCACCCTTTGCACAAGCACATGATCATGTAAGCGCAAGGTGCTTTCTCAGAAAGGGGAAACAAACCTGCTCAGTCCCCTGAGACAGGCGTTTGCAAACAGCGCACCAGACATTGCTAATCAGTCTTTCTTTCCTCATATTTCAGTGTGGGAAAACCTGGATAGGCACCAGTGCATCACACTTAGCCAGCAGTTTTAGCTAAGGAAATAGTGTTCCCAGCTAAATCACAAATCAGACTGTTTCCTTGAGATATAACCCTTAAAAAATTAAATGTGATTTCAAAGAATATCCATAGATACCTTTCATTTCTAGCTTCCAAGATGCAGATGTAAATAAGTGATAATCTGGAGTAACGAATGAACAGATATTTCTTGATATCAAAAAATATTTGGAATGCTGCATGTCTAACTTCTATCAGATTCTGCTATTTTTACTTATTTCTATTTTTGAAAGATTTTATTTATTTATTTCAGAGAGAGAGCACAAACAGGGGAAGAAGCAGAGGGAGAGGAGCAGACTTCCCTGTGAGCAGGTAGTCAGACCGTGGGGCTCCGTCCCAGGACCCTGAGATCAGGACCTGAGCTGAAGGCAGATGCTTAAGTAACCAAGCCACCCAGGTGTCCCTTTGTGATTTTTACATGTATAATAACTTATAAAATAGTTTCAAAGATTGCTAGAGAACACTTTAGTGACATCATTCAAATGAATATTTTCAAAACTATTGATCTACACATAAAAAAAATTCTGTGATTTGATTCCAGGTAATATAAAAGTTATATTGACTTTAAAGGGGGAGGGAGAAACAAAGACATATTTTTTATTAAAACACTGCCAGAAGTTACCTTTGTTTTCTTGGGAAAAATAGCTCTGGGGAGATGCACTAGTAAACCTGGAAGTCTGGGGACACAGTCTCTCCTAGACAGAAAAACTTCCCCAGATGATGCCCCAAGGGATGCTCCTATTAACTGAGGATGGGGCTGGTTACCAGGCTTCCTGGAACCTGCCTAATAATTTCTGGAATAACCCATACTTTTTAAATTTAAAAAAAATTTTTTTAAATTAATTAATTTATTTTCAGCATAACAGTATTCATTATTTTTTCACCACACCCAGTGCTCCATGCAATCCGTGCCCGCTATAATACCCACCATCTGGTACCCAGACCTCCCATCCCCGACCCCTTCAAAACCCTCAGATTGTTTTTCAGAGTCCATAGTTTCTCATGGTTCACCTCCCCTTCCAATTTCCCCCAATTCCCTTCTCCTCTCCATCTCCCCATGTCCTCCAGGCTATTTGTTATGCTCCACAAATAAGTGAAACCATAGGATAATTGACTCTCTCTGCTTGACTTATTTCACTCAGCATCATCTCTTCCAGTCCCGTCCATGTTGCTACAAAAGTTGGGTATTCGTCCTTTCTGATGGAGGCATAATACTCCATAGTGTATATGGACCACATCTTCCTTATCCATTCGTCCGTTGAAGGGCATCTTGGTTCTTTCCATAGTTTGGCAACTGTGGCCATTGCTGCTATAAAATTTTTGATAATTCACAGTGATGGAAGTAATATTCAGGGGAAAGGGGGCAACCTTCCGCCTGTGGGAGATGCTAAGTAGTTCAGCACCCTAGACTTGGTGCAATCACTTTGTGGGATGGGGGAATGTATCTAGCCCAAAAAATGTGATTTGGGCTAAAAAAAAAAAGCATTTCATTTCCCTTCCCCAAGAATGAAGGCACTGTACATCAATCACACTCTCCACGACTCCGCCCATCCTGTCTCCAACAAGCAGAGATACTTAATATCTTAGTTCCTCTTTGCAGCATTTTGCTGAAGATCTTTTGCATGTGCCTTTATTGAGAAGGACTTTATATGCTTTTAAGTTTATAGTAGCTTTTCCTCTATTTTTCCATCTGCAAAATTAATTCCACAATATGAGTATTACCTGGCAAAGGAGACTTCATATTTGGAGTGGAAGCCAAGTGCCCACACAAAAGATAAAATAAATAGTCCGCCTGGCTTATTATTACCATGCTATATTTAGAAGATATTGGTATTCTCATGCAGTTTCTTTATCACCATAGCTGGGATTTATGGCACTTAAAGCATTATCTAAATGAGCAGACGAAAAAAAATAAAGTGAAAGTCTCTTACATGACTAACTGTAAAATATCATAAAACAAATAAATTAATTCAATTGCATGCTCCAAATGACATTTTCAGAGCACTGCTTTTGGTTAATGTCTTTTTGAAAGAAGAATTGCCAGAGTCTGTGGAAAGGAGTGCATTTTGAAAACTATTCCTTGATAATTGTCACTGATATGTTTCCAATTTACAAAATGCTCTGCCTGCTTAGAAATGAAGAGTGCCCTTTGCTGTTCTGTGGGTGGCAGAAAATGTTTTATTTGGGCTATAATTTCTGAAAGAGTGAAAGTTTATCTGAACCACTGCTAATCACAGGAGAAGCAGACTGGGTGAAGCCGGTAGGAAACAGAGCACATAGATACAGGTGACTCCAAGAATGTTCCAATTTTCCGATCCTGTGGAATAATCTCCCATTTTATATCTGCAGAAGACAAATGAGCAGTGTTTCACTCCAGCTGCGGGAAAAGAGGAACTCACTATCAGATCAGGTGTGTTTTCAAGGGTGGTGAACTTCCAACTGAGAGATTTTATCAGCAAATCTTAACATGCTTTCCCTACAGTGCATTTAAGGAAGAGAGCAGTAATGGGAAGAGAAATTTCTAGGGTAGTCAGCGGAGGCTTAAGAAAGGCGCGTACCCATTCTCCTGGGTACAAATGTCTGCCATCTGAGCCTACAGAAAGGGAGGGATCAGGGTGGCAGAAAGCTAGAACCCTGTGTGCTGTGTCCAGGGAGCTGTTCATCCACTGAGGGAGGTGCCAGTCTCCGCAGGTGTCCTGAGAGCCACTCCAAAGAAGGATGCAGAAAGCAAATCCCAGTTCTCCTAGTTTGTTTGTGTCACCTGGACACCTGCATTCTTGGTATGTTGAGATAACCAAGGATATGCACCTCCTCTAGGGGAGACTGTCCATTAAATCATCCGCAAAAAGTGCCCACGTACCAACTCGTGTTTCAGCAGATGTTTACTGAGCCTCTATTATGTGTGTGTCACTGTTCCGGCTTTGTGACTGTCACAGTGAACAAAGCCTACTTCCCAGAACTTCTGAGCAGCAAGCGATAGAGAATGAAGAACACAAGCTAGTCGGTAACACCTGGTTCCAGATGATGGTAACCGCCATCCTCACTGAACAAGACACGTGCTGATGTGGTGGGTCAGGGAGGGATAGGATGGATCAGTATGATACATGGCATTCAGGGGAGTCTTCTTTGAGGAGGTGATGTTGCACTGAGTCCTGAATGATGAGAGTGAGCTGGCTGGACCCAAATGAAGGGGAACAGCATTCTGTGCAGAGAGAAAAGAGGGAAAAGACTCGGAGGCAGAGGCAGGGCTGACTTGTTTGAGAGACAGAAAGCGCCGTGAGTGGGGGGCGGTGAGTCAGGGGTTGTGTAAGAACTGTATTGCTCTGCACACGCTGGATGATGCAGTTGATCCAAAAACAACCCAAACTAAGGTGAGGAGGTTGTTTTCTTTGGGGGAGTGTGGAGAAACCAGCCTTGACTGAACAGAGAACAGCCTTGACTGAACACCCCTGAGTTCAGGAGTGGGAATGACAGAGAGACACAAAGGATGGGGCCAGGAGGGCTGCAGCCAACGGTGCAAGGAGGACCCTTTACTGGTTTACAGCTCTCTCTCTCTCTCTCTCTCTCTCTTTTTTTTTTTTTGGTACAGATTTTATTTATTAATTTGAGAAAGAGAGTGAGAGAGAGAATGAGAGAAGAGAAGTCAGCGGGAGATGCAGACTAACTGCTGAGCAGGGAGCCTGATGCAGGACTTGATCCCAAGACTCCAGGATCATGACCTGAGGAAGGCAGTTGCTCAACCAACTGAGCCACCCAGCTTTACAGCTCTTTTATGATTCAAGTGCCTACAATCACTGGGGAGTCACCACTATCAAAGCATTAGCAAGTCAATAGAATGATCACCATAACAAACTACCAGTAAGCACGTTTTCTCATTCAGCATAGTTACACTGCATTGTGTCAGATCTCCTCTGGCTTCAGGGTAAATCTGCTCTTCTAGGCTTACTTCTTGCTGTGTGGTGTCCCTGCTTCTGCAGGCGGCGGCTATGGCCCTGCTTTAGGGCTATACCGTGGTGGGGTAGGGCTGCTCTCTGACCCGGCCCTAGGACCACAAGGACCCTGTCAGCTTGCTGTCTGGTCACCATAGGGTCGACAGTGGGAAGGTTGGAGTGTTCAAAGTTGGGCAAAAGATCTCATTAAAGTATGAAAAGATTCAACTGGCTGTGTTGTGGGCATTGAACTCTAACGTGGAAAGAATGGAAGTGGGGACGGAGAAGCATTACTCCCTGTTGCTGCTCTAAAGGTTAACACAACTGTAGTGGCTTAAAACAAGCACAAGTTTATAATCTTGCTTCTTGAAGTCCCACGTCAAAAACCAGCTTTTACTGGACTACATTGAAGGTGTTGGGAAGGGCACCTTCCTTCTGGATGCTCCGGTGGAGGATCTAGCCTTTTCCAAGAGGACACTATGCTCATTCTTTGGCTTGTGACCCTGCCCCACATGTCTATTTCCCCCCCACTCTTTCCATGTTCCTTCTGCTGCTTCTCACTCTGATAGCCCACCTACCTCTTACAAGGACCTTCATGATCTCATCAGGACCATCTGATGATCCATAGTAATAATCTCCCCATCTCAAATCCCTAGCTTAATCATCTGTGAAGTCCCTTTGGCTTCACAAAGCCACATCCACAGGTTCATGATGATCTTACAAGAAGAAGACTTTGTTTCACCTTCTATGATAGACAAGGCTTCATGTCAGATCTTCAAGACCTGAGAGACTGGGTGAATTAGAGGGATTGGGGATATATATTTGTTGGAGCTGCCGAGAATTGTGGATGGATTGGATATGCAAAGATAAAGAAAAATAAGAATAAAGGTGAATTCATAGCAGCAGTTCCCAAATTGGGTTCCAGACTCAGAGACCAAGAAATTAAAAACAATTTTCAGTAGAAGACCATGGGGTCACTTGAGTTGTTCACTTCCATTTCTCATGAAGTTACAGCAGGATTCTCCAGAGGTCATTTGTCCTGAACTGACAAGTCTTACCCCCATGGCCAATGGATATATACTTATACTTTAAAAGTCTACTTATAATTTGTAATATGGTAAATTTATAATATGAAAAACAGTTGGAGGCATAATCTATATATGCAAAAGCTCTTTGAAGTCCTCAATATTTGTTTAAGTGTATAAAGAACTCTTTAGATCAAGATACTTGAAAACTGTGGCATATTCTGTGTAAATGGGAGTGACATCCATGAGGAAAAAGAAGGCCAGCAGAAAACAACTGTGGAAAAGTCAAGAGTTCTGTTCAACATCATGGAGCATATACATTATTTAATATCATGTTCCAAGGGGGCCTCAGACAAATTATTTGCTGGCTATTAAATTTGTCATCCTTATTAATGTAGCTGATAGAAACTTATCTTCCTCTTCTGAGTAGACCTAAGCAAAATTGCCTGGGGAAAATATATAGTGGTTTCCAGCTACAATAGAGTCAGCACTGCTAAATATGCACCTGACTTATGCTGGCTTCCAGAGACAGAGCAAGGAATAAGACAAAAGACCATCATAAACCCTGCACACACAGAACATACAATCTTGGTAGGACCCAGGTGAGGGACATCTGGGCTGCTCAGTCTGCTAAGCCTCTGGCTCTTGAGCTCAGCTCAGGTCTTGATCTCAGAGTTGTGAGTTCCAGCCCCACATTTAGGAAGAAGGAGAAAGAGAAGAAGGGGGAGAAGGAGGAGGAGGGGGAGGGGGAGGGGAGGGGGGAGGGGAAGGAGCAGAAATATATCTGATACATGATGAAGTAAAGTCGCGGTGACTGGCACGTTTCCAGTTGTGTACTATGGACACAGTGATCTAAACTCTGATCTAAAGGAAGCAGGGGATCAACACTCCTTCCAAGAACCCAGCATTCTATAGGACATCTGGGGACATGGGATGACCCAGAGGAAAATCTAAGACAGAAGCAAAATCCATATGAAAAAAACACTTTGCAAAAGATAATTAGGAGTTTGGAATCATCTCTAGATGCTCCAGTACATTGTGACTGATCATCACTGAAGGAATAAGTAGAGGAATTTGACAGTGTAGAGAAGACAGCTTTAGGAACCTCTTAAGGACTAGGACTGGATCTCACTTGGGCTTGAATCAACGTGGCCATGTTTGTGTAAAACCAAACCCAAGTCTTTCTCCTCAATGCGCAGCACACCTATCAGTGAGAGCTGAGGTTTGCAGGAAAGGAAAGGAAAGGAAAGGGTTTATTCCAGAGGCAGACAAGTGAGGAGATAGGAGGGAAAGCTTCAATACAGCCTCACCATTGAGGGAGACACGTTTTCTGTAATCACAGGGGCTGAGACTGCATACATATTGATGAAAGAGAGGGGAACCTTGTGACTATGCATGAGGAAAGATGAGGCATGCACACTGAGTAAACATATACACAACATACCTCCCACGTTCACACTGAGGTGGAAGTAAACACCAGAAGGAGGCAAAATTCAGCCCCTGATGTCAGGAGGTTGTCTTAGGACAAGGAGAAGGGGCTGTGGACATGCGCTGAGAGCCGATATAAACTGGACGGGGTCTGGGGCTGGTTATCTGGGGTGGGAGAGGAATGCAGGGCCTTGCTTGTTCAAAGGCCGCTACCACAACAGTCAGCCTCGAAGCCAGGCTTCTCACTAACCCTGTGGGGCACAGTTCCACAGGTATACAAAATCTATTCAAAATGTGTGTCAAAACGTGTTTATGCTGAAAGAAGATGTATGTGGATTTCAATAACACCTGAATGGTCCCTTTTTATTTTCTAGCTAACAAATGATTATTTTTCATCAGAGAATAAATAAAAAATTAAATCTAACCCCGCCCTAACTGGAACCCAGTCATGCCTAGACAGAGATTTCCTGTTTAACCATAGCTATTCCCTTTCCATGAACATAACAACCAGACATCTAAATAAAGCTTTGTAGAAACTTGTAATAAATCAGTGTTTTTATCAAGTTTCTGCACTTCACTGTATTTTTTTGAAAGTCAGTTTTACATTGGAGTGGTACCTCGATGCAGGAGTGGCAGGAGGGAGCAATCCTCGTTGACACAACATGGACTGTTCCTGAAGCCAGAGGGACACACCGTGCCTTACTGCCTGCTGTGTAATTACCGGATCTCTGTAAGGTGAAGGGTTTTTCAGAGCCGCTCTGGTAAAACGCCGTACTTACTCTCCTTGGCTTTTCATGTAAAGGTCAGCCACAGCCTGCCTGTCGCTCCCGCTGTAGCTCCTGACTGAAGACATCCAGTGCTCCCGTGTGCCTGGAGTTCGGAGTTAACTCCAGAAGGCACCCAGGAACCCCGTGCCTGTGCGCAGCTCTCTCCTAACGTGAGCAATGCAAATCCGTCATCAGCCTGATCTGTAGCAAAGATTACCTCTGATTGAAATACCAAGTAGCGTAGGGGACAGGGAAGATAAATGCAGTCTGGATTTAAATTTCCGTGGGTAGTTTTGAAAGACGACTCCCGCTGACTGAATTTGGAGGTGACTTACTAATGCACCCATGTGTGCACTCCTTCTGCACATGCTGATCAAGACGGAACAATGAGCAAGAAACAGCTCTGGGGATGGCGAAGAGGGTCACAAACAAAGCCGGGAAGGAGGAAAGGAGGTAGAAATCAGTAGCTGTGTAATGAGTCATTTCGTGACGCCTGTGACTAGGGCTAGAAAAGACAAACGTGCCTTCGGAGAGTGAGACCATGGAACATTGGCCCTTGGGGGTGAGACCAACCCCTCTGGGTAGCAACCTACAGGTCCCTCAGCAGATAATGTCCTCGTGGCGCAGCTCATTTCAAGAGGGCCACCCATCTCCGTGGGCTTCACTCAAATTTTGGTTTTATGACTCATTATTTTGCCAGATTCTGTGCTATTTGGAAGATATTTAAAAATATTTATGCATCTGGCTTTATGGGGGTAGATTGGTCCAAATAAAGACCTTGTTGTATTAGCAAAAATAGAAGGGTGTGCTCAAGAAAATAAACAGAGCCAGCATAGCCAGACAAGATCTCACAGGAGGCAGGGCACAGAGATGGGAGTGAAACGACACCGCCTTGCCCCAACTACACGCGAGGGGCCTCACACCTATTTGAGGACTGTCTTCTTCTCCCCGGGGGCTTTGAGTAGCCCTTGAAAGGTTCCATGCCAGTGAATGACAGAATCAGATTTGTATTTTGAAAAGACCATCTTGGGTGCAACGTGCAGAAGATTTTGAAAAGGGGCAGAAGTGTACTGGTCACACCAGGTTGGAAAACCTTGCAGTGGACCTGTTAGAGCGGATGCCAGCTCCCACCACTACAGGGTAACGATGCAGTGAGGGAGAGGAACACACTCCGACGATGTTCTGAATATGAAGTACCTGCAAGTGTCCTAAATACTTATTGTTAGTTTTCATATTATATTCTGGAGATCAGAACAAATGTTTTGCTCTCAGAAGCTTTCCATTTCTTTTTTAAATTATTTATTTACTTATTTACTTATTTTAAGGAGAGAAGGCACACAGCAGGGGGAGGGGCAAAAGGGGAGGGAGAGGGAGAGAGAGAATCTCAAGCAGACTCTGCACTGAGCAGGGAGCCTGGTTTGGGGCTTGATTCCACAACCCTGAGATCACGACCAGAGACGAAATCAAGAGTTGGATGCTTAACCAACGGAGCTACCCAGGCGCTCCCAAACTTTCTATTTTTTTTAGAGCTAAGGCTTTTAATCATTTTAACAATCTTCTAAGAAGAACTAACATGACTCTGTAATTTGAATGTTAATGACAAGATTTCATAAGATTGTGCTTTTGCCTTCTTAAAGTTCAGTTAAAATCAAACTCCCAGATGCAGCAAGAACAAGGAAAGTGCTACATAAAACAATTCTGGCTAACTTAAGAACTTGATACATTTGAATCTCTTCTTGGTGTGCCATTACAACCGGGGTTCCAACATCCGAGAAACAAGATGTTTTCTTCTTGCCTTTATACTCATAAGAAGGGTTGCCCACTATTTCCATCCCTTTGTATTTGTGCATGTTTTTGAATAATTTAAATTATACTCAACTGTTACCAAGATACAGAAAATTAAATCCTACTAGCAAGAAAAATAGATTTAAACTATTAAATTATTTTATTTTTTTAAAAGATTTTATTTATTTATTTATAGACAGAGATCCCAAGTAGGCAGAGAGGCAGGCAGAGAGAGAGGAGGAAGCAGGCTCCCTGCTGAGCAGAGAGCCCGATGCGGGGCTCGATCCCAGGACCCTGGGATCATGACCTGAGCCAAAGGCAGAGGCTTTAACCCACTGAGTCACCCAGGCACCCCTAAACTATTAAATTTTTAAAATGACTTGTAGACATCTGAGTGGAAACTATATTACATCAAGATATCATGACATCATGACAAAGATATTATCTATATCTATCTTTCTAGTCCAAAACCTCTGATATTTGAGCATATGGGTTAGGAAGGCTAAATCTCAGAAGCAGAAATTTTGATTGATTTGGTTAAATACAAATTAAATAGTAATATATCATGGAGCAACATAAATAAAAGGTAAGTGAATGACTAGGGAATATGAATATAACATGACACGACTGGAAAAACAGTGGTAGCTGCAATGTTTACCTGAAATTTAAAAAGGCAAAAATTTGGACAGAAATATCTTAAGTTTATAAACAAATTGATGATATCCAGGAATATGGAAAAACGCTGATTAAATAAAACAATTTCACACCCCCAAATTCACAAAATTTGCATTGGCATTTTAATAATGTTTAAAATGAGCAAAAATAACAGATAATGCAAATACTGATCAAGAAATGTTTTTTTTTTTTAAATTAGGGCACATCTATTGTACAAAATATTACAGAAACACGACCTAAGTAATTTACAATTTTTCCTTATTGTAAATACTTTCATGTAAACATTTCTGTGCATATGGCTTATTTCTGCTATGAATAAATTCCTGCAAATCAGTTTGGTAAATCAACGATTATGCACATATTAAAAGTACCAATTCAATTTAATAAGTTGTTTTTTTGGTAATAAATTTGCTAAATGACACTGCCACAAGCTGCATTAGTGCATTATTACATAACTTATTGAAATGTCATAACTTATGCCAACATTTAATTTTGAAAATATAAATCTTATTTAGTTTCTTTCAACTGAAACCTTTCTTCATGTCATTTTGCTTCTCTTGAATTGTTTTCTTATGATAAAGGTTCAGGAGTAAGATCACTCAGTCAAAGATTAAGTGTGCTATGTCTCTTGCTGTATATCACCATATCGTTGTCCAAAAAAGTTTTAGAACGTTTTTTTCTATCTCAGCATTAACAACATTGGTTGCCAAGTTTTATTATACAAATCAGCTTATTTATAAAAAAAATATTTATATTAAAAATAACATCTAGAAAATTTGAAATATAAATATTAGAAAAATACAAGGAATAATCTTGCTATTTAGAGAAAACCACCCTATTGTTTACATGCTTTCCAGATGGTTTTGTATATGACATGCATGTGGACGTTTGTGTAATTTTTCCTTAACAGTGAAGATTGTCGAGCGCCGATGATAGTGAGCTTTTTAAAACATGTAATGTATTATAAATATTTTCAAATTTATAAATGCTCTCTTATACTTGCAGCATAATATCTCATTAATATTCTACCTGTCTAAGTGTCACATATGTTACTTAACTGACTGTCTGTTTCAGAAAAGGAGCAAACAGTTGTTGTGTGGCATCTACTTACTGATAATCAAAAAACAAAAGTTTTATAAAAGAGAAAAGAATGAGAAAAACTTACTGTATCAAATTAGCGATTTATTATGCAGCCAGTGGAGGCATAAATATTAAGATATGCATCATTGGATGAAACATTTATAATAGAATATTAAATGAAAAAGTAACCTAAACTAATTGCTCATGCATCCTCATTTTATCTATTTGAAGATATGAATGCTTCTGTAATGATAAAAATCTATAAAAATAAATATATATGTATTTTACATTGCATAAATATGAAATTTGTGTTTTTATTTGTAAGATTCCTGCTATTTTGGGTTTAAGTACTATCAAGTTTCAGAAATCTTCACAATTACTTAATAATCTTCATTTTTAGGTGTAAATATTGAAGCACTAAAGTTAAGGAATTTCTTCATGGTCTAAACGAAAGTACAAAGTTTAAGGCAAATATTTGAAAGGTATAGAAGTGCCTTTTTAAAAAATAAACAAACATCAAACTAAGAAAGCACAGCAAAGAAAATCATCAGCAAAATGAAAAGGCAACCTGCTGAACAGGAGGACATATTTGCAAGCATGTATCTATGGGGCTAGTCTCAAAAATATATAAAGAACTTCTACCACTTAATAGCACAAAAAAAGAAAGAAAGAAAAGAAAAGAAAAAAGAAAGGAAAAGAAAAATCCAAGTAAAAAATGAGCAAAGAATCTGAATAGACATATTTTTTTTCCAAAGAAGACATACAGATGGTCAATATGTACATGAAAAATGCTCAATGTCATTAATCATTGGATAAATGTAAATCAAAACCATGATGAGATATTACCTTACTCCTGTTAGAATGGCTATTACCCAAACAAGAAATAACAAGTGTTGGTGAGGACGTGGAGAATAGGGAACCCTTGTGTTCTGTCGGTCGGAATGTAAATTGGAATAATCATTATGGCAAATGCTATGGAAGTTCCTAAAAAAAAAAAAATCACAGCATTATGGGTAAAATAAAGAACATCATTTACCACCAAAACAACAATGACAACAACAACAAAACATAGAACTATGATATAATCCAGCAGTTACCTTTCTGGGTATTTATCCAATGAAAAGGGAAACACTGACTCCAAAAAAGATATGCACCCCTGAGTTCATTGTGGTATTCAAGACCTGGAACAGTCCAGACATGGAAACATCCTAATTGTCCATCAAGGGATAAATTGATAAATTGTGGTATACAGTGGGGTATTATTCAGGCGTTAAAAAAAGTAATCTTGCCATTTAGGGGCATTACATGTAGAGAAGTCAGTCAGACAAAGAAAGACAAATGCCCTACGGTCTCACTTATACGTGAAATTTAAAGCAAAAACAACAAAGAATATGCAGAAAGGACTCGAGCGAGGGGTGGGTAAATGGATGAAAGGGGCCAAAGGATACAAACTTCCACATAAAAGAAGTCAGTCATTGAGATATAATGCTGACTATAGGTAATAAGACTGTATTACGTATTTGAAATTTGCTAAGGTACAGATTCAAAGAGGCACATGCACAGTGTAGCAGCATTATTAACAAATAGACAAACTATGGAAAGAGCCCAAATGTCCATCAACTGAAGAACAGGTAAAGAAGATGTGGAATGTATATATATATATATATATATATATATATATATATATATATAATGGAATATATGTATATATATATAATGGAATATATATATATATATATATATGGAATATAATGGAATATTATTCAACCATCACAAAGAATAAAATCTGCTGTTTACAACGATGTGAATGTAGCTAGTGTGTCTTATGCTAAGCAAAATAAGTCAGTCAGAGAAAGACAAACACTACTTGATCTCACTCATATGTGGAATTTAAGAAACAAAACAGGTGACCATATGGGAAGGGGAAAAAGAGAGAGAGAGAAGGCAAAAGAGGAAAGCACACCGTAAGGGACTCTTAATTATAGAGAACAGACTGAGGATTGATGGAGGGCGGTGGGTGGGGGATGGGGTGATGGTGATGGGGATTAATGGGTAAATGGAATTAATGGGGTTAATGGGTGATGGGTGATCACTTGCGGTGAACACTGGGGTGCAATATGTAAGGGATGAGTCACTAAATTCTACACCTAAAACCAATTTTATCATATATGTTAACTAACTAGAATTTAAATAAGAACTTTAAAAAAAGAAAGTTGCTAAAAGAGTAGACATTAAAAGTCCTCATCACAAGAAAAATAATCATGACTGTACGCTGATGGATGTTAACTAGACTTATTATTATGACCATTTCAACAGAGACAAATATTGAATCATTATGTTGTATCTAAAATGAACAATGTTATTGTGTGAAATTTTGGTTTAACAAAGATTGTAAATAATTACCTAGAAAATGTAGTATATTCTGCCCAAATAAATAGCTTTAAAATTGTTCTCTAATAACATCTTTCGGGGCACCTGGGTGGCTCAGTGGGTTGAGCCGCTGCCTTCGGCTCAGGTCATGATCTCAGGGTCCTGGGATCGAGTCCCGCATCGGGCTCTCTGCTCAGCAGGGAGCCTGCTTCCTCCTCTCTCTCTGCCTGCCTCTCTGCCTACTTGTGATCTCTCTCTGTCAAATAAATAAATAAAATCTTTAAAAAAAAAAAATAACATCTTTCACTTTTTTACAACCGCTATGCTATATGCCTTGAAATTGCATTATATTTGGAGCTTATTAAAAACCTTGTCTTGAGGCAATTTAAACTGTTACCAGTATTGTAGACTCTGGCTCAGTTCTAGAGTACTTCAGACGAAGAACACCTGAGCTCTATAGCTTCTGATGGGCTTCAGACATGACTTTGGCATGCAGAATTTTGGAACCAGAAACCATAAGTTATTCAAAAAGTAGAATGATGTCCTACCTACAATGTGAAAGGAAGTCTGAACATGCTAGAAATTCCTAAACCAGAAGTCATGTTCTTCATTTGAAAGCTATTACTGTATTTCTGAAACCAATACCAAAAAAAAAAAAAAATGCTTTCTCTAACAATTTATTATACATAAATATTGCATGGTTACAAATATATCTCTCTGCTTCATGGCCTCTCAACTGTTAAAAAACATTTTCAGATTGATAATCCAAGTTTTTGTTCTTCAGTTGTTTTGAAATTCTTTGCATAAAATCACTCAATTAAATTTATTAACAATTGCATAGCACTAAGTGCAATATTCACTAATTGAAATAAAATCTCCATTGTATTACATTCAGACTCACACCCTGAGTAGAATAACATATACTCTGAGATGGGACAAATAAGTGGAAGACAGTGTGAGTCAGTGTAACTTTCTTGGTCCATCTCCTGAAAGTTGCTATGACTTGAGACCACGTTTGTCCATGTGAAGTATGGAAGTGACTTGAAGAAGTCACTTCCTTCTTCATGGTCATCTTCAGGATTAACCAGAGGCAATTTCAAAGTTCTACTCACCATGAAAGCATTAAGTATTATAACTGAAATAAATATCAACTACATCATGAGCTACTTTGCCAACACATCCTAAGTAGTATAGCACAAGTGGGTAAGGTAACAGTAAATTGTCCTTTGACATTCCAGCCCATTAAAACTATGTACAATGGTAAGTGGACATGTACTGGAACTCTCCTGAAGAAGTCATTGACAGCAATGATTAATAGCTATGGAATATTTTAAATTAAATTTAATTATATACTCATCATACATTTTTCAATTTAAATAAATTATTTAGGATGCATCCCCAAGAATTATAATATAAACCTTAAAATTGAGAGTATGTTAGATTTCTGACATATTTGATGAAGAAACATAATCAGTATCAAAATCTCACCACAGAGAGAGTGAGATCAGGGAACACTTCATTCCACACCGTGGAAGCTCAAGGCTAGCCCACATTCTTACTGCAGTGGAATGTTCATGTTCCCCTTCCTAAGTATGTCATACTTAGTTTTCTCTGTAGTCAGTCCATTTCCTAACGTGGAAAATAGAAGGTCAGAATTCATTTTTCATTTGACATAAGACATTATATTTCTTGAAGTCAGGTCTCCATAATTGAAAAACGAGAACGCCAAAGTGTCAGACAGCAGATTACATTTTTCTTTTTCAAGGGAAGACTCAATTTTTTTTTTTCATGAAATCTGAGAGTTGGAATAAGCTCAGATGTCATCTAATTGTGAAATTAGTGTTTAAATGTTCTTTGATAATAGCCATTCAGACTACGATTGTGCCTTTCAAGGCTGGGTACCGGCACCTCCTGGAGCGCTTCACTGCACAAAGTAGAGGTGTTGTTAGGGCTTTGGAGACTCACTTGGAATTGGAGGGTGGCTGATAAGTCTTTAATTAGGATCTCAGGTTTACATAAGACAACACCTTGATGAGGACTAATTAATTACGTGGGAAAGCTTTTGTATCTTTTACATGTACTAGGTTAAAACAAATGAAGCACATGGCTCAGCCCCTATCTACCATGGATTTGACATTGTGTGAGTAGGTAACTCAGGTACCATACATTTGCTAGAACAGACAGTAATGCACAAAGAAGCATCACATGCTGCAATGCAGCCAGTACCGTGAATTTGTTAATGGGCTAGATATTTCAAACCCAACCTCCACTGCATCCCCATATCATAGAAGCTCCAAAAGTCATGCTTGCTTATCATGCTTTGTAAAGGGAACTCATTCTAGGGATTCAGGAAGCACTTTGAATTGTCTAATAAAATAAACTGAACTTAATGAGTCTTTTCTTCTCTTCTTGATTTGAATACAGAAGCAATATTTAGAGCTGAGGCAACCATTTTGTAACCGTTACATGGGGGATATGGGGAAGCAGAGGAAGCAACAAAATGTGAACTCAGACTCTTTTTTCTTTAAGAATTTATTTATTTATTTGACAGACACAGATCACCAGTAGGCAGAGAGGCAGGCAGAGAGAGCAGGGGGCGGCGGGGAGCAGGCTCCCTGCTGAGCAGAGAGCCAGACATGGGGCTCGATCCCAGGACCCTGGAGTCATGGCCTGAGCCAAAGGCAGAGGCTTTAACCCATTGAGCCACCCAGGCACCCCTGAACTCAGACTCTTGAAAGAAGGTGGACATGAAGCCTCTGTCAAGCCACTGTTACTTTCTGTTACTTCCAGCTGCATGAACTCTGTTGCACACACATACCGATAATAACATCTCTGGTTTGTTAGACTCTGTGAAGGATCATTTGGGTTAATAAAATCAAATATGTGTGGGGTGTCCTATATACAAGAAATCAAATCAATGCCTGATGAGTACAGGATAGTTTCTCTGCCATTTTTCATTATTTTATTTATAAAAGTATAGTTTATGTGAAGTAAAATGTGAAACTCTTACATTCAGCTCTAGGAAATATATATCCACTATCTGCATAAATATGTACAATTTTTCTGTTGCTCCAAACAATCCTTTCATACTGTTCTGTTGCTTTAAAAAAACAAACAAACAAACAAACAACCCCTCCCCCTCCAAAGCAATCATTTATATTACTTTCATCGCTGACTTTTTACAATTTAAGGTTTGAATTTTGTTATACTAGACAAAATGTCACGCACATGAATGAATTATACAATAGTAGTACATTGAGTATAAAGAACCCCTCTTTTCCTATCACCCTTTTAAGTTCTAGTCACATTGCCCAGAGTGTTAGTCCTTTTTACTGCTCCTGCTTGTGTTTTTCTATGGTTTCTTTCTTAACTGCAATAAAGAGCTTATATTAAACCTCCAATTGAATTAGCATTCATTGTTTCGCAATAGAAACAATGAACTTACTAACTATATTATGTATTCATCCCCTCTTATCAATGTTATTATATTGCTGAAGTTCCTCTATTTTTTTCTTTAACATTTTAAATATTCTTTTTAAAACTTCATATTTCCCAATATTGATAATTGCAGAAATATCAGCATCCTTAACTTCTCTTTGATTTTTCTTCCTCTTTTCATTATTCTATCTTTTAAAAGGCATATTTGTTTTCATGTGGTGAAAGTTAGCATTTAGAGTTATCCTTGGAACCATGGGTAAGTATTATGTTCTGTCCATAGATTAAATCTTGAAATTGAAAACCCAGAAGTCAGGATTTATATGTAGATGCTTATATACAATTTTCTGAATCCCAGGACACATATTATGCTAGAATTATGTCTCATCTCCCCTAATCATTAAAAAATATTCCTAGTGGAGAGGTCAATGTTTGAATTCATATTTTTGTTTGTTTGTTTGTTTCAATAAACATTTTTGTTACTTTATTTTCTCCTGGAGTTACTAATTTCCTTTAGTTTTTCTTACAAGAGTTGCCTTTCTTATAATCACTTTTTAAGTTATTTCAATCCTTTGAAAACTTTTAGAATTTATTGAAATCAGCTTTGTAGTCTAATATGAAACCATTTTTAGAAAGTGTTCTGAGTCTACTTGACAAGACTTTGTATTCTGCAATTTTAGGATGCAATATTATATATGACTATTAGAACATATTTGTTAAAGAACTCTTACGAATATCTGTGTGTTAATTCCACCAATTACTAACATAAATACTTTAAAAATCTTCCACTATTAAATTTGTGCTTGTAATTCAGACATTTTCTGGTTTTATTTTTTTCAAGTTATATTAGAATCATATAATTTAAGAGTAATTATATTTTCTAGTAAATTGACCATTTTGTCATTTTTAATTTTTTATTTATTTTTATTCCTCATGATATTTCTTGCTTGCCTTAAAGTCCACTTTGAAAGACAAAATACTAAAAGTATTAGTTTTTGCATAGTATATGCTATTTTTTCACTTTAACTCCAATCTGTCTGTGTCCTTCTTTTTAAGATTTCTCTTTTTCTTTAACCCCTGACCTTGGCAAGGACAATGGATTTATCTCTTAAGGAGGTATATGTTTGATTTTGTAAATCCAGTACAACATTCCTGTCTCTCTTTGGATTCTCTCTTCTAAATCATTCTAGACAAGCTCTGGCCCTCTTTCAGCCTTAAGTGGAACTCATTGTGGAGTTCTAGGTTTAGTCGACCAATGAAGAGCTACATCCTGTTGAATGAAGTAATGTGATGAACCTAGAACCTCTTGCATGTGTGCCCATATAGATGAATTCATCCATATCTCGTGTCATCTTCCTGTCTTCTTGGGCTAACATTTGTAAAATCTGAATGTCTTCCTTGGGTGTCATGTTATTGGCTGGTATCTTCTTAAGTCATCTGTACAGGGGAGGTTACCCCAGGACTTTCAGACACAGAGGGTCAGCCACTTTCATTGACAAGGAAGACACAGAATGACATTACTATGCAATGTTATCAGTTTTATCAGGTTCAAACACATGTCTCTATTCTAAATTTTAGAATCCCATTCTTTCTCAAAGGATGCTCCGCCATTCACAGAAGAAAGTTGGCAAGACTGAATTTAACATCATTGCATTTCAGTTACCCACATTATTAGATTTTTTTTGTTTAGCAACATTAGCCATTTGGGTAGAGTAAATAAGGGATTCTATCAGGGGCTGTGATGGGAGATTCTGGCTCGCAGCCCTTGACTCAAGCTGATACTTCAAAACCCGAGTTTGTGATTTTCTGTTTGCAATCGCCCTCATCCGTTTAGAAGAACCCTCCCCACACTGCTTACACGCGTCGCTCCTGCCATAACAGTCAAGTGCAGCAGCCATTTCGGGTCCCAGGGGATGTGCTAGAGCTGTCACTTCATCACAATTGACCTTAGATGTTAACATGATTAATTATGATGCCAAGGTGCACTGTAGATTACTAGCCTCCCATTTCCCAAAGAGTACTCAAGAAGCACTCAAGCTTCAGAGTATGGCCAAACCAATTCCAAAATTCTTTCTTTATGGTCCATCTCATGGAAGAGTCCCCAGTGCTTATTCTATATTAGTTAGGATCCGGTAAAGAGAAAGAAACTACCCAGTAATTTAAACTTGGAAAGCTCAAAGAATTATTAACATGGAATTGACTTAACAGGGAATCATCCAGTATGCACAGGAATGGAAGAAATAAGTTGTAATCACCATATCTAAGCATGAGAGGACACCCAAAATGAGATTGCCTCCACCATGGCTGAGATCCAGACCACATTGAGAGGGTGGAATCATAGATAACTGATGCTGGACAAGTTCTCCAGGTGCTGCTTAAGGGACCCTGAAGATCTGTCTCTGGAAACCTGGGGATCCATCCATAAAAGATTCTAAGCCCAGAAACTCACTGAAAACTGCCCTGAAGGTGCTGAAGGAGGTATCCAAGGGAAGTCATGAAGACATTGACATTATCCTGGAAAGGATGTGCCAGGAGGTCACCAGGAAGTAACCCACCTCAACACTTACAGCAAAGCTGGAGGAGGACCTATTCTGGGGGCAGATGGCTACAAGAGGTGTCTTGCTGGTAGCAAGGGGCTATAGAGCTGTGCAGGATGATACTAGGAGAAGCTGCCATCAGAAGACACCAGGAGGTCTTGCTGGCTTGCCAGTGCCAAAGAAAACTCCCCGCAAACTGCAGGAGCCTGACCTAGGAATCCCCAGAACTAGAAAGAGAAAAGCTGTTCTTCCTGCTGTGTCTACAGCAAGTCCACTGATGAAGCTTAACATCTGTAAGCTGGCAAGTGAAAAATCTTTAGAGAACTCAGCTCTGTATTTGCAAAGCTTGCAATGAATAATGTATTTGGAGTTGGAAATTATTTTGATCATTGTCCCAACTGAGGAGAAGAGAGAGTCACAGAAAAAGTTAGAAATTAAAGATAATATAAAGATAAATTAAAAGGGCCCACTGAATAGGCAGGATAAAGACAAAGCAACTCCTCAAATTCACACCCACACCCCCCCCACACACACAGATGTGGGCACACACAAACACATGGACATGCATACGTGTGCACCCATGTGCACGGATTTATACAGGAACATGCCTGGACACACTATACTAAAAATTTTTAAGCACTAGGGATTTTTAACATACTTTATATTCTACAAAGATAAAACTAGGGATTACCTATCAATAGATAGCAGTCAGATTACCAACAGACTTCTTGTTATTAAGAACGGATATGAAATAGAATAGAGAAATATCTTTAAAATGTACAAGAAAATAACACTGAATCAGCACTCCTATCTATTTTGAACTATCATTCAAGTGTGATACTAATATAATACTTTCAGACATGTAAGGATAAAGAAATCTTGTTTTCCATAGATTAAAAAAAATCTCTGAAAGATAAATTTTTGTAAGAAAAGTAAGTGAATCAGGAAGAATAAAGGAAGCACCAGTGATAGGAAAGAAAATAATAAAGCAAATTATTAAGTCTAAAAGTTGAAAGTAAAAATTAATAAGTTATAATCTTGATCATCTTGATTATCTTAGAAGAGGCAAGGAAAGACCCTAGAAAGTGTTCAGCTATGTCTATTGATCAACTCCAGTTAATGCTAGATATTTAAAATTTTAAGCAAATGCTGAAGTTTTCAGAATAACTACCAAAAAATTTAAGTAAATTGTATAATGATAAATGCAAAATATTGGACCACTGAAAAGTTGACAACTCCAACAATTATGGGAAGAGAAGCAAGCAAATACTAAAACACGATACACAGAAAACCTACAGCAGAAATAACTACAAACATGTAACCAATAACAGTAAAGGGGACTAGATTAAAGTTATGTGTTAAAGACAGAATTCCAGAAAATCTTCTCAAATGAAGCATACCAAAATAGCAATGATGTAAGAATCTCTAAATAAAGGAATGCAAAGGATCATAAGCAAATGCTTGAAGATTAACAATGTAATAGTCAATAAAATATAATTCAAAGTGAAAATTGTTTTAAAGTGAAGGAGATTTACTTTGCTGAAAGAAACAATTCTTCAAGATGATTTATTTAACAATCATAAATTTTCTGTACATAAAATACAGCTTTGATTAATGTCAAACAAAAACTGGTAGAGATCAAGGATAAAATGAATTTCTTAGTCACAATACAAATTTATAGCACGGACCTTTCAGAAATTAGCCGATCATGCAAGGGAAAAAGACGCAAATACAGAAGACATGCTATGACGGAGAAACCTTATACATATATCTGTAAGAAGGCAGATAGAGGAGCAGAAACACTTAAGGCTATTATTTTGTAACATATAACATATAAATAACGTTTTTATATTTTAAAATCTTCATTTGTTACACAAGCATGAACTCTAAAATTTAATAGCAAAAGCTGGAAAGAATAAGGTAACCAAACACACACACACACACACACACACACACACACAGCGTATGTAACCATACACACACATAGCTTTTGACAAAATCAAGCGGTGTTTAGATGGTTCAATTTACATACCAGGTCTTTTGATTTCTCATACTAATTTATGTAAATATTTATTTATGATGACGTACCAAGATTAAAAAACTCCCTATCTAGTGTGTGTGTGTGTGTGTGTGTGTGTGTGAGATGCCTAAGCATGATTTATTTTATTTATTATTAATTTTTATTTATTTTTGTTAACATATAATGCATTATTTGCCCCAGGGGTATAGGTCTGTGAATCGTCAGGCTTACACACTTCACAGCGCTCACCATAGCACATACCCTCCCCAGTGTCCATCACCCAGCCACCTATCCCTCCCTTCCAACCCCCAGCAACCCTCAGTTTGTTTCCTGAGATTAAGAGTCTCTTAAAGGTTTGTCTCCCTCCCTGGTTCCATCTTGTTTCATTTTTTCCCTCCTTACGCCCCAGGACCCTCCACCCTGCCCCTCAAATTCCTCATATCAGAGAGCTCATATAATAACTGTCTTTCACTGATGCCGAAGCATGATTTAAAAGCAACCTGGTGACTTGAAGACGCAATCAAGTTTAAGCACCAGTAGAGTGTTCCCAAGTGTAAGCACTGCTATACACAGCGTCCCACTTGCCTAAGAATTTCAAAATTCAGGTTCTAGCCCTTGGTGTGCCACTATATTAAAAATGAAATCACATCCTTGGGCTCCTGGGTGGTTCT
This sequence comes from Mustela nivalis, assembly GCF_964662115.1. Classification (NCBI taxonomy): domain Eukaryota; kingdom Metazoa; phylum Chordata; class Mammalia; order Carnivora; family Mustelidae; genus Mustela; species Mustela nivalis. The sequence continues at coordinate 6,405,736 of NC_139024.1, read as the reverse complement.
GATGGTTAAGCGTCTGCCTTCTGCTCAGGTTGTGACCCCAGGATGCTGGGATGGAGTCCCACATCAGGCTCTCTGTTCAGTGGGGAGACTTTTTCCCTCTCACTCTCCCTCTGTGCTCTCTTTCTCTCACTGTCTCTCAAATAAATAAATAAATAAAATATTTTTTAAAGAATGAAATCACATGACTTCCCTCCCGCAGTGTCTAATTATGTAGATCTGGGATAACTGTAACTGGCGGAGCTGTCTTACACATCTAACTGGGACTCCGATGTGGAATCACACAAAAGCACTTGGAAGATCATAAGGCCATCCCAGTGATACTGGGGCAGCTCTCCGGACTCCCCCACCAGCAGGTGCCCAGTTCTTGGCGAAGCCGCTAGAAAGAATTCAAGCATGGGTCAGAGTAAAGTATAGCGGGAACCGCTTTCTTGCATTGGAATCACACCTTCTCAAGGTGTGAGAGCAGGTGAGCTCAGGGCCCTTGGCCTTTGGGATTCTAGCTTTTAAGGGACAGTGGTTAGCAAAGGGGGTGGAATATTCATTCCTTGCGGTGGGGATTTCCTGGAGCAGGGGTACCGGGTGTTTCGTCCTCTCCTTATGAGGTCAGGGGGTTCCTGTCAGGGCACCCTGAGTGGGGAGATCTCAGGATGGTAAGGTGGTGCAAGGCAGGAACACTGTGAACTTGGCCCTACTTTGCTGGTCATCTCCAGCCTGTCTGGCTTGATGTGGCTCCTGCGGGTTTGTTTTGGAGTGCGGCCAGGACCAGCGTCTGGCTTCCTCTTTGCTGGCCTCCGGGCATCCTGTTCCAACCTAACTAATTGCCTCCTCTCACACAGGTTTGTTGCATTTCTACCAACTAATCCGATTTTACGGCCTAATTTAAACAAGAGAATTGCCTTAGAAAGAATTCTCCCCTAAATTGTTCACACATTTTAACACAAAGAAAACAAGGAGATAGGATGAATATTTTTCCTAATCAATTTATAATTAAATTACAGATAAACTTAACATGATATGTTAATGAAACAGTAAATAGCTGAAACTGCTGCTACGTCATTAGCTCAGACTTTCTCCAGGTGGAAATTTTTCCCCGTGTGTAACCAAACATAACCTTCTAAGAAAGAGAAGGGCAGCCTGGCTTTCTTTAGTCTGTAGACATGAGTGTTGGCTCGCAGATTCTTAGAACTTACTCCACATTTCAAATTGCTTTTCCAACCCCTGAGCGTAGGTCTCTAGCAAGGCCTGTGGGAAAGCAGGCACACATCTCAGTCTATGACCTAGGAGAGGCTCCTCCTCCCTTCCCAAGGCACTGCTGCTTTCTCCAGAATCACCCGCACACACCCCCGTTCCGATGACAAATATGTTATCACTCCAAAAGTAGTTTGAAATTTCCAGCTTTGGGATCAGGTGATATAAACACACTACAACCATGCATTTTTTAGAAGTCCAATGAAGGAAAGTGTTCTGAGGCTTCTGAACTGTCATAGTTTTGAGGTTTTAAAAAAATACACACATACATATATATGTGTATATGTATATATAGCAAGCGAGAGAGAGGCAACAGTCTTGCTCCTGTTGGCTTCCCACGATCGCCCCCTCACTCATTGTGGCTCGGAGGCACGGAGATGCTGGGAGGTGGCAGAGCTGACCTCCACCTCATTATACCAGATCAGCTTTCGGCTTCTCCTGAGATTGAGTTCTGGGCAAGTTGCTTTCCCACTTGGATTTATGTCCATGTTCTCATAGGACAAGCATAGTTTATGATCACACTCAAATATACATAGCGTTATTACACTGAAACTATGATTGAACATGGTCATACACATAAGAAAATCATGCTGTCTTAATAATCACCAAAGTACAAATGACCTGCAATGTTTATTTTCTTGTGCATGTGTTAGACTGCAAAAGTCCAGTTTCAAAGTGCCCTTTAAAATTTGGTGCAAAGCTGGCCTTTCTTTGTCTGAGTTTTATCATATTTTCTATATATTAGAAAACTCATCTTTTTACCTGTATGATCTTGATACCCTGTGTCCACTTCAAATAAGCCTCCTATTAATCTACTAATCTATGCACCTCATCTTAGATGCAAAAATTGGCCATAAACTTCTTTTTGAGAAAGCAAAATCATTTTCCATAGTGTGTTACAAGAAACAGCTATGGCAGACTGGAAAGATACTTTGAAGTTGTCTCTGCTTTCAAAAGTCAGGGCTTTTTTATAAAATATCACTTCCCATGGGGAGCAGGGAAGACTGGCCATGTCAGTGGCCAGATGCATCATAAAATTTGAAATATATGCAGCTCTAGGGACATCATGGGCAAATCTCCTTACCATAGAATATAAGAACCATTACCAGAACCCCTGCTTATTTCATACTTTCTCTGAGCCAGGATCTGTGCAAAACCTTTTATGTGATACACACACACACACATGCATACATGTATTACACACATACATGTATAATGCATACATGTATTACACACACACATACATACATACTTATCTAATTTGATCTGATTGTAGGTGGAAAGAGCACTTTACACTTGATAGTCTTGGGACAGAGTCAGGTTAATGCATTTATCCAAAGGTACACCAGTGTAAGTCATGGAGTTGAGATTAACATATTCGCCTGGAATCTCTAAATTGCCCCTTAAATAAGGACAAATGACTTTGACTATACGTGCAGATTCCAAAATTTGCACACTGAAGTTTCAGTTCTTTATCACTTCTGGAGTTCAGAGTTCATGGGGTTCACGGGGCATGAAGTAGTGTGAGAGGTATCTCTGTGACATGTAAGAAAAGAAGCAGTTTGAAGGTGTCATGGATGAGGGCAGCTCAAGTTGTATTTGTCTTAGTCCCTTCTAGTTAGGAGACTGTCACTCTGTCTTACACAATCATGATGGTTATATCTCCCTATAAATTATGCCGCCTTCTCATATTATGAAAATGTGGTCTTCTTTTATAATCACCTTGATCACAGATTCTGATTATGTATAATACATGATTCCAATTTTATGTGCACAAAAATATGTTTGTATCTCCAGCTTAACTGTTTATTAAAATGTAGGTAATCTTTGAGATGTAGAGTCAATTCTGTTCTAATTTTGTTTATGGTTTCCATCTCAGTATTGTCATCAAGACATATGTGGTGAACCTGGTTCACAATTAGCACAGAGGCACTGGAGGCCATGCTAACAGGACATGCAGTATAAGATTCCTGCACTATTTGAACTCATAATCTGCCATTCCCTGTACTGATATACATTTTTTTTCCCAGAATTCACTACCTGAATGGAAAAGCCACTATGATAAATGTGCGTGCACAGATTAGGGGAATTTCCAGGCAAAAGAAAGCCTTGGTGGGAAGACATACAGTGAATCACACTCATGTTTCCACTTTTGTTTTGATAAGAACACAGCTTGTTCTCCCAATGTTGAGACATGTGCATCATCAATAATGTCTTTTTCACACTATTAAAATAAAATAATTTCTAAAATAGTGAAATAGTCTCTTATGAAAGCAGAAGTGTGAACAGGTCTGGCAAACTCAACACAGCAAAAAAAAAAAAAAAAAAAAAAGAAGAAGAAGAAAAAGAAAGAGGAGGAGGAGGAGAAGCGAATGCTGGAAAGTCATGCGGATCCAATGCGTATATCACCATAGTCCATGTAGGGGACCTCTACGCATGAAAGCAAATTAATGAATTATATGAGTGTTGTGGATTCTAGAAAGCCTCAAGATGTAATAACTAGAAAAACACTTTTGCTGTGGAGTGGTAGCCACAATCAGCATGGATATCATTCGAGACCATATTGATTCAAGGGCAAACATTGATCATTGTGAAAGATCTGATGAATAGAAAAGGAGATGATTTGGTAAAACAATTGTATTTCACGCAAATCTGGGATGTGTGGAGAAATTTTAAAACTGTGCAAAATGGATAATTGGAAGATCATTCGTAATGAATTTGCAGTCATCTCCTTCAGTGAATTGCAGTAATCAATTGACAAAATGATTTTACTGTGCAGCCGAGTCTTAATCTGAATTAAATTGGGTGTTTTTGTAAACAAATGCTATCTAGTACATTCTTTTCAAAACAAAACAAAAAAAAAACCGAAGATCGAGGACATGAAGCATTCTCTAGCAGAATATGTTTAGGTAGCAATGATGGGATGATGTTTAAGTGGAACAGTTTCTTCAACCATCAATCCAAAAACCGAAAACCTACAGCTAGTCTTGGTGCTTCCCACATCCACCTTCCACCAGTGGAACTAGGGAATCACCAATGACTTCTAGCCATTGTATATGTCTGTTGGTGCTGTTGTCTGCTGTAATACTCTGAAGAAGATTACACTTTTTTATGACAGATTTATAGAAAATATTTGACACAAAGAAAATGAGTTTATCAATTTTGAAAAAAAAATGTTTAACTGTAAAAAGAATATGGAATTAACTGGATCTCACTTTTTTCCTGACTCTCAAACTTCTGAGGATGTAAGGGACAAGAAGCAAACAGTCTTGTAAAGTTTGGTTTCTTGAAGTGGACAGTGAAAATTTGAGCATTATATAACAAAGAATTTACTCTCAAGTAGTTCTTCAAACTTAGTGTCTTATCATTGTTCAAAAATAGGAAAAAGGAGGATCACAAATACTCATTGGGGTAATTATTACTCTAAATCCTTTTTATTTTATTTTTAAGACAAAATTTTTGATTAACAATTATTTAGATGTCAGAGATTTTTGGTCATATTAGAGAAAAAAAAACACTTGTGCTCTTGTATGAGGAAGGAATAAATTGTTCTTCTTATTTAAATTAACCTATTGCAGACTTCTACTATCTAAAAAGTCATTATACAGCAGATATTTGGGAATAGACCAGATTCAGATAAGAGACATCATTATATTCCATTTTAATAATATAAATTCATTTCAACAACCACTCAGCCCAGTTTTTCAAAAACTGTCTTTGAATGTAGGGAAATCAGTAACAGTTATGTGGGAAATAGAAGTTGAAAGCTAAATTTATTTAATTTCAGGTTTCTTATGGTTTCTACAGAAGCAGTTACTAAGACAGAGAAATATGAAGTGACTGATCCAAGTCCACACATTTAATAAGGACCAGGATGGGAATGGAATTTAGATTAGTTGATCCTTGTCTAGTACCGTTCACAGTCAGTTCCTGGGGACATCTTACCTAACTGAAGAGAAAGTACATTACAACTACTAACGGATACTGCTGCTCTTAATAATTGTAGAGAAGACCTGTTGAAGTCAATGCCTCTGGAAGTCTTTGAAGTCTGCAGTGTGGTTATAAGCTATGTTTTGAGAGGAGCTAGATAAGATGTAGACATTAACATTTTCAGTTGTCAGCCTAAGAGAATGAGGTTACCCTAATCTCAAAATTGAGTGCCCACTTGAGACCCAGGGAGTCATTGAGGCCGTGTGTCCGTCAGCAGCAAGATCAGAGAAGTGTGCTCATGTTAGGGTTCACACAATAGACATGTAAATGAAACAATGTCTCCTTAGCTGCTTAGTTACATTTATTTGGATGGAGTTTACAGGTTTCTAGGACAGACTGTTTAATGAAGTTTTCACAGACAAGTGATAACAAAGAACCATTACTTTAACATTAAAGATTTTGAAGATATTTGTCAATTACTTAGGATAATGATTCTTTTTTATTCCCAGATAGTTACTTTGAACCTGTGCTCCTTTTGGGATGATTATTGGTATCTCGTTTCTTATCAGAAGCCTATCACTTCCTCTGATCTCTCTGAAATGTCTTGTGCCATTTAGATAATGTTTGAAATAGATGAATACAAATCTATATCCTTGGTCGGTGATTTCAAGAATTGACTTCTTTAGATTACATAGTTCATGGTAGCACCATTTTAGAAAAAAACATTAGAAAAGTAGTGCATGGACATTTACAGCATTAAAAAAAAAACAAAAAACAAAGAGAAATGTGAAGTAAATACACACACACACACACACACACACAGAAAAGTGTCCCTTTCCCATTAATCTCACATCACAGTGGTAATTCCAAGCAAATACTTCGTGTCTATTTTCTGAACTTTATGTCATTCTATCCATTCAACATGGTGTACATAAGGGAGGTAGCTATTGTCCTGCAGCCTGTTGTTATTGCTGCTGTTTTGGAGGGAGGCCTGAGAGTGTGCATTAGTACCTATAGGTGTATGCTTATATAGAACTCTTAAATTTTCTTAAGAGATCATTGTGCCACATTTTGACTTACATTTCCCACAGCTGCATTTTCTTTTCTATTGACATCTGGGCTTTGGTCACTTTAATTTCATTGTTCTCTATGTAGTATCAATATAGAAAATCTTTAAATTCTACTTGAGTAGCTGGGAACCTATGACTATGTCAATACACAAAATTGCAGAGCCACATATATTCCCACTCCCAGTTCTCAGTGCAATCATCACAGGAGGGTTACATGAATGCCACCTCACAATGGTTTTACAAGAAAAGACATCTCATCTGAAATCTAGAGGACTCGAGTTCTGAGCCCTATCATTAAATTCTCTTTGTGAGCTTAGGCCTTGATTATTGCATGTGTAAATTAAGGGTATTGGACTAGATGATCCCTAAAATTATATTATTCTATGATTGTGTTTCACCGAGCTACTCATTAATTTTCTCTTTTTTTTTTTTTTGGCAGATGGGTCTCTGTAGTGCCAGATTGGGTATAATTTTCTTTACTAAGACACTCTGATTGTTGAGCAAGGATATAATATTATGTATTGAAATAGATAAACTTATTCAAAAATACTTTTATAGTAGAGATTTAGATTTATTAACTTTAAATTCAGAATGGTCTATTTTTGTAGCAGTGTTTGGTGTATAGAATAGACTCTGTACAAACCTAACTCTTCCTAGAAGTAAGGTTAACAAAGCTTCTTAAATATAGCATTTAATCTCGTCAGACTCAAAGCTTGTCCTACCATCTTCCGTGATCCTCTGTGATTATTCTGTTTGCTGGCTAGGACTTCATTCCCATCAGTGCTCTGGTTACTCTCTGTAAAACAAGAATTCACTTTGTAAGTTGAACTTAACTTACTGATTTGGAAAGAGGCTATATTATAGAAATTGTTCTTAAATCAACAGGCATTACTCAATCACTCATTATCTATATATTGCAGGTGTTTTTCAGTGAATTAAGCAGTGAGTTACAAAAGATAAATTCTCAATTGTTTTATTACTTACAGAAAGCATTTCTAGATTTCCCTTCAAAATATGACAGAATCTGGATAAATTAAAAAATGAAAAGTATGAGTTATAGGTCTCTTTTCAGACCTTTGGAACAGAACAGAGACAACTTTATCTGCTACTGTTATTCCTTATCCAATTATCTACTGTGCCAGCTGGTAATTCCCAGTAGTCAAGAATCAATGCACTGCATTTTTCCAGATATCATTTCAGCTGCTCCCAGAATAGAATGCATGATATATTAGCTAAGAAATGTTGTATAAAGAAATTAATGATAAACACAACAGTTTAGGAAAAGTGTTGGTACTGGTTTGATCAGAACAATATTAATTTTTAAATAAAAGTAATGCAATCTAGCAAACTCAAATCAAATTTGTCCTATGTGATAAACCCTTTGGTAAGCACCATGGTTGGGGAAAAAAAATGAATAGAACATCATCCAGCCACAAAAGAGATTATAGTCAAGTAGGCAGAATAAATCTTGTACACACAGAAATATGAGATAGTATGTTGCAATTCTATATAAAAGGCACTTATAGAAATACTTGGTAACAGACAAAGGTGAAGCCTTCTGATGCCACATTCTGTCAGATGCCTGTAATTTAAACTATTATGTAGGAAAGTGTTAGATATGTTTCAAATAATCCCTAGTGAAAGAGAAACTTAAACACACCTCCTGCTCAGGTTATTAAGTATTGAGTGCTATGTCTTTGACAGCACAGCATCAGTACAGATGCTGTCTTTGAACATCAGTAACCTGAATAGAAGTATTAGGGAACAACTTTTTCCTGGAAAATGATCATTGAGAATTATCTCTTGTAATTGCACTGCCCCCCAAAATGAAAATAAGTGATAAATTGGGATGTTCTATATTTAGTTGCTTCTCTGTACTATTAAAATTCAGTGTGTTTTATAGCACAAAAGGGAGGGAAAGAAATAAAAATAAACATTGTCAAAGGATAAAAACATCAATAGTACAAGACCCAGAAATAAAAATTAAAAAAAATATTAAAACCATCAGGCAGAAAAAATGACTATGTTTAAATTAAAAAAAAAAAAACTAATTGAGAAGCTGAACAACATTCATGAAAAAGAGATTTTTGTATTTTTTTTTTAATATTTTATTTATTTATTTGACAGACAGAGATCCCAAGTAGGCAGAGATGCCGGCAGAGAGAGAGGAGGAAGCAGGCTCCCTGCCGAGCAGAGAGCCCAATGCAGGGCCTGATCCCAGGACCCTGGGATCATAATGGTCCCCAAATACACCCACTCCCTATTCCCCAGAACTATGAATAACACCTTGTAGAGCTAAAGTCGTTCAGCTGAAGATCTTGAGTTGAAGAGACTAACCAGATCATCCAGATGGGCTCCAGTAATCACAAGGGTGCTTTTCAGAAGGAAGCAGGAGTAGTCAAAGTCAGAGGGAAACGCAGTGCAATGAGGATGCAGACACTAGAGTGATGAGCCGGGAGCCAGCCGAGAGCAAACAGGTGCCAGGATCTCTGGAAGCTTGATGGAGTAAGGAAGCTATTCTCTCCTGGAGAAACAACCCCTCTGCTGACACCTTGATTTTAGCCTCTGAGGACTCATTTCCGACTTCCTATCTTTAGACCTGCAGAAGAATAAATGTGTGTCATTTGAAGCCACTAAGTTTATGGTAATCTGTCACATCAGCCATCGGAATCGATACAAGCAGCCACGAGGCACATTTTGAGTAGAGCACAATCTATATGTTGATTGTGATGGGATAACATGATGGAAAACATTTGTGAATACTTGTTAAACTGAGCACCTAAAAAAGGGGAATTTTGTTTTATGAAATAACATCATATATCTAGCTTCAAAAAGACAGAACATGGGGCACCTGGGTGGCTCAGTGGGGTAAAGCCTCTGCCTTCAGCTCAGGTCATGATCCCAGAGTCCTGAGATCGAGCCCCACATCCAGCTCTTTGCTTCACAGGGAGCCTGCTTCCTCCACTCTCTCTCTCTGCCTGCCTCTCTGACTACTAGTGATCTCTGTCAAATTAATAAATAAAATCTTTAAAAAAAAAGAACATGTCAGTTATAATCATATGGCAGCTAAAGTGTCTGTATTAATAGTGAACTAACTAGACTTCTGAACAAGGGATATTTTGGGGAACAGAGGGCTGTTTTCAGTTATAAAATCATCAATTTACATAAAAAGTGTATAAATCTTAAAGTATATAAACGTAACAAAATGCTTAACAGTATATGACATGAAGCAAAATCTAATAGACCTGGTAAGAAAAATAAGTAAATTCACAATAAATTTGAGGCATTCAATATACGTTAATAGTTAAAAAAAAAACAAGAAAGAAATCAGGAAATATATACAATGTTCAGAGAAAATTATCAACAAGCCTGATTTAATTTATGTATGTAAGATTTCCCATACAATGTATAATGGTGTAGCCAATTTTTGAGGGCACATGGAACATTCACCAATACAGACTATGCTGCACAATAAGACAGGTAAAAGCACTGACATTCTTCCGAAAATATTCTCTGACCACAACACAATTGAGTTAGGTTGTCAATAACAAGTATATTTGGAAAATTCTCAAATATTTGAAAATTATTTTTAAAAATAGCAACCCTTCCAAATAAGCCATGAGACAAAAAGAAGTGATAAGAAAAATTAGAACATCTTAGAAATGTATGAAATATAATCCACCATACCAAACACTTGGGATAGAGCTGAAGATGTGCTTCTATCTTTCAGGTTAATTTACTGACTTACAAACTATGTAAGAATGAAAAAAAGAAACGTTACTTAAAAGCAATGATCTAATCTTCCACATTTAGAGACTAGGTAGAACAGCAAATTAAACCTAAAGTAGAGACTTAGGTTAAAACAAAAATAACAACAGAAAATACTGAAGTGGTACATGGACCATTAACAGAGTAAGCTGATGAAACTAAAAATGGATTCTTATATCATACCAATATAGAAATAAAACTCTAGCAAGAATGATCGAGAGTAGTGCTCTTGGGTGACACAGTTGGTTAAGCTTCTGCCTTTGGCTTAGGTCATGCTCCCAGGGTCCTGGAATGGAACTTGGCTTCAGGCTCCCAGCTCAGTGGGGAGTCTGCTTCTTCTCCCTCTCCCTCTGCTGCTCTCTCTCACTCTCAAATAAATATATGAAATATTTTTAAAAAAGAATGATTAACAGTAAAAATGAGAAAAAATACCAATATTACAAATAAGAAATAAATCAAATAACTTATTCATTAACAGAGTAATAAGAATTAACTAATAGAATAACCAGAGAATATTATAGCCATTAATGGAAAAATAAAATAATATTTTTTAAAACTTTATGCAAAAATTTGAGAACTCAGTGAAATAGACAAATATCTTGAAAATTGTTTATGAGAAAAACTCAAGAAAATTATAAAAAATAAAAAATTAATTTTAAAAAATTTTATTTTGTAAAAAAAAAAAAGAGAGAAAAAATAAATATCCTTATATTTATTTACAACACTAAAATGAGCATCAAAAACCTTCCTATAAGGAAAACTACAGACCCCTATGGCTTCCCTGAGTTTTCTATCAAATACTTAAGGTTCTACAAAAAATCTTTGAGAGAATAGAGGACTTACCACACCAATGTTTAACATCAAAATTACTCTAAAATTAAACTACAATATTTTCTCTAAAGCCATAAATATATAGTAACAATGCAAAAGGAAAAGTACAGACCCATATTTTCATAAATACAGACTTTAAAACCATTAGTAAGATAGAAGAAAATTGATTTCTGCTATACATTAAAATGGTATTGTATCATGACCAAGTTCAGCTGAGACAAGAAATGCAATGTTGAATTAATATTCAGAAATCAATATAATTAACCGTACCAGCCCAATAAAAGAAAAATCATAAAATCATCTCAAATTGTGTGGAAAAGAACATTTGGTCAATCCAATGTCTGTTCATATTTAAATGTTTTAGTAAACTAAGAGTAGTAAGCAACATTTACAACCTGGCAAAGCGGAGCTGCCAATAAACAAACAAAACTCCCTATGCTACCCATCAGGAGCAAGGTAGGAATGATTGCTTTCATCACTTTTATTTGACTGTGCTCCAGAAATTCTAGAAAATAAAATAAGGCAAGGAAACAAAAAGGAATCATAATTGTAAAGAAAATAAATCTTTATTTATGGATGATGTAATCTTTTACATAATAAATTTTAGGAATCTACAAAAATGATTATTAGAATAAGTAAACTTAGAAGGATTGCAAGATGCAAGGTATATATTCAATAATTGAATGTATTTCTATAAATTAGCAATAAGCACTTTAAAAATAAAAATTTAAAAATACAATTTAAAACAGCTACAAAATCATAAAATATTCAGGGAAGGTTTTAATGATACAAATGGGCTGCCTGTACACTGAAAACGGACTCCTAGGAGAAATTCAAGAGCCCTAAAAAGATGTGTATGTATACCATGTTCATGATCAGAAACCCTCAATATTGTTAAGGAGTTTTAATTTCTTTTGTTCAGTGCAATCTCAATCACAACTCCATAACCCATTTGTGGAAATTACCAAAACTTTTCTAAAAGTTATATGGAAGGAAAAAAAAAAAAAATCTAGAATATATAAAGCATTAAAGAATACTAATGAAATTGAACAATTTACATTGCTGGAATTTTAGTTTTTCTATAAAACTGTAATCAAGACATTGTAAACACCCATGGGGTGATGGAAAAGAATAGTCTAGAAGTACACCCACGTATACATGGTCAGTAGGTTTTTTAAAGGACTTTTTAAGAAAGAAATTGGAGAGAAAGCTAGAGAGATTTCCCATATATACCTCTACCCTCAGACAGCAGCCCCCACCATCAACATCTCTGACAGAGTGATACATTTGTGACAACTGATGAACCTACATTGACACATCATTATCACCTAAAGTCCACAGTTTAAATTAGTGTTCACTCTTGCTGCTGTACATTTTATGGGTCTGGATAAACATATGATATGCATACCTCATTATGGTAGTATACAGAGCATTTTCACTGCCCTAAAAATCATTTATGCTGTGCCTATCCATCCTTCCTCTGACTCCTCACACCCCACGAATTCCTGGTAACTGCTGATCTTTTTACTGTCTTCCATAGTTTTGCCTTTTCCGGATTGTCACATAGTTGGACTAACACAATATGTAGCCTTTACAGGCTGACTTCTTTCATTTAGTAATATGCAAGTTTCCTCTGTGTTTGTTCATGGCTTGAGAGCTCACTTATTTTTAGTGCTGAATAATATTCCATTGTCACAATGTGCCACACCTTCTTTATCCATTCACATTAACAGATCTTTGAACAAAGTATCAATCTAATTCAATGGGTAAGTGTAGCAGTCTTTTCAACAAACAGTGCTGCATCAGCTGGAAATCTTTGTAAGAAAAAATATAAACTCCATTTCTTTAGTAAGCTTATCCAACCCAGAGAACTCTAAATATAAAGACAGTAGAATCTATATTGCAGAGGGATGGAGAAGTAGGATAATTAAGGAGGGATGAAACGAGACAAAAGCCACCTGAAATACAAACTCTATCCTTGATACCTCGAAGGAAGTTGAATACAGCACTAAACTTTACCTCTGGCATTAAAATTAAATATTCAACCTCAAAGTCCTGCTCCCACATCTAATTACTATTAGCAAAACAATATGGATTAGAAGATGGGATTTTGGTAAACTCTCTTAACTGGATTTCCCCTCACCCATGACTATTTTAGCCATTGCTATTGTGCCTCTACAACTCTTCCATATCTGGAGTCTATTCAGCAGAGGCAAACCACCAGTCAAAGCATTCATTTTTAGCTTCCCTGATCTTCACCACCTTCTTCTGGATATGAGCTGAACACCAAAATCTTGGTATGGACTAAAGAGTACCAAGAACAGAAGGGCAATCTCCAGACATGGTATTGGTGTCCTTGGTAAGTTTGCACTGGCCATTTTAAGAGACCTTTGGTTCTCGTCATTCAATATTACTTTTAAAAGAACTTTGAGGGGGCACCTGGGTAGCTCAGTGGGTTAAGCCTCTGCCTTTAGCTCAGGTCATGATCTCAGGGTCCTGGGATCGAGCCCTGCATCAGGCTCTCTGCTCAGCGGGGATCCTGCTTCCCCCTCTCTCTCTCTGCCTGCCTCTCTGCATACTTGTGATCTCTCTTTCTCTGTCAAGTAGATAAATGAATAAAGTCTTCAAAAAACAAAAAAAAGAAATAAAAGAACTTTCAGGTTTTTGTTTTGAAGCCAAGATACCCACCATCAATTATTTTTTCTCTTAGTTTGGAATCTATACTCTTTGGATATAATTTTTGACCAGCTATTTTAACTCTGTATATGTATATATTAATATATACACTTAAGTTCATAACTATATATATACACACACATATATACATATACATTTCAATACGGTATATAAGACATTATAAGGCATGATGCTGAACAGCTTAGTAAAATTAAGATAAACCATATCAGCTACAGTAGGGAACTGTGTAAGTCATATAAATGATCCATGCCCCAAACACTAAGTCTTGCGATAGTTGTTGCGGGATTTCCATAGTGAATTTTATATTACAAATAATAATAGTGTTTCTCCTTGCCTGGCTTCTGGAAAATGTGGATAGTTTCCTTCACTTGTTATGGAACATTCCAAAGATATGGAAATTTTCTAGTGAGATAACTTAAAATGAACTAAAATTCATCTGTGTTCAGTTATATGCATGTTAGACAAATACAGAAAGGAGATCTTGTTTTGGTTTTAATTTTGTTACGAAATTAAAGTAGTTGTCTCTAACACTGCCCAAAGAGGTGTTAATTGTTGTGTGATAAAACTTTTAACTAGTTTTGGGGCAGCTGGGTGGCTCGGTTGGTTAAACAACTGTCTTCACCTCAGTTCATGATCCTGGAGTCCTGAGACCAAGTGCATCAGGCTCCCTGCTCAGCAGGGAGTCTGCTTCTCCCTCTGACCTTCTCCCCTCTCGTGCTTTCTCTCTCACTCTCTCAAATAAATAAAAAATCTTTAAAAACAAAAAACGAAAAAATAAAAACAAAAACCCTTTTTTTTTTAAAAAAAGATTTTATTTATTTATTTGACAGAGATCACAAGTAGGTGGAGAAGCAGGCAGAGGGAGAGGAGAAAACAGGCTCCCCGCTGAGCAGAAAGCCCGACGCGGGGCTCCAACCCAGGACCCCAGGATCACGACCCCAGCCGAAGACAGAGGCTTTAACACACTGAGCCACCCAGGCGCCCCCCCCCCCCCGCCCAAAAAAACACTTTCAACTAGTTTTACTCTTGCTTTGCTCCTTGCTCCAAATTCTTGTTCTATTATTTCAAACTGAGTTTGGATCTCAAGTCATCATTCCTAAGGTTCGCTGGAGAGTATCAGCCAGTTGGCTTTCTGGGAAAATCAGTGTGATTGTCATAGCTGAAGCTAGGAAAAGAGTTGGCAAGAAGAGACCACCCATGGGCTGAGGATGGAAGCCACTCAATGAAGTAAAACTGAAACACGGTCCCTGGGGAGACAGTTCCCTCTTTCTATGGAGTCTCCATTATGCCATCAGATAGTGTATGACATGACTGGCAGCTGCCCCAGATTCAACTATTTTCTGAAAAATAGTACTGCCACAAAGTAAAGCACATACAGTAGAATGTGATATTTGCAGTTGGTATTTGACTTTTCCTCCTCTTATTCTATGTGTCAGATTGAATCATTCTCTGGTACTTTGCAAGTAGAGTAACCAAGACTGATAGATCTTACTAGCCTGTAGGGTTGACATCATGTCATATTAATACTGGTTCTTACCACCACTTGAACAACTATGGTTTTTCCCAGAAGGTTTTATATATACAATTTTATACTCCGGGGTCAACTTTATTTTTAAATAGAAATCCAAAGTCCCTTGCTTCAAGTAAATTGCTCTGCATATTCTTGAGTACTAAGCCTGATTTGGGAGGATTTTATTCATCAGCTACATTCTTAACCTTAAGAATCTGGAACTGTACTGTCCAATATGGTAGCCACTATCTACCTGTGATACTTAAATTTAAATTAGTTAAATTAAGGGTGCTTGTGCAGCTCCGTCAATTAAGCATCTGTTTTTGGCTGAGGTCATGATCTTGAGGTCCTGGGATGGAGGCCCACATTGGGCTCTCTGCTCAGCAGGGAGTCTGCTTCTCCCTCTCCCTCCGTGTGTTCTCTCTCTCTCTGAAATAAATAATGTTTAAAAATATTTCTAAAAATCTTAAAATAAAAAAATAGTTAAATTTAAGTAAATATTAAGATTCAGTTTCTCTCATCGACAAAACTGAAAGCCAGCCTAGTGAAAGGGAGAAGATATTTGCA
Source organism: Mustela nivalis (assembly GCF_964662115.1). Classification (NCBI taxonomy): domain Eukaryota; kingdom Metazoa; phylum Chordata; class Mammalia; order Carnivora; family Mustelidae; genus Mustela; species Mustela nivalis. Next base: position 6,390,115 of record NC_139024.1, on the reverse strand, counting down.
AATGACATAGCCAATAAATGGTTAGATTTCAAAATATATAAAGAACTTACAAAACTCAATACCCCAAAAACAAATTATCCAATTAAAAAATGAGAAGAAGACATGAATAGACATTTTTCCAAAGAAGACATAGACAGCCAACAGACATGTAAAAAGATGCTCACCATCATTTATCATCAGGGAAATGCAAATCAAAACTATAATGAGATGTCACCTCACCCCTGTCAGAATGGCTAAACCAGTAACAGAAGGAACACCAGGTGCTGGGAGAATGTGGAGAAAAAGGAACCCTCAGTGGGAATGCAAACTAGTGCAGCCACTCTGGAAAAGAGTATGACAGTTCCTCAAAATTTAAAAATGGATCTACCCTACAATCCAGCAATCATTCTATTATGTATTTTCCCAAAAAATATAAAAATACTAACTCAAAGGGATGCAGGCATCCTGATGTTTAGAGAAGCATTATCTACAGTAGCTAAATTATGGAAGTAGTCCGAGTGTTCATCAATTGATGAATGGATAAAGAAGATGTGCTATATAAATATAATGGAATATTACACAGCCATAAAAAGAATGGAATCTTGCCATTTGTAAGGATATGGATAGAACTAGAGTGTACGGTGCTAAGCAAAATAAGTCAGAGAGAGACAAATACCATATGATTTCACTCATATACGGAATTTAAGAAAAAAAGAAAGAGAGAGAGAGGCAAACCAGAAAACAGACTCTTGACTACAGAGAATATATAGACAGTGACCAGAGGGGAGGAAGGTAGGCAGAAAGATGAAATACATGATAGGAATGAAGGCGTGCGCTTGTGATGTGCACCACGTTTTGTATAGAAGTAATGAATCACTATGTTGTACACCTGAAACTAATACTATACTGTATATTAACTGACCTGAATTTAAATAAAAACTTTTAAAAATTTCAGTTTCTTAGTTGTATTAGCCACATGTGAATAGTGGCTACCTTACTGAATATAATATTTATATCACCACAAAAATTTCACGTGGAGAGCACAGGTCTAGCATCTTAATATGTAGGAATTCATGGGTCAAATTCCCATCTTATTATTTATTTTAATTGTACATTAGTTGTACTTAACTTTGCCACTGGGAATCTAGTCCCCCCTTTCTTACCCCTATCATCTGCATAATGTAGTGAGAAGGTTTGGATGTGGAAGAACCAATTCAATTCACTATCTCCTTTCTGAAAATGTCTCTTAAGATGTCTGAGCACCACTTTTCTCTAAGGAATTAATGTTATCTGTACTGCCCACCTCCCAGGACTCTTGGGATACCTCAAATATGCTGACTTCTAAGTAAAGAGGATCAGCGATGAGGAAGATTAAGTTAGAAACAGGTGGACATGACTCACATCTACAGGGCTAGCTGGAGTATTGATCCCCAGGGCAGTTCTTCAGAAGTACATGACCTCCCAGCTGGAACCAGGGAGCTTTATTTGGCTTGTTACAGAATTTGATTTTCAAGACATCTGATGCTTTTCACTGAACAGATATCTTCAAGCAGAAGAACTATGGCATGGTGCTCTTCCATGAGTCATCTGCTCAGAGTGGACCCCATGCAATATCTAGATACAAGGAAAAGAGCCATCCCAGAATGCTGGCGTCATGGTCAAGTGGACAGCTCGAAGCAAGGCTCCCAGTTTGGGGTTAATCAGCAGGTATCGGTCAGACGTCCAGGCACATTAATATTCAGAACAAAGATAATAGCCACACAACATCCAGGAGTGGGTAGGACAGGAGACTACAGTTCTGGACACGTGTAGTTTGAAACATTACTCGGGCACATCAGGTAGTGGTTTTCAAACTGCAAAATGGGCTTATGCTCTACCAAGTGTGAATTTGGACCTGATAAAATCCTACCAGATTGGGTCAGGTTGCTCAAAGACAGGGCTGAGCTTAAAATACAAGAGAATAAGGCGAGTAGATTTCTGTCTATAGACAGATGGGAGCATGGGTAGCAAAGAAAATATGCGTACCCAGAGAAACACTAAAGATACAAACTGCTTCTTGATATTGTTTCTTAAATTCCAACCCAAGTGTAATCTGAGGAGCTCTGTTGCCTTTCTGAGCCCTGGGAAGCAGCAGAGCCCCAGAGCACAGAGCAGGGCCAATGCTGAGGTGTGACTCCCAGCTCTGGGTACGTCCTGACTGTAACCTCAGATAAGTCTTCTTTTCTTCCGGGGACTCAATTCACTCAGCAGTACAATGAGGACCATAATTACAGTTCCTACACTGTAGGATTGTGAAGAATTCAAGTTCTATCGAAAACGTTTAGAAGAGTATATGGTTTGGTTCTGTGGACTGCATTTTCCCCCTAAAATACAGCGTTATCTATTCATTCATTCGGTGAGGTTTTACCATGCAGAGGGCACTGCATGAGACACTGACTCTATCTTGTTAATGAAAACAGACAGAAGACACTCAAGCAGCTTAGATAAGCAAGGAAAATAGGACTTCTACAGATCTGTGAAACATATGGGCTCTTTAAGGCAAAAGTAATTATAGTCTATCTTGCTAAATTTTACCCAGGAACAAACAAACAAACAAACAAGACTAGCAAGAACATTTTTCCAAATAGATAATAATGCAGAGTCATGTTGGATTATTTTTTTTTCCCTTTGGTTATTCTTTTGCAAGTTTTTCCTTGATTCTTACTCTTTTACAAATTTTTCTGCTTTAGAGATGAGACTTTGCTCAAATTCAGGAGAAAGTGGAGAGGCAAAAAATCTCAGCAATATCATGGACAAATAGCATAGGTGTGGACCTATAATTGTCATTTTTCTTCAGCACATTAAAATGCAGATAGTCTATCCCATAACATTTTAATTTCTTTTTTCAAGAACAGAATATATCTATAGTTACTGATAGCAAATGATTAATTCATAACAAATATTGGTGTATAAGTGTTAAGTTCGTTGTAAGAATGGGGAGGGGCTTGAAGCGGAGGGAAGAGCCACGAGTAAGGCCTGGCTTGGGAGAGAGAGCGCCTGGCAAATTCCAGGATTTGTTTAGATGCAGTAAGCTGTGGTGTCACTGAGGCTGAGCAGGTGTTCAAAAAGAGACCAAGGTCCAGGTGGGTGAGATAGTGGAGATCTGCATTGGTATCAAGCAACTTATCTGATTCTTGTGGGTGATTGAGGTATCTTGGTCTAAAAAGCAGAGGTCATGTGACAACCCCAGTAGATAAAGGAAATAAGAGGGTAAGTCACAACTACTATTACAATGACACTTGATACTATGCCAGGAAGCTTGGACTTCTTTCCAAAAGCAGTAGGTTGCCGTAGAAGATTTTTAAGAAAACAAATCACACAAAGAAACCTATAGCTTAGAAAAAAGTGTTCATATGAATGTAGACACTAGGGTGGAATTTGTAGGCTCCACTGGGATAATATCGAAGCAGCCCAGATAAAAGTCGTTCAGAGCTTAGATTAGCAGAGTGGCAATGGAAGTGGACAGAGGGAGCATCTGTCTGTTGGGATACGACAGATTGGCTTTAACTGACTTCAACCAGGGGGGAACACATTTAAAAATACTGAGCAGTATATAATTGAAGTGATATTACATTTTATTAGTGGGAAACTCTTTAGTCATCCTCACAAGAAAGGCATTGAAATATATTTGCATCGATCACAAAAAAAATTATTTATTTATTTATTTATTTGTCAGGGAGAGAGAGTGAGCACAGGCAGACAGAATGGCAGGCAGAAGCAGAGGGAGAAGCAGGCTCCCTGCTGAGCAAGGAACCCGATGTGGGACTGGATCCCAGGACGCCGGGATCATGACCTGAGCCGAAGGCAGCTGCTTAACCAACTGAGCCACCCAGGCGTCCCAAGAAATTTCTTTTTTGTTCAAAGAAAAGTCCCTAGGGAATTTTTTCCTAAAATAATTTCCCAGAAAAATTAACTATATTTGTAGATTTTTGCATTCACACACAAACATGTATCCATATATATATCATCTCGGTCAAAAATCTTTTAGATTTCTAAATAAAGATATAACAGGACTTTTCAGGGTTTATAATCTGCTAATGTGTTCTATGCATATTCCTCTAAAAAAGGGGAGATTTATAATGTTTTCTAAATATTTTTTTGAGCCCCCAAACCCCTTGTATCATAGTGATCTGTAACACAGACCTTGAGACATACTTCAGTAGCACTCATTCAGGATAATCGATGTTTTTTGTGTATATGTGAACTACGATTAGTATTGAAACATTTCACAGAAATGTACAATGAGTCTCTTAGTAAATAATCAATTTAATAAATATGTATTTCATACCTATTCCCCTATTATTTTGAATATTGATTTATTAGCTTTGGGTACAGCAGTAAGAAAACAAACTCGCGATATGACAAATCTCTGAGAAATTTAGTTGGCTGTTAATCAACCGCCGTTTCTATTCTTCAAGCCCAAACTGGATCTGGATCGTTACCATAAGGTGATTCTCAATCAGTGAAGCAAGGAAAAGTATTTCTTTAAAACATCGAAAACAGAAGTTAGAGGTAATTTGGATTGGAGAATGGAGGGCTTTCTAGTGATAAAAATTATGGAATATTATGTGAAAGAAAGGAATACACCATATACAATAGTTTCAAAATTCTGAATGTGAACAGCATTTTCCAGCTGAAAACACAAATAACTGAAAAGTATTTTCAGGAAAAGAGTGAAGTGATTCCCTTCCTAACACGTAATGTTGATATGGAGGAAGTTGCCTGAGCCCGAGTCGTCACACGGGGAAACAAACACGAAGAAACGCAGGGGAAGGTGATCGAGGCTCAGTCTCACTCCTTAGGAGTATGTACAACGAAACAGCAAGGGTCCAGGGAAACGCACAATATTGGAGAAGTATAATTTGGGAATATATTTCAAGAATTAGGAAACCGTGCTCTACTCTGATGCAGTCATCTTGTCACACGAGGATGTGCCACCTGTTCCTGGGCCGTGTCCTTTCTCCTTTGCCCCACGAGACTACCCCCCAGGCCCCGGTTCAAACGCGCAGGCGGCCAGCGCTCAGAGGCTGCACTTCCCCGTCGCCGAGGGCCTGTGCCCATTGGATGGACATGGACATGGTCTACGAGCGTTAGGGGCACCTTCTCAGGGATCGGAGATCGTGTCCTTCCCTCTTTCGATGCGGTGCGAGGACAAGCGCATCTGGACACAGGGGAGGACCCGAGGAGGAAGCGGGGCCCGCAGAGCTGCCCCAGGGCCTCGGAGCTGCAGGCTCGCGCCGGCCCCGGCACCCGAGAAATGTACCTGCACGTCGTTTGGGCCTGTGCGTGAGCACCCTAACACGACACTACAGAAGGGTATATTGTAAGGAAAAACTAATTCTACTCTTTTAAATTAAAATAAAAAATATCGACGATAGCATTAATGTAATAACAAAAGTTTTGAGGGAAACGGAGTGAGATAATAAGATATTTTAAAAGTACATTGTTTCCACAGAATAAATACCGAACAGCTGAGATTTTAAAGTTTGAAAATTAATAATATAGCTAAATACTCAACATAATATTAAGTGAAAAATCCAAATAAAACTATGTATGGAGTACGATGTGTATTTTCTAAAATAACGATACATACACATTACAAACCATGTACAGGATTGTAAGCGAACACACCAAAATAGTAAAAGAGATTAGGGGTGGGCGATGGGATTGCGGGGACCCTTCATCTCCCTGATCCCTGCATTCCTTCCTGTCTTCTCTATGACTTTCTTTAGAGGGTTTGTATGTGTTTGATGTCATTTTTTATGGCCTTTTCCTATAACTTATAGTTAATAAAATGCAGAAAAAATACTAGGCAGCCATCAAAAGAAACGAAATCTTGCCATTGGCGACAACATGGATGGAACTAGAGCGTATCATGCTTAGTGAAATAAGTCAAGCAGAGAAAGACAACTATCATATGATCTCCCTGATATGAGGAAGTGGTGATGCAACATGGGGGCTTAAGTGGGTAGGAGAAGAATCAATGAAACAAGATGGGATTGGGAGGGAGACAAACCATAAGTGACTCTTAATCTCACAAAACAAACTGAGGGTTGCTGGGGGGAGGGGGTTTGGGAGAAGGGGGTGGGATTATGGACATTGGGGAGGGTATGTGCTTGGGTGAGTGCTGTGAAGTGTGTAAACCTGGCGATTCACAGACCTGTACCCCTGGGGATAAAAATATATGTTTATAAAAAATAAAAAAAGAAAAAAAAAAAAGAAACTAGAAAAAGAAGAGCAAATTAAGGTTGAAGCAGAAGAAAGGAGATAATAAAATTAGACAGTAATCAATGAAACAAAAATTAGAATACAAAAGAAAAACTAATGAAACTGAAAGATTAAAAAAATTATAAAAAATAAAAAATTAAAAAAAAATGCAGAAAAAAAAAAATAATACGCTTAAGAGCTGGACCCAGGGCACCCGCCAGGACATGTCAGGCATTTCCCCTTGCGGCAAAGCAGCCCCACGGGCCAGGCTCGGACGGGCAGGGGGAGGTGGACGCCCAGAAACGCGGTCCTGGGAAAGGCGTGCGGACCCCTGCCAGGCCCGCAGTGGGGTTCCTGCTTCTCCACCTCGTGCTCAGACCGGTCTCCCTCCCCGCTCAGGTCCGACGGCTCCGCACTGCCTGGTAGTCCCGGCCGGTCAGCGCGGGGGAGAAACCCCGGAGTCTGTGGGTTCGTTTCCCAGTGGACACGCTGAGCTGGGGCCGCTCCGCCGACCCCCAGCGCGGCTCCTGGGGGCGCCGGCGGCCAGCCCGGCGGAGGAGGCACCGCAGCTGCGGGTCCGGGCGCGCAGCTCCTTGGCCTCCCGCGTGGGCCTCCGCAGAGCAGGTGCTTGGGAGACGCTGAGCTGCTGGGTCGGTCCCTGCCAGGCCTGGGGCAAGTTTCAAGTGAAGGGGCCTGACTGTGGGGACAGGGCGGTCTCCTTCAAATGAAAGTCGCTTCTCCTTACGAAATTGTGCAGCCGGAGTGACTCTGCGGGAGGAGAAAGGGCCATCGAGGCAGCAGCCTTTGTGGGATCTTGGGAATGAGTCCTGGGGAGGGTCGTAAAATGGACCTGACCAAACAGTAAGGAAGGCTGGCTTGGTTACTCTGGTTTATTCATATGATGTGACTTTCTAACCCCCTAAATGTTTCAAGTTCGGATAAACGCTTGTTCTGCATCGAATGTGCTGGGTAAGAGAGAGTTAATTAATGCAAGCAGGGAGAGCCAGGCTGCTGACAGCTTTAATACTTATGGGTCCGTTAAGTCAGTGAAAGAATTTCTGAGAAAAATCCCATCTAAGGCAGCATTCGTTACTAAATTACCTAAAAATAGAGTTTCTTAGATTAAAAATGGGGCTATGTCCATGACATCTGGCTGCATGCAGAGAAAAATAAAGACTAAAAGTAGAGTGAAAGAGAAAACATTATTTTCCCTAAGCGATTGCTGTGACAGAAAGAGCTTAAAAGCCACATCAAAACCGTCCTGGTGACTGTGATCAGCTCTCCCCTAATTGCTGCATGGAAGGGCGCATATTTTTAGAATTAATATTCATAAGTTCAGATATTGATAACCTTGCTGGGCACTTCAAGAGCCTTTTGGCCTCTGGCACAGAATGTCCGTGTGTGTGTGGATCTGCTGTGAAGTGTGTCACGAGTGATTTGTCGTTATAAACACGGATACTTGGGAATGACTGATGTAAGCTCTTACACGCTGGAGCAGATTTCGGATTTTGAGATAATCTCACAGACATTCCGAAGAGCTTCCCGGAATGGGAGGAAACAGGTGGAGTCCGTGCCTTGGGGGCCTGGCCCTGGCCTGGAGGATGTGGCCTGCCTCTAGGCCTCCTCCCAGGGCCCCGATGGAAGATTAGAAGCTGTTTCTACCCTTGATTGATTTATCTGGATGTGGATTGTTTTCACATTATTTTCCCTGCACTTCTCTGCAGTGACAGTACGGGAAGCCTCTCCGCGATGGGAGACTCTTACATCTCACCCATTTAATATCAGTCGAGGGCACATGGAGACCCCCTGAAGGAAAGTCTCTCATTGCTGACATTCACGGGACACACAGAGATTTACTGACTGTCTAGGGTGTGTCATCCAATCTGCTAGGCCCTGGATATCTTTCATCTTTTGCCAAATGAATAATTTTCAGCCACTTGAATCACTTGTTTTGTCACGCAGACCGACATAAAGATGCAAACAACCAAGGGAACAACAACAAACCAAAAAATTACCCAGACTGTATTTGTAGAAATTCTGGTAAGTATCAGAAAGGGACAAGACAGCCTGGACACTGCTGAGTGGTTTGGGCAGCTTTTCTGGGGGGCGACACTTCCTCAGGGGCGATGTTGGGTAGGAATTGAAAACACAAATCTGGAATAATCAACATGTAAATGATACTGGAAAGTCATGTGGGCCAGTCGGACCACCAAGAGATGAAGCATTGAAAATAGCAGAAAAACGGGTCCATGGGCAAAACTCTATGAAATGTCATCACGTTAAGCCTTCCTGTGGAAGAGTAGGAATCGGCAGCCAACAACGAGGAAAGAATGCAGAGAGAGGTAAGAGGAGAAAGAGAGGATTGTAATTTCATCAGCACCAAGATAAGACTGGGGCGGCCGGAGAGAAGGAGAGCTCGGCTTAGACCTTCAGGAGGACAGAGCAAAGCCAGTCAAAAAGTACCCACCGGATTTGATCCTATGGATGAGATGGTGATTCCTGCCAAAGTGCATGCGTGTGTGTGTGTTCGTGCACGTGTGCATGGGGCTGTGCGCATGCATGTGCACTATGTTATGTGTGAGCGTGTGTGTGCTCTGCGTGTGGGTTAGGATGGGGGAGAGGTGATTGAGTGGAGGAAGTATGTTCAGGAAACCGTTGGTGGATACTTGGCTGTGAAAGTGAGCAGAAAAATGGGTAGTGGTGGTCCATGGATTCGGGCAGGAGGAAAAATTTTGTTTAGGTGAGGTATGCCATAACGCTTTCACCTGATGACAGTGATGATCCTACAGAGATGTAGAAACTGGTGATGTCAGAAGGACAGGGTAACTGAAGGTGGCAAGAGCCTGGGGAGATGAGGAAGGGCACAGGTGAGTTGTTTGATCTCTCTAAGGAGGACTGATTCTCCATTTAGTAAGTAGCAAAAAGGGACAAATCACTGTATATACAAGTCAGACTGTCAGTTCTAGGGTGGCCTTCTCTCTGGTGGCTGTTATTTTACTGTTGGGCACATTGGGTTGTGTTGAGTTTAAACTTTATGGCTTGAGGATATGGGGCAAGAGGTTAGTTGAAAACTGTGAGGGTACAAAATAGTCAAAACATATCAAAAGTTTTGTAAGTAAAGTTGAGTTCCCATTTAAGATGGCGAACATAAATTACAGCCCCATTAATTTGCATAAATGTAATCTTCTCTGCAATGCTGTAGATATTTTGTTTTTTTAAAAATATTTTATTTATTTGACAGACAGAGATCACAAGTAGGCAGAGAGGCAGACAGAGAGGAGGAAGCAGGCTCCCTGTAAAGCAGAGAGCCTGACTTGGGGCTCGATCCCAGAACTCTGGGATCGTGACCTGAGCCGAAGGCAGAGGCTTTAACCCACTGAGCCACCCAGGCACCCCAATGCTGTAGATCTTAAGAAAGTCAATGTTTGGTCTTACTAAGAGTAGAGAAATTTTTTTAAAAAGTCATCATAGAAATCTTGTGATTCATGAAAAATTAAAGTTCGTGTTTTGCAGATGAAGAATAAAATAGAGATTTCATGAGATCTTTGTTGAGGATAGCACATCTACGGGTGGCAGAAATGAAGGTGGAAGCTGCTGGAAGTTGTACTTATTAGGGGGTGGTGTGGGAGGGTCTTCCTGGAAAGGTCTTATCTGCAAGTGTACAGAAGAGAGGAAGAGTGTCTTCATCAAGCTACATTGGTGATGGAAAATAATCATTAAAAATTGGCACAAAGAGGGGAGAAAATGGAAAACATTTTCTCATTTTCTCATAAAACAATGAACAGGTCAAAATGATTACTCCCTAAAGTGGCCGAAGTAAAAGCAAGCAAGGGTCCTCCTCACAGACTGAACTAGCACTCCGCTGAAAGTTTGATCCTTTTTCTCCTGACAGGTCTCATGTAAATTCATCTTTCCCCTCATAAATCGAGCTGAAATAGCCAGAGCTGGAATAGCAGTGGGGTGCACAGTTTGATAGTTTCTTTCCACTGGGTGAGCAGAAGAGATGCCTAGAGATTTGATGCACCATGTTTATTCTAAGCAGTGTCTGGAGCTGAGGTCGACCCAGCTTTTTATGCTTCTAAATTATACTTGAAGAGAAGGGAGAGCAAGTCTGTTCCTTTTAGATATGAGACCTCAAGGTACCTGATTAGGAATGGCCACAGTGTCGGATCTGACCCAGTGACTAATCGGCAGGAGCCAGGGGGATGAATAATTATTTGCACTGTGCTGTGAACTGAGCAGAAATTCTTCAGGATGTGCAGAAGTTGATTCTGCTCCACATGGACCTTATTTATGCCTCACAGTTCTTTCCACTGAAGTGCCTTGCTCTCATCTCAAGAGTGAATTCACAACCAAATGACAAGTTCCCTCCATGCCTCCCACTTGGAGGTGCTCTTTCCTGATGTCTCACTCACTGTCCTCATGGACCCTTGTCTCAAAGCCTCCTGATGCATGCCTTTCAGATGCCAGCAGTGCTACCAACACCACTGCCCAGCACGTCAGTCCCACACTGCCTTTATGCCTTCTGTGTCTTTGTCCATACCACTCCTTTGTTTTTATGACTGTTGTCATATTTTTATTTTTTTAAACTTTTGTTTTAAGATTTTATTTATTTATTTGACAGACAGAGATCACAAGTAGGCAGAAAGGCAGGCAGAGAGAGAGGAGGAAGCAGGCTCCCTGCCGAGCAGAAAGCCCGATGCAGGGCTCGATCCCAGGACCCTGAGATCATGACCTGAGCTGAAGGTAGAGGCTTTAACCCACTGAGCCACCCAGGCCCACCTGTTGTCACATTTTTAGTTTGTGTTTCCCAACAATCCACGTTTTCCCATACTAGCCTGTGTGCCAACACTGGCATTATTTTTATCAAATTCAGATTTCCTAATGTCACTCCTGTCTCTCCAAAACCTTTAGGGTTGCCCCAACGGTCCACAGGGGAGGGTCACATCTTCTTGGTTAAGAATGCCAGGTCTCTTCCAGCTCCATTTCCAAGATGACATCCACTAGTTCCAGAAAGAATGCTCAGATTCATTCAGATTTGCTTTCCTGTCTACCCTCCGCATTATGCTCTTCCACCAGCAAAAAGACCTCTCCTGGCCTTTCCGTTGAATCTGATCTTACCCAACACACCAGACTGGGATGCAACCTTTTCGAAATTCTCCAGTCAATATGGTCTGTTCTGTCTCTAACTTCCTGTAGCAAATAAGGTGTATTTCTTTTATATTACATTTCCTTACTGATACTTTCATCATGTATTTTCTTTAAAAAAAAGAGGAAAAAAAGATTTATTTATTTATTTATTTATTTATTTATTTGAGAAAGAGAGCACAGTGGGCAGGAGCAGAGAGAGAGAATCTTAAGCAGACTCCACCCTGAGCATGGGGCTAGATCTCACGACTCTGAGATCACGGCCGAAACCAAGAGTCGGATGCTCAATCGACCTATGCCACCCAGGTGCCCCTTCACCATATCTTTTTTAAAATTAGGTTTTAAAATTCCTAATATTAATGACTCCTTCTTTTAAGTTTCACAAAATTTACTACAAAATGGGAGCATAAAACATGTTCATATTTTGATAAGCAAAGGAATTTACCCTTTGTTATACAAAATTGTGACTGAATTTTAAATCCTACAAAAGATAAGAGCAAAAAAAATATGGTCACTTGCCCATATTTGCCAAGAGACTTTGGAGAAAACCATCCTAAGACCTTGAGTGAAATACCAGCATGTTAAGTCATTTCTTGATGTTGACGCTCTTATGAGCTCTTTCTTTTTGGACTTACCTTTCAGAGCATCATACGAGAAGGTGAGGTCATTTTGCTTTTCTCTGGTATATTTGAAAAATGGAAAAACCTTGTGTACATATGAGTGGGACTTCATAAATTCTCATAAACTTAAGAAGGAGAAGTTCACCAGAACTCCACAAACCAACACTGTGAGCTAACAACAGCATATGCCATCAAGGGAAACCACACAAAATTTGCAAAAAGTTCAGCAGCTCCCACATGAAGAATAAAGGGAAGAATACAAGTTAGAAAATTGAGAGGATAAACGCAATCATTTTGGACCTTCTGTTCCATGTAAGCAATCAGAATATCTGGCAGATCTCAGTTTCCGTAAGTTAATGGAATTGTCTTACTGTGATTGTGATGAAAATTACTATATCCATAAGCCTTAATTGTACCACACTAGAGCCAAATAAATACCCTGCATCATATTATACATGAAATTTTATTCACATAGTCTTAATTTATGGAATGTTAAAATCATACTGAGCTAAATCTCATGCATAAGAGTAAAACAAACACAGAAACCTCAGGCAGTATATTAATATGCTTTGGCAATATTCTTTCCACAGCTAAGTACAGAGTTTGCTGTAATTAATATTTATGATACTAAGTAATAAAAAATTGTATTTCCTTTTATTTTTTCTTATGCACTGTAATTTTAAAATGGTATCATTCTAATAATTCTTTCTCTGCTAGTTGACATTCTATGGGGATGTGTTAATTGTCGTCAGATATGCTCCTCTTTTGACTGTGTCAACTTGGTCGACTTCTGGCATCTCTATGTGTGCAATGCCAAATTTGTTCCTTATAGAAGATATGGCAGAGAATTAAAATAAGACTTCCTGAATAACTGCAAGTAAGAGATATCCAAAATTGTAGTTTTGGAGTAGACTGTTTAAAATAACTAGGAGAAGAGGAGATTTGAAATATTTAACAGCCACTTGTCATTGGTTCAAACCAAATTAAATATTTCAAGTGTAGAATACCAATGATCATTTCCTCACAGCTTAGATACACACCAGTAGAGGATGGTTTGCATAACACATTTAGGAAGCATCAAACTCTTTATAGAAAGTTCTAAAGGGAAGTGGTGTGATGCAGATGGAAATGAATCATCTAATTGATAGTAAATTATAGAAAAAGGATGTCAGAAAGGATGGCTGAAAAATCTAAAGTTATCATGTTCTTCAAATCATCACTTTAAGTCAGTGATTCTGCTCCACATCTAATGAATGGAGGAAGCATCAGCATTGCCTTGGAATATTGAAGTCCATTACTTAAATTGCAGAATATTTGAAACAAGAGCAAAAAAAAAAAAAATCAGGCTATTGTTTTATTGATTATTGTTTCTCCTCAAAGTAAACATTGCTATCTGGATCTAGGAGTCAAAGTGTACCATGAAAGGGTACCTCCATCAATACTCAGGTTTGGACAGATTTAGATTAGAGTACACTTTATAGCTGGAGCCTTCAAATCAAGCAGTCCATGGAATGTATAAAAGAATATTCCTAAAATATTTGCTGTCTAGTATCCCCCTGGTAGGTCTCAGAGATTAACAATTCCTGGTCATCAGTGGAAGGTACAGATCATTACATGAATGGGAAGGGAAATGCTGGCATCATAGCCAAATAAACACATACTTGAAGATTTTTTAAGTGAGTCCTCAAAACAACAACAGCAACTTATAGATGTATTGTTAATCATTGATTTTAAAGCTTTCAAGATGGACAAAAACTGCTTTGTTTTATCTGCTTCAGAATTAATCAGGTTAAGTAAGATAAGTCAGTCTGAAAAGGTTGCATAGCATATAATCCCAACTATAGTACAACTCTGGAAAAGATGAAACTACGGAAACTGTGAAAAGATCATTGCTTGCCAGGGGCACTAGGGGAAAGATGGGTGACTAGGTAAACACGGAGGGTGATATGATAAAGGTGGATGTGTTATTTTATATTTGTACAGACCCACAGAATGTACAACACCAGAGTGAACCCTAATGGAAACTATGGACTTTGGATGATAATGGTGTCTTTGTAACAAATTTTAACCCTCAGGTGGGGAGGCTATGCATGGGTAGAAGTATATGGGAAATCTGGGTACTTTCCTCTTAATTTTGCTGGTAAATCCATCCAAAGAAATGACATGGGGTCATGGTGTCTGCTGTCCAAGATGTCTGTAGTCGTCCACCTGGCCAGGCGCTCCCTTTGAGCCTGTCATGGCTCAAAGTCTCCATGGCTCCTGATGGTCTTTCTATCCCCATTAGCCAGGAAAATGTTCTGTATTTTGCAAAAACACCAGACTTGTCAGGCTGCATGATGTGTTATAATCTTGATTGCAGAGTTCATGTATGTTCTCAATGACCCCTAGTTTGCTCTTACACTTTTAGAAGAAACTCTTTTACACTTCTTGGCTTTTCCATTTCTACCACACCCTCTTCTCATACATTCCTTACTTCAACTCATTTAAATAAACAAAACACAAAAGTTCTCTTTATCTTTAAACCAACAAATCTATCATTTATCCATCACCCTTTTCTTGGAACAATGAAGGAAGACTTTCTCCCGTCCTTGAAGCTTACGTTTGCACGTGTGCCCCGATTCCGTGCCCTTCACCTGCCCGGCGACTGCCTTTCTTCAGTTCTGCACTCTGTCCTGTGCATCATCAACCTCTTCTCAAGATTATTCCTTTCAGCATACGTATATGATCCAGTTTTTCCATCTTAAAAAATTAAATAAAACCAATTCTTTTTTGATTTTACATCTATCAACCTGCTTACCTCCTTCTTTTTTAAAAATTTCTACATAGCATTTTATTTTATTTTTTTATTTTTATTTAAAAAAAATTTTTTTGTTTCTTTTTAGCATAAGAGTATTCATTGTTTTTGCACCACACCCAGTGCTCCATGCAATCCGTGCCTTCCCTAATATCCACCACCTGGTTCCCCCAACCTCCCACCCCCTGCCCCTTCAAAACCCTCAGATTGTTTTTAAGACCTCCTTCTTAACAGCAAAACAACTCAAAATTTTTGTATATGCTGTTCTATATACTTTATGCTACAGCCCATCCATTCAGGTTTTTTTCTCCTTGTTCTGTTTCCCATTGTTAAATGATGGATCCCCCAACTATTACCAAAACAACCTACTGATGAAACAAATCTTTGCTTATTTCCAATCATGGGAAGAAAGAGAATTGCCTCCACAGGCTTACCAGCATCTCAGAGGGCAACAACATGGTTGGGATATTTACTGATGCTTTGCCTTTTGCAGAAGGATCATTCAATGTGCACAGTTTGTTAAGACAAATAAGCGTCATGATATAAAAGATTAGTGAGCATAGTAAGGCAAAGTTTTGGGGTAAGGAGTTCAAAGAATCCTAGGGTATAATTCATTCCATGTTTTGTTGAAGCATTGATGGATCTTTCAGTAAGTTCACAGAATAACCAGTGAGAATAATTCCAACTTTTATCTTCCTTGATAAAGTTTCCTGAAATAGTAAAGTCAAGTTGTTGTAGGCAGTGAAATATTAAAGCCATGTTCACGTATGCAGTTAACTATGTGGAAGGCTTAAATTCTCACCAAAATTGCCTTTGTGAAGGTCATCATTTGTCCTTTATATTACCAAGTGGATACTTTCTCCCTTTATCATTTCAAAACATCAACATTTTAAATTGAGTTAACTGTTGTCTCGCTAAAATCCTTTTAGCTTTGGGCTTTCATGATGGTATAGTCTCCTTATCGTCCTTTGAACCCATTCCCTCTTTTCTTTTCTGGATTCTTCTTCATCTGACCTCTAAAGTTGGGGTTCTTCTAAACCCAGTCAGGGACAATTTATCTTTCCTTTATGCATCTTTTCCCTGAGTGATCTTATCTGTTTCAATAACCTTAAATAGGAGGTCGGGGTACCAGGTGGTGGGTGTTATAGAGGGCACGGATTGCATGGAGCACTGGGTGTGGTGCAAAAATATTGAATACTATTATGCTGAAAATAAAAAATAAATTAAATGAAAAGAATTCAAACAATGATGACACTAGAATTGATGTCCATTGATCAGGAAAAACAACCAAGTTTCAATCCCATCTTAGAGGTTCTTTGGATTGAATATGTTCAAAGGAGAATTTTTAAGCTTATGCAAATCTTTTCTTTCCCCATATTTTCTTATCTCTATAAATTTTATTGCAATATATTCAGTTGCACCAGCCACCACCACATCACCCAGGTCCAGGGCCTGTATACCCATTGTGTTCTACAGTGTGAGCAGTAAATGGCATCCTGTGGCCTTCAGCCCCTACTCTGACCAACCAGGTGCCCTGACACATGTCAGCTTACATGTTTGTGTCCGAGTTTACTGGTAAATTTTGTAAAGGTTGAATCTAGCTTTGTAGTCTTAATTTTTCCACTCCTTATTTTTGTCAAAACTACTGCAATCAAGTTTATGTGCTTATCATGCTACTGAAAATATAGGGAAGATCCTGTCAAATAACATCAGTGACATTATTCTTGGTAATTCCATTACATATGTCTTATTCATTCTTTTATTTAATGATCTTGAGTTATTCAGTGATATTAAACATTTTTTTTTTAATTTGCTCTTCCATTTTTTTTCTTAAACACTAACCTCTCTGGGTTTCTAATCCGATGTGGGCTAGACTTCTCCCTTTTTTAAGATCCCATCATTTTAAAGCAGTTTTAGGTTCACAGAAAAGTTGAGGGAAAGGTACAGGTATTTCCTTTTATCCCTTCCTCCCAGACATACACGGCCTCCCCCATCATCAGCACATGCACAAGAGTGGGATATTAGCTACAACTGATAAACCTACATTGACACGGTATCATCACTTAGTATCCATAGTTTACAATGGGGTTCACTCTTGGTGTTGTGCACTCAGTGGGTTTGGACAAATATATAATGTACGACACCCACTAATACAGTGTCATACAGAGTTATTTCACCGCCTTTAAACTGCCTCTCATAACCCCTGCAAACACTGATCTCTTTTCTTTCTCCATATCTGAGCCTTTTCCAGAATATCATATAGTTGGAATCATACAGTATATATGATACAGTATTCATTGATTGGCTTCTTTCACTTAGCAATATATACTTAAGGCCCTTATGTGTCTTTTCATGGCTCAATAACTCATTTATTTTTAGGACTGAATAATGTTGCATTGTCTGATGGACCGATTCACCTACTAAAGGACATCTTGGTTGCTCCCAAGATTTGGTAATTATGGCTCTTTTCTTTTTCTAATTCCCCAGCACTTCTTCTGGTATATTCTTCTCTCCCTCTGCTTCCACCAACATTGTCATTCTCTCACATCTCCATCTTAGATGTGACAGCATTAAACCCATTGTTTCAAGTTCTTGCTGAATGAATTGTCTAATAAAATCAAAGGCATTTCAAACTCAAAATATTCCAGACAAAATAAATTATTTTACTTTCTTTACACCCCAAACCAGCTCTTTATCTTGCTGAGTATATCCTGTATGTTGGCATTATCTTACACCTGTTGCCCAGTCTGGGAAGGTGATTGCCAGCATCAATCATTCCGTCTTCTTTCTCAACTATCATGGAATAGCCATCAAATCCTATAAAAATATTGTAGAATTATCCTCAAATATTTCCTTCTTCTCTAATAAATTAGTAACTTTAGTTATTAACCATTTCACACCTCACCTGGATGATTTCAATCATTCTTAACTAGAATCTCTGCTTTTAGTTATTGCTTTTTCTGGCCAATCTTCTATGCCACTCACTGCTTTATTTTATAAAACACAAATTTCCCCATGAAATGCCCCAATTTAAATATGTTTGATGGTTCCCAGCATGAGATTCTTCACTATTTACTCATAATTTTCTTCCAAAGACTTACTTCTGACCACTCTTTCCCTGGATACACTCTAATCTATGTCATGCTGTGGGCCACCTGAACTTAGCTTAAAAATTAATGCCTCCCGGGCGCCTGGGTGGCTCAGTGGGTTAAGCCTCTGCCTTCGGCTCCGGTCATGATCTCAGGGTCCTGGGATCGAGTCCCGCATCGGGCTCTCTGCTCGGTAGGGAGCCTGCTTCCCTTCATCTCTCTCTGCCTACTTGTGATCTCTCTCTGTCAAATAAATAAATAAAATCTTTTAAAAAAATCAATGCCTCCCTATTTTGCTACCTCTTTTCTTTCCTTCTTCAGTACCTTTTGCTCCTTTCCTTTTTGGTAAACCCCTACTCATTGTTAACAGCTCACCTAATATGCATCCTCTGGGATCTTTCCCTAATTCACTAGACTTTCTCTTTCTTACTGCTCCCTTGTAACTTTTCCTCTATCATAGTGCCCATTTCGTTACATTATGAGTAGTTATTTGCACATCTTGATCAGCTATTGACTGTGAGCTCTTGTGTTCATTAATTGGTTAGGTAATTTTTTCACAGGATCGTGGTGCTCAATAAATGCATGATAAGTAAATGATATGTTTAAATAAATAGATAATAATTAAAAAGTTAAAGTTCAGAGATACACATAGGAGAACATCTTAAAGACAGGCTGGATATTTTTATAATATTATTATAGGCAATAGTGAGTCCTTAGACATCTTTGAATAAAAAATAGTCATTATTATACCAATTATTATGGCATATGATTGATGGACTGGAAGAGCGAGATTTAGAAAACAGAGCCCCCTTGATATATATAAAAGCAAAACATTTTAATTCTGGAAAGGATACAAAAGTGAAAACAGATTGTCTTCAGAAAAATACTTGTAAACACACTCCTTTCAGTGGCTGAACGACTGATGACTCACCTAACTGTCTTTTATGGCTTTATGTCCAGGACGTGCTACCCTGTGCTCAGCCCAATGGAATAAATGGATGGTGGGTTACTAGATGCCATCCAGGTGCATTTTAGTGTCTAGAGTTTGCCTATTTCTGTGTTAAGCACAGTGGAATAAATAGAGAGAGAATGGGCACTCTGATGGTTACTTTCTTGTGTCAGCTTCACTGGACTGAGGGATGCCCAGAGGGCTGGGAAAATATAATTTCTGGGTGAGTCTCTGAGGGTGTTTCAGGAAAAGATCAGCACGAAATTAGTAGATGAAGTCAAGTAGATCAGCTGCACCAAGAAGATGGATCAGCACGAAATTAGTAGATGAAGTCAAGTAGATCAGCCGCACCAAGAAGATGGATCAGCACGAAATTAGTAGATGAAGTCAAGTAGATCAGCCTCACCAAGAAGATGGATATCATTCAATCTGCTTAGAGCCTGAATGTAAAAGAGAGAGAGACAGAGACAGAGACAGAGACAGAGACAGAGACATAGACAGAGACAGAGAGGGAGAGTAAGGGCAAATTCATTCTCTCTGCTTCAGGTGATACATCTATCAGCTGCCCTGAAAATCAGTGCCTCTGGACTCAGCCTGGACTTATACATTGGCTCCCTTGGTTTCAGACCTCTCAGCTTGGACTAGAACTACACCACCCACTTACTTGGGCCTCCAGCTTGCAGTCTGCAGGCAGTGGGATTTCTCAACCTTTATATTGCATGAGCCAAACCCTCATAACAAATTGTTTTCTCTCTCTCTCAGCCGATAGGATTGGTTCTGTTTCTCTGGAGAACCTTGAGTGACACAGGAGCAATGTTAGAAGTGATATGAAAGCACACACACAAAAACATCTAAACTTGATTATGGGTTCAGGTTTGATAGCTGGATAGAAGCTCACTCATTTTATTCAATGACTGCTTGCTCACATTTCAAAAGCAAAACATTAAATGCAAACCAAAGATAAGCACTCTCAAATATGCATTTTATGATAATTCAAATGAAAGTCTAAAGAGTAACTTTCTGTATGTATGTTTCTGTTAGGAAAGGCATCAGGGAAATGAGCTCAAGTCATAAGAGATTGTCATTTTCGTACATCTGGATCCTTCAAAAGAACCCATCCACAAAATTCAGAATCTGTCTAAAAAGCTGCTGTCTAAAAAGCTGATTCTGTATTCTGTTTTATTCACATTTAAAATGTGTAACACTCATTTTGGGGGGCCCCATTAATTTTTTCTAAATTCCCTTTGGCTTTCTAAGTGATTGTCTGAACATGGTGTTAAGGAAGGCGGGTATGTGTCCAGTAGCTACATATTTTTAAAATCACACTGTTCACATATAATACTTATATTAAAGCATTAGCCTTATAGGCATGTGCAGCTTTTATATCCTATACAAATTATCCAGTCCTTAGTTTCTGTGTTCTTCAGAGGAATGACGCCATAGGTCTAAACTGAAAAGCACAAGTGAAAATGATGTCCTCAAAATTAAATAGAAAAGAATGTGACCCTAAGACAACTCTGAGTGGATTTTGTGAAGACATGTGTAGGTTTTCAGTGTAGAGATAGAAATCACTGGATAGAAGGAAGGAATAAGAATAATAAAAGTTTCAACACATTTAATTTTTGAGGAACATAATTCTAATACCTAGAGACTGCATAACTTTCTTCGCCCTCCGTCTATTTCCTGCCTGATGGGTTTGTATTTAAAATGTTTACTCTGCCGCATTTCCCCCCTGCATCCGTGCTGTACATATGAGTGATAAGACAAGGGCTACATACAGCCTTGAAATTCAGCTGGAATGCTCTGATCTCCTCTCAGTCCGAGTGAAAAAGGCAGGCAGAGAGGACTGGGGGTGAATTAACCAGTCTATCAACTGATGCAACTTCACAACTCAAAGGAACCACCTTGAATGATGACGGAAACCAAATGGGAAATGGGCAGGAAAAGAAACCAGAATGCAGTGGCCCTCCTCCAGCCTTATTGGATTATTGATTTTGTTGGTCATCTTAGTTTATTCTGGGAATGTGTCTTAAACCCACGATCACATGGGAGAGAGTGGGAATGTTATTTCTTGTATGGAATGAAAAAGAAATGTAGAAAATTTATGAATCTATCCTATGGAATGGCCTGATTCCAGTGTAACTACTGAGAAGACTTGTCTCACTGAACTTTATTTGAACTTCATAGAGTGTGGAATTAATTTACATTTCATTATAGGCTGGTAATTCCCTCAGCACACAATATAAGGTGGTTCCAAAATGAGCAAACTATGTATATCCTTGGGCTACTGCAAGATCCCATGAGCACCAATCCCAAAATCCCAATCTGATAGGTCAAACCTGAATTGCTTAAGCAACAGGAAACTTGCTCTGTTCCTTTGAAGACAGATCACACTGCAGACAGGAATATTTCAAAATCTATTACTAATACTAGTACATTATGATGACAGAGTTCACTGGCAACCCCAAATAACAAAAACAGCAATAGGTTAGAATATGTACTAATTCATCATCCAGCAATGGCTTCATTAAGTAAAAGAAATTGGAGCTGGCAGTAAAGTAATAATATCACTATTATTCACACACCACTTACATCCCCTACTACCTATAGTCTTAGTGGTTACAGGGGAACTGCTAGGTCCCTAATCTCATTTGGTGAGTTCCTTCTCGGGAACTTACTGTGCTTAAAGATTTCTTACAGCTTTTTGCATGTCCTCAGTATTTTTTAGGTTCACCATTTTGTTTACCTCCAAGGATTCCCCAAAGTCCTAAATCATCTGATGTCCTAAATCATAGATGACAATAACTGATATGTTATAGCATTGACTATCGTTTCCTGGGGGTAGGAACAAAGGCAGTTTTTAAATCATAATTTAGGCAAATACCCTGACAAGCTAATTCAGAGCACCTCTATCTCTAAAGATCCTGGATTTCATCACCCTTAACCTTGCTTTTAAGAATTCTCTTGTTATCTTTTCAAGCAATTTAACTTGGTCCATTTGTGTAAATAGCTGTGTCTTTTTATAAATGGTCCCTATTCAGAAGGTTTGCACTCTCCAGTATGGAAGTAGACATTGAATTGTGCCTTGAGAGACAGCCATATCAATATTTCACTAAAAGTAACAGTTGCAGTTCTTCTGAATTCAATTTAGTTGTAAGCCTCACTTTCAAACCTCCAACATGTAACGTTTTAGCCACCAGAAATGGTGCTTCTGGGGCCATATGTAAACAAAACAAAACAAAACAAAACAAAAACCTAATCAATGTTATGAAAACATTTTTTGCAGCATGTTGTCTTTTCCAAAGATAGGCTACTAAACAATGTGATCATAACCCTCTTCCCACAGGCACTCTATGTACTGGTTTTGAATCAGGGCTTAAAACTTACTGAAACTGACAGAATATGGCAGAAGTGATCACGTACGATTCCTGAGTCTATGTCAGAAAAGGTGATGTAACATCTACCGTGAAGTTCAGAATGCTCATTTTGGTGTCTTGAATCAAATGATGGGTAGTCTGACATGTCTGAAACCACCCAACAACAAGACAGTCCAAGCATGCTCAAGCACCATTTGGAAAAATCCTCAGAATTCCTGAAGAGAGGGAGCAAGAGATGTCTGACAGCTTCCATCTACTGTCTAGCTGTAACCACATGAAAGACTCCAAATCACCATGGATAGGAAGTGGGGTGAAGAAACCCCCATCATTTCCATAGGAAAAGAAGGTTCAGAATGTGAAATCAAAGACTCAGAGAATCAATCCCAGAGAGTAGTACTTGACCCTAATCAACTATATAATAAATATAAGATAACTTTGGGCCCCAATTCAAGCCTCTGACCATATAGCATAGCTTGAGATCTTCTTCGTTGACTTTCTCTTTAAGAGAGGGGAGGAATATGAACATCTCCAGAGTAAGTGTCCACTCAACAATGGGAGCAAGATCCAGGATAATATAATTTATTTGACAGCCTGGATAATCAAAGCCCAATTAGGGAAAACTATTAAAATTTCATTTATGTTTTACATAATGAGCATATATTAATTATAAAATAAACTAGAAAACAAAGATTAAAAATATAAAATAATCTTATTTTAATTCTATTACTCAAAAAGAGTCACTTGTAGGTACCTGGATGGTGTTCTTTGTGGGGTGTCTGACTCTTGGTTTAGGCTGAGTTCTGATCTCTGGGTCCTGAGGTCGAGACCCACGCAAGGCTCTGGAGTCTCCTTTAAATTCTTGCTCCCCCTTCCTCTGCCCTTCCCCCACTGTGCTCTCCCTTTCTCTCTCTTTCTCTAAAATAAATAAATAAAGCTTTCCAAAAAATAGTCACTTGTAAATAGTTAGGAATCTCAGTTGCTGACACCATAATCCACTATAGATAGGTTGAGCAAAAGTCTTTGTGAATAAGACATACTTTGATGGGTCAAGAAATTTTGTTTTTGATTTATTATTTTTTTTTAACTTTTTATTTTTTATAAACATATATTTTTATCCCCAGGGGTACAGGTCTGTGAATCACCAGGTTTACACACTTCACAGCACTCACCAAAGCACATACCCTCCCCAATGTCCATAATCCCACCCCCTTCTCCCAAACCCCCTCCCCCCACCAACCCTCAGTTTGTTTTGTGAGATTAAGAGTCACTTATGGTTTGTCTCCCTCCCAATCCCATCTTGTTTCATTTATTCTTCCAGAGATGCCTACATGACACTGCTTTCTAAGGCTTTCTTACCACATAGGTCAAGGAACCAAGATGTGGTTTCTGCCTGTTATTTACTGTATTTGTTTATGTATATATTTGGTACAACCACAGATCTCTTAAACACTAGGTTTTGGAGTCAGGAAATAAGAATCTTCCAAATTTTGTGTTTTTTGAGATTGTTTTGTCTATTCTAGGCCATTGAATTTTGATATAGGATTAATTTATCAATTTCTGGAAAAAGAAGACTGGGAATTCAATAGGAACTGTACTGAATTATAGATAACGTTAAGAAAAGTATTGTCATTTAACAATATCATGTCTTCTGATCCATGGACATGAATGCCATTTTGTTTATTAGATTGTTTTTCATTTCTTTCAACCATGTTTTGTAGTCTTCAGAGCACAAGTATGAACTTCTTTGGTTACATTTAGCCAAGTATTTCATTCTTTTTAATACTACTGTAAATTGAATTGCTTTGCTAATTTGACTTTCATGTTGTTCCTTGCTAATGTATAAAAATACAATTGATTTTTGCCAGTATAACTTGTATGCTGTAACGCCACTGAAATTATTTATTAATACCAAGAGCCACAATTTTTCAAAGCTCTCTGTGGACATCCCAATCCACACATCTTTCCCTTGATTTTTTGGTCAGGCTCTGGTTGTCCCAGCTGGTGTTGCGGTCTCAGGTTCTTGTAACGGTAAGCAATCGCGGCTGATTGTTTTCTCCAAAGCCCTCTAGATAAGGCTTTTCCTGAAAAAAGAGATCTGAGTCAATTCAGTAACAATAGGGTTTTTTTCCAAGAAGCTCTGAGATGGGTCAAACTGCAAAAATTCTCTGTAGATCAGACTTTTTCAGGAGCTTGAAACCCAGTCTGTGAACTCCAGTGGCTGCTGGGCTGCTGGTTTTCAAGGTTAGCTAGCACAACGAAAGAAAGAGATGGGGATAGATTGAGAAAATGTGTTACAGACTGTTGTTCTTATAGAAGTTCAGCACATCATCTCGAATAAATGTTCCTCATTTTGCTGCAAAGCTTTAATCAATTTCCAGAGTTCTAAAAATGTTAGTTTAGACTGCTGTTGCCAGTGTTCTTGTTGCTTTTATGGAGGAAAATATTTGCAGAGGTCCACACTCCACAATTCTGGAAGTTCTACCAGGAGGCTGTTGCTGTTTTTAAAGGAAATGTATTTATTACTAATTATAACATTGTATGCATCATATATTAAACTCTTTTTGTTTTTACTTAACAGGATATCATAGAAAATTATTAAAATGTTTCCACATCTATAAACATAGATCCAGATAATACATTTACATGCTTCTTCCTCTGAGTGGTTGTTCGACCGGACCCTAATCATGTTTCTGCCTGTTTATAATCAGTGAACTTGCTTTCTCTTACAGGAGTTGATAGCCAACTAAAAAAGCATTTAAAATAAAGCACAGAAAGCAGTGGATCATAGCAGTATATAGCAAGGGCTACTATATTAGTTTGGGGTAGGAATTGAGAGATGTTAAGATTTTCTTAGGAAAAAAAAAGTAATCAAAGCAGAATTCAGAAGAATGAGCAGGAATGATCTTGGCAGTTTATAAGAAAACTATCTCTTAGTCAGGATCCAAAGGCCTCAATGTGAAAGAATGAGCATCGCTGGAAAGTAGAAAGCAGAGGAAAGTGACTAGAAATGAGCTGGGAATGGTAGGAGAGGCAAGAGGAAGCCTGAAGTGACAGGAACACAGGGACAGTTGGAGGAGTAACTGGTTGCAGCGAGTAGAAATTGGGCAACCCGCATCCAGAAAAATGAAAAAGGAGCCATTTGCTGTGCTGATAATGGAAGATAACGTTGGCCTTGGGGACAGAGAGCAGCAGACCGATCCAGGGAGTAGAATCGCGGGACTCGGTGATGAGTGGAGGGACAGCCAAGGACACACGAAAGTCCAGACGGAGTCCCGGGTGTTTCATTGCAAAGACCAAGTTGAAGATCATTTCAGCCATTGGGAGGCAGAGTTATTCTTTAGCGAAAGATCCTGTGTGTTTTCTCTGACCTATGTACTTTGTGGTCCGTGTAAGATACCCAGTTTCAGATACTCAGTGAGGGGCGCCTGGGTGGCTCAGTGGGTTAAGCCGCTGCCTTCAGATACTCAGTGAGGATTTTGACATGTGAATTGAGATCTCAGAAAAGAGATCTGGGCTAGTGACAAAGATGCAAGAATCATCAGCATAAAACGGGTCCCCGACATCGTGGACAAGGATGAGGTGAGTCAGGGATAAGAAAGGAGAGAAAACACCGAGATCTTAAACCATGGTGTAGAGGCCCACCCAGGGCAAGAAGCCTGCAGGGGAAGTGGAAGGTGTGGCCACAGAGAAGTGACGCAGACCAGGACAGCAAGGTGTCATGGCGGCTGGGGAGGTTATAGGGTGGCTGGTAGTCCTGGAGGCCGATGAGGACCAGTCAGACCAGGACCAAAAGTGTCCTTTGGATTTCACCACAGGGTCATTGGTGATTGGGTGAGAATACTGTTCAGGAACTGTGGGCATGGAAGATAAATTTCAGGGGGGGTGGGTTTGGGAGATGTGGAGAGAACCACCACAGACAAATCTCTTAAGCAGCTTGTCTGTGGAGAGGAGAGAGGGCTACAGACAGCTAACGGGGGAGCAACCAGGGTCAGACCAACGGAAGCCACTTTCTTTCTGTCTTTCTCCTTCGTGTTTCCTTTTGGATAGGTATTGTTTGGGGTTTATTGTTTTTAAGTATGGAGGGACTTGAGCGCATTTAAGAGTCCGTAGGTAGGACACACATATTAGAGAAAGAGAGAGAACCATATGCATTGGAAATACTAAGAGAAACCAGTCGATTCAAGGATGGAAGAGACCATGGGTCAGAGTCTGAAACCCCTTGTCCTTCACATTAGCTGACTCCTTGTTGAATATCAGAAACAGAGAAGACAATGGACAAACCATCCATATCCCCTTCACCGCCAACCAAAACTGACTTAATCAAAGTTGGTTGTTCAGTTCACCAAAAATCTGGGTTTTCTGTCATTCAGTTTCCAGAGCTTCTGGTAATATGAGGCCTTTTTTCTTCCTTCCTTCCTTTTTTTTTTTTTTTCTTTCTTAAGACTTATTTATTTGAGAGAGTAAGCACACAGCAGGGGAGGAGCAGAGGGAGCGGGAGTCAGGTCAAATTTCACACAGACGCCCCACTGAGAGGAGCCCAATGTAGGGCTTGATCTCATGATGCTTGAGCTCATGACCTGAGCCTAAATCACAAGTCAGACACTTAACCAACTGAGTCACCCAGGTGCCCCATGAGGCCTTTCTTCTCAACCTATGTGTGTTGTGGTGCACCTAGGTGACTCCTCCATGAAGCATCTGCCTTCAGCCCCGGTCATGACCCCAGGGTCCTGGGATCCAGCCCTGGTTGGTCTCCCTGCTCAGCCGGGAGCCTGCTTCTCCCTCTTCCTAGTGCTCCCCCTGCGTGCTCTCTGTCTGACAAAAATAAATAAAATTTTTTTTAAATTATTAAAAAAATAAAAGAGAACGGTTGTGAGTAACCCAGTGCTTTGTTGTCCCTCCTGGGTATCTTTTTGGTCAGAACAGTCAGAACCAGAAGGCCAGCTGATTCCTGATGTAAATTTAAAGTTTCATTTGGATCTAATTCTCTACCTCAGGACTGAACCCTTGGGGATTAGGGAAGCATGTGTCTGTCATTTCCCTTGTATTCATAGACAGTCTGACTCATTTTATAATGCCAATACCTAAACATGCAATCAATTCATACTTTTCTGAGTCCTACCTGCTCTTCAAGACTTACCTGGTCACACATAACAGGTCTTTGCTGCATACAGTTATCAAAGGCAACAATCTACCGGCGGCTCCATCAGTCGGTTCTGCAGGAATATATTTTGTGGAACGACTATAACTCAGCCCAGGAAGTTATACTCTGTCTCCTCCTCCCTCCTTCTGAGCTATCTGTGACTCTTCCTGTCTGTCAGATCTCAGTCTAAGCTCCACAGTGAAGTGAGGAGAAGGTAGCCCTGGGAGAAGTTTAAATTAGCATCATTCCCAGCACATCACAGGGTGGAAGCAGCACCCAGTAGGGTCCCCACTTTCAGGAGTCTGGAGAATTAGCCTCACCCGGGCAGATTCTCTGTGGACTACAGCCTCACAGACCACCAGGGTGTCTTGGCTGGAAGACATTCTGCTGTCCCTGCAGAGGACAAAGAAGACAGAAAAGAGGAAATGAGACAGCAATCAGAGGAGGGACACATACGGAAGCTGCTTAAGAGCCCCATGAGAGACGCTTTTTTTTTTTTTTTTTTTTTTTTTTTATGCTTTAGGAAGAAAGCTGAGACTTATAAAGTAACTTTCTTGTATTGCTTAAATGGGGTGTCAGGAAAGGCTTGCAAATGTTTGTAGCAGTGTCAGAATAAGCAGTGAATGAATAGCAAACACATCAAAAACAGGAGCAAATTTCTCAAAATGATGTAGCGGCTCTGCCTATTCCTGTCGTCCTTAGACCTTACAGGAGATTGCTGAGCAAAACAAGCCACCGTCTTAGCATCTCCCTTTGAAGTCACTCAGCATAGGAGATAATTATGATAATGCACACAACAGCTTTTTCTTCTGCCAACGTTCCTTTTCATCAATCTCTCTATTGTTTTCCCCAACAACGTGATGGGTAGTAATATGAAGCTCCATTCTCTCTCTCTCTCTCTTTTTAATACCATTAATGCTCACTGAACCTCATTTAATTAAGGGAATGTATATTGATACGCATAGCATAATCAGGTCAGGGACTGGAGCCGAAATTGATTGAGGACAGCTCTTTCACACTTATTTCAATTTATGAATGCTCAGACGCAGACAGATAGTGAAAAGGATTTAATTTCCGTTTGTGTTGTTTGCACATTCTTTATAATGTAAGCATTAATTGAACATGCTCGGTGTCAGTGCAGAGCAATCAAGCATAGCCATTTTTCATAAATGAAGGTCACAGGTCAATCTTCAGCAAGTTCCAAGCAATCTAGTTATAGAAATGTATTTATATTTGATCAGCTGTAATATGAAAGACTAGAGATCTGGAAAATGAATACCAGGAGAGCCATGCAGTTTCAGCTACAGAATGGTACCTTCTGGAAAGGGAACACCAGAGGTTTGTTACTTTCTGCTTTGGAATGATGTTTTGGGGTCTACGCAAGTTTCTGAGACGCCCTTTGGTTTGCTTGTTGATGCCACTCATCGAAAAGGATGAGTTCAGCCTGGGGGGAGAGAATTGTGAGCTGAAAGCTGCTTTGCTGAGGACGGGGCTGTTGATTGAAACCCACATAGCAGGGCTGCCTGGGTGGCTCAGTTGGCTCAGTGTCTCTCTTTGTCTTAGGGGGTGATGATCCTGGGGTCCTGGGATGGAGCCCCGTACCGAGCTTGCTTCTCCCCTTCCCTCTGCCTGCCATTCCCCCTGCTCGGGCTCTTGCCCTCTCTGTCTGTGACAAATAAATAAATAAAATCTTTACAAAATAAAAAGATAAAAAAAAACAAACCCACATAGCATTCTGTCCACAAATACTTAGTAGGGGCTTCCTCCTCACCAAGCACTGTGTTAGGCATCCATTTATAAACTGGATAAAGTATTTGCCAGATGACTATGTGGCTCTTTTTCAAATTATGAAGATGTCAGCTTTTCATTCAAAATAACATATTTATAATAGCCTATTCTCATTATGTATTTTCCCAATTTGATGTTAATACCCATATATTTTATAACATCTGTATAGACCCATATATCTTTATAATTAGAATATTCTGTTAATTTCTGAGATTTTATCCTAAAATTTCAACTTAAAATTAACTGATATATTTCCTTAAAACACAACCCAAACTTCTCACATCTTGATCTAAAAATTCTGTAATCAAAATGAGTCACACTTGTTGCTCCACTATAAAAATGTGCACAATTTCTCACATCTAGAATATCATGCTCTATATATTAAGCTCAAAGTGATATGAGCATAAATTGGGGAAGCTTTCTGAAATGCATCTTTTCCCCCTGAGAGTAAGCATTTTACTAATGTAAGCAACCTTACCTATTTGTATCTTCATCAGCGAGTGTAATTTTGCTCATTGCCTCAGAGACATTGAAATGTTTGCTCTGTCTTGCATCTTCTCAGTCCACCCCTTGCGTTTCCAAGACTTTAGTGTCCAAGGGTCTTGTGAAGTCATTTTATGCTTTATTCTTAAACAGTGTGAAGTCAGTTAGCTAGGTGAGAGAACAGATGAATGGATCAAGAAGATGTGGTATATATACACAATGGAATACTATGCAGCCATCAAAAGAAATGAAATCTTGCCATTTGCGACAACATGGATGGAACTAGAGCGTATCATGCTTAGCGAAATAAGTCAAGCAGAGAGAACACTAAAATTAGCATGTGATTTCAAATTTTTGTTCTTCGAAAAGACCTTGTTAAAAAGTTGGATGGAGTAATGCTCATCATGAGAGCTATTCTGTGTCACTTCCAGTATTTCTGTATTGCTTGAACCAGGGAACACAACAGGAAAAACATTTAGAAGACATTAGGGTCAGACAAATATTTAAAGTGTCACCTGTTTGTTTGATTAGAGAAGTCAATGAAAGGAAAATCAAACATAGGAATCACAAATACAAAAAGAAATATATATTTTTAAAAAAGGAAAAATGTAACTTACTCTTGTAAAACCTATAATCTAGGTTGATTTCCTACCTTGATTTGTAAAGATTAAATGATCAACTCTATGCCTGAATAACAACTACCCCTAAAAGGAGACATAGTAGGAAAATATAAAGATCTATGGAAAATTTTCACTGAAGAGTATATTTGTGGGAAAAAGTCTTTTTTGCTCCATTCCTTAAGCTAAAACATATAATGAGAGCCAACAGAGGCACCAATCGCCTCTGGGTGGTGCAGTCAGTCGAGC
Source organism: Mustela nivalis (assembly GCF_964662115.1). Taxonomy (NCBI): domain Eukaryota; kingdom Metazoa; phylum Chordata; class Mammalia; order Carnivora; family Mustelidae; genus Mustela; species Mustela nivalis. The sequence continues at coordinate 6,359,636 of NC_139024.1, read as the reverse complement.
ATCCAACCCTTGATTTTGGCTCAGGTCACGGTCTCAGGGTCGTGAGATTAAGCCCTGTGTCTGGCTGTGCCTCAGCACAAAGTCTGTTTGGGGTTCTCTCCCCCTCTCCCTCTCCCCCCTTCACTTGTGGTTTCTTCTTCTGTAAAATAAATAAATCGGACTTTAAAAGAGGGTAAACACCTTCAAATTCTTTAAAAGCGACAACCATTAGAAGGAGGACTTAGTACCTTCGTCAGAGGAAGACACCGAAGATTGTCCAGTCTTTCCCTCTGTGTCCAGCCCCTCGGACAAACACCACATGTTTGGGTATTTAGTGAATGAATGATGTGGTATTTCCTGACCTCCTTTTCTCATGGATTTCTTTCATGCATTAGTCTCTGCTCAAGGTCTTGTAATTTCAAGGAAACAAATGATGCAGCATGTACTGTGGGAAGTATGAATACAGTTATTGTTAAGAGGTCAGGAAAAAAAGCCCTAGACACTGGAAAAAAAGAGATGACCTAAATGTCCAGGCTCAAAGAGGAACCAAATGGATGTTGGATGGGCTCCCTCAGCTCTGGACTCCCACTCCGAGAAAGAAGAAATTTTTAACAGGACAGATTTCAGGGGAACCATAGTGACAAACTCTAACTGAAAGGCACTTCGTGGTGAGGAATACACATCGCGCCTCCCAACGTTTAGACGGAAAAAGAATGTGTAGGGTTTTCTTGGGAAATGAAGTTAAAGGAAGGAGACTGCGTGAAGGAAATGTACGACAATGTCCCCAGAGACGTTATTAAAGGCTTGCTCGTAGAAAAGAGTCCATCCAGGCTGCTTTTGATCTGGAGGAATGACGTGTCTTCTCACACAGGATGTGTAAAATAGTTAGGAGGCATGCGACTCCAATTCCAGAGTCTGGCAGAGAAGCAATAGCTTCTCAGAATGAAAGGAAAACAAAAGATATGTTAAAGGAAAAATGATAGATACAAGTAGAGGTATGCATACCGGTAATAGGTAGCACAGTTAAAAATTACATTTCCAAACTATTATTGTGGTGGTTGTTTTTCCTAGGGTAGCAAAACAAGCAGGAAAAAACACAAAACAGACTTAGCACTTTTTTGTGGTAGGTAATGTACAATGAAGTTGAAAGCTGGGAACCGTACTGGATGTTTCTTACTAAGGTTGAAACAATTAATCAATACAAAGTATCAGTGTTTCCAAACCATGAAATTGTCGGAATTTGCTTATCTTTCTTTTACTTTCTGGACATTAATTTCCTAGAGAAAAGGTGATTATCAGTCAAAACCAGAATTCTACTTTCCTAACATATGACCTATATTTTCATTCATTTTGAATGAATTTATGTAGCTACTTCCTTTGGAATAAAAGATAGCTGATCTTCATAAGCATATCTTAAATTCATAATTCTCTCCAGAATATATACTAACAAGGCATGCAACTTTATTTTGAGAATACATGAGATAACCAACTTGAAAAGATTTGCAAATAGGATGCCAGGTTTTATTAAAACAAAAGAAAAAGAGATGTAAAGATTTATCTTTCAGCCTGTCTAACTCATATTTAAATCTTTCAATCTACTAAATTGGGGGTTTGGCAAAACCATGGTCTATGGTCTAAATCTGGCCCTTGGCTTGCATTTGCAAATAAAGTTTTACTGCAACACAGCCATGCCCATTTCTATACACATTGCTTTTGCTCAACAATGGCTGAGTAACTATGACAGTGGTCACATGACCTTCAGGTCCAAGAATATTTCTATCTGGCTATTTATTTATTTTTAAAGATTTTATTTATCTATTTGACAGATAGAGATCACAAGCACGCAGCGAGGCAGGCAGAGAGAGAGAGAGAGGAGGAAGCAGGTTCCCTGCTGAGCAGAGCCAGAGGTGGGGCTCGATCCCAGGACCCTGGGACCATGACCTGAGCCAAAGGCAGAGGCTTTAACTCACTGAGCCACCCAGGAGCCCCTCTATCTGGCTCTTTAGAGAAAAGGTTTGCTGGTATCTGTACCAAATGCAAAGATTTTATGCCAGATTGATTTAAAAGGTATGGAATTTCTAATTTTTCTTTTCACTCTGTAATTCCATCATTAAACTGCAATGCGGACTAATTTGGGTGAAGCTCTCTGCCAGTACATGATACATATATTCCTATGTATGTCTCCAGACTTTTCTGTGAGGGAGATATTTTTAATCCTCACTTTATTTAAGATAAAATAGACTCAGATAATTTAGGAAGATTTTCCTGTCACACAGCTAATAGCAGAGAAGGAACATTTTCCAAATATATTCTGGTATTTTCAGTGAATCAATCGTCAGCTCACAGGAGAATTGGCTATCAAAAGTCAAGTTCTTTGCATACTGTTTTACTTCTTTCTCATTTTTCTCTGTTTTGTTTAGTGATATCCTTTAGAGCTTTGTTGTGAATACTATTCATTTTGAATATTGCATCTATTTTTCGATGGGCAGTAGTTCTTATTTTAATCTCTGTTCTGCCTGCAGAGACTATTCCCGTGCAATTTAAAATCAATTGTACACATTTTCTTGTTACCAGTGTGGGTGTAAATAAAGTTTATGTAGTTACCTTTCCAGTGTTTTACCCATCCACTCCTTCTTGAAGATGGGGATTAATAATTCTTAGCATTGCTAATTTTGTAACAATGCCTCATTGTTTTCAAATGATACAGAAGAATGGTGAAGAACAAATTATTAGAGTGTCTACTCTGTACAAAGCCCCTTGCTGAGGCTGCATGATGAATGAATACCCTCTCTCGGGAGTGCACAGCCTGAAGAGGGAACAGGGAAGTAAACAGATAATTTCCGCACCACGTGGGACTGTGCTCCGATTAAAATAAACTAGGTACCAAGTTCAATGGGACCACAGAGATTAGGAGTCCTATCCGCTGAGGCTGTGGTGGTGGGGTCAGAGAAGATTTCTTGGATGAGATAATAGCTAAATTCATTCGTTAAGGATAAGGAAGAGTTGTCAAGGCAGGCAAGGGACATGGTCATAGTGGAGTAATGGCCCAGGGGCTCAGGACAGAGCAGCACAATGGATGCAGGATCTGTAATCCGTCTGGTACTGGTGGACTCTAAAGGTGAGCAAGGGAGTCTCAGGAGGTAAGACTGGAACAGAAGGCCAAGGGGAATCATGCCATCTCCTATGTTGTATGTAGGGCTTAGAGCTCACCATGCAAGTAATTGGTGTTCATAGTAGATTAAAAGCAGGTGAATGTGCAATCATATTTTTATTTGATTGTTCATGAATGGTATATATGAAGAAGGAAAGAAGAGAAGAACACAGATTGGAACTTCATCAATATAATTACAAGAATGATTGAGACTGAACTAAGGAGATTGACAATGGGGACCAGGAAAGGAGAATTAATTAGAGAAGTAAATAGTCACAGGACATTGTATCTGATTCAGTATACACGTTGCAAAGGAAAATGATCATCTTTGGGTTTAATGTTGTGAATATTGAGGATATTGATGCTATCAAATCAATAAAGAATAGTTTAGAGGAATCTGAATAGAAAAGAGATGATGAAAAGACCCATTTAGATATACTGAGTGTGATGTGCTTATTGTGCTTAATGTGTGCTTAATGTGCTTGATGCGCTTCTTGTGCTTAATGTGTTTATTTCCCTGTTCCCTCTTCCGTGGGTGTGCCCAGCAGGCATTTGGGTGTGTGATCTGAGCCTTAGGGGTATGGACTGAGGGAGAACAGCCCCCAGACGGAGAAAGGATGAATATCAAAGAAAGAAAACAGGTTGAGAGTCAATGTCCTGGCATGGGCATAGTCGGATCCTGGGGGAGGGGAGGAAAAAGAGCTATCATTTTAGGTTGGTGGACAGTGTGGGCAGATGACAATGCCTTCAGCATGAGCATGGGACGTGGGAGGGATCTGCTCTGGCCACCTCCATTCCCTCCGTGCTGGAGGAGGGGGTTACCAGTGGGCTACAAGGGGAGTTTAAAGCAAGGGTTGAGGGTTTGGGCCAATCCCTGTGCCTATTTGTGTAGGAGCCTGACAACGATAAGGGAAAGTGTTTTTGAAGTGTAAGAATGGATTTTTTTTTTTTTTTGCAAGGCTTAACAAAAAATTTTGAATATTTTCTTCTCAAAGACAGAAAATGTACTTGCATTCCTATGGACAGATATTTTGAAATATTCATCAAGGTCGTCTTTCAAATTTGCTTATGTCACATGCTCTTTCCAAGACAGGAGGTTAGGACAGTGTTTCCCAAACTATCGTCATCCCTTCATCACATACATGATTTTTCACCATCTCGGTGAGCAACGTGGACTTTCATTGCTGGATCTTTTTCCTGAATGAATCCATTTACTTAATGGAGAATTATTTCAAAAGGAAACTTTGCAACACAAACTGAAAGGGAAAGCATATCTCATGTTGCTGTAGGCAGACATTAAACATAAAATATACCAAATAAAAGCAAAATGAAAACTATTAAATGCTTCCTAATTTCCACTCTCAGTGAAAGCTTGAATCTGTGCCCTGATGCTGTGCTAAAAATGATCATGTGTGTATCAGGTGGTCTTGTGAATTACATGCACCAGCAGGACATTTTTCTCTTTGGCACCATCACGAGTCTTAGAGAATTCAAAAGAGAAGGATGTTTTCTCAACGTGACTGGATGCTATTTAATGTATGGAGTGCAATCCCCCCGGAAGTCATCTAGTAGCACACTTGATATTGCCCTGCAATTTTAAAATCAGGGCTAGGCTGCATCATTTCCTTGGGAAATGGAAGACACAGTAGAAGTCAGAGAGGATAGCATGGTGACAGATGACGCCATGCTCACTTGGGGCTGTAGACACAGTTCAGGGCAAAGCTGTCACAGGTGTGCACTCCCCACACCCCTTACCAGACGCACAAACAAAACAAGGAAGGGCCCAGCATGTCCAGGGCGAATATTGTCTTATCACCGTGGGGTTGTTTTATTCAATTAAAAATTCATTCATGAGAACCGGTTGCTGATGGGGACACAGCCTGCTGGCAGCTGCCAAGGTCCCTGAGTAAACAGAGGTTGGGATGGGACCCAGCCAGCTCATGAGAGGGAGCCCACATAAGCACAGCTGTACCAGGTTCTAACCTTGAGCTGAGACAGGATTTTTGTCTGTCTTGTCCACCATCCCTGGTGCCTGGCACATGCAGGACATTTGATAGAAATCCAATATATTTTTTATCTGGACAGAAAGAATGGCGAAATATGAGGGAAGAGTCAACTACATGGTGTATTAAAGATGATGCACAGCCAAAAATGTAGACCGAAGTTAAGAAAAGTTCTATTTAAACCCTAGAAAAAAAACAGTTTTACTCAAATATGACCATCTCATGAGACCCACACTGATCACCTCATTTGAAACCATAATCTCCCTCTGTCCTCCTGTGTTGTTGCTGACCCTCAACACCTTGATCTCCTGCTGTCTTCATTTACACCTACCTTCCCACTTTCCTATGGTTTTGTCTATTCCCACTACAATGTCACCTGCACTTGGAGAGCCTAACAGCCAGGAGAGGCTTGGAAACAAGTATTTCAAACATCTCAGCAGCTTTTAACTCATGTTATTTTTTATTTTTATTTTTATTTTTTTTTATGCAGGACCAAAGAAAGAGCTCTGGCTCGCTGAAGTCACTGAGAGACCCAAGACCATGGAGACTCAACCCTGACCACACTACCTTGATTTCCAGTGTCATGGAGATAAGATCACCGTGACAGGATCACGGAGAATAGTGGGATGAGAAGAGTGGTCCATGCAGAAGGACAGGCCGTAAATGCTCCTGAACCATCCCACAGTCCCCCCACACGTACTTGGTGTCTCTCCTGCTCTCATTTACCCCGTGGACATGTAACAACAACTAGCATCACATGGGGGTTCAAAACCATTTCTTTCCCGATTCGTAATTTGGTGCCAAAGCAAATAGACTTGCCTGCACTCTGGGGGTAGCATGTGGGTATGGTATCATTTGTGTAGGCAAAGCTGCCGTAAGAAAAATGATCTCCTGAGACGTTTCATTGTGTTGGAGAATTCACATCCCAGGCTTCATCCACCCAAGGTGAAAAGATAATCAAACAACTTTTCTGTTAAGATCTAAACTATTTTGATACTAGTTCTGATCTTATAAATGAACTGGCAGTCCTTTTCTTTCCTCAGGATCCTCCCTCCCTAAGTCCCCAAAATTACTTGTACTTGTTCCTGAAATCCCTTTTGAGTACCAGCAGACCTGGGTCAAGGAAGCAGGAATTATGCTGGGCTCCCGCGATGGCTGAGCCCCACAAACCCCATGAGCAGCCCCTCACCGCTGCCCCAGTGGCTGTGAACCTTCCGCGCGGCGTCTTCCTCAGGCAGGGTCCAGCCAGCTGTCGGTTTTTGCTGGAGATCCTGCGCTTCAGCCGTCCCCTCAGCAGTGATGTCACCTCCACCAGCTCAGGGGGAGAGCATTTTCCTTCCAAGTCCAAGTTCAGCAGGAATTATATTCAGCCTGGGAGTCAGCTCTGCAGTTTCAGTGCTGCACAGAATACTTGCAGCCGCCTTGCTCACACGACATACCACCCCCAACACACACACACACACACACACACACACACACACACACAACACACAGACCAGAGAGGCACTGTGCAGCATCCACGGGGCACAGAACCAGTGTCCCTCCCCCCAAACATCATGGATCTCATTTCCTCTTTTACTTTGGGCATCATTTCTCCAGGCTTTCTGAGACTCCTTTCCTGTCACGTGGGCTCAATTCCTACTACCCATCCTCAGACGTGTCCCAGGAAAAATTAATCACAAGGGGAAGATGAGTTTCATGTTTACTCTGCTCCTACCGAGTCTATTGCTCTCAGGTAAACATAGGAAAGGAAATAGAAATAGGGTGCTGGAGGCCTATGTATGCACTGACAGTTCATAAGCCTCAGGTCTCTGACAAGTTTAAAACTTCACAGTTAAAAGGATCCATTCAGTTCCATCTTGTACCTTCAAAGACCCAAAGGTCCAGTCTCTATGGACACCCTATCACATTTTTAGTGTATTTTTATCTCCTGAGTCCACTTATGACAGGTCATACCAACAGTGTGTCATCTGCTGGGAGTCCCAGAAGATGATTTGGAAAGATCTATATTTGGGAGTGAAACAAAACCAGATAGTGACTTGAGCTATCCAGGTACAGAATAGAAAACACACTTACTTCCTCTTTTATTAGAGGAAAGAGGTAGCTGCGAATATGTCATCGGTTCCACCTCTGTGCCACCAGCCTTTCCAGCATTCATGGGCTCATGCAGAGGGAGACCTTGAAAAACATGGCTTAAGTGCTGCTTTTCTTTTCCAACTGTTTGTTCATGATCTTATTAAAAGCCTTCTCTGACTGTAGCATTTCTAAGCAAGAAGATGGCGCTTCTGTAGCATCACTGTGCAGTTGCAAAGAAGGAAATGGAAACATCAATGATATTAGAAGGAATGGGAAGAGCATTTTCAGGGTCCTATAATAAGATGTTCCAATGATACTCGCAGTTCAAAGGGAATGAAGAGAATGATTAGATGTGCAGTGCATGGGGCCTCTTTGTATGATAGCAGGCAGGTCCTCTTTCACTCCATCTGTTTTTCAATGAGATGTGGGCACTGGTCACAGTGGCTTCAATTGAATTCTAAATGAGGACGACTAAGTTAATTAACGAAAGCCTTTGAAACTGTCTGAAAACTATTATTTTCTTACAATTGTTCCTTGCCAAAAAGATACGAAGGAATTAGATAGCGAAACCATGATAAAGGATGTGCCATCTGAATTTTCTCATTAGAACCCAGATTACTTCCGAGAGGGTGGATGGTGACCCACTGTTTCCTTTTCCTCTTAGAGTGAGTAGGAGGCTTCATTCATTTTAAAGGCTGAATTTAAGGCCCAGTTCTCCATATGTTTGATTGAATTATTGTCAGAGAGTGTGGAAATACTTCATTTTCATTTAAGTCTTCAACATAGAATCATTTATATAACTTGTAGGAGCTAGGTCTTTGATCTATGTCTCATAAGTCTTTAAATCTAGGACAACGAACACAGTGACTGCCCAAAGTCTACAGACCCAAGCTAGTTATTTAGGTGATGGGATGGTTAACATCATAGTACTCACAGCACAGTTTAACAACCTTAGTTTCTTTTAATAGTAAAAAGCTATGTTTTAGTACTAAACTAAAATCATTTTTAAGTGTTTTTCAAATTCAGATCATTCTCAGCATTTAAGAAAATCTGCTCTTTAGTTTGTTTCTTATGCTTACTTAAAAGGTGTTTAATTTACATAAACAAAGTTCAGATAGCCATTTAGAGAATGATACAGTTTAAAGGGAAAAATAAGCCAAAACCTGAAACTACAAAACTTCTATAAGAACCACAGGAAAATACTTTCTGACCTTAGGTAACAGAATTTTTAAATATGGCTCCAGAAGCACAAAACATATTAAAAAAAATATATATATATATATATTATTCTTTATCAAAATTGAAAATGTTCATCCTAAAAAAGAGAGCATTAAGACAATGAATAGACAAGCCTCAGACTGAGAAAACATATTTACAAATCACATCTTTGACATAAGACTTGTGTGTAAAATGTATAAAGGACTCTCAAAACTCAATGATAGAAAAATAAAGAACCCGACTAGAAAACTAAGTAGGCACTTTCCCAAAGAAGGTGCATTGATGGTAACCATGTAAAAAGAGAATTCACATCATTAGCAGTAACGAAATGCAAGTTAAAATTAAAATAAGATATCACTACATGTCATATGTATGTGTGTGTGTCTATTAGATGTCTATTAAATGTTTATTAGAATACATATGTATGTATACAGGCATGTGTGTATGTGTCTATATACTGTTGTCCTCAGCATATGAGAAATCACTGTATGATTATTGTGTTTGTAAACTAAATGCAACTTAATATAAACTTTTTTTTTTAAAAGAAAGAAAAATTTGCTTTGCTAATAGCTGATACACAAAGGATTGTCCTATATAAGATTCAAGGAGTAAGGTCAAAGTTAATGAAAAAACAAAACAAAGCCAAAAAACAAACAAACAAACAAACAAACAAAAACCAGACCAAAGCCTTCAAAATAACAGCATCTCTAATGCAAGAAGAGCAGCCAGGAAAATGTCTTCTGATGTTCAAGAACAGGGTGTTTTATTCTGTTACAGGTCTTGCATATATTCAAACTCTCACTTAGGTTAGGCGAGTATCAGATTGTAGAACAAAGACTGATAGTATCCACGTTTTTACATGCATGGCAATTAAAATGAAGTTTGTATTATGAAAGCCAAATAAAAAATGTACATCTTTTTCAGTAATATCAGTTTACATGCTTTCCTTAACTATATGGGCCAAATCATTTTGTAAGAAAGCTGTATCACTAACATAATAAAGCACACTAACATAACAAAGCACATGAACTTGTGCTTTGTCAAATACTATACAAATCGTTGTTATTTTTATTTTTATTTTATTAGATATTTTAACAAGCTGAAACAATTATTGGTTTTGTAAACATAAATACTTCAGTTATTTCCTAAAATCCAGTGCTTTCTTTCCTTTTAAATGTTTGTAAATACAGATGGAATATAAAGGAAAGCACTTACTTTAACAGAAATTAAATTAAAAAGCTTAAAAACATGGTTTAACTCCTGAGAATCCTAGTAATATTATGGATCTTCATGTATTATTTTGAAGTACCAGTGAATGCTTTCATAAATTTGTTTCTAATTATATGTTAACAGAACAAAATGAGGAAGATAGTCATTAAAAAATAGTGTATTCACACTAACAATGAAAATATAGAAAGGGAAATTAGAGAATTGGTTCCATTTACTATAACACCAAGAACCATAAGATACTTACCTAACCAAATAGGTAAAGATCTGTATTGGAGGAACTAGAGAACACCCATGAAAGAAACTGAAGACACAAAAAGATGGAAAAGCATCCCATGCTCATGGGTTGGAAGAACAAACAAACATTGTTATAATGTCTGTACTGCCTAGAGCACTCTATACTTTCAGTGCCATTCTGATAAAATTTCCACCGGTATTTTTCAAAGAGCTGGAGCAAATAATCCCAAAATTTGTATGGAATCAGAAAAGACCCCGAATTGCTAAGGACATGCTGAAAAAGAAAAACAAAACTGGGGGCATCATGTTGCCTGATTTCAAGCTTTACTACAAAGCTGTGATCACCAAGACAGCATGGTACTGGCATAAAAACAGACACATAGACCAGTGGAACAGAGTAGAGAGCCCAGATGTGGACCCACCACTCTATGGTCAACTAATCTTTGACAAAGCAGTAAAAAATACACAGTAGAAAAAAGACAGTCTCTTCCATAAATGGTGCTGGGAAAATTGGACAGCTATGTATAGAAGAATAAAACTTGATCATTCTCTTACACCATACACAAAGATAAACTCAAAATGGATAAAAGACCTCAACATGATGCAGGAATCTATCAAAATCCTAGAGAAGAACCTAGGCAGTAATCTCTTTGACATCGGCCACAGCAACTTCTTTCAAGACATGTCTCCAAAGGCAAAGGAAACAAAAGTGAAAATAAACATTTGGGACTTCATCAAGATCAAAAGATTCTGCACAGCAAAGGAAACAGTCAACAAAACAGAGAGGCAACCCATAGAACAGTAGAAGATATTCACAAATGACACTACAGACAAAGGGCTGATAGCCAAGATCTATAAAGAACTTCTCAAACTCAACACTCAAAACTGGTGTGATGAAAATCACATCAAAAAAATGGGCAGAGGAAATGAACAGACACTTCTCCAAAGAAGACATACAAATGGCTAACAGACATATGAAAAAATATTCATCATCATTAGCCCTCAGGGAGATTCAAATCAAAACCACAATGAGATACCACCTTATACCAGTTAGAATGGCCAAAATTAACAAGTCAGTAAATAATGTGTGTTGGAGAGGATGTGGAGAAAGGGTAACTCTCTTACATTGTTGGTGGGAATGCAAGTTGGTGCAGCCACTTTGGAAAACAGTGTGGAGATTCCCTATGAAATTAAAAATAGAACTACCCTATGACCCTGCAATTGCACTACTGGGTATTTATCCCAAAGATACAGATGTGTTGAAAAGAAGGGCCATCTGTACCCCAATGTTCATAGCACCAATGACCACAGTCACCAAACTGTGGAAAGAACCAAGATGCCCTTCAAAGGACAAATGGATAAAGAAGATATGGTCCATATATACACTATGGAGTATTATGCCTCCATCAGAAAGGAGGAATACCCAACTTTTGTATCAACATGGTTGGGACTGGAGGAGATTATTCTGAGTGAAATAAGTCAGGCAGAGAGAGTCAATTATCATATTCTTTTACTTACTTGTGGAGCATAAGGAATAACACGGAGGACACTGGGTGAAGGAGAGGAGAAGTGAGTTGAGAGAAATCGGAGATGGAGATGAATCATGAGAGACTGTGGACTCTGAGAAACAAACTGAGGGTTTTGGAGGGGAGGGGGTAGGAGAGGTGAGCTGGTGGTGGGTACTAAGGAGGGCATGTATTGCATGGAGCACTGGGTGTGGTGCATAAACAATGAATCTTGGATTACTGAAAAAAAATTAAATACATTTAAAAAATTTTTAAAAATAAAAAATAGTGTATTTACAAGTAAACTTTAGCTGACATCTAGTTACATATGACCATGTAAAGAGTTAGAGTCCTAAAACAGCATGTTATTTTTAGGTCTTCACATCCTTTTTCAAAATCAGGACAAAACACAGTTGGCCTTATAGATTCTGGATCCCAGTGTTTCTTGTTATTAAGAAATGGCAAACCTAGGGTGTCAGCTGCAGGAGGTTGACTGCTCTCCCTGCAGGGATCCTCCACTCAGGTGCTTGAGGCTCAGAGCCTCAGCACCTGTGCCCAGACTCCTGCCCTCTAAGGCCTGGGCAGTCTCCACTGTGGCAGAGGAAGGGACAGCGCCCCTCCAAGGCCAACTGAGAGCCAACTTGCATCTCCTGGGCTGGAAAGGTGAGTTTCTGTTTCAAGGACTCTAGATGATGAGGAAGACTTTCACTCAAGGGGAACTTCAAACTCCAGGTAGGAATGAAAAGCAATGGAAATGCTCCCACTCCAAGGGACTTCCAGCAGCAGCATCCTGAAGTAAGGGGCCCACCTCGCACCCAAATCTTAGATTCTGAGTGCTCAAAAACCTGGCAGAGACCATCTGAAGTAAATCAAGTAGCCAAAATTAATACCACAAGTCAGGCCACAAACTGAAATGGTGCATCAGTTGTAAGATGTAACCAGAAGAAGACAGAATCACTTCTGTGATAAGCCTGCCAAAATCCTTGCCTTGAAGGACGTATTCAACATGAAGACACATCAGAAAAACTAAGATGAAGGCACAGTCTACAGAATAACTGCCCTGTTACCACCAAAAGTGTTCACGAAAGTCCAGGAAAGACTGAGGGAATGTTCTAGGCTGAAGGAAACTAGAGAAGGATGAAAACCAAAAGCAACCCAACTTGGGTTGGGTTCCTTGTAAGGACACTGTTAGGACAATGGGGGGAACCTGAGTAAGGTCTGTGAATTGGGTTGCAGTAAAGCATCATTGTCCCTGTCCTCATTTTATCACTGTATGTATTGATGTAGGAGAATGTTGTTTGTGAGAAATATACACAGTAAAGTATTTGCATGGTCAACAGGTCATATTGCTGGCAACATACCCTTCAATGGCTCAGGGCAAAAAAGTTCTTTGCATTAGTCTTGCAATTTTTCTGGAAGCTAAAATTATTTCAGAATAAATGAGAGAAAAAGGAAATGGCAAATCTAATGATAAATTTATTTTGAAAATTTGTTCTTATATTGATTATAAATTCCATCATAAAACCCCATGTATCTTTCTCACATCATATGAGAGAATGTCTATGCCTCCTTTGAAACTAACATCAGTTTACTTCATTTTTTCTCTTTAAAATATGCAAATTTTTTTTTAATTTAGTTTCCAAATGAATCTTTCTATTATAGACATGCCATTGATTTTTGTAGTACCTTTCTGAAGTAAACATTTTATTATTTTTTTTATATATAGTACTAACAGTAAAAATTGTCATTGGAGCTCATGTCCACAACTTTTCAGAATCAGTGAAGTTGTTTAGAATAAACATAATATATTATGTCTCTCTATTTACTCTTAGATTCATTTCCATGAGAAGATGTAGCATTGATATAGGATACACATGCTATAGAGCACGGGGATCTAATTCAACATAACAATTAGAAGATACCATGGTAATATGCTGATGTGAAAGCACAGTTACAATTTTAACAAAAAGAAAAAAGTAAGAACAGGAAAAAGGTCAAAAGAACAGATATAAAAGTTTATAATCCCAAATTTGGAATAACAATATCTAATGAAGTTTGAAAAATTTGCTAATGTCCAGCTCAAGAGGAATTTAATTCGAGGCATGCCTAACAAAACAATTCTTATGCCAGATTTACTTTGAAGGGGCTAACAAGGTGAAACTGTGTCAAAAGCCATCATTTTTAATACTAGTCAATTTCCTTAGAGTAGTTACCATTTAGGCGCCATTGTACTTATCACTATCAAGATGGTGCTGCATGATTCTGCTTTCACTTAGGATGTAGAAAACAACAGTGAAAACTTGCTCCCATGCAGACAACGAGTAGCAGCCAGATCAACCATAAATTTATAACTTGTTTTTAAGCCCATCAGAGAGAGCTCAAGTCACAAAGCAATCAGGTGAACTGAATTCCAATACATACCAAGTCCTCAGAGGGCAGAGGAACATATGACTTGTTTTGTCTTTCATGGAGCATGGGAGGAAGTGAAAGCAAACATCGTATCAGACAAGAAAACATTCTTCAACTTTAACAAATCTTAAAAGGCAGAGTGGGTGCCTCTGTGACAGTTTGGAATCTGTGGGGTTCCCTGACACCAAAGAAGGCAGCAACTACTTGCCAGCTATTTTCTGCAGCCACCACTGGCTACTTGAGGACAAGATACCCACCCTTTAGTGTGTATGTATACAAATGATGACCTGCCACTGCAGCGGGCAGGCACAAAACTGTTCACTGGTGAACGTTTTTTCTCATATGAAGCAAATGCAAGCTACTGTTGGGCGAGTCAGGGAATGTTCCTGCCTCACAGTCTCAGGAATAGGTCAGCAGCTGCTGGGGGAGGATGGAAAACCTGTACACCTCTTCTGTGTTGTTACACAAAGGAAAATCTACCTGCTACCAAAGGAAGGAAAGCAAACTCACTAATGGATACAATTCTGCACTGACACAAAAGAGAGTTTGGCTGACGTTGCAGAGAAACAAAAACTCACTTGTGTATAAGAACCCACACTGGCACAGAGCAGTTTCATGACCTTCTGGAAGAGGGAGGGAGATGGCAGGAAACCCCATTTCTGAAGTGCTGATGCTCAAGGCCTGACAATGCCCAAGGATGGACAGTAGCATGCCTCCACAAACATGAAAACAAAAGACCAACCAACCAACAAACAAACAAAAACATTCTTCATCAGAAGCTTTGCATTGAATAATAAGCAATAATGATCTTCAGTGGAAAAATATTCATGAACAGATGGGGACTTTCAGCATTGAGAGAGAAGAGCTATTAAAGATGTCAAGCAAAAATGGTAGAGAAAATAATGCCAGAGATTCAAAAAAAAAATCCTTTGATAGCCATGCCAAAAAACTAGACACTGTGAGAAAAAAATGAATAAGTTAGGGACAGGCCAATAGAAATTTTCCAAATTGAAAGAAAGAAAGAAAGAAGAAAGTAGAAAAACAACCTAATAGCTCTCTTCAAAGGCCTAATGTGTATTTAGTTGGAATTTTAAAACAAGAAGAGGTATAGAATGAGAAAAGAAATATTTTAAGACAGAAAGGCCAAGAAATTTACAAAATTGATGAAAGGAAACCACAAAACCAAAAATCTCAAAGAACATCCAACAGGATTTAAAATATATATATATTAAGCTTATCAAAATTAAAGTGCTAGAAATCAAAGATTATAAGAGAAATGTTGAAGGCATCTAGAGATACAAAGAAAAAAAAATACTGTAGATACAGAGAAATAAAGAGAAAATAATAACAACCTTGTCACCAAAAGCTAAGCAAATCAGAAGACAATAGAGCTACACATTTTCAGTTCTCAATGAAAAATCTGAAAACCTACAACTTTTCCCATATTTTGTAAAATATCTCAAAAGTGAGGCAAGGCTTTTTAAGAAAACTCAAACTTGAGTAATATCATTATTAGTAGATCTAAACTATGAGAAAATTTTAATATTATTTTTCAGAAAGAAAAAATATGGTAGAGATAGAAATTTGAAAAAACAGAAAGAAATAAAGAGCTGCAAAAATAATAAACATGTGGCTAAACATGAAAAACATTCTTTCCAGGACACCTGGGTGGCTCAGTTGGTTAAGCAGCTGCCTTCGGCTCAGGTCATGGTCCCAGCATCCTGGGATCGAGTCCCACATCGGGCTCCTTGCTCCGCAGGGAGCCTGCTTCTCCCTCTGATTCTGCCTTCCTCTCTGTCTGCGTATGCTTGCTCTCGCTCGCTCTCTCTCTGACAAATAAATAAAATCTTAAAAAAAAAAAAAACATTCTTTCCTATTCATAATCTCTTTAAAAGAAAAGTGAAATGTCTAGAAAATACAGTAGCAAGGCATTGCAGTGTTATAATATTTAGAAATAAGATATATGACTAAAAAATAAAACTAAGGAAATGTATATAAGAGATATATTACTATGTATATATAGACAGTGATAAGTTAAAGATTGTATATTGTAAACCATAGAGAGCAACAACCGAAAAATAGTAGTGAAACAAAACAGTAGATGAATAAACCAATAGTTTAGATAAAAAAGAATCATAGAAATATATTCATTTAGTTCAAAAAAGGCAGAGAAAGAGTACAAAAGAAATAAATATATTTAGAACACATAGAAAATAAATTACAAGATGTTGATTTAAATTTCCAACCATTATCAAGAACTATATTAATATTAAAAGTCTGAAACCCTCAATGAAGAGGCAAATAGAAGCAATATCCAACTATATTTGTCTATAAGAAATTCATTTAAAATAGAAAGACATACATAAATTAAAAGTAATGAAATAGAAACAGATATATCATCCAAATCTTAAGCAAAAGAAAAATTTGAGAGGCTCTATTAGTATCAGACAATATAAATGTCAGAACAAATAATAGTACCAAGGATGAAGAGAGACATCCCATAATGGTATAGAGAAAATCCATCAACTAGACATAAAAATCCTAACTCTGAAGGCAGAAAATAATAAAGATTCAAGAAAAAGCTGGTGGCATTAAAGAGAGAAATAGAAAAACCTACAATTATAGATGAAGAATTCAGTTCTTTCTCAGCACCTGAGAGAGGGATGAAGGAATGGGAATACTACATGCGCTATAGAAGTTAAAAGAAAGGTAAAAAACTGTTGTGAACAATGTTTTTTTTTTTTTTTGCCAATGGATCTGATAATTTTGATTAAATGAATAGAATCCTTGAAAAATACAAATTGTCAAACAATATTCAGAAAGAAATAGAACACTCTCAGGGTGCCTGGGTGCCACAGTCAGTTAAGCATCCAGCTCTTGATCTCAGCTTCGGTCTTGATCTCAGGGTCATAAATTCAAGCTCTGGGTTGGCCTTCACACTGGTCATGGAACCTAGTTTAAAAAAAAAAAAGGAAAGAAAAAGAAATAAAACACTTGTCTATTTTGTACAGAAAATTGACTTCTTAGTTATTACCTTTCTGACAAGGATCTTGACAAAAATGACTTCACTGAAATATTTTACTGACTGTTTAAGGAATAATACCAATTCTACACAAAAACTCTTCCAAAAAATGTCTTGTGCATTTTATGGGGAGTTCATTACTCATGTGTTACAACAAAACAAGATGAAATGTTTGCCAAAAGAAGAGAAGTATTGATTAATATGCTTCATGAACTTTAAAAAAAAAATTTTTTTTTTGAGGAATCTCCATGCTGTTTTCCAGAGTGGTTGCACCAGCTTGCATTCCCACCAACAGTGTAGGATGGAACTGGAGGGCATCATGCTTAGCCAAATAAGTCAATCGGAGAAAGACAACTATCATATGATCTCCCTGATATGTGGAAGTGGAAATGCAACATGGGGAATTAAGAGGGTAGGAGAAGAATAAATGAAACAAGATGGGATTAGGAGGGAGACAAGCCATAAGTGACTCTTAATCTCACAAAACAAACTGAGGGTTGCTGGGGGGAGGGAAGTCGGGAAAAAAGGGGTGGGGTTATGGACATTGGGGAGGGTATGTGCTATGGTGAGTGCTGTGAAGTGTGTAAACCTGGCGATTCATAGAACTGTACCCCTGGGGATAAAAATATATTATATGTTTATAAAAATAAAAAATAAAAAACAAAACAACAAAAAACTTTAACACAATATTAGGAAATAAAATCAAGCAGCATTTAAAATGGATGATATATCATGACCTTGTTGAATCTATCCCAAGAAAGAGAGGTAACTTCAATATTAGAAAATCAGTAATTGTAATACTTTATAATAGATTAAACAAGAATTTTAAAATAATCTTAAAGCAATAAAAGCATTTGACAAAATTCTACATCCATTCATGGCAAAAATCTCAGCAAACTAGGAATAGAGGTAACATCCTCATACTAATGAAAGTCCTCTATAAGGAATCTATAGCTAACATTATATTTAATGGTAAAAGATAGAATATTATCTGTCTAAGATTGGGAACAAAACAAGAATGGCTGTCTTCACCACAACCGTTCAACATTGCAACCTAACTGTTGCAATAAGGCATGAAAAAGAAATAACAAGGCACAGTTTAGAAGAGAAATATAATTATATTTATTCTCAGAGAACATGAACATTTCTGCAGAAAACTTAAGGAAATGGCCCAAAATGTGTTGCTAAAATTTTTAAGTGAGTTTAGTAGTGTTGCAGAATACAAATGTAATAAATCAAATTTAACTCTGTACCTATATATTAATAAAGAAAAATTGGAAATTGAAATATAAAGCATATGATGTATAACACTAGCTAAACCATAAAATATTTAAAAGTAAATTTAATAAAATATATGTAATATTTCCAAATGTACACTGTAAAATCTTGTTGAGAGAAAATATACCTAAATAAATCAAAGATATACATTGTTTATGAATCAAAAGACAAAATTGTTAAGATGTCACTTCTTCCCAAGTTGATCATTGGATTTTATATAATATCAATCAAAATCATAACACCCTATTTTAAATAGAAAACTATTGAGGTGATTTTGAAATTTATGTAGAAAGACAAAAGCTAATATAACCAAAAGAATTTTGAAAAAGAAGAATGAAATTAGTGGATATACAGTACATTATCACAAGAATTACTATTAAGTTACAGTAATCAAGAGAGTGTAAACTAAAGATAAACATGTAGAACAAAGGGACATGATAGAAATACCATTAATAGATGTACTCATGTGGTCAGTTAATTTTTGACAAAAATGCAACTTAATTCAGAAGGAAATGGTAGTCTTTTCAATAAATGACTCTGAAAAAAATTGGATAACTACATGCAAAAACAAAAAAAAATAATAAACTTGATCTCATACATACTAAAATTATCTTAAAATGGGTTATAGATGTGAAGGTACAAAGTAAAGCTATAACATATCTAGAAGTAAACACAGGGGAAATACTTATGACAACATGGTAGGCAAAGACTTGTTAGATAAGGCATTGATAAGTTAACCAGCTTCAAAATTTAAAAGTGTTGCTCATCTAAAAATACAGTTAAGAAAATGAAAGAGAAAATATTTTCGAAGTACATAACTTATATAGAGCATTTAGCTATACTAAAGAAAGAACTCCTATAAATCAATAATAAGGTAATCTGATAAAGACATGAGGAAACATTTGAATGAACACTTCAGCAAAGACGAAACTGGAATGGAAAGTAAGTCCAGGAAAATATGTGCCATTGAAATCAAAATGAGATACCACCATACAAAATGAAGTACCACTAAAAAGACTGCCATTTAAAGGCTGGCAAAATCAGGTGCTGACAAGGATGTGTAACAATGAGGAATGTAATTTTGTTTGTTTTTAAAAAGAGTTTGACAGGTTTTTTTTTGGTGAAATTCAGCAATTGTGTGTTTCAGCAATCCTGTGCCAGGTATAGAATTTCCCAAGAAAAACAAAATCAGATTTTCCCA
The DNA here is from genome assembly GCF_964662115.1 of Mustela nivalis. Lineage (NCBI taxonomy): Eukaryota > Metazoa > Chordata > Mammalia > Carnivora > Mustelidae > Mustela > Mustela nivalis. The sequence continues at coordinate 6,340,330 of NC_139024.1, read as the reverse complement.
CACAATGATCTATACACAAGTGTTTACAGAAGTTTTATTTACATTAGCCTCGGATTAGAAATAACTCAAGTGTTCATCAATAGATAAAAGGATCCATGAAATGATCCATGAAAAGAAATAATGAAATTAGATCCAATGAAATAATGAAAGTAGATCCATGAAATGAAATAATATCTAGATATACGAAGTACTGGATATAGGAGACAGAATAATTATTTATATGACACTAGAGAAGGTAAAATTAGGGGGACAGAAAACCTATCGGTAGTGCCCTGCTATGTCTTGATCAAGGTGGCGGTAACATGACTGTACATATTTGTCAAACCAATCCAACTGAACTGATCTGGATTATGAACTAAATATGTTTACAAACTATAAAGAAATTAGGAAACAGGAAGATCTGAAAACTAATTAGAACACCCAGATTTATAAAATATATTCCCTCTGAAATTAAAAAAAAAAATACTTTGGTTTTTAGATTGAACAGAAAATTAGAAATGGACAAAGCATGAGAGAACCAGGAGGCTTAAAAACCTCAGGGAGAAAATATAAAAAAGAATTCTATCCTTAAACATAGCAAAATGAAACTGTAGGATATCAGAGTTAAAAAAAAAATCTTAATAAATGAAAGAAATTTGAGGCAGAAGGAGAGAAGAGAAGAAAAGAGATAAGCTACACACACACAAAACCAGAAAAACCAATTGTTCTAACAGCAGATTTCTCGGCAGCAGGGTAAAAACCAGAAGACAAGAATAAGACAGCATCAAATTAAAAATAATAATAACGAATGAAAGAAAGAAAATGGAATACAAGCCAAATAGTCATTCAAAAAAGTTGAAGATGTTTTGGACTACTAACAGGTGGGCATAAAAAACAACAACAAATCTGACCTTAAGAAAGATGCCTCCTCAGAAAGAAGGAAAATACTAGAGTGGAGTCTGAATGGGAGAAATAACAATGAGGAAGGAATTAATAAATGAGTTTTAAATGGAAAATTATTGACTCCAGAAAGCATAATGATGTTAGATTTCTGGAATTTAAAATATATTCGCTTGAAATATCAGGAAACAATTTGTAAGGAAGATAGATGAGATTAGGTTTACAGTGTTCAAAGTCCTCATATTTCTTGGGAGGATAAAGATATCATGATTAATGTAGACTTCAAGTACGAAGATAAAGGTGTAAGAGCACACACTGAAGGAATGGGATTAGCCATATAATTTCCAGAAGAGAAAAAATTACAATAAGAGAGAAGAAGCTAGAAGAAATATTGGAAACGCAAGACAACAAGAAATCATAAAATGGAATGATTAAAATTATTTTAAAAATATTAGTAATGGACATAAATGTAAAAGAAACAAGTCATATTTTCTCAACACAGTAAGTTTAATATTAAATTAAGAAATGACTTTGTATATATAGAGAATTTTTTCATAAACAATTTCATAAATTATATATATAATTTAATTTTTGTATTTAAAAAGTAAGAACATGAAGTGCATAAGCTAAACAGCCAATTAAAATATTTAAAAAATAGAATTAATTAAATATATTTGAATTAAGAAGGAAAAAATAGAAAATAAAAATAGAGGAGAAAATATAAAAAAAATGTTTGTTGCAGGCAAAAATTAGCTTTAATATCCAATATTTATCAAGATTGATTTTTTTTTAAATAGAAAACAAAAATAATGTAACGATTTTTAAGGAGATGTAATTACAAAAATGAGGTATTTTTCTTTTAAAAGCAAGTGAGTAGCATAAAAAATTGATAATAAATTTAAAATTGGACCAATTCAGTTATATATTCTAAAAAGTAAAACAATAAAACTGATATACAAGACAAATAAAGCCAACTCAAACTATAATCATTAAATAAATTAAATTATTATGCAACAGCTCGCCCATTGAAGATATGAACACTAAACCTTGTTTCATAGGTGAGTTCCAATAAATTTCATGAAAAATAAAATTCTAATATTATCCAAATTCCCTGAGAATAAGGGAAAGAACATATTTCTTAAATAATTTAAAGAAGCTATGATAGTTTTAGTACTTTAACTGGTCGAAGGCTGTTAAAAATAGTATTATACGCAAATTTCATTTTCGTGCATAGTTGAGCTTTGAACAACATGTGTTTGATTTGCATGGGTCCACCTAGATACAGGTTGCTTTTCAATAAGTATGATATAGCACCATAAATGTATTTTCTTTCCTGTGATTATCTTAAAGCCATTTTCTTTTTTCTAGTTTATTTGTGAGAACATGGTATATAATACATGTAACATACAAAATGGTGAATCAACTGTTCTATGTAAATAGTAAGGCATCTGGGGGCACCTGGGTGGCTCAGTGGGTTCAAGCCTCTGCCTTCGGCTCAGGTCATGATCCCAGGGTCCTGGGATCCGGCCCCGCATTGGGCTCTCTGCGTGGCAGGGAGCCTGCTTCCCTTCCTCTCTCTCTGCCTGCCTTTCTGCCTACTTGTGATCTCTGTCAAATGAATAAATAAAATCTTAAAAAAAAAATAGTAAGGCATCTGGTTAACAGTAGACTGTAAGTAGTTAAACTTTTGGGAAGTCAAACTTATTTGTGGATTTTTTTTTATAAATATACACAGTACTGTAAACATGTTTTCTTTCTTATGATTTCTTAACATTTCTTTACTCTAGCTTACTTTATTAATAGAATATACTATATAATACACATGCAAAATATATGTTTCTTGACTGTTTTTTTGTTTGAGTAGGGCTTCTGGTCAACAGTAGGCTATGAATAATTAAGTATATATACATATATTATATGTATAAAGTACTACATATAGTACTATATATTTATTTATATTTATATATTTTATTAAAAATTTAATATATTTTTAATTTTAATATATTGTATAAATATATAGTTATTTTATACTTGTATAAAATGTGTTTTATAAAAACATAAAATATATAAAAATAAAAATGTATCTTTATATTTACAAATAAATATTTTATTAAAAATTTTTAATAAAAATATATATTTGATGAGCAAGTTGAATTTATTCTAGGGATGCAAACTGTTCTAACATTTTACAATATTCTAACTTAATTCCCCATTTACAAGATTAGAAAGGGGAAAAATCACATGATAATACAAATGAATTTAAAAAGTAATAAATAAAAAGCCATTCATTTATTATCAAATCTCTTAAGTCACTAATGATACTTTTTAAAGATTTGTTTATTTATTTTAGAGAGAGAGCATGACAGAGGGGAAGGGCGGGGGAGGGGAAAGAAGAAAGCAGCCGACCCCCCACTGAGCATGGAGATCAGGGGTGTGGGGCTTCATCTCAGGACCCTGAGACTATGATCAAGAGGCTGACACTCAGCGGAGTGAGTCACCCACTAAGGACTTTTTTTAAACCACATAAAGTGTGTGCACAAAAATGTGGTAGCATATTACTTATTTTATTGTTATGTCATAGAAACAGCACTTTAAAAAATTAGATACAAGGCGCCCTGTCAGCAGGAAGTCTGCCTCTCTTTCTCTCTCTCTGCTCCTCCTCCCTGCTCGTTCTCTTTCTCTCGCTCAAATAATAAATAAATAACTTTAAAGAATAAAAATTGAAAAATAAAATAAAATAACAAATTAGAAATAGGATCAGGATTCTTACTATTCCCTTTTAGGATTAACAATATGTCAAAGGTTTAAATAACTGGAGAGAAACTAAAAAATAAAATGAAAATTATTGAAACTGAGGAAAAGAAATGCAATTTCCATTATGTGTAGATAATATGATTGCCTAGTTTTCACACACACACACACACAAAACCCAAGAACTTTGAACTTAAATTTTTAGATCTAATAAAGGAATTTAGCAAAGTCACTCAATATGAGATCAATATTAAAATCCAAGTATATCACTATACTCAGCAATATATACTTTTAAAAATAATTGTGATTTAAAAACAAATACTGTTTGTAGTGACAATAAAAATAACAAGTACCTAGAAATAAATCTAAAAATGTATACATTTCTTTGAAGAAAAAAAAAGTATAAAACTTTTCTTAAAATATTTTATTTATTTGACAAAGAGAGAGAGAGTGAAAGAGTGAACACAAGCAGGGGGAGAGGGGGAGGAAGAAGCCGTCTTCCCTCTGAGCAATGAGCCCGAAGTAGGGTTCAACCCCAGGACCTTGGGATTAGCAGAACCCTGGGATCATGATCTGAGCCAAAGGCAAACAATTAACAACTGAGCCACGAGGTGCCCCAGTATAAAACTTTTTTTAAGACAAAGAAGTAGCCATCTATAAATAGACATAACATATCATGTAAACAAAACCTTAATATTGTAAAGCTGTCAATTTTCTGCAATGTATAGATGTGATGCAGTTCCAAAGATAATGCCCCAAAATTTTGAATTAAATTTATTATCATACTGAAAACATAATTTAAGGGAAAAATATAGCCAAAGATTCTGTGGAAAAAGAAGACAATTATATGACTTAAATGTCAAATATCTAGGTTTACTTTAAAAGTATAGGAAGTATCCCAATATGGTATTGGCACAAGTATGGAAGAGCTCAGAAATGGGCTGATGCATGGATGGAAAACATGTATGACTAAAGTACTATGACAAATCAGTGGTAAAGGGTTAGACTATTTAACAAATGATATTGGTAATATTATCAATATGGAAGGAAGTAAAAGTGTATTGATGTATTAGATTGCATAAAAATTAATTCTACGCATAGTAATAATATGAGAGTAAAAATTAGCTTTAAAACAAAAATAGAGAATTATATCCTTATGACATCCAAGTAGGGAAAAAGTACTTTAACAAGGTAAGGAATGCAACAGAACACAACCAGTAACGGTGAAGTTTGAGTACGTCAATATTCTTTTTTTAAAGATTTTATTTATTTATTTGACAGAGATCACAAGCAGGCAGAGGCAGGCAGAGAGAGAGGAGGAAGCAGGTTCCCTACTGAGCAGAGACCCCGATGCGGGGCCTGATTCCAGGACCCTGAGATCGTGACCTGAGCAGAAGGCAGAGGCTTTAACCCACTGAGCCACCCAGGCGCCCTTGGGTACATCAATATTAACAATATATATATTCATCAAGAGACACCTCAAGAAAATGCAAAACTAAGACACAAACTGGATGAAGATATCTACAGTACATAAAATAGACAATGGACATTATCCAAAATAGGTAAAGAATTATTTTTAAAAGATACCAATAAGAAGTAGACAGATAACCAAATGAATTCAAGCGTATACTGACAAGAATGTTTATAGTAGCATTGATTGCAGTGACAAATGAGTAAAAACTACACAAATACTGAGTGGAAGGCTAACTTTTGTTCTTTTTATAAACTAAATTAGTATACTACACTGAAAATTGACAAACAAATGGTGCTTGTTGTTTTTATTTTTAAGATTTTATTTATTTATTTGACAGACAGAGGTGACAAGTAGGCAGAGAGGCAGGCAGAGAGAGAGAGAGAGGGAAACAGGCTCCCCGCCGAGCAGAAAGCCTGACATGGGGCTCGATCCCAGGACCCTGAGATCATGACCTGAGCCGAAGGCAGAGGCTTTAACCCACTGAGCCACCCAGGTGCCCTGGTGCTTGTTTTTTTTAACATGGATGAATCTCACACTTCTAGTTTTGATAGAAAATTATGAGTCAAAAGGCTATATATGCTTCATCTTTATATAATTGAAACATTAAAAACAATGCTTCATATTCCTCAAGACTGTATATACATATAGTAAAAATATATATAGTATTATGCATAATAAAATAAAACAAATATGAAAATATATAATATTTTAGGGCACCTGGGTGGCTCAGTCATTAAGCATCTGCCTTCAGCTAGGGTCATGATCCTGGAGTGTTGTGATTGATCCCACATTGGGCTCCCTGCTCAGCAAGAAGCCTGCTTCTCCCTCTGACCCTCATCCTGCTTGTGATTTCTCTTTCTCTTTCAAATAAATAAAATCTTAAATATATATATATATATAATATTTTATATAATAGTAATAAATATAATTTAAAAATAATAAGATCTAGATTTAAAGTACTGGTTCACCCAAATAAAGGAGAAAGATTCAACTCTGGGAAAATACATAGGTGTTTTCAACCGTATTGGTAATGTTCTATTACTTAATTTACACAGTAACTATATCAGGGTCATTTTCTTGTTTTTCTGTACATCATTGTACATTTTAACTATTTGATAATAAATTATAAATACAAAACCCAATTATTTAATTATAGCTTCTTCATATTCGAAAGAAATTTTGCAAAGGAAAGCAAACTACTCATTTCCAGAAGGCTGAACATTTCTGGTAGCATGGAAAGCTCATGCTCTAGCCTCCCAGAAGTTTTATTTAATCTACAGGACATTTAAACATTCATTTGCCATTTTAACTTCATAATTATAAAATCACCATATAGAAGTCAGGCAGTTGTATTTATATTATACAAAGTTGGGTAAAAGTTCTTAAATAAACTGCAGAGCAATTAAAATTCCATTAAAAAAAAAAAAAGAAAGTTCAAAGGTTATTTCTTAGTGGTTCACAGCAGGTGCCTGGACCACTTGGAATCCTTCCATGTTGATTGTAATTGGTGCCTTAAATATGTTTTCAATCTTCCAAAGAGACAAAAAGAGAATGCAAATATTTCAGCATTAAGATTGCACAGACTAATTAAAATTTCTTTTTTTATGTTTTGTCTAGTACTATATCGATTCAGTAAGAGTAACTCATGATGTTCATGCTAATTAGCAACTTTAATTGGAAATTATAAATGTCTCTTTGACAATGAACAATTATTTTATAAATGCAGTCTGTTTAGTAATCAGCATATTTTATACCATAAGGTCCAGGAGAGAATATTAATTAAAAGTTTGCTTGATGATATCAGTTTTGAGAGTCACTGAACCATCAATCATCATCTACAACTCTTAATTCAGTAACTATCAAAACAATTAGGAAAATATTAGCAGCTTTCCCTTGGAACAACTTGAGAGGACTTGTTTCAGAATTTTCCTGCCTTTTCTTAGGAACACCATATAAGGAGAGAAAGCAAGAAAAGCAAACCAGAAAAGGCATGTTCAATCATTAGGGAAAAGAGAAAACAGAAGTTACAAATGATGTGAAAGTGCCATCATCGAAAGCAACAAAGATTATCTGACCAATTATCAGACCACAAGCAAAACCCAAGATACTGGAACAGAGGAGAGCAGAGAAGAACTGGAAGAAGAAAGGGGACCTCACATACGAAGGTGGCAGATGTTTCTAGAAAATGTACACCTTCAAATTAAGGGAGCTCTGCCTTCATGTTCAAGTGCTCTGAGTTGGGCTGAGATGGAACAAAAGCTGAATATTTGGGGAAAGGTGTGAGACTGTTCAGAGCCCCACAGATGATAGCTCAAACGGTGAACACAAACACAACTTAGGCATATAACCTTGGAAGGCAGGAACTGTTTGGAGACAGTGGCCAGTGAAAGAGGATGCACGCAGGGCAGGTTCCGAAAGATAAGGTAGACAAAGATACACAGGTTTTCCATGTTTTTAGAGATACTAGTTCATCTCTATAATAGTGAGGGGGGACAGCATTTGAACTACAAATTCTATAAGGACAAACCGGCCCTTCACCTGCCTACTAACATATCTACCTATTATTTATCCTAAAATAAAGAGCAAAAGTTTAAACCTGACATCCATACAAAGATAAAGGAAAGCATGCTTAAGAGAAGTAAATCTTTCCTATAAATATGGAGTCAATAAACTTTTCTATAAAGGACCATGAAGTAAAAATTGGAACAGAAAGAATAAAAGAAATTAAAGGAATTAGTGAGAATATCACTAGAGTAGCTACACAATCACAGAGGAAAACCAATGAAACAGAATACCAAGGAAAATAAGAGGAAAACCAAGGAAAAACAATGAAACAGAATAGATACATAGCAGTATTAATAGGGCACAGGAAAGTGGCAGAAAAAACATTACCACAAATTCTATAGTATACTATATTATATATCATTCATGTATTATATACTGTATGTGTATACATATGTAGTATATGTAGTATATGTACATATACATATGTAGTATATTATAATGTAGTATACATTATATATTATATAATCTGCAAGCATACCTTGTTTCATTGTGCTTTGTTTAATTGCACTTACAGACATTGCATTTTTTTTTTTCAAATTAAAGGTTTGTCACAATCCTGTGTTGAACAAGTCAGTTTTTTTTTTTTCCAACAACATTTGTTTACTATGTGTGTCTATGCCATATTTTGGTGATTCTCATAATATTTCAAACTTTTTAATTATTATTCTATTTTTTGTAATGATCTGTGATCAGTGATTATGACTCACTAAAATCTCAGATGATGGTTAACATTTTTTTAGCAATAAAGTATTTTTTGTTATATGTTTAAGTAAGATGCACATTTTTTAGATAAAGTACTAATTGCACACTTTAATAGGCTACAACTAGCATACACATAACTCATATGCTGGGAAACTATAAAATTCATTTTACTCACTTTATTGTAATATTCACTTTACTGTAGTGGTCTAGAATTGACCCTGCAATGTCTTCAATATATGCCCATATAGTAAAGAATACGATATATTATTAAAATATACTAGAATAATAGTATACTAGCATATATTTGTAAAGTCATTTAGACTTTGACAATAGAGAATGAAACTTGCATGCAGTCAAATAATCTAGTCACTTATAAGAGAAAGCCAGTCTGGCATCAAAATACTTCAAAACAACATTCAATGATGGATGAAAGTGCACCATTTTCTACAAGATACCCAACCAAAATTTACTTATAGAATAAAGACTATGAACAGATACTTCTGAATATTATAAATCAAGTAGACTCTGGGGTTTTGCCTAAAATGTAAAAAGGAAGAAAGAATATTGCACCCACACCAACAAAAAGAGAAAGCTGTGTAATCTACAGAACCGTAACTTTTCTTCAACCTGTCATAAATGTGAGGCCACAAGACACCCACCAAGGTTTAAGGGAGTAGCTGTCTCCAAGCAGATAGCTCCTTTGTGGAAGCAAGTGGAATGCAAGAGTCCAAACAAGCAGATAGGAATAACTCTGCTAAAATGTCAAACTGCTCAAAGAGTAAGAGTGGGATGAAGTGAAGTCTAGAACTCTTATGAGCCATAGATCCAAAGGAGGTTGATATTCAACTGTAGGTTTCTCTATGGACCCACCATGTGCCCATGAGGAAGAGTGGGAACAGGGTGAAAGAAAGAATAATCCATGTTTTTGTAGTTCTGGAGGATGGTTGTTACAGATTGTACTGTTGTACAAAATTCAAGTGTTGAAATCCGAATCCCCAATGTGATGGTATCAGGTATCAGATGGGACTTCTGGGAAGCAGTTAGGCCATGTGGATAAAGACTTCATGAATGGAATAATGACCTTATAAAAAGAGAGGTGAGAAAGTTTCTTTCTCTGTCTCTGTCATGTGAAGACTCAATGAGAAGATGGCAATCTGTAACCCAGGAGGAGTGTCCTCATGAAACACTCTATCTGCTGATGCCTGATCATGAACTCTCCAGCCTTCAGAGCCATGAGACATACATGTCTCTTGTTTATGCCCCAGTCTATGGTAATTTGTTACGGTAGCCCAAGCTGACTAAGACAAGAATTACGGGGCTACTGCAGGAGAAGCATGAAACCCCCCTCAGAAATTTCTTCCCTAGGAACAAAAGCTTCTACTTCTGGGATAATGGTGGCAAGACCCATCAGCCTGGGTTGCACATACATGAAAACCCACAGTAAATGGTGGCAGGGTAAAAGCAAATGTCCTCTACCCCTGAGGAGGTGCAAAAATCATCCTAGCAACTAGAGATCTCCCACCATTGGTAGGGGGAAGCAAGCTTACTTACAAAGCTGTATACTTGAAGCCCAAGGACATAGGACCTTAGACAGAGACTGAACCAGGAAAACATAATCCCCCTGCCTCACTGCCAAGACTATTAAGCACCAAGCTGTCAGGAATTTCTATAGGTGAATGAGGGGAAGGAGGAAGGAACTAGATCCTCTCTGAGGTGTCAGGGCAAAGGTAAAACCTAAAGCTGTGGTTGGAGAGGAAGACTGAGGCAAAACCCTGCAGAAAATTATCCAGAATCTAAGCACAGCCTTCAAGAGAAATTACATAAATTGAAACACTAGTGGGAAAAAAAAAAAAAAAACAAGAATATGTATATGTGTGTCTGTTTGGGTCATTAGGTAAAGCATCCATAAACTGGAATCACATCAAAAGGTGTCATTTATGGTCATTACAATCCCAGACACAGAAAAAATATTGAATGGACCAGAAGAAATATTTGTAGAGACAATAGCTGAGAATTTTTCCAAATATAATGAAAATTAAAAACCACAAATACAAGAAATTTAGAAAACATCAAGCCAGATAAGCATAAAACAAGAAAGGAAACCATCTGAACACTTCATATTCAAATAGTGTTTGCCAAAGTTAAAAACACATTACAGAGGACTAAAAATAAGAACTGAACAAATTTTCCATCATACATCGCACAAGTCAGGAAAAATGGTATGGTATCTTTAAAGTCCTAGAAGAAAAAAAAAAAATGATTGTCAATCCAGAATTCTATACCCAGCCAGCACATTTCAAAAGTAAAGGACAAGTAATGACTTTTTCAGACAAGCAAAACCAGAAAGAATTCATAAATTGAACTTTCATTACAAGACACATTAAACAAATTCTTGAGGCAGAAGGAATATAACACTGGCATAAATTTGATCTATAAGAAAAAAGACATGATTCCCAGGAACAATTAAATGAAAGTACATATAAAAGACTCTCCTTATCTTGAATAGCAATGAAAAATTATTGACTATCCAAAACAAAATTTGGACCAATTGAATTGCTAGTTAATAACATGAATGATAGTAAAATCAGGAGAAAAAAAGATGAGAGGGAGAAATAGTAACCCTGCCATTGTAAGGTGTTTACATGACCTGTGATGATCTGAATATAGAATGTGGTTAACTAAACCTTCATAATTGTAACCCTAAGGTAAACATTAAAATACCAACAACAGATTTTCAAACAGCTATAAAAATAAGCCAATAGTGGAGAAGAAATTGATTATTTAAAGAAAATCCCTGGGTCTTTTTTGTTTTGTTTTGTTTTCAGTCTGAAAACATCCTACTTGGGGCATCTGGGTGGCTCAATGGGTTAAGCCTCAGCCTTGGGCTCAGGTCATGATCTCAGGATCCTGAAATTGAGCCCCGCATCAGGTTCTCTGCTCAGCTTCCCCCTACCGCCGCCCTGCCGCCTGTTGCTCTGCCTGCTTGTGATCTCTCTCTGTGTCAAATACATAGAATCTTAAAAAAAGAAAGAAGGAAGGAAGGAAGGAAGGAAAGAAAGAAAGAAAGAAAGAAAGAAAGAAAGAAAGAAAGAAAGAAAGAAAGAAAGAATCCTACTTGATAAAATGACAAAAAAGGGAACAGAAGTACACACAAGAGCAGAGTTTATCTCCCTGAGATGGCCCCGGAAGCAGCAAATAGCAATCCTCAATAGCTTATGAGACCAGCTTTCACCTCATTTTGAGGCTTCTCACAAAGACTGCAAGCTCTTGCTTGACTATTAATGTGTATTCTCAACACCATGAATAGTTTCTGGCTCATAGAATATACCTGATAAATTAATGAGGGGCAACACTCCAAAATTTAAGGTTTATAGGCTTTCCTCCTCCTTCCACTGCATGACATGTTCCTTCCTCTCCCTCACATTTTATTATATGCTTTACATTGCATGTTTTCTCCAGATTGGTGAATCATCAGTTATAGCTTGGTTCATTGAGTCATACTGTGTCATTACTCATTATTAAATATTTCCAAGACAGAGGTTACTAATGCAGATAAGATTTGATTTATTTGTCCAAGAATAAAAGAGGATAATCAACTAAACATCCATTCAGAGGATTCATAACACTAAAAAACAATAAAAAAGTGAAGTGTTTAACTTTTGCATTAGAAACTATAATAGCAGCATTGAAAATATCCATCACTGAAGGTGATTTATTGAATAAACATTTACATGCAAATTCTATATCATTATTTACTCTAACAGAGTAGCTAGATTTGTATAAGAATCATTTTGGGAGTCTTATTATAGGAAAAAATATATCGGTGTTACTGCATCTCAGAAACATAACTCTTGTCAGGAATGCACATTAATCAGAATTCCCATAAGTTTCTAAGCATTAGAAAAATATTTCCCAGACTTTTCTTGGCTGTATCAAGAATTTTTGAGGGGAGAAGTGAAGCTGTGGAAGATTCTCCTTAAAGAGCATGGGTTAGGCTAATTAAGACCGGTGAACAGATCTGGGGGCAACGTGAAGGACTTTGGGGAGGCTGGAGTCCACTGAATGCTTTTTTAGTTGGGGCATTTTGTACACTGGTTAGTACAGTAGTTAGAATTCCTTTGTTGAAACAAATAGAAACCCATTGACGTTAATTCAAGCCCACACAGGGATTTTGCTGTGACGTTACTGCTCTGTCTTTCAGAAACCAAGGAAGAATGCAGCAAGATTCAGAGAAATGTTGGATCCGGGACCACAAGGCATCAGTGTCCTCCCCCTCCCCTCTCCTCCATGCTCTCTGCAGTTGTTCCATCTCCTAACACTGTTCTCTTCTGCATGGCCATTCACAGCCCGGAAGGATTTTTATTCCAGCAGAGTCCCAGAAAAAGACTCCCTTAGGGGCAACTGCAGATAGTCAAATTGGAGCATAACTACCTCTGCTTTGACTGGGTGCCTCCTCTCAGAAGACCTGCCATAGGGAAGGGAGGGGTCGACATGCTGAGTCCCATTTTGCACAGTGGCTTCCGGGCCTACCATGGTAAATGAAAGGGACATTTAGAGGAGGAGGTTCTCCATTAACAATGTCTTTTAACATACAGTGGCCTTCCTCACTGGTGAACCTGGTACAGTCCGTGTCCTGCGGTGCAGAGAACCAGATTGACGATACCTGTGGAAAGAATGCAGGTGAAGGGGAAGAGCTGGCAGAGAGAAGACAATGGAGCACCAAGAACAACGTCCCTGTTCTCTCTTCCCCCAAGAAAAGCATACAAGTAAACATTCCTAGAGAGGATACTATCTGATGTCTAAACTGCGTATTCATTTTATATGACACCATGATGGGAATCAGACAGACCGAAATACAGATTCTGGATTCCCCAGGAGCAAGTTCTATGAACAAGGACAAGGTTCAACCTCTGTCAGCTTCAATGTCTGACCTGAAAAATGGGGGCCATCGAAGACAAAAGATACCATCTGGTTAAAAGCTCTCCACCCCGAGCAGGCTCGGGGAACATGCTACCAGGCAGAGTACTCTCCTTGGGACGGGATTACCAAGTGAGGAAAACTGTGGCTTTTCTCTGTATATTTTTGTTCCCTACTAATTATGGTTTGGAAAATTGCTCAAAATTACATGACTCCTAATTATATTAGCAACTGAACCTGGATGATTATGCTCATAACTGAATGACCCTTTTCTGATGACCTGTTATGTGGAAAAGTAAATTGTGTGAACAAGCATAAAAGAATCAAGGCATCTACAATTACTATATTCATCTATGCTAACAAATAGAGATGTTTCAACAGCTAGGAAGTGCACTTATGTCCTCAAGGCTCAATACACTCTATTCTTGCTGGTATGCCTTTTGGGAGGGGGGGGAGGAAGGGGATAATAGTTTTAGAAGCTTACTTATTACATTTTTAATAACTTGTAGGGTAAGGGCATGGGTGCTTGTAAGTAGTATTGTGTTCCCAGGAGCAAGGGGAATAGGAAAAAAAGCTGGAGAGTGATTTGCTTTTACATTATTTGATGTGCAAATAATGTGTGTTTTTGTTTTCCTAAGATTTGATTAAATAGGGGTTTCTCCAAACACAGAAAGATATTCTAGCTCCTAACATGAAAGCAAAATTTTCTATACTGAGAAAACAATTGAAAAGATATCTGTGTCAATAGTTAATGTTACCCATCTCAAAGTGGGAAAAAATTCCATTGCCCTAGAAACCGCATTTCATTGATAGGAAGAAAGTGATTGGAAGGTTTTATGTGAAGAGTTCAAGGACAGTTTGGGCTGGCCCAGGGCTGTGAGGCCACCAGCTCAGGAGACATTATCATATCAATGACGTGCAAATGACTTTCACTGGAGAATGACAAAGGTCTTAGAATCTGAATTAGAACAGCTTTTCTTCTGTTCGGAGGCCAGAAGGTCATTGGAGATGGCAGGTTTAGTTGGACAGTTTTCACCCAGATTCCAAAACAGATCTGGAAGGGTTCTAAACTATGAATATGGCAAATGCTTTCCCCTGCTTTAGCTCGGAGATCCCATCTCCTAACCATACGCATAGATTTTTGCCGGTTTGCAGTGACAACTTGGGATCTTCTCACATCAATCCTTTAAAATAAAGACAAAAATAAAATAAAATAAAAACCAGATAGTTTATTTGTATGCATTTCACTAGTTGCTCAAAAAATAATGAACAAAGAGGGCACTGACTTATAATCAGAGACTTTTGAAAGGTCTTGATTGACACTTGATTTCTGTGGGTTTCTAAAATTAGGGAGAAGAATCCAATATTCATTAGCTTTTGTCTCTTTTTTTTTTCAAAAATTTTGGATGAATGTTTAGTATAGACAAATGCAAGGTAGACCCAAGTATTAATGTAATATATTAATATAATACATTAATATAATATATGTAATAAATATAATATAATAATTATTGTGTTCCCCAATAAATCTGATCTTCGATAGCTCTTGTATCTCGAGGACTATATCACAGATGCTCCCTTACATCTGTCAGTATATTGACTAAATCTGCCTTTTGGTTGGGGGGAGAGGCTCTTGACATGTTTCCTTATAAGAATGCAATCCATTAACAGTCACTACTCTAGGGCCCAAGTCTCAAGGACAGACTGTTGGGTAAACCATGGGATGTCTGCCTGTTTTTGAAGTGAAATTTCAGGGGAACACTGCCCTGTAGGTGTCACTTCTGACTGTGTCCAACCACAACAGCAAAACTGAACCCTTGCAACAAGGACTCTGTGGCCATTCGTGAAAAAGTTTGTCAACCCCTGCACAGCACAGATGAATTATTTTTAGAAGATTTTGTTTATTCATTTGGCAGAGAGAGACACAGTGAGAGAAGCAACAGAAGCAAGGGGAGTGGGAGAGGGAGGAGCAGGCTTCCTGCTGAGCAGGGAGTGGGATAAAGGGCTTGATCCCAGGACCCTGAGATCATGGGCTGAAGGCAGATGCTTAACGACTGAGCCACCCACATGCCCCCAGAGATGGATTTTTTTTAAAAGCTGTTTTACATTGCCTGTCTTTATAATATTACTAGAATCTGCATTTAGCATTTGAACACTCATTGCATCCCAAATTATGTCCTTGGAACTGTACGTCTGATGGCTTTCTGTTGAGAAAAATGACATAAAAATATCCTATTAATTGCTTTCCCATCGCTAAAGCCTCAGCACATTGTATCACAACTGAATGAGTGACCATAGTACTGGCATCTCTTTACTTTTTAATTATACTCAATTAATTGCAATGATGTCTAATCTAGACCTAAAAAAGCTCAAGATGCTATCAAGTGAGTGAAAAATATAGTTTTCCTTACTTCTTTTTTTTCTTTGGCACCTTCTGTGAATAAGTGTGTTTAAGTTTAATTGGTTTAATTACGGTGAACAAAATCTATAAGGAATATGGTAAATGCAATTAAAATTTAATCAGCTTATGTAGAACAGATAGAATCCAGTTTCCTTCAGCCAAATAAGCTCAAAATAATACCGTTGACCCACTCAGGACATGAAAGGGTTTCCATATAATGTGGGCAATTATACCCTCAGTTTAATGTGCATAAATGAGAAAATAGGAAATAGCATGCTGATTAAATCATTCAATTCAACTAGCCCATGCAGCTCAGGGAAATCATTATAAATGGAACTGGCTATTGAATAATGACATATATTTGGCACTCTAAGGGGATTTACATTTTTCAACTTATTGCAGGCTTTGTTGAAAGTCATTAACTTATCTATGGAGCAAGCAATTTTAAACATGTGACTTTCCAAAGGATTAAATTAAGATTTCACCTGTATATTTACTTACATACTAATAATTATAAAGACTCAAATTATATTTCGATTTTGCCAACAAGTTGTATTTGGTCATTTTTTAAATTTTATATTGTCTAAGTCAATAGAACATTTATATAAAGTTCCAAATATAAACTTTGAAAGCATAATCATAAATTTCACACCATTTTTCACTACATTGATCGATTTTTAAAACAGAGGTCCCTTTAAAGCAGGAATCAGAGTCATTGGGATATAATTATGCTTTGGCCTTGGCCAAATTGTGGGTGATAATTAAGATGATAATTATTTTACTTATTCTTTCTCTTTATTGGGTTTTAAAACTAACTGATAAAAGTAATATTGGAGTTGAAATCATTAAGCCCAGAAAGAGATTAGTAGTTTGATTGCTTTTTACTACTAATGCCATCACCATGATGTGACCATTGAAAGCAGTCTGATTTATTTCTTCCAAAGCTTTGTCTAAAACAGTACTTCTCAAAGAGATTCCCAGAGTCCTGGGGTTTCCAGAAGTCTTCTCAATGGTACAGAGTCAAGACCTTTTTAGGACACTCTGGAGATGCTAGTTGCCTTTTTATGCTGACTGTATCGGTGATGCAAAAGCAAGAAGCTT
This sequence comes from Mustela nivalis, assembly GCF_964662115.1. NCBI lineage: Eukaryota > Metazoa > Chordata > Mammalia > Carnivora > Mustelidae > Mustela > Mustela nivalis. The sequence continues at coordinate 6,323,540 of NC_139024.1, read as the reverse complement.
CCCATGGCTTCCTGTGTATTGAGGCAGTGGCACCAAATGGAACCAAAGTCACTGTACTTTTCATGGCAGTTATGGTGGGAAAAGAAGCCAGTTTCATTCCCAAATATCCTTGCTGGAGCAGTAAAAGTTATTAATTTTATTAAAATGCAACTCTTAATAACATGTCTTCTTAAGTGCTCTGCTTGATGAAATGAAACAATGCTGGAAGTGCTTTTGGTACATGAGTCCATAGGAAGGCTGTCTGACCCCTTCACTTCATCCACAAACTGAGTCACTTGCTTTTTTCATTTAACATCATTTTTATGCAGAAGACTGACAGACAAGCTATGACTATTCAAACATGAGTGTTTGATAGACATTTTGTCAAAAAATGAAACTGTTACATACAGGAAAACAACTGACAGCCTTGGATGCTAACAATAAAATTCTAGGTTTCCTGAAAAATTCCAAATTTTGGAAAAATTATACCCAACATAGTGATCTTAATAGGAAATAGAAACCAAAAAAACAATAGAACAAATCAACGAAACTAGGAGCTGGTTCTTTGAAAGAATTAATAAAATTGATAAACCCCTGACCCGACTTATCAAAAAGAAAAGAGAAAGGACCCAAATAAATAAAATCATGAATGAAAGAGGAGAGATCACAACTAACACCAAAGAAATACAAACTATTATAAGAACATACTATGAACAACTCTATGCCAACAAATTTGACAATCTGGAAGAAATGGATGCATTCCTAGAAACATATAAACTACCACAACTGAACCAGGAAGAAATAGAAAGCCTGAACAGACCCATAACCAGTAAGGAGATTGAAACAGTCATTAAAAATCTCCAAACAAACAAAAGCCCAGGGCCAGACGGCTTCCCGGGGGAATTCTACCACACATTTAAAGAAGAACTAATTCCTATTCTCCTGAAACTGTTCCAAAAAATAAAAATGGAAGGAAAACTTCCAAACTCATTTTATGAGGACAGCATCACCTTGATCCCAAAACCAGACAAGGATCCCACCAAAAAAGAGAGCTATAGACCAATATCCTCGATGAACACAGATGCGAAAATACTCAACAAAATACCAGCCAATAGGATTCAACAGTACATTAAAAGGATTATTCAGGGGCGCCTGGGTGGCTCAGTGGGTTAAAGCCACTGCCTTCGGCTCCGGTCATGATCTCAAGGTCCTGGGATCGAGCCCCGCATCGGGCTCTCTGCTCAGCAGGGAGCCTGCTTCCTTCTCTCTCTCTGCCTGCTTGTGATCTCTCTCTGTCAAATAAATAAATAAAATTTAAAAAAAAAAGGATTATTCACCACGACCAAGTGGGATTTATTCCAGGGCTGCAAGGTTGGTTCAACATCCGCAAATAAGTCAATGTGATACAACACATCAATAAAAGAAAGAATAAGAATCATATGATACTCTCAATAGATGCTGAAAAAGCATTTGACAAAGTACAGCATCCCTTCCTGATCAAAACTCCTCAAAGTGTAGGGATAGAGAGCACATACCTCAATGTCATCAAAGCCATCTATGAAAAACCCACCGCAAATATCATTCTCAATGGAGAAAAACTGAAAGCTTTTCGGCTAAGGTCGGGAACACGGCAGGGATGTCCATTATCACCACTGCTATTGAACATAGTACTAGAGGTCCTAGCCTCAGCAATCAGACAACAAAAGGAAATTAAAGGCATCTAAATTGGCAAAGAAGAAGTCAATAGCTTACTAATATTTAAGACTTTTCTGATCAGACCGTTGGTGATAGGAATGCGTCTGAGCTCTTCTATGCTGTATAATAAAATTGGCAACTTATATGAGAGCTCTCTTGACTTAGCAAACCACTAATTTCCGAATTCCATTGCATGATGTTGCAAAATTACACACAGGTAAGGCATCCTTCAAAAATATAAGTGAGACCAACAGATCTTAATGTAACAGAGGATGATAAAAACCATTAATGTGAGAAGGTGACTTAGGGAAAGGCCAAAGAAAAACATATGTCATAAAAACTTTTTTGTGTGAGAAGGATTTTAACTAGAAATTTCTTTAATAGATATACAGCTATTTAAATAATCTACTTCTTCTTAAGTGAGGCTGGGTAATGCATGTACTCTAAGGAATTTGCCCAATTCACCCAAATTTTCAAATTTATTGGCATAAAGTATTTACAGTATTTTCTTATTATTTCTTTGATATTTTTAGAATCTGTTTATATGACCTCTCTTGTTCGTGATATTTGGCAACTTGTATCTTCTCTCTTTATATCTCCTGATCTCTCCAGCTAGAAGTTTATCAATTTTATTGATTTTCTCAAAGAACTACCTTTGGGTTTCATTGATTTTCTCTATCTTTTCGCTGTTTTATGTTTTACTTATTGTTGTTCTTATCTTTATTATTTCGTTTCCTCCCTGTGTTAAGTTTAATCTCCTCTCATTTTGTAGCTTATAAAAGTAAAAGCTGAAGTTATCGATTTGAAACTTTTACTTTTTCTAATACAGGAATTAAGTGCTATAAATTTTAGCAGAAGGCCTGCTTTAACTGGAATGTCACACATATTATATACTGTTTTATTTTATTTTAAATTCAAAATATTTTTTAATTTCATGATTATTTCTCTTTGATCATGGATCAGTTAGTATTTTTTTTAGTTTCTAAATATTTGATGATTTTTTGAAAGATCATTGTTTTTGATTTTTAATTTTTCTATTATGTTCAGAGAAAATATTCTGTATCACTTAAAACCTTTTCCATGTATTAAGACACGCTTTATGGCTCAAAATATCATCTCTCTTGGCAAATAGGTGTTGAAAAATATGCTATTCTCCTGTCTTTGAGTGGAGTTCTATAAGTGTAAATTAGGTTAATAGCATTATTCAGTTCTGCATTTTTGATTTTCTGTCTACTTGTTCTATCAGGGTAGAGTGGAGCTTCTGAATATAATTGTTGATTTGAGGATTTATCATATCATTTTTCAAGCATTTTGGAGCTCTGTTATTGCATGCATAAATGTTTGGAATTAGTATTTCCTTTAAATGAATTGAATCCTTTCTCACTATCAAATGACTTTTTTTTTAATCATTGATAGTATTCTGTTCTTAAATCTACTTTTTCTGATGTTAATGTAATCTCTCAAACTTTTATTACCTAAATGATAGTATCAGCATGATGTATATTTTTCCTTATTTCACATCTGAATTGCTTGTGGCCTCATTTTTAAAGTATTGTAAGCAGAATATAATTGGGGATTACTTTTTTGTTGAATCTGATTATCTCTGCCTTTAATATGGGACCTAGATCATTCGAACTTAATGTGATTATTCATACATTGGGCTATCATCATGCTATTTGTTTTTATCTGTCACATTTTATTTTATTTCATTTTGGTTTCTTTTCTGTCTTATTTTTTACTAAGTGGCTATTTTTATGATTCTATGTTATTCCTGTTGTTGGCTTATTAGTTATAGCATTTTATTTCTTAATGTAATGGTTGCTTCAAAGTTTAACATATAATATTAAGATATTGAATTCTGCTTTCAGTGGAATTTACTGTGTTCCATATACTATAAGAACTTACAACAGTATATTTTTATTTCTCCTTTCCCAACATGTATACTATTTCCTTCATATATCTTACTTATATGTATGTTAGAAAATTGTCCATATACTGTTACTATTTCTAGTTAAACTCTCCATTATATTTTAAAATGATTCCAATGATAGAAAGAAATGTATATAGTTGTTCCTTTAGTTGATATTTTAGGTATTGCTGATTACTTTTTCTAGATGTATATTTCCACACAGTGCATCATTTAAATTCTGCCTGAAGGACTCTTTTTTAACATTTCTCTTTTCTTTTCTTTTCTTCTCCTTCTTTTCTTTCTTTCTTTCTAAATTTCTTTCTTTCTTTCTTTCTTTCTTTCTTTCTTTCTTTCTTTCTTTCTTTTTCTTTCTTTCTTTTTCTTCTTTAGTGGGGAAGGGTAGAGAGAGAGAAAGAATCTGAGGCAGTTCCATATCAGTGTGGAACCTGAGATGGGGCTTGATCTCACAACCCTGAAATCATGACCTGAGCCAATTTCAAGAGTCACATGCTTAACTGACTGAACCATCCAGGTACCACTAATGCTTCTTACAGTGTGGTTCTATCAGCTGGGAAATTTTTCACCTTTCGTATGTCTAAAAATCTTTTTTTTTTCCACACTGACTTTTGAAGGTATTTACAGGGTCCATGAATTTTAGGTTGACAGTTTTTCAGTTATTCTTTCAGTTTTTTTTTTTTTTTTAAAGTTGTTCCACTGTCTTCTTAATTGCATTGTTTCTAGAAGGAAATCTGCTGTCATCCTTATCTTTGTTCCACTGTGTTCCTCTGTGTGTAATGTTTCATTTCTCTTGGGCTGCTTTTCTTTCTCCCTGTGGCTGCTTTTAAGATTTTTTTTTTTTTTTTTTTTTTTTAGCATTTTGACTATGTGCATTAGTTGAATGTTAATATTTTTTTCACATGGGCTTTGTTTAGCTTCTTGGATCTGTGGTTTTATATTTTTATCAAATTTGGAAATTTTATTCACTGTTCATGCTTTAGATACTTTTTCTGTTCCATTTTCTTTTTTTGGAGAGTCAAATTACACCTACAGCGTTCTGTTCAAAGCTGCTGCATAGCTCACTAATGCTGTATACATTTAAAAAAAAAAACTGGTTTTTTGTGTGTGTGTGTGTTTTACTTGGATTAACTTTTATTCTTATCACTCAAAAATAGTAATTCTTTTTTTCACAATTCCTAACCTGTTAATCCTATCCAGTGGATTTTTCATCTCATGCACAGTTTTATTTCTAGACCTGCAGTTTTGATTTTTTAATATTTAAAAATCTACCTAACTTTTTAAACATATAAAATATAGTTCTGAAAACTGTTGGCTCCTTTCAGATTTTGCTTTTAAGACATTTTTGGTGGGATCAGAGCAAAGTTTAGTGTAGCTAATCATTTCCTTGTACTAACACAAGACCTTAGTTCTCTCCTCAATCCCTATACATAGTGAGTTTCTATGGCTGGTGTATCAACATTATTCCTACTCTTGTGTGAGTACTAAATACCATTCCCTCTTTCTTTTAGAATTATTTTTTCTCAGGCTTTGAGCACTTTTCATAAACATGTGTGGATTTCTTGAATATTCAAGGGAGAGTCCTCTGAAGATCTTTGGAGTTTTCTCTCTGTACAGCACTTTTCACTCTGCTGCTCTGACTTGAGAACTCTTGCCTTCTTCATCTTCTTGGACACTCAGCTGTGTCTCCTTTAGTGGGGAATTCACTTGGTTCTCCCTGAGTTCTCTCCTGGTGTCATGCCCTTGAAAGTGTCTCAAGGCAGTAATCTGAGGACAATTACAGAGTTTTCTGGAGTAAAATTTTAATTTTGTTGACTACATAGTATGCCTGGTCCCAGTATGAATGGATGATAGGATTTCAGGGATAGTTTCAAATCAATTCCCTCCACTATTTTCACATTTTTTTCTTTTTTTTTTTTTTAAGATTTTATTTATTTATTTGACAGGCAGAGATCACAAGCAGGCAGAGAGGCAGGCAGAGAGAGATGAGGAAGCAGGCTCCCCACTGAGCAGAGAGCCCAATGCGGGGCTCCATCCCAGGACCCTGGGACCATGACCTGAGCCGAAAGCAGAGGCTTTAACCCACTGAGCCACCCAGGCGCCCCTCACATTTTTTTTTTCTTAATTCCAAACCCATAACCACCCATATGATGAACTTGATGTGAGTAGTGAGGGTGGGCAAGTAGATCAGTTGAGGTCCTTTTACTAGGGAGAAATTTGAACCCTATCTCTTTTTTTTTTTTTTTTTTTAGATTTTATTTATTTATTTGACAGAGAGAAATCACAAGTAGATGGAGAGGCAGGCAGAGAGAGAGAGAGGGAAGCAGGCTCCCTGCTCAGCAGAGAGCCTGATGCAGGACTCGATCCCAGGACCCTGAGATCATGACCTGAGCTGAAGGCAGCGGCTTAACCCACTGAGCCACCCAGGCGCCCCGAACCCTATCTCTTTGACTGGGCTTTTTATCACACCATTTTAACTCCAAGTGGCCCATAAGAAACTCTGGATTCTCCATATAAATTTTTAAAACCCTAAATTTATACAGCAGATGGAAAAGAAGAAATTCTTCATCAATTCTGCTGTTTTTTTGTTTGCTGAGGAAGTCTATTAATGACTAAGAAAGTATTTTTTTTTAAGGATTTGACAGAGGTATCTAAGAAAATTTCCAGAAAATGAAAGAAAAATAACAACAGCACCAAGCAATTAGTTGTGTCACCATTCAAAGCCATTCTCTTTTAGTTGTTGGGAGGAAGAGAGAAGTGTTGTCCTGTTTTTACATTTCCTTATAGTGACTATAAAGAATAATCATTCCTTAAGTAATACATAAGAGAAAAGCACAGAAACAATCAACATTTATTTCACATTTGATATTTAAATGAATAAAGAATTTCTATAAAAACCATGATGTCATCCAATTTTCTAGATGCAATTTCAATACAATAAGAAATGAAAAACTCTTGCCTTTTGCTAAATGGATAGAGAAAGCTAAACTTTCCCTGGTTGTTAGGATTGTAAAATCACTGGAGAAATTATCCAGGCTGGTGGTGCAATTGCTTTTCCTAGAGAGAACTTTCAGAATAGACCAGTCACCCAAGTACTCAGAACAATGAAGGTTCAGGTGCAGCCACACCTGCAGAGAAGCCTTCATACAAGAAGTCTAAAGAGCGCATCCTTAAAGGGGCAGCAGTTGGTCTTTGATGTTGGTTTGAGCTTTCCTACCACTGGGGAGTTTGACAACAAAAAGGAAAATCCATTTGAATAATTCCAGACAAGCTTGTAAATCTACAGCTGATCAACAGAGGAGGAGTTGAACTTTTGATTGCAAACTAGAGCAAACATAGAGCACAGCCAGTCTCTGGGAAAGGGTAATTTAGTGTAGACAGACCCACTTGCAGAACCAAAAGACCCTGGTAACAGCCCTTGCAGGGATATTTTCAACAGGGCCCCCTAAACAAAGCAAAGGAACAACTCACCAATGACAGTGTATGAGCGGAGGACTCAATACTGTCCTTTCAAGTACAGCAGCTGTTTATCGCATTGAGAAAGTGCACAGGGAGCTTGGGATGGGGTATAGCTTGAGTGGCTCAATGGAACAGCATGATTTTCACTTAGGAGATAAAGCACATAGAGTGCAAAGAAAACAGCTCGGTGACCCAGAGGAGCTGACAATGTTTCCTTAAGGAGGCAACAAACAAAGAAAAAAAAAAGCCACAGATCTTAATTCTTTAGAAAATAAAATATGAATGTTAGCCTCCTAGAATTAGGGTGCAGACTGTGCATGTGGACAAGTTCACTGGCATTACTTACCCTCTTCAGTAGGAATTGCCACTGAGAAATGCAAAACACGTGGAGAGCAGGCTTGTGAGGACCTGGGTTAAGCTGACTTGAATCTCAAGGTGAGGGATTTTCCCCAAGACTGATGTTTCATGTCTCTGACTGTGCCAGGTTCTTTGGGATAGAAAAGGCATTTTTCAAATTAATTAATTAATTAATTAATTAATTAATTAAGTATTATTTTTAAAGATTTTATTTATTTATTTGACAGACAGAGATCACAAGTAGGCAGAGAGGGACGCAGGGAGAGACAGGGAAGCAGGTTCCATGCTGAGCAGAGAGCCGGATGCGGGGCTCGATCCCAGGACCCTGAGATCATGACCTGAGCTGAAGGCAGAGGCTTCAACCCACTGAGCCACTCAGGTGCCCCCAGAAAAGACATTTAGAGATAAAACAACATTGTCACAGTATGAGATGTTTAGCTGAGCAAAACATTCTTTGTCAAATGTTTGCAACTTGAATTCAACGACTGGTTTGAAACTTTAGATTTTGAAGGTTGATATTCATTGTATAATAAGTACAACCATGAACTTGGTATTTGGGGGCAAGAAGAAAGCCAACAACACTATATGTTTCAAAGGTTTCATTTTATGGGTGAAGAAATCAAAACGCTGCATGTGTCACAATGTAACACAACAGTAAGACACACACTAGGTGCCCAGTGAATGTTTTTGTTATTCAAAATATAGCTACCCCCTGATGAGGTTAAGGGGAGAGAACAAGTATAAGTAAATACATCTTAACTAAGATACTTCTATTAGGGAAATTTGGAATTGTTGTTTTTTGTGCAGGCTCACTTTTTCACCCATTTTAATCCCAGTTGGTCCATGGAGAAGTCTCAGTTCCTCATACCAAACCTCCACTGTCCTAGGGGAGTTGCCAGAAATAACATGCTCTGAAATCCTCATTCTGTGTTCTAATAATGTTCTAGGACGAGGTTTGGAAAACTTTCTGAAAAGAACCTGGAAGGAGTAATTTTAGGTACTGGTGGGCCAGAGCCACTGTACTTGACTCTGCCATTACAACACAAAAGGAGACACAACGGATACATCAACAAGGGAGCGTAGCTGTGCTTCAGTAGAACTTTATTTACAGACAATGAATCTTGAACTTTGTATCATTTCCACATGTAATGAATTGTTCTTCTTTTGGGTTTATTTTTTTCAACCATTTACAAATGTAAAAACCATTCTTAGCTTTTAGGCTTTACAAAATTGATGACATCAGGATTGGTCCAAGGGTGTAGTTCCTGGACTCCTATTCTAGCAGTTAGTGATTGTCATGTTTGTAAGAAAACAAGGAAGGTCATGATTCAGAAACAGGTTAGCATGGGCTTCCAGAAAACACCTGAGGGAACTGGAAATGAGTGTGAATCCCTGGCAGGTTGCTAGAACTCAAAGAGATCATCTGAGATTAAAGGAGTCCTAGACTCCTTTGAAAGAATTTTCATGTCCAGCAAATGACGTGGCCAATATTGCCATAACACCACAGAGGCCAACTCCCAGAGGGCTTTCCCTCAGGTGCTCAACAACTGTTTCCAAAATGCATCTGACATGAATGAGTGGAGGGGCAAGAGCAGAGGAAAGAGCTAGCTAATTAGACTTTCCTTGTCTCCTCCATGTCAAGGTGGGGAGGGGCACAATGTGCGATTGAGAACAGAGGGTGAATGGGAGAGGAAAGCCTGTTTGCAAAAAGGTCAGGTGTGGGGAGCAGAGAGATGTCCACATCGATTCTCAGGTCAGGAGTGTGGAGGCAGGTTGGGGGAACGTCACAGTGGAACAGAAACAAACTGCAGTAATGCCTTGAGAGATAAGATGCATTTACATGCAATTAAAGGGAGAGATTAATTAGTACAAGCTCTTAATATTTAAGAGCTGCAGCTCTGTTCTAGTTAGAAATTTTATGACTCACCATATTAGAGATGGGGGTGTGGGGGAGACAGGTGGTATAAAGTGCTGAATTCTATTTCCTCAACTCAATTTTCTTCCTAACTTAAAAATTTCTCAAATGCTGCACTACCTAATAGGACTTTTAACCATCTTTGGTTTTGTCAGAAAATGCTCTCCTTTTCTCCTTTTTAACTAGATGACAGGGACCAATTAAATTAATGAGCCTCACAAAAGTATTTCCCTCGGCAAATGGAAAGCTGTATTAATGTTTGCACAGTGCAGATTTTGAGCTGTAAGCTTCTATGTTAAATGTGTATGTTGCATGATACCTCCATGTGTAATAGACTTCTACCAAATTATAAGTATGTACATATGTATGCATGAGTGTATATATTCAGAATCAGATTCAGTTTTCTGTTGCTACCTGTAATGTCAATGTATATGAGACCATGGATTATGAAAATATGAGAAACATGAATCGTGTCTGCAGATGAATCACATCATTTAGTCAAATGTCTCCTTTTCATTTAATAGTCTCTAGATGATTATTTTCTCTACAATTAGTTATTTAACAGTGACAAGTAAAATTTCCCAAATGATTGTAGAAATCTAAAAGATGCTAAAAACATGTCTGTTCATATTGCTTGAATACTTTAATACTTTGATAGTGTTTAATTAAATGGTTATTATAATTTCTCTAATATTGTATTTAGACATACTGCTGATTGGAGAATAAAGTCAGAGTAAAATAGCAAAGGCTCAAAAATCTTCATCTTTATTTTGGATAAAAAAGAAAATAAATCTATGCCCCATTTTGTGATGTCTTCCAAATAGCACGATGACTTACCACCTGTGAGCAGCACATGTGATATGTCTTTAGGGGACAGTTGAATGTCAGCAATTCTTTAACTAAGCTCTTTAATGATATTTTTGAAAAGTGTGGATTTTTCTTTTTTTAAAAGAGATGGGAGATGGGCAGAGGGAGAAGAAGAGAGAGAAACAGACTCTCCATGGAGCTGGGACCCTGAGATCAGGACCTGACACAAAGGACGACACTCAACCAACTGAACCACCTAGGTTCCCTGAAAAGTGTGGATTTTTCTTAAATTCGGTAATGTGGTTAAATGCTCCTACCACTTGGAAGAAAACATTAACATAAACATTCTTCAGTTTCTTTCAACATATGCTGATCTTACCATATGCCTATACCTGAAAACAATACCTTTCATATTGTTTGGTTTTATTTAGTATTTTTTAACACCATTAGTATGAAATTAACTAAACCTTATATATTTAAAAGGACCTTTTCTTCCTTCAGAGATATAATTATTCAGTTATAGATGTCTTTATAATAATGATATTCATTGATAAAAGTAGCAGCAACTAAATTCAAAAAAGATTTTTTCTTTAATATTGAATCTTTGAATTTAAGGATCTATAAAAGGCTAATAATCTAATGGAGTGACAATAAACCAATATTTCAAAGATTACCTTACTTTTTAATTTGTCATGAATGCAAAAATTAACCAAGGACAGACAAAGAAAACATGAGGCCACTTTCAATATTCTAATGAAATCCAATTTAGATGAACTGATTATTGAAATGGAATATATACATTGTAGAGTTGTGTTATATTTCTATTAGACATGGTGGTTTTATTTCTAAGAATACATTCTAGGTTTCATAGTAACCTAGTAATCTACCTGATTTGCCAGATATGAGTTTATTTGGAAACTATTTTTAGAATAAGGAAAACCGTCTTTTACTTACAGAGCAACTAAGAATTGATACATAAGTTGTTGTCAGCTATTCATATTGGTGCTTGGAATATGTCAACATTGAACTTCTGCCAATTACATATTCAACCCACTATGCTCTGGAACAAACTTCTAAAGTTACAAAAGAGAGTGATTTCTTTGTTGGCTATTATTGCACTTCCAAGAACATGACATAGTTCCAAGATAAGTCAGCTTAGACAACATTTACTGAATGTATATAGGCTGTGCGTGCTCAAAATAATTACATTTAGAATCCTACTTTTAGTGCAGAGACAATAAGGTGATTTAGAACTGACCTTCCATCATTAATACCCAGAAACTGTGCAAAATTAGAAACAACTATAATCAGACATTAAAAAAAAAAAAAAAAAAAAAAGACAGGTAACTCTGACTGTGATTCCTGAGGGAAAAGAAGGAAATAAGGTAAGTCCTCCCATAATTCAGGCTTTCTGCCACAAAAACAGTTTCTAAAATGCAGCAGAGGTGAAAGGGCCCCAAACAGGTGAAAAGGCCCCCAAACAATCTTATAAATGTGAGGACACAGAAACTGGAGGTGGAAGAGGCTGAGGAGTCTAGAATTTATGAGGCAAATATCAGGAAAGAAGGGATTATGCAGAGGAAGGTATCTAGTAATCTGTAGAATGGCTCAGTTGAATCTTTGAATAATCATCTGTGCAAGCCCAGGGTGAAGCCTCCGAGAGGCAGACGAGAACAACTTTGAAGGCAAAGAGTGTAGAGTCAGAGAGCTGTCAGAACAGGGCTGACGTGAGGTGATGTGATGTTAGTCATCATGAGACTTCCCTTTCCTGATTCAAAAATGTATATGAAATGCAGAATATCAATAATATATCAGATGAAGAAGGAAATAAAAAATGGAAGCTTGAAATAAAACATGTAATCTGGTTTCATGAGACAGAATTTTCTTGATGCATGGAAGATAAGTAGATGTATATAAGAGGACATCCAGAAACAGCCCATATTCTTGAATTTTGATGGAGGTTAAACTTGAGTGCAATCTAGAAGGCATGGCTTTTCGACAAGCTTTTCTGGAATGCTTATACAGCCATATGGAGCACATGAATCTTAATGTCTACCTCACATCAAACCCCCAAATTAACTCCAGAATGGTTGTACATTTAAATGTGAAAAGGAAAGTGTTAAAGCTCTCAAATGTTCTCCTAGAATGGGAATATATTTATATGAGTGTGAGGACTAGGCAAATTTTTAAAAATAGGACAGAAATATTCCTAGCACGAAAGGGAAAAAGTGGATAACAGACTGTATTAAAATTAAGAATGACTGTTCATCGAAGATTTCCATAGGAGAGTAAGATAGTAAGACACAAAGTGTGAGAAGACATCGGCAGTGCATATACCCAACAAAGAATTTGGACCCAGACTATATAAAGACTCTTATCCTTCAATAAGAAAAAGTGAGCCAACCCAACAGCAAAAAAAATATGCAAAATACTTAAACATATTTCATAAAAGGGAGTAGCATATAATAGGAATTCACCTTATTAGTCACTGGGATAATAAAAATAAAAACATATGAGATAACAATTTAACAACAACAGAATTGTTAAATAGAAAAAGGCCATTGTCTAGGGTGTGGAACAGCTAAAACCCTCAGAGTATGATGGCAGGGACAGAAATACTGTCACTGATTCAGATCACTGTTCAGCAATATTTACTAAAGTGGCAATCGCTTAGCCTGTTACCATCAATTCTACTTTGATGGTGTATGTCGCCCCCCGACCCTCCCCGCAAATGGGTCTGTGTTCGTTGTGCTCATAAAACACAGTTGTTATAACAAAACATCAGAAATATTCAAGAGTCCATCAACTATAGAGTTTATAAATAAGGATGATACAATTATACAATAGAATGTTTAGTCTGGGTCTTGATTCTGATATTTAACAATGTTTTGAACATGGGAAATTTATTTACATCTTTAAATATTAATTTCTTATTTGTAGGATAGACACAGTATATGTCTGGATGGATTGTTGAGATTTATGAAGAAATTTATATGTGCAAGATACCTGGAAAATAGCACACCTGGAAAATAGCACTCTCATCATCTCCCTCCCCACACTGCCTGTAACATTTCTAATTTTGTTGACTGGACCCAACTTATTGTCTCCTTTCTTTTGCTTACTTTCTGTTTAATCTAGCGCAAGATCATAGTTTTCATTTTAAATTCAACACGTAGAATCTCTTCTACTAATGTGCACATGATTTGTTGTGTTTAAGTTCTTTCTGTTTCAGCCTCGCTAGATCATCCACACTTCAAATGTCCTTCTCATTTTTCCCCCTGCAAAGCTCTTCTGTTATTTGCTACCCTTTCTTCTGTTCAGAAATAAAGCAAATCTCCCTTGCAGCACCTATTTCCTTATTCTTCAACATTTTATTAATAACTTTGATGCCGGTGAGTAGGAGGGAAAGATGCTAAATTAACATTTCAGAAGACTGAAATCCTGTCTTCAAAATATGCATCAGAAAAGACACAGGAGAGATTTCCTCACATTAACTCTCCCACTCCTCCTCCTTCAGTGTTGCTCATGCTAACTTGTTAATAATAGCCATGTCTGGAGAAACCTATTAGCAGTTTAACAGTTTGGTGGGGAGTCTCTCTTAGGCCTGGAGAAACGGGATGGTAAAGAAGGAACTGACATCTTGCCACAACATTTTACAGTTGAGGGAATTTCTTTTATTTATTTGGGGGGGGGGTAATTTCTTTTTTTAATGAGAAGAATGGTTTTCAAAAAATATACACATATGCATAAATTTTACTGATTGATTTTCTTAGAATTTGACCTTGTATATAAGGAAAAGTAATAACTTACACGAATTTGGCAAAATTGCTGTTATTGTTCTCACCCTTCACTGAGCCTCCAAAGAGCCGCCACCCGGGGCAGCCCCCACACGGAGAGCATCACACAGCTAGGGTAGGTAAGAGAGGTCATGCTTATTGGCCGTGACTTTCTTTTTTATGACCTTCCCTGCCACCCTTTATAGCTTTGTGTAATAAATCTACAATAAATGGCACAAATTTAAGTGAACAATTTGATGAGTTTTCATGTGTCTACACTTGTGAAACCATCACAGTTAAAATACCAAACACTATCATCCCCATCAACAGTTTCCTCTCACCCACTTGTGATCCTTCCCACCCATCCCCCATTCTCCACACCCACAGGACCTCGGATCCACTAGCTGTGCTACAGAGCGGCTTGCATTTTTCAGAGGGTTATATAAAAATGAGTCGTACAGAATGCACTATTCTTATTAACCTTTGTTCTTTCACTCAGCATAATTATTTGTTACCTCTATGCTCATGTGTAAACCAATAGTTGATTTTTTTTTGCATTGCTGAGTACTTATTCTATTATGTAGATTTACCAAAATTTCTTATCCATTTACCCTTGTGAGGACATTTGTGCAGTTTCTATATTTGGCTATTATGAATAAAGGTAGGAGGAGCATCCCTGTCCACATCTTTTATTTATTTATTTATTTATTTATTTATTTATTTATTTATTGGCAGAGACAGAGATCACAAGTAGGCAGAGAGGCAGACAGAGAGAGAGGGAAGCAGGCTCCCTCCTGAGCAGAGAGCCCGATGCGGGCCTTGATCCCAGGACTCTGAGATCACGACCCGAGCCAAAGGCAGAGGCTTAACCCACTGAGCCACCCAGGTGCCCCTGTCCACATCTTTATAGACATATGCTCTCATACCCAATCTTGGGTAAAAATTTAAGGTAACAATGTTGAATTGCATGATTAGTATATGGTTAGCTGTTTTAAAAATTACTAAATTGTCACAAAAGGGCTGTATCCATTTTTATTCTACCAGCAATATATAAGGGGGCTAATTGTTCCACATCTTTTTTTAACACTTGTTATGGTCTTGTAGTCTTAGCCATTTTAGTGGTTATATAATTATACCTAATTATTTTAATTTGTATTTACACAAAGCAGTGATATTGAGAAACTTCATATGCTGCCATGTCAACCACAGATATTCTTTTATACAGTTTCTATTCAAAATTTTACCAATTTTTTTCTTTCTTATTGGCTAACTATATGGATTTTTTTTCTAAAAAACGAATATAACGGCATTGAAAACAGTATGATAAATATAAATATGTCTTCAAGTGACACAAGAGTACCTTATAATCAGAAATCACAGACTATAAGTATGACCTCATTTAAAAGTCAAAGGACTACAGAAAATTTCATCGAATCATCTTTGATATGGTCAAATTTTCAATGAAGAAAAAAGGACGTCAAGTGAATTAGCAAAGCAATTAGCTTACTTTTTCATATTTATTCTTTCAGCCTTGTTCTCACTAACGCAGCTTTCTGGTCCAATTCCGACCCCTGCTCTCGACTTCCTTAGGGCTCCTGCCACACGTAGGCTTTTCCATTTCATAAATTTTATTGTATTGTTAGCGCCTCTTTTAATTAACTTATCAACTTATATTACTTCTCAAAACTGAAAACAAAACAAAAAAGCCAGCATTGATACATTACTAATACCTAAACTTGAAATTTCCATTGAATTTTTTTAAAGATTTTATTTAATTTATTTGACAGAGATTACAAGTAGGCAGAGAGGCAGACAGAGAGAGAAAGGAGGAAACAGGCTCCCTGCTGCGCAGAGAGCCCGATGTGGGGCTCGATCCCAGGACCCTGAGATCATGACCTGAGCCGAAGGCAGAGGCTTTAACCCACTGAGCCACCCAGTGGCCCCAAGAGATTTCCATTGAATTTTATCAGCTTTCCCACTATTGTCCTTCTTCTCTACGTCAGTATTGAGTCAAGACATCACATGGAATCAAACATCATTTTTCCTTAGTTTCTTCCGGTCATAGTAGTTTCTCACTGTTTCCTTTTCTTTCATGACCTGGACAATCTGGAGGAGTTCTCCCCAGGTATTCTGTAAATTGCCCATCAGTCATGGGTTTGCCTAGTGTTTCCCTTGACTGGAGTTATAAGTTTTAGGGAAACCACCAGTGAAGTACTCTTCTAATTCCAGCCTATCAGGGGATCATGATACCAACTGGTAGTGAGAACACTGTCATTTAAGGGAATAGGCAATCCAGATTTCTCCTTTACAAAAGGATACTCCTTTACAAAAAATACTCTATTGTTATTTAAAAATGAATTGTTAATTCCAGCTTACATTCAAAATATGATTTGGGGGACACCTACACGGCCCAGTCGATGAAGTGTCTGACATTTAGTTTCAGCTCAGGCCATGATCTCAGGACCCTGGGATCAAGACCTTCTTTATCAGGCTCTATGTTCAGCATGGAGTCTGCTTCAGATTGTCTCTCCCTCTCAAATAAATAAATATCTCTTGAAAGAAAGAAAAGAGGATTTTGCCCTTTTTTTAAAGATTTTTTTTTTTTTTTTTTTTTTTTGGTCAGGGAGAGAGTGAGAATGAGCACAAGCAGGGGGAGCAGCAGGCAGAGCGAGAAGCAGGATTGCCACTCAGCAAAGAGCCTGCTGCCAGACGCAATCCCAGGACCTTGGGGTCATGACCTGAGCTCAAGGAAGATCTTTAACAGACTGAACCACCCAGACATCCCAGATCTTGATTATTTTTAAATTAGGTTGTATAATAGTGTTTTTTTGATGTATAACAAATGGCCACGCATTTAGTGAATTTAAAAATGTAATTTATTACCTTAGAGCTTTGTGATGTATAACAAATGGCCACTGCTGGAGCAGGACGTTCCTGGCGGTCTGGAGCAAAGCTGACAGTCATGTTGTAAATTGTCATGGAGGGACCACAGAGTTAGGGTGTAAAGGAAGCCTTGAGGTGCTTCACATGGGGACAGTAGCCAGCAAGAACATGGGGACGTCTGTCCTACAACCACAGTTCTGAATTCTGCCAACAACCTGAATGGTCTTGAGAGAAGCACTGTGCCCCAGGTAAGACCACAGCACTGAACACACCTTGCATAGGACTGAAGCAAGGTGTCTGCTTTGCTCCAGACTGTCAGGAACGTCCTGCTCCGGCATAAGAGAACACTCATGATAATCTTGCTTTTGGATTTGGAGTTGACTCAAAGTCAACTCTTGGTGAGGAAAAATAAACAAGGGCCTTGTACATATGCTGTTTACGGTTTAGGGAAGACACAAATACTAAGCAAAGTATCAGATAGATATGATAACTAAATATAAACCCATCAAAATTACCTATACATTTGCCTTTTGATACAATGATTTCAGGAATGTATCCCAAAGATATACTGGCAACAGCCTACTATCTCTTTTCTTCAAGAGGTATTCCATTCTTTCCAGTTGAACCAATATTCTAGCAGGTATTCATTATAAAATCTGGAGCTCCCAAAAATTGTTCATTGGAAGGACTAGAGGGTGATTAGAGTAGCCAGATACTGGACATCCTATCGGGATTTTACTTACTACCTTTAGTATATGCTAAGCGTGCCACTGTGTCTACTTTTGTTTATTTCAACAGTCTCCTTTTTGTAAATAATTATTTTATTTTTTCCTTCTGGCTTTTGCTATCATGACAACAAAAATGCTTTAGTAAATATCTTTGTGCATATGTCATTTGATATTTTTGCCAGAGACTCTCTAAGGGAAATTATTTAATGATTTGCCATTAAGTACGATGTTAACAGTAAGTTTTTCATAAATGATGTTTATCGGATAGAAGGAGTTCTAGCTTTTTGTAATTTGTTGACAGTTTTTACCGAGAATGAATGCTAAATTTTATCAAGAGTGTTTTATGCATCTATTATGAAACATAGCTCCAAATGATCATTATAAAAATTTTAATGTGATCTCAAAACTTGATAAAGACCTAGTTAAAATTTTTGATAATAAAATTATAGTCATATAAAAATATTCCTGTCCTTAATAAAATACACACTGTCATATTTAAGAGTAAAGAAATGCAATGTATGTAAATCTTTAATTTCATTCAGTAGTCTTAATTTTAAAGTAATATTAGTACTGTTATTTTAAAATCATAACTTTATGACAAAACAAATACTCAATTTGCTAACATTAGTAAAAACAAAGATTTTCCAGGTAATATTAAAATTAAAGCAGTAAGCAAGATTCTTATAGATGCAAACACTAATATGAAATCATCATGAATTGGTTGTTGTTAAAATGTATACTGAAAGGCCTAAGAATAATGACAACCTAATAAACACTTTTTAACACTTAGAGATCATGGTCTCCAAGTGACATTTTTCATTAGAACAAATGAGGTGTGTTCAAAGGAATGTCTGATTTCTTGTCAGAGGCAAATACAAGATGAGCTTGGACATCATATTCTTTCAAAAACAAAAAGGCAATGAATGATTAATGGGCTAATGTCAAGAAACAAAGGGAGAAAACATAGAAACTCTGACTCCAAGTGTCCAGAGCTGACACAATATGGACATTAAAAATACCCCCATTGCAGGTTGTGAAGGCAATAGATTATTAAAAAAAAAAAAGAAAGAAAGAAAAAAAAAAGAAAAGGGAAAGAATTAAGTATTTAACTTGTTCTTTTCAGTATCAAGTATAAATAGTATAAACTGTTTTATGGATAACCAAATTGTATGTAAGAGCAAAGTTTTCTTTTCCTTTTATGGAAAAAATGTAAGTAATAAACAGAAAGATTAATAGTTTTAGAAGTTACAATTTTGCCATTTTTAATGGCAAAATATTCCCAAGCAGATACTTCACTGAATAGGAACACAGTTAGCTAGATTTAGCATTAGGAACTATGAAATGGAGAAGTCAAATGGACATCACCACCTCTGAGTGAATCAACCATATATCTACACCAGATATGGAATTGTTGAGACTCAATAGGAAGTACCCCTGAAGTAGGTTTGCCTAAGTATTTGAAATACATTTTGAAAAATACCACAAGAAACAATTGGTCAAGTCAGCAGGACACATGATTTGTTTTTTGTGACAACACAAATATATATATTTTTTTAAAGATGAAAGCATGGAAACATTAATAAACAAAACAAACAAGGAACTTTAAGGGATTTTAACAACTAGTTACAATACGTAAACCCGGTTTAGATTCTGATTCAAACTATGAAAATATCATGTGAAGTAAGTGGGCACATAACATGCGGACCAGACATTCAGTGTTTCTGTGGACTTTGTCCAACAATAATACATTGGTAGAAACTACGAGTTTCTACTTATCACTTAGAAATGCATAATGTATACTGGAGTCATAGGAGAAAGGAGAAGTGGTAGAGAAGAAAGGACATGATTCCATGTAATTCATTTAAAATACTCAAACAAAAAACGAAGTAGGGGGACAGAAAGAACAAATTAAAGAAAAAAAAGTTAAGCATCACTTTTGTCAGAAATTGGGTAGGTAGAAGTTTAACATATCATTTTCTCTACTTTCTTATGTTTGACATTTTCTATAACAAAAGTAAGGAAATCACTACAGTTTAAGAGGAACACTATTAAGGATGGAAATAAGACCTAGTCTGGGAAGGCTGGGGGATAGGGGGACCTGGAGCTGAGCTCTGAGTGGGGGGGGGGGGTTTAGGTTGGAACAGAATGGTAGGAATGTCCAGAAAAAACAACAACAACAACAACAACAAAAAAAAAAAACAGCCAACAAATGTGTGGGTCTTGTAGCAGGTGGGAACATGGAAGAATAAAGAAGTCTGAACAGTTGGCTAGTATTTATGAGCTATTATCTCAGCCTACCAGTAGACCACATGGACACAATATTTCCAACTATAAGCCATTGAAGCTACTGCATAATTATTTTTGAATGAAGAGCTACAGGTGAGATGTTAAACCTCTGTGTATTGTAGGAAGCTTATAGCTGTGTCATGAATAATCCCAACACCCCTGGCGTTCTCCATATACACTCTGGAGAATCTCAGCTGTGATCACAGCTTTGCATGTCATTCTGTACTGAATAATCTTGTCTCTCTCCAGCACAAACATCTGTCTCCAAGACTAAGCCCGCATTCCTAAAATGGTGAATAGGTCTAGAAGTCCTTGGCAATGTGTACTCAATTGGTTTGAAATAAAAGCATCACTTTCTTGTCAAATGTGGTCTCTGCATACAGTTTCATAAGGTTCTCATTTCTTGGAATGGTATATCACTCCAGCTGCTTAAGCCAAGAAAGCAGGAGAGTCTTAATTGCCCTTTTCCTCAAATTCCACATCTGTTAAGTCTTTCTGCTTTTCCTTTAGTTTATTCTGCTCACTAAATTTATCTTGAGATCTGTGTCCACCTCTCCATGCCCCCAACATCTCAACCTTCTGTGTGTATCTAGGGTGTATGTGTGTGTCTGTAGACTGTTGATATAACTCTTACTGGTGTCCTACCTTTAGCTCTTACAACAAGTACAGTGATGTTTCTCCAAAATGCAGCTCTTGTCACCAATTCTCTGAACCCAAACTCTCAGTAGCTACATGGGTAAATCTCAGGAAACAGTGAAAACTCCTGAGGATGTCTGGAAAGACCCTTCATGATGAAGACCTTGTCTGCTGTCTTTACCCTCTCTGTTTTACACTCTTATACATGCACCCTACAACTTAACAGTACTTGCTTATTACTTGCATTTCTCTAACTGTTTCATAATTTTTTTCTCTTTGCAGTCTAGTAAATACCCACTATTTATTTACTTATTTATTTGTTTATTATTTTTAAAGATTTTACTTATTTATTTGAGAGAGAGTGTGTGAGTGGAAAGGAGAGGGAGAGAGACTCTGAAGCAGATTCCGTGCTGAATGCAGAGCCCAATGCAAGGCTCCAACTCACCTCCACTAGATCCACTGAGCTCAACCAACTGAGCCACCCAGGTGTCTCACCTACCCTTTTTTCAGAACAAGGACTATGCACTTGGATAGCCAAACATCTGACATGCACTGGGCCAAAAGTAATATTCAGAATATTAACACACAATGCTGTCTAGCTTCTTTGTGTTTCCCTGGCTTTCATCGTTGATGTGCTGAAGGGGCTGCTGTTTCCATAAATGGCTAAGGGAGGCAGCCACTGGTGGCCCCTTGTGGCCCCTGGTGGGGAGTCAGGGCCTCGTTAGCTGTAAGAGTTCCAGGCATTTGCCTGCTACCAGGAAACACAGCCTTCCCCATGAGATCTGTGCCTCTCTGCCCAGCCGAAGATGGAGACCCAGGGCCAGGGCTGGCCTGCTCCCTGTAGCCCAGAGAAGGTGGTGAGGAAACAAGCAGGTGAGAGAGGAGAGCTCTGTGAGGCCTTCCCTATGAGGTTGACTGAAACTGGCAAAGAGATTCCCGCCTGCCCACGAGGCAGACCTCTACAGGTCCAATCCAGGGAAGCATCTCTGTGCTCCTCTGAGAGGCCAAGGGAGTGCCTTGCTGACAGAGCTTTTGCCAGAGGCATGACCCAAGGACAGTTCTGGGGTAGAAGGAGGAGGTCTGGCTAGATCTCAGTTCTAGCTAACTTCTCTTACAATTCATCAGGAGTCCTAAACTGTTGAAACAGCTCCTATGAACTTGTTCACCTATCATCTATGAATGTGTTGGGACCCAGGAGAAGGGGGAAGCCTCATCCTCAAACTGCAACATTCACATTCACATGTTTCCTGAATCTATAAATGGCAGCTTCAGAAGTCATGTCAGGCTATGTGCATCTGTGTAGACGAAGTCCTATTTCCAAGATTTGGAGGAGTCTATTTTGTGGGGAGTGTGTTTAGCCATAATTAGAAGTAGTGGGCAAGATGTGTCTGACATCTCTGTTCTTACTTTGTTCATTGCATTTGCCAAATGTTCTTGCTAAAAAATTAGGAATTGATTGACCTAAATTCCAGATCACTGACCATCCTGCTACTGATGTTCCGTGCTGCCTCGAGCAACACGCCACCCCTCACTGGGCCTCGTTCGTCTCTATGTTAGATGGAAGGATTGAACTAGGACCTTCCCTAGGGTGGGCTGTGGTTTCCCTGACAGTCCTCACGGCCTCCTAGGCTCTTGGCAGAAAATGCCAAAGGCAAACATCACTTCCTGCTATGATATTTGCCCAAAGTCAAAGAGGCTTCTGTAAGGACAATCGGGGCAGTATTAGTCTAGGTTGAAATCTGCCAAGAAGATGGGCAAGTGGAAGCCTGGCGTGTTAGAATTTCCATGAGAAAAGGAGAAGGCTCTGTGACATTCACCCAAATCCTGAGGAGGAAACTTTCTAGGCCAATTTCACAGGGCAGGGCAGTAAGTGGCCGGGGAGTAGCTGCTCAAAGTGACCAGAGCGACTCAGGAAAGCAGCGGGGGTTGGGGAGAACAACTGCAATTTGAGTCTCATGAGGAAAACTGGTCCCTAACATTATCGGGTGATCCTGAATTACAAGACAGTAGCAAAAACCATGGCAATAAAAATAAGTCTTTTGATTATGTAAGTAGGGGCTTAGGAAAAGGACCATGAGAAGGGAATATTCCTGTGTCTCTCAAGTGGAGATCAGCAGAAAGCGATTGTCCTGAAAGTGTTAATAAGTATCAATCAGAAATGTAGGGTTTATGATCACATAAGTTTAGGAAGTTCTGGCTAAACAAAATAATAGTTCTTTATGAAAGGATTTCACATATTTTTTAATATGTTAATAGGCATAATAATTCTCCAAGAGTATGTGATATTTTCCAAACTAATTTAACTTCAAAATTTTTTTTTTCTTTCTTTTCAGAACATTTACTAACATCTCATTAGATACTTGTGGTCTGTGCACTCGATTTGGGAAACATCAGTATAGGATCATCTACATTTCAATGGCTGCCAAGAACTAAGCCCCATGAGAATGGTCCCACTTGGAGCTTGGCTGTGAAAGCTGGTGTAGACATGGGTAGTGCCTGCGCCAGACAGCTCCAAACTGACATAGACTGTTGTCCATTTTCTGTGACAGAGACTTTTAGGGACATTTTCATTGGGTTTCCAGACATTTCCTGATCTGCAAGGAGAGAAGGAACCCTGTGGGAAAGCACCTGCACTGGAGGTATAGACTGGGTTGGCAGTGGGGAATAAAGAAGGCAGGAAGGAGGGAGCCACCAGGAGGCATGAGAAAACAGCAGACGAGTGGTATATGTGTATAATGGAGTATTACTCAGCCATCGAGAATCGAAATCTTGCCACTTACAATGACATGGATGGAACTAGAGCACATGATACCAAGTGAAATAAGTCAGAGAAAGACAACTGTCATACGATCTCACTCATATGTGGAATTTAAGAAATAAAACAGAAGGTCATAGGGGAGGTGAAGATGAAATCAGAGAGGGAGACAAACCATAAGAGACTCTTAACTCTAGGAAACAAACGGGGAGCTAGAGGGGAGGAGAGTGGGGGATGGGGTAACTAGGTGATGGGCATTAAGGAGGGCGCATGATGTGATGAGCACTGGGTGCTGTTTGCAACTGAGGAATCCCTGAGCTCTAAATCTGAAACTAATAATACACTACATGTTAATTGATTGAATTTAAGTAAAATTTTAAAAATTAAAAAAAAATCAGACATAATAATTGAAAGAAGAAAGAAAGAGAGAGAAAAAGAAAAAAGGAAGGAATGAAGGAAGGAAAAGAAAAGACAACACAAGACCGAGAGTGGGCCGCACTGCCAGAGGACGTCCTCAGCCCCAATGGTGCAAGGCTCTGGACGGACCCCATCCTCTGCCTTCTAGAGTTCCCATCAGCAACAGGAGGAAACAACTGTGGGATGAGTAGGGAGAGGGGGAGACACAAATGAGATTTCATGGTTTAAGAGACCCAAGAGGTTTGTCAGAGCCATTATGTAAAGACTGTTTGTTTGTTTGTTTGTTTGTTTGTTTTGATTGTCCAATGAGGGAGGAAACATCAGCAACAAGAAGGCTGGAGCCATGGCAAGAGAGTAGCCTCTCATGAAGAGTGTGGATGTCAGTTTGCTGCCCAGAAGCTCACAGAAAGCTGTTCAAGGAGCACATTAGCATATGGTCAGTGGCCCCAGTCTCTACTCAGGTCTGAGTGATGTTGGGGGCAGGGGGAACAGCAGGAATTGAGATGCCAACTGGCACAGGGAGGGGCTTCGGCTAGATATGAAGGACTCACCTCCATCACTGTCATGACATAGATACCCATGTGAAGAGCTAGGTCCTTAATTTAGGACCCCCAAAACACTGAAGCTAGGGAGACACGTGGAAGCCCCCTGAGGGCATTTGGAAAGGTCTGGTTTTCTGGCATGAGCAAATAGAGACTCAGACGTCTACAGATTGGAGAACTGTCACCAGGCAACTGCCTGTGGCCATATTTGTAAATCCTGGAGAGGGGACATTCAGATGGCAGTCTCCTGGAGTAGGATAGAAGAACTGATGGTTAGCAGTGTACCTTTCACAAGAGCTATGAAAATTTTAAGGTAACCTGAAATCGTTTTTAATGCAAGTCTTTTGTTTTAAAAGAAATTTTAATACCAATTGAAAATCATTTAAAAACACCTAATTAAAAAGAGAGACGTACCATTTCATTGCATATAAGGCTATCATAAAAAATTCAGTTCTCCGTCACTTGATCCATTGCTCCAATAAAAATTTCAATGGAGGATTTTGTAAAATTTAATAAGCTGAAAAAATAATCAAGTTAGGAAGACATTTCTGAAAAAGAGAAAGGAAAATGAGAGGTGGGAGGAGACGGCCCGTATGATGACTATGAAAAGCCATTGTCTTGTGGTTTTAATTTGCATTTCTGCAAAAAAATCTTGAACAAATATGTTTTTACTCTTTGTTTTTCTCCTGTTGGATACCCACACGTTATCTGCCTTTTTCTCAACTGGGTGATTTGCTTCCCATATCTGCCTTTTTCTCAACTGGGTGATTTGCTTCTCACTCCCCCTCAGATTTATAGAAATCCCCTTTAATATTCTGGATATTATTTTTTTCCATTATGGTTAGGTAAATATTTTCTGCTAGCTTGTGGCTTGTTTTTTCTCTTCACAGTATCTTTCAGTGCACATGTACCTGCCCATACAGTGGAATTACCTTTACATGTTGATACACATGGAGTTGATTTTTGCTTATGACATAAGGTAAGAACGTAACTTCATTTTTCCCATATACATAACTATTTCCAGCATTATTAATTGATAACTATTATCATCTCCCCTTTCCATACTGAAATACAGTAATACATCTAATATGCAACAAGTTTCCACCTGGTTGGAATCTGCTTCTGAACTGCTACTGATCTATTTCTTCTCCGCGTTTCTATCTGTGCGTAACTACCTCACTGTATTAATACACATGTCTTTTCAAATGTGTGGCTACTAAAAAATAGAAAATTACATATGTGTCCTCCATTATATTTCTATTTTATGGTGCTGATGCAGCTGGCCATAGTAACTGCCTCTTTCTTTCCAAACCTTATACCATTGATTTCTTTGCTTTGTCTGTTGAGCTGACTGGGACCAGTGACTGCTGAATAGATGAGTAACAGCAGAAAACCAGTGATATTCCTGCTTATACGGGAATGTGTTAAACATTTCACCATTAAATACGACGTTGCTGCACTATAGTTTTATATACCCTTTATCACAGGGATAAAATTTATCTTTTACTACTAAATTATGAAGTTTTTGCTTGTTCTGTTTTAATTATTAATGACTGTTGAAATCTATCTAATGCTTCTAATGCTTCTTCTCTATCAATGTGATATATCTTATTAATTCGTTTTGTAATTTTATATTAACCTGTTCTTCCTGAGATACTCTCAAGTTGGTCAAAATACAGTATCTTTTAAACTTATTATTGGATTTTATTTACTAAAATATTTGAAAGATTTTGGCATTCAAGCTCATATCTGACTTTAGCCTGAAACTTTAAATGATGTTTCATGGGTCAGACATATATACACACAGATGGCATTCCCCCCCCTTTTTTTTTAAGTTTTTTTTTTTTTTTCCTTAGATTGTGTTTATTTGTCAGAGAGAGAGCACAAGCAGGCAGAGTGGCAGGCAGAGGCAGAGAGAAAAGTAGGCTCCCTACTGAACAAGGAGCCCGATGTGGGACTCGATCCCAGGATCCTGGGATCATGACCTGAGCCGAAGGCAGAGGCTTAACAGACTGAGCCACCCAAGTGTCCCGACATTCTTATTCTTATACAAAATAGCTATTTGTTTATAGTTATTCACAGGTTTATTATCTTCATTGCTCAAAATTATTTTTCATACCCCTGGTCTTCCTTCTGAGATTGCCTTTTAAATTTTTTTTTAAAAATATTTTATTTATTTATTTGACACAGAGAGAGAAATAACAAGTAGATAGAGAGGCAGGCAGAGAGAGAGGGGGAAGCAGGCTCCCTGCTGAGCAGAGAGCCCAATGCGGGGCTCGATCCCATGACCCTGAGACCATGACCTGAGCCAAAAGCAGAGGCTTAACCCACTGAGCCATCCAGGTGCCCCTAATTTTTTTTTTCTTAAATCATATCTTTAGAATTCTATCAGTGAAGGACTAGTATAAATTTATTTTAGATTTTGTATGAAAGTGTCTTTATTTTCTTTTCACTCTTGAAAGATGGAATCACTAAATCTAGAATCTAAGTTGAGATCTATTTACAGTCATGACACTGAAAATGCACAAACCTTTTCTTTCCAGCTTCTGTTGCTATGTCACCTGTCTTATGGCCAGTTTTTGGCATATAATTTATCTTTCTCCCTTACTAATTTCAAGATCCTTTATTTGTCTTTGGTTTTCAGTTGCTTGTGATATATTTAGGTGCATGTAGTGTTGACTTTTTGACTTTTATCATGTTAAAATATAATCATCTGGTTTCTCATTCTTTTTGCTCAGCTTCTCTCCTCTTGTTTCTCTATATTTTTCTTTCTAGATCTTCAATAAGACATACATTTGATAATATTTTTCTATCAACAATGTCACTAAAATCTTTTTTGTGTTTCCTTTTTCTTTCTCACACCAATCTGATTCTGATTTTTTTCTTCAGTCTAGTACATCAAATCTTTCTTCTGCTTTGTCTAATACAGTATTTAATCCGTCCATTGAATTTCTAATTCAATCAGCATGAATATATATGTAACTTGTTTTGAGAAGTTATATTTAGTTCCTTATCAAACACACCTGCTCATTTGTGATAGCCTTTTATTGTTTATCCTGTTTTTAAAAATTCTCTTGTGTTCCTGGTTGGCTCGGTCGGTTAAGCATCTTCCATTGGCTTGGGTCGTGATCCCAGGTCAGGTTCCAGGGATGGAGTCCTGCAGGTGTATTTGATAACAAACTGTCTTTACCATATTGCTAGAAACAAATACTTTGCAATTACTTTTAAAGAATTTTTATTTCAATAAAACACTGATTTCATGACAGAAACTTTACAAAATATTCGAGTATAATCTAACCCATAGGAGAGATATTTTACAACCTGCTTCAATGAGTTTTCTTAAAATATTTAAATATTTGATCTCACACAAAATAAATACTGTTTGGGACATAAAGAGATGTTAATGACACAGTGATAAATGAAAATAACACCTTTGTTTCTCAATGCTCCTGAAGCTACAAGTACCAAATGCCCCATATCAATTTTAGAAAATAATCTTTTAGTTTTTGCAATCCTATTTATTTCAGCTTTATTATTATTATTATTATTATTATTATTATTTTATTCAGCCATGATTCCAGTGAGCCTGGGTCTATTACTAGAGGTATTAATTGAAAAAATCTGGGATACATTTGAGAATCTGTCTTTCAAAAATATTTTCAGGGTTCCAGTGTGAAGCAAAATTTGGAAAATCCTAGAAACAGATTTCTTATTCAGGGATTCCACAGCGACACATAGAGATGAAAATAATTTAATAAAATTTGACATATGTCTGAGCAAGAAGAAAAGCAGTTCTTAACTCACATTTAGTAACATTTAAAGGACTAGGAGATTTTGATTTTAGTTCAA
Source organism: Mustela nivalis (assembly GCF_964662115.1). Lineage (NCBI taxonomy): Eukaryota > Metazoa > Chordata > Mammalia > Carnivora > Mustelidae > Mustela > Mustela nivalis. Next base: position 6,295,532 of record NC_139024.1, on the reverse strand, counting down.
GTTATGCATTAATTAGTCAAATCTTGTAACCTGCTTTTGGTCAAACTGTCAAGAAAAATGTGGGTATTTTTACATTTCAGAAAATAAAAACAGATAAATAACAGCAGACACATGGCAGAGGTACTGTCAGGGGAAGCATGATGTCTTCTATCAATAACCAGATCAGAGGACACCCTGGTGTCCGAGCCACAAATCCTTCATTAAAAAAGGTTAGGCCTAAGATATAAAAGTTTCCCAGAAGGTGGAGTATTTCTTTTCCTCTTTAAATTATTATTTCTTGGCCTGAGCCCTGAATATTCCTGGAACATTCATTACAAAATTGAAATGTGGCACCAATAATTTTTAAACACCATGAGTTCTGTTAATAATTTTTTCACATAATCATACAGAAAAAAATGTGTGTATACATTATAGATAAAATACACCCAGTTTTATGTTCTTGCTGAGCCAACGAAATAGAATGTTAACCAAATACAAACTACGTATGACTTGCATTATGAGTTTTAATCACATAGATCTTTCTGTGAACAAGAAAATTTTCCAGTTATAGCTTGTCCAGTTAAAAACTTGCATTCTGTATCAGCTTAGCCCTCTCTGGCACAAGCAATCTTTCCTAGTAGCTAAGGGCTAGTCGTGCTCTTAACCATAAAGGACTTCTAGTGAGTTACAGGAACTGTAGACAGTGAGAACTTAGGACCCACTGGCTTTCTGAGACAGCAGCTGTTGAACTTTCTACAGACCCCATAAGTCCAACAACAAAACAGAGAGAACTGTTCCAATTTGTTCCAGAATCCATATAATTAAACCCAAGCCCTTTAGAAATTGTTTCTTAAAATGGCATCAGCCATAGAGATACATGTCATGAATCCAGGGAAAAATACATTTTTCCTATTTGTGTAACTACTGGATGCAGGCAGAGAATAGGGCGTTGAGGACAAGGGTAGAGCAGTTTTATTTTCCACAGATTACTACTGACTAATATTGGGAAACATTAATGAAAGTTCTTTTGATAGTAGACAGTAGTCTTAGCAAAAGGAGAGGAAATATTTGCACAGTTTATTTTTTGCTTCTCCTGTAATTTTCTTTATAAAATTAAATACGAAAAAGTACCTCCTTGACAAAATACATAAATCACATATCTGTATGTCAAAATCAATAAACTTAGTGGTTATATAACAAACCTGCAGATGAGCATGGGATGTCTTTTTAAAAAGTCCCCATAAACGCAGAACCACAGAAGCTGCCATTGAGAGATCACTGACAACTTCACACAGGAAACAAGAACAAGTGTCTTCTGAGTTAGGGGGGGACCGTTTTCCAAGGCAGGAAGTAACCTATCACTCTTTCAGTTTAGGAAGGTAGAGGTCCCCCACCCTGCCAACTGCAAAAAGAATTTATGAACATTTGAGAACAGAAGGATTTTTTGGGGGTGAGGGCAACACATTTTTAAAAGGCATTGCCCAAATCTGAACACATTAAGAAAGTGGTAGCTTGACTCTTTAACACCATGTACACACAACTAGACAAAAGAATAGCAAAATGCCTAAAATAATTGAAATGAGGTTTGACTTGTGTAACTTTATAACTTTTTAAAATAGTACATTCTAATGGAAGAAAAATGAGAATTTTGTGAAATTAATAAGTGAAATGGGTAAAAATAAAAATTCATTTGCTATACCACCACTTCATCTACCAAAAACTTAAATATCTAGATTTATCTCTATCATTTATCTATCACAAAACAAGGATGTATTAGTTATCTTGTTTGGTGGCCTTTTTTTTTGGGACTTAAATTACATAACATACAGCTACTGTTTTCTTGGGTTACATAACTTCTTTATTTTATTTTATTTTTTATTTTTATTTATTTATTTTTTAAAATTTATTTGTCAGAGAGAGAGGAAGAGCGAGTGAGCACAGGCAGACAGAATGGCAGGCAGAGGCAGAGGGAGAAGTAGGCTCTCTGCCGAGCAAGGAGCCTGATGTGGGACTCCATTCCAGGACGCTGGGATCATGACCTGAGCCGAAGGCAGCTGCCCAACCAACTGAGACACCCAGGCGTCCCACTTCTTTATTATTTTAAATCACTATATATTGTTCCATCTTATATTAACTATATATCGAGAGAGAGATTATATAAATAGACATATTTCAGGTATACAGATAGTTCTTCCATACTTAATAGTAATTTGTATTTTATACAGAGGCAGGTTTAGGGTTGGTAGGAGAGTTCAGATGTACATATACTTAAGGTCAGGCAGTAGACCAGGGAAGAAATATTATTTTAAGGAAAAAAAATTCATTATTTTTAAAGTTAGACAATCATTAAAAGGTCTCTCACCACAAATATTTCTATTTATGCAGCAAGGCTTTTACATTAAAATTAAGATAGTAAAGAGCCAGAAGAGAAAAGCATTTGGTTTTTAAACCAATTTTTTCCTTTGCAGAAATTGAAGTTTTATACCAGGGGATATCTATATAACGTATTTTTATTTCTATGTCTATTGTCAAAATCCATAAATAGCAAAGTTAAAACCACCACACAGTAAAATAGTAATTAGTGAGAGTTCTTTGTGTACAAGAGTAGCTCATGATCTGGGAGTTTTCAAACCCAAACTGATATGAACTCAGGGACATGGCCTTATAGGATGGCTTTTAAAGTGACAACGAAGAGGTTGTCCAACCTGTGCAATGGCTGGTTATGACAATGTGGGGTTCCAGATGGCAGGGGATTGGCTAAAAACAATGATCTCATACCATTCTAGAAAGCAGACTTCAGTTTCTTTTATGATTATCAGAAACTTTTGTAAGAAATAACCTAAATTAAGTTCTGCTTATGTTCATGAAATATGCTAATATTAGTTTTGCTTACCTGCCTTAAATGGTTTTTGTCTGCTTGGGGGGATTTTCAAGCCTGGTTTCCATTTTATGTTATTTTAACCCACCCTATCAAGTGATCAATCAATTGATCAATTGATCAATCTATCAGTCGATTGCATATATGCTCTAAATACTGACTCGGGGGCATTTAATTTTTTTCTATACTTCACTTGACTCTCATCATGGGTTCCTTGGGCATCCTCGGAGCATGGTTTTTGCATTCCCAGAGCTACCATCTTAAGGGAGTCAGCTGCATGGCATTTTTACCACCTCTCCCCAAAAGTCATTTCCTAAGTTCTCTACTGTTCCAAGCAGTCACAAAGTCTAATCTAGTTTCCAGGGAAGGTAATAGATTTCACCTCCTGCTAAGGAAGTACCAGGTCCCAGAAGTGCATACAGCATATTTTTGCAAATGACCCTCTGGCATATACTTCTCACTGAGTGGAGATTTCATGAAGGGTTGTCTTTTCAGCACTGAAAAGTTGAGAATACATTCATAGTTTTTCATAGTTTCTCTACTGCATGCATAAGGCCAGAAATGAGATGTTAATGATTTCTTAAGTGTATTTTTAATTTCTTCTTTTTGTGTAGAAAAAAAAAAATTCATTATGAAAGAATTCAATCATTGCTTGAAATTTAGAAACAAAGGGGAAACCAGATTTTTAATTTTTATAGCTATTAGCTTTGTATAGATTTTAAAAGAACATGGAGCATTGGTTTTCAATCTTTTGCTCAATGTCTTATTGAATGGCACATGTTGATAGATACCAAATACACACCTTTAAGTATCTGAATAAGCTCTGTTATTGATCACATGTTCTGTTATAGTGTATATGCAACAGTGGTAAGAGCTGTAAATGTATCCTTCTAGGTTAATTGCCTACACAGAAACTACCACTGAATTCTTTATCACTGAGAGATTTATTGGTGAGCTCTTTATAATTTTGACACTTGGGACAAAGAGTTGAGATATAAGCGCAAAAATTTCTAGACAATAATAAAGCATTTCTTTATACTAAGGAAGAGCTTAAGTGCTTGTGTGATGTCCCAGCTTCAATACGCACCAAGCCTCTGCAATGGCTTCTTACTTCTGACCCCTTCAAACAAGCCATTGTTGGTTGAAGCACCTGCCACTCTCCTGACAGATATTGAATAGTGTGGTTTTTCAAAACCATCTATAGAGATACCTTGGCTGTATCTATTAGCTTTCTAAACAGACTGTCTTTAAATAAAGACATAGTATTTTTCAATAGCTCTTGCCTTATGCCCCTCCCAATTGAGTTGCAAAAGAAATACCACTTGTCTGAAGTGAATTTCTTTCCTCAAAATGAAAAAATTATACTCCCTCTCTGACATGGCTAACATCCTGACCCTCCACTGTTCCTCCACACTCTTTATACTCTACTCAGTATCTTTGTCAAGAGAGCGAAGGGAGTCCTTTTCCAAGCTGTTGCTAACACTGACAATGGACTGCACAGTCTTTTATCTCTGTGAAAAAGTGAGAGAAAATTATTGAGTGTTGCTTTACTTCTTATAGTATTCTTACCTTGTCATAATTATTACATGTCTAATGAGAACTGCTGTTCTACGAATATTATATATTTTCTATCAGAATCTGCTAGCTGTCAGTTTCCCTCATCTTCTCATTTCATTTCTCTTCCTTTTAAAGACACTGGTCATGCAATGTGCTAAACTGCATCAAAGAAGCTGATTCCCTAATGAATTGCCTTATGATCTAGAAGGCTTTTTGACATTCGGTTGTTTTACTTTTTTTTTTATTTGTTCTGATATTTTTCCTCCTCTGAGTATGACCAAATGACACCCATCCTATGGACTAGAGTGTTTTCTAAGTACACACTTGAAACATTCCAGTACTTCATGGGCTCTTTTGTTTTCCTGAACATGACTCCATTCTAATTTGGGAAACACTGTCCATGCAATCATGGCGTTAGAAGTCAACATAATGAGATATATTGAAAACGTGGACAATTCTGTTATAATGGAGATGCAACTCAGGAATATTGGAAAAGACGCAGTCCGTAAAAATGTGGTAATAAAGGTAATGAACATGAAAGTGCCTTATAAACTATCGAGCACTATACAAATATCAGCTTGCATGTTGACAATAAAAATTAATAGATTCAGTTATGAAGCTCACTCACAAGGGACACATTTACCACAAGGGGATAGATACGTACAAAATGAAAGGAATTCCAGAGAAACACATCCTATTTTCTCATCATTTTTCCATGAAAGTGAAGCAACTCTTTGCCCATAATTAGTGCTTTGAACAAGTGGGACATGATAAGGAACGATCACAAAGCAATTTTTAAATTACTCTCACTGGTCTTTTTCAACCATCTTGAAGGCGCAATCTCCGGTAGATCCAATTTCTTTTCACTCCTAGATAACAAGTACTTCTCCAAATTGAAGTCACAAAAGGTGTATCATTTCTCTAATTAAACTATAATAACAAAAAAACTCCAAATTTCATCACTCGCCAAAGGTTCTTTCTTGCCCATCAGGCTGGCTCCCTGCTGGAGCCCTACAGGAGCAAGAATGGGATGCCCGCTTCCTCTCTTTTCCACACCGTGGCTCTTCCTGCCTTGTGCCCACTAGGCAGCAGTTGGCTCTTCCAGGATCAGAATGGGAAGGAGAAGTAAGGCACAGACACACACACACACACACACACACACACACACACACACACACACTTTACCTGACTCTAATGATATGAATTATAAGTGAAAATTTAAAGCTGGCTCCTTCTCAGAAATTTTGCACTGGAAATATACCACGGCACTTCCTGTGGTGTGAATGGTGCATTTCCTCTGAATGACTCCCTGAGTGCCATGATCCTTGCAGTTCTCTTCCTTAGGGTCTACAATTAGTACTAGACACGTTGGACCCTTGGACCCACCACAGATAGAAGTGCACATGACTCTCAGTTGGACCATTTTCACTTGAGTCAGTCAGTCTCTTGCTTAAGAATTTTCCCAAGCGTAATTCAGATATCATTGCACTGTGTCCACAAACTCCAGGAAATACATGTGGATCACTAATGGCCCTGCCCAAGCTCCCTTCAACAGATTTGAGGTGAGAGAGGAAAGGGGAAAGCACTGCCTTCTCCTCCATCGTAGGAAGGGAGGGATCATGTCACAACACTACCCAAAAAATTCTCTTTACCAGATTACACAGAAGGCCTAGTGTTTTCCATAAGTCAGTAACGTATACGAAGGGTGGAGTTACTGACACAGATTTAACACCTAAATGGAATGTGGGCTCTGGTTGAGCAGTGTTTGAAGAAAGCAGACATAAAGGACATTTTTGAGGTAATTTAACATTGGAACGTGGTGTGGGATTTCAGTGAGATAGAACTTATTGAACTGGGAAGTTAGAGCATGACTGCAGAGAGGTAAAATGCAATATGCAGTATGGGCTCACAAATTCAACAATACAAAGAAATAAAGAAGAAATAATAGATATGCATCTAATATATGTTAATGTCTTAATAATGGGCATCTCTGTAGAATGAAAATATATATTTCATTGTGTCATTTTTACTCATCCTTATTTTCTCATTCTCAACAAGGTATATGAGTAGCTTCTCTAGTGCAACAATTTATGTAAGAAAGAAAGAAGGAAATACATTCTGTGTAAGAAGAGTTTTCTTTCCTGGCATCCCCAACTTTGTATATACCCACTTATGGTAAGTTAGAGTCAAAAGTTTACAATAAAAGCAAAACAAAACAAAACAAAAAAGACTGGTGAGTCTTCTCTTTGCCAAAGTCTCCATAAATGACCCACCTCCTCATGTTGGATCATGTGGGAGTGGAGTCCCACCTGGTAGCCCGATTCTTTGTTTCCTTTGTTTGTCAAAACTGAGGCAAACATGTTTCCATTTTAACACCCTGGGCAACATTCCGTGGGCAACCGCCATCACTAGCTCTTGAAGCGCCGCGGACTCAGAGCATGCGTTTGGATCGCACAGACCCAGAAAGGTGCAATCATTGATCTGTCCTGGCTAATGCTAAAGCATGATTGCTTCAATACAGCTGGGGAACATAGCCATGCAGGGATTGGCAGTGACGACAATGACAGTGTCAGCTGTCAATGCAAAACAGATGAGTACCCTAACTTTCACTTTAAAAAACACAAAAAGACAAAGTATATTCTTTTCCTATTACAAGAATAAAATTCATATGTTTACTATGGCTTGCAAATTTCTGCCCTCCCTCTGCCTGGCACGCTCTTGTCCCGTATTTCACTGGCTGAATCTTTTCCATGATTCATGATTCATCTGAAATGTCATATCCTCAAAGAGGATTTTATGACATTCTTTCTCAGTCACACTATTCTCTGTTCTCTTCATACTATAGCCAGTACCTACAATTGCTTTATCAATAATTCGTTAATGATGGCATTGTTACTGATTTTCTTCCTGTGCCTCTTTCATGTTCCTGGGGCACATGGACTTGGGTTCTCTCCTACTTTGCAATGATTCCTTCATATGCATACTGTATTTGTCCCATACCATGGTCTTGAGAAATATCTGTCAAATGAATTAATCAGTCCTAAAGACCCTTGGGTTCAAATAAATATGCTTATTGGTAACGACCATAAGTGGGTATTGAGTCTAGATAACAACTGAACTAGAAGTAGTTTGTTAAGAAACAACAACTGCTGGGGCGTCTGGGTGGCTCAGTGGGTTACAGCCTCTGCCTTCGGCTCGGGTTATGATCCCAGGAGCCTGGGATCGAGCCCCGTATCGGGCTTTCTGCTCAGCGGAGCCTGCTTCCTCCTCTCTCTGTCTGCCTCTCTGCCTACTTGTGATCTCTGTCTTTCAAATAAATAAATAAAATCTTTAAAAAAAAAAAAAGAAACAAAACTGCTAGCAAGTATTTGAAAATCCATCCAAACAAACTTAAAAATGAAGAAAAAAAATTAAAAGAGCAATAAAATTACACATTTCTTTCCTTTAGTATGTTGTAAAAGATGAAAAATTGGCAAACTAGTATTGTCAAGACTTTAATGGAAATGAGTATGCTCATGTTATAGCAAAGAGGGTGTAAATTGGTATAATCTTTCTGGTGAGAAAACTCAAAAAAATGTAAAATGTGAAATGTTCAGCAGTTACAATTCTGGGTCATCTTATGGAGAAAATATCACAAGTGGGAATTAACATAAATGGAATGATATCCATGACTATTTTCATAACAGTGAATGGTCTGCATATAATTATTTCTTCAATTGGCTTAAGGGGAGCACAGCACAGGTATAAAATGGAATAGTATGCAGCCATTGAAACTTACGCCACAGAATTAATGATGGTTTTCTCCTGGTGGTGGGATTTGAAGGAATTTTTCATTTTCTTCTCTGTACATTCTCAAATGATTCAATATTTTATATTTAACATTCTTATTTTCAAAACTAATAAAAGCTTTAACAAAAATCACCCTTCAGTACCTTTCAAAAGCTATAGTGTATTATACTATAGTATCTTAACAGTTCAATAGAGTGCTCAGTAATGTACAAAATAATGAACAACCTCACTTCACAACTTGCCCAAATGTGGATGTAGCTTTAACCTTAGATTAATTGAATTTTAGAATTTAATCTGTGTATATTCCATAAGGCTAGTATGAATTTTATGTCTGCTATTCAGAGTGGTAGTCTCTTTTATTGTGCTTTTGGCAGTCTAAGCAATAATTATAGATATCTCTTGTAGAAACCTCTGAACTTCTGCCTGAATTTATAATACTATTCATGTTGATCTGCACGGTTCTTTTGAATAACTTAGTATCATGCTTAACTGGAATAAAAGATGAGTCATTGTATAACACAAACTACAAAAATGAGGCTATATCTTTTCAGGAACAAGTGATCTTTATTGCATTATGATTTGTGGGTAGCTACTTAGACTCTAGTCACATATTTGGTTTAAAAACAAGAATATTTAACATGTCAAAAAGGTAGGGATTCTGACTTTAGCACTGACCTAGCCAAATGACATCAGTATAAGAACTATTGACTCTGAGATTCCAAAAATTCCACATTCAACAGTATATTTACAACCAGCATGACTTAGAATTTTTAAATTATAAATAAAAATATATTCAGTGTGCGTCACTGAGAAAATTTATTCTTTAGTTTCCTCTCCTAAAAGAAATATTTATGGCATTTCTGTCTACTTCTTTAAAGAGAATTCTCTAGGGAGAATCTATATGGTCTTGAAATATACCATGGTAGTCCATCCATATGAAGTTTGCAGTTTTAATATAGTCCTCTCTATAAGTATTAAGCGGTTTTGCTGATTTAGCTAGGACCTTGTTTTTTTCTTCTAGTATTAGTGGGTCAGTCACCATATATCTTAACGTTTTGTTTTTGTTTTTGTTTTTTTAACACTCTTGGTTATAACCTACACTCATAAGGAATCATGTAGTCTTTATATCCTTCTACCATGTCAAGTAGGAAGAAGGCATAGTGAGACCCATAGTGAGACCCAGCCAGAAAAGTGTAATAGCTAATGTCTATATTTACCTACTTGGCCAAAATGGAGTAATTTTAATGAACTTGTTACTCAGAAGTTCCATTGATTTTTTTTTCTCATTTTCCCCCTGTTTTAAAATTGAATCACTATTTCCTTTTAGCTGTTTTGTAGGATGAGGTAACATTTCTTCAGAAAAAAACATTTATTGGGTCTCCATGCTTCTTCAACTACGCCATCTAATGTCATTCATCCCTTGGAAACCCAAAGACAATAATAAATGCTTCTATTGTCTCACTGCTCTCTGTTGGATAATTAATATACTCTTAAAGATGAAGTACAATAGCAGTTTCTTACTTTACTCTACTGGGCTGCTTTCCAAAATGGATATGAGTCTGTAACAAGTTTCTGGTAACTTTCTTCTACCTGAGGTTCTTCCACACACACAACATGGATTACTCGAGCTTCCTCCTCTTTATCCTGCTTCGCCTCTCAGACTTGCCTTCTTCCTGATCACCAACCAAATGCATCCACCTATCAGGGGCGCCTGGGTGGCTCAGTTGGTTGAGCATCTACCTTCAGCTCAGGTCATGATCCCAGGGTCCCGGGATCAAATCCCACATCTGGCTCTCTGCTCAGTGGGGAGCCTGCTTCTCCTTCTGCCTGCCACTACCCCTGTTCATGCTCTCTCTTTCTCTCTCACTTGTACTCTTTCTGATAAATAAATATATATTTTTAAATCATTCATCTCTCAAGCCTGAATCCCAGTAATTTGTCATCCAGTTCTGCTTTAATCACCCCTTCCCCAGTCTCCAACCCGAGCTGTCATCGGCTCTCTCTCACACTATTCTCTTATCGATCATGCACTCTTGCCAGTTATTTCTCCAGCACATCTTTCATGTATTTTATCTCTTTCCCATTTTTGTAGTTGCTGGCTGCATTTGTGTAGAATTCTGGTCATAGGAAGTTGAATATGACATGGTTGCTTCCATCAACACTCTGGCAGTATGTTGCATAAATCTCCAAACGGCTACCAGTCTCTGCGCAATCTCAGGTGTTTCACAACTATCCATTGAGATAGTTCTTGCCACGAGAAAAATTCTCAGTGACTTCTTATAGTTTACTTGAAAATAAAATTGAGCTCTCTAGTCTATATTGTTTTTCGTTAACAGATGCCCAACTTTTAGTTACATTCTTAACAGAGATTAGGTACTTTAACCAAGACATTCTCTAGCAAACTGCTTTGAAATGCCTCACCTCCAGTCTAGAGATAAATATGTTTGAAGCTACCTCTCTAAAAAAAAAAAGACTGTTTTACATCTCTTTCATCTAACATGTTTAACTGTTGTTGAAAATAAATGTATGACTTACTTTTGTCTATAAATAGACTTTTTTTCCTCCATTAAAAATATTATTGGGAACTTATTATACAAAAGATACTGATGAAACCATTTCTATATAGAATATAGTTGAGGTACTAATAATATTTCTATTAAAAATATAACTACACATGGCAACTTACAGACCAGTACCCCGGGTCTAATAACACATTACATGTTAATACAAAATTATATATATATATATATATATATATATATATATATATATATAACTACACAATTATATCATGCCTTATTAGTAAGACCTGGTATGTAAGAAATCTCTTCCACATTCTGACATTATAATACACACAGAAAATAATATTTATAAGGCACTTTGGTATAAACAGAAAGGTCTGCAAGTGGTCACAGGTGACTAGTCTGGGAGTTCCAGCAATGTATTCTGTTTCTGGCCATCTAAAATGTAGAGGTGATCAGTATCTCATACATTCCTATAATTACTCCTAGCACATTTCTGTACCTCTCAATACTGGTTGGAAAGCTGTGGTGCAAGAGACTTCACGAGAATCACTCTCTTTCACCTTGGATAGTCATTGAAGTAGGATCTGAATGTCTTCGAAGTAGTTTTTCTTATTTAGCTTTTTAAACCATAGCAGGAGGGGAAACACTTTGGTCCATAAATGTTCAGGGTAAATAAAAGGAAAAAAGTTTGTTTGCAAAGAAGAGAGACACTTTCTGGACTGGAGAAGATTTGGTTGCTGTGCATTCATACCTGATTATATTGAGTGTTTTATTTTATGCCTTCTTTGAATGTTTATATTTAACTTTTGGCCTTTAATTTGCATTTTTAAATATTGTATAAGGTTAACACTTAATATTAATTTTTTTCATTCCCTTTATCCTAGTTACTCCTTTCTCAGCACCTCATTATTAATGCATTATTGAGTATTTTCTACATGTACTGACTGAGAAGGAAGACAGATAAAAGTAGAACAAAGAAGCCAATTGAAGTACTAAACAGGCTTTCAATAAATCCATCACAAGTAATTAGATACGTTAATGAATGAATGAAAATGACAAATACATAATATTAAAAGTAAGGTTTTTATTTGGAAAAATGAAACTTTGCTGAGAGAGCAACAAAATTTGGGTTTCAAGAAGAAAATCCTTGCAAACCACACAGAACATTTATGTTAGAAGCCATAGAGTAAGAAAAGAAAGTAATAATCATCTCCTTACCAAAAGAGAAATAAGAGTTTCATCAACAACGTAAAGAGAAAGATAGGAGAAGATATGCATAAGATCTGGACACTGTTTGGTTTTCAGAACAAGGATCTGGTTCTTTACATGTTAGGTCCTAACTACAAAGCAAAGTTGGAAAAAGAGTGTTATAAATACACTAATAGAAATCTGGATAGCTTGATGGATTCTCCACACTTGTGACCATGTGTGTGAGGAGACTACAAGTCTTGTAGAGAACCTCTAAGTTATACATGTCATGTGAACCACGATAGGAGGCTAGACTGACAGTGATGGTAAATTGATACAAATCTTGGATTTGTCCTTGGATCAGGCCAGGACCATGGACAGTGGCAGAAGCTTCCTGGTCTTTCTAAGGAAGGGTGAGAAATATTTCAGTGGCCACCAGCTCATGATACCCATAAAGACAGTTAGAATGGGGGCGCCTGGGTGGCTCAGTGGTTAAGCCGCTGCCTTCGGCTCAGGTCATGATCTCAGGGTCCTGGGATTGAGTCCTGCATCGGGCTCTCTGCTCAGCAGGGAGCCTGCTTCCTCCTCTCTCTCTCTCTCCCTGCCTCTCTGCCTACTTGTGATTTCTCTCTGTCGAATAAATAAATAAAATCTTAAAAAAAAAAAAAGACAGTTAGAATGAACTTCAGTGTCAGAAAGTCAGCAAAGGAAGAAGATGGCACATGGATAGCTGTACCTTCCTAGATGTGAGGATGATAAATATACCCATTGGAAACTTATATCAAACCAAAGAGAGGTGGAAGACAGTAGAAAGAAAAGAGTACTGAGTTTGCTTGTTTATCCAAAATAGCCCAATTTGAAGAGTGGAAATGGTTGAGTAGAGTAACCCTGACTTATTGCCTTTTTCAACAACTTATGGAATAGCAGCTCACGAACTGCAATGAGTTCATTTATAAATAAATAAAATTAGATTTACTCATTCATTATAGCTGTAAATTTTAAACCAGTTATATGATGTTTTAGATTCTGGAAACCTGGTTGGTTCAGTCGGTTAAGCCTCAGCTTTCTGCTCAGGTCATGATCTCAGGGTCCTGGGATCAAGCTTCGTGTTAGACTTTCTACTCAGTGGGGAGTCTGCTTCTCCCTCTCCCCTGACCAATGCACCCATGCTCTCTCTCTCTCAAGTAAATAAATAAAATCTTCAAAAAATAAGATAAAAATATGTTTTAGATTCTATCTTCTTATGGAAGAATTCATCTCTGCAAAAGATGGGCCAATGGCTTTAAATCATTGGAGAAAAATACAGGAATTAGGTCATTCAGGTTCAAATTTTAATTTCTCTACTCACTAGCTTTGTGATTTTTGTTGAAAATAAATTCTGTATGGGTTTCTCCCATTTCAGCACATCTTGTAAGTAGAGACACTCCCTTCTGTGTTCTGGACACTCCTTTCAGGGATGTTTGTAGAGTGAACATCCTTGACAGAGATAATGCCTTCCTCTGGGACAAATGACAGGCATGCTTTTTCCCCATTATAAAATATTTGGGTTCTCTGAACTCAGCATCTCCCTCCCATACTGATATCCACTGCAGGTGAGATGGTCATCTGTCTCTCTTCATTTCACTCTGGTAGAGTTGGGGCTTGGGAGACTAGCACACAAACAAAAAATTCTGGTATTCTAGCTACAGTATTGCCAGAATGGGGGTCTCATGTTTTCTGTCAAAGTCTAAGGAACATAAGCAACATAATTTGTTAGTGTGCATGACCCTGAGTCTCATTTTTGTCACCTGTTGAATGAATATTTTACTTCTTTCTGTATAGGGTTGTTGTAGTAATAAAAGAAGATAGGGTAAAAAATGCAGAGGATACTGCTTAAGAGCTTGGACCCTGGACTCTGATGGTCTGGGTTTGAATTACAGCTCTACCATTGACCAACTAAATGACTTTAAATAAGTTGCTTTATGTCTCTGTGCCTCCAATCAATAAGTAGAATGTGGATTGGTAAGAATCTTAGTAACTTTATAGTGTTCTGGGTACAGACACACCTTGTTTTATTGTACTTCATGGATATTTCATTGTTTACAAATTGAAGGTTTGTGGCAACTGTACATCAAACAAGTGGGTCAGGGACATTTTTTCCAACAACATTTGTTCATGTCACATCTTTGTGTCACATTTTGGTAATTCTCACCATATTTCAATGTTTTTGATTATTAATATATTTATTATGGTGATCTGTGTTCAGTGACTATGATGTACTGAAAGCTCAAATGATGGTTAACATTATTTAGCTAAAAGTGATTTTCAATTAAGGTACGTACATTTTTTTAAGACATAATCTATTCCATTTAGTAGACTATAGTATAAATAAAGCTTTCATATATATTAGGAAACCATAAAATTCATTTGACTCTCTTTATTGTGATATTCACTTTACTACAGTGGTCTAGAAATGAACCCACAATATGTCCAAGATATGCTGCTACTAAATGTTATGAGACTATTTCCTGGCACAGACTATGAACTGTATTAGTGTTTGCTATAAAGCATTGACAAAGAAATTTGCATCTAGCTGGTTTGCAATGAATGGAAGATAAAGACATATGCATAGATGCATAGAAGATGTTAGATGATAGATAGATGATAGATAATACATACATACATACACACAAAGAAAGTTAATATTGGTTTGGAGAATAAAGAGATCATTTCCGACCACAAATGCTTTTCTAGAGGACCAGATGATTGAATTGCCCAATGAATGACTGATAGAATTCAGATATGCATAAATAAGGGGAAGTATTTGCAGTCCAGAAAATACTCCGGCACAGACACAGAAATTCAAAGCAAGCAGACGCCATCGTAACTTACAGCTACTGTGCCTTTTTTGCCCTTCTTCTATGTCAAGCTCAAAGTAAAGCAAACAGTAAGTGCTCAATAATGCTGTTGTCTAACTAGAAAGTGAAGACATTTACATGATTATCATGCCCATTGAATCTTTAAGTTAGAATTTAATAGAAATGACTTTGATGTGCATTGATTTTTCAAAGATCTTCCAACTCCGCTGGCTCATAAGATAGTACTCAGTGCCATTTAAAACCAAAAAATAGAGCTTCAAACAGAACTTCTTTAAATGTAAATGTGTAATTACCCTCTCTTCTGCCCACTGGATTCAGAATTTACTCTGTTGCATTGATCTGGCCCTAATGATGTGCTTCAGTCTTAGAGATAGATTATTTTTCTTTTTCTAAGAGAACAGTGATAATTTTAGTTTTTCTTTAATCCTTTTCATTTTTTTTTTATTTTCTGCCTTTCTATTTTTTGTTCCAGTTTTATGTTATGAACATCAGGTGGTAGCCACAATAGAGAACTACATTTTCTGGCAGCTGTGAACGTTCTCTTGGGTACATATACTTCCCCAAAGAAATTAAACCATCTGGGTATTTTTCCAAATGCATTGAATTTATTGAAAAAAAAAAAGATGCATCTTATTGGAGAGAAGAGCAAAGGAAGAAGTATTTATAATAAATTGTAAATTGATGGTAAGTTTAACAATCTTGAGTAATTTCCCACACTGGAAGAAAAGACTTCTGATTTTTCACGTGTGCCTTTCAATTTGTTTTCTTTGTTCATCTGTTTGAAGATGGGAACAATCTGTATAATTCTAAAGGAAATGTTTACAAGTAGGGAATGTCATAATCGTCGACGTCTATGCTACGCTGGTAGCATTAGACAGTTTTGTAAGATTCTGCTGCCTTATCTGGCCAGTCCCTGCTTTATAGATAACGGTGAATGTGTGTATGCCAGCTTTGGTGACTGAAATAGCAGTAGCAGAAGAATAAATAAACTTTGTTTGAGAAGAAACATGAAACAGCTGACTGCATAAAAAATTAGTGCGCTAGGCAAAACTACCATTTATAAAGCATATGGTCCAGTATCTCATTGCTGCCCTAGGTCTTCGGTTACTGGAAGATATTTTTTGGTGCTCTGTGCACATAGCACATAGCGTGGAATAACATCAAAAGCCTTTTCTCCTCTCTTTTGACTTACATGAGTTTTGGAAACAGTGAAGACCCTGTTGGTAACGAAGAAAAATGTGATATTCTCTCCCAGCTCACCTTACAGTCCCGCACTCTTCTTTGTGCTGTCAATATTGTCCCGGTCTACTTCTCACACTACATGGAGTAAAACAGGTCTGTGTCATGTGTCCTCTGGATGAGCTCTCCCCACATGGGCTGTGGAGGGGCAGAGGGAGAAGAGAGAGTGCTGCGTCAGAAACATGAAACTGTAGCTTCACCTAGGGCATTATTCATTTTGGGCAAGATCAATTTGCATTACTGAGTCCTGCCCTGAGCACCCCAGGAGAGCTTCCCTTCGGCCTTCATCATCGCGCGCCGGCCATCCCTCTGAGGGTGTGACGAGCAGAGGGCGCGCTGTCGTACCTCCAAAACTTTCTCTCTTGCAAGGTGGTGGTGGTACCTGGGGGCGAGCATCTGGCCCTTGGCAGTTTCCATCTCCCAGCACCAAGAAACATCCTTCACAACATTTGCTGCTAGAGCTGAGAGCACAGATGGCCTTTCCTCCAAAAACCAGATTGGATCACGTCTACGAGGATCAAGTCTGCTGAGACATTTATAGTGTTTTTATTTCTTAAAAAATATGATTTTTTTAAGTTAAAAGGGGGTGCCCGACCATTTTAAGGCCAGGTTCTAAATTGTGTATTTCATGCCCAGTACCAGCTATAAAATTTTCAGGGCTCTGGGCAAAATAAATTCTGGAGCCCCTTGTTCAAAGAGCAAAGTATAAATGCAATTGAAGGTGTTAAAGACTTTTCTTTCAAAAATTTTATATTCTTTACAAAACACATAGAGAAATAGTGATATAGGAGTACAAATTGTAAAAAAAAATACGTTACAATTTTATAGAATACAAAAGTACTTTATGAATGTGGTACTTTAATTGATCATAAGATTTTTCTGGCTGGCTTTCCTGCAAATGCATTTATTAGGTCATCAAGATTTATACTTCAGCAACGTCATGAAAATGCCAGCCAATTGCTACTTTTATCACTATCATTTTATAAGACCTTTACAGAAATTGGGTATCTGACAGGTAATTGGTATTGATGAAATACAGTGTATGCAGGAGAGAGCTAATTTTCATAGAGAGCCTTGGCTCTCATTTTGCTTTCTTTTTAAACTATGTTATTCAAGTCCAAATTTGGAAACCACCTTCTTAATGCTGCACTTACAGGTAAGTCTGTGATGGACAGAGGCACACGTGTGCTGAAAAATCCATAGGAGGCTGTCTTTCACACTTAACTGAGAGCCACAAAGTAGCTTTTGGCAAATGCAGAATTACAAATAATCATCGAAAATTTTAAATTTTGATAAAAGATCTTTCTGCTGATGTAGATATTGCTGGGGAGAGGTTGTTAAGAAGATTTCATAAGCTATGACTGCATTGGGATATGTTTCTGATAAATTATTTCAGAATATAAATTTTAGTTCCGCTAGAGCTCATGATTCTCACAGAGCAATTTTTCTAAAATCTTAATTCATCTTACAAATCAGCTTCATGTAAGTCAGTTCAATGTTCAACAGAATTCATTTGCTGGAATTTCGATATTTCCTCAAATATTTCCTGTAATGTGTTTTATAATGTAACTTCATGAGTTCTGTATAATTTAAAATGCCTTCTACACCTTTGATTGCTGTATCTTCAATTATAAAAAAAGTTAATTTTAGAATCATTTTCCTTGTTAATAAATGTTTCATCCAAAGCTTCATCTGAAACTATTATTTTCCATCTAGTGCAACAATCTTTGTTCTAAGCTGGTGAATATGTGCATTCCAAGGTCTACCAGTTGTTGAAATCAAGACTCTAAACCTTTGAATTCTAGTACATTCTTGATGTATTTTATTGGAATGTCCATGTATACAGTTTTTCCTTCTTTTTACTGAGATAAAATTCATAGACTGTAAGATTCAACCTTTTTAAGATGTACAACTTTCTTTTTTTTTTTTTTTTTTTTTTTTTTTTACTTTTAAGTTTCTGCCACTCTCAGCACTGTGGAATTCCAGAACACATCACCATCCCACTGCATTCATTCTTATCAGGTTCTCTTCACCTTCTGTTCACCCCGTAGTTCCTAGAGACTACAAACCCGCACTCTGTCTCTGTGGATTTGCCTCTTCTGGACATTTATTCAAATGGGATCATATAATACAAGGACTTTGGTGTCTGGCTTCATTCACTTAGCGTAATGTTTTCAGTGTCCATCCACATTGTGGCATGTATCGATATTCCATTGTCTTTATGACTGATGATATCCCATTGTTTAGATATATCACACTTTGTCAATCTAGGGATGCTTCCACTTTTTGACTACTAAGAATAATACTGCTGTAAGTATTCATGTGCAAGTTTTGGTGTGACTATGTTTGCTGTCCTTTTGCATATATACTTAGGAGTGGAGTGATATAGATAGTATATTATCTCTCATATATGTGTGTATACGACTATAATGTGTGTGTAGATGGAGTACACACACACACACACACACACATAAATATCAATTCGAGTATAGTTGACACATGATGCCATATTATTGCAGGGGTACAGCATAGTGATTGATTCAACAACTCTATATGTTACATTTTGCTCACCCCAAGTGTGGCTACCATCTGTTACCATGTGTGCTATTACCATACCATTGACTATATTCCGTAGGGTGTATCTTTTATTCCTGGGACTTACCCATAACTAGAAGCCCCTAACTTCCACTTCCCTTCACTCATTTTGCCCTTCCTCTCAGCCCTCCTTCCCAGCAACCATCAGTTTGTTCTCTGTAGCTATAGGTCTGATTCTGCTTTTTTAGTAACTCTATACTTAATTTTAAAAAAATAATCTTTTTTTTTAAAGATTTCATTTATTTATTTGACAGAGAGAAAGAGCACAAGTAGCAGAGAGGCAGGCAGCGAGGAAGGAAGCAGGCTCCCCACTGAGCAGAGAACCCGATGTGGGGCTCGATCCCAGGACCCTGGGATCATGACCAGAGTCGAAGGCAGACGCTTAACCCACTGAGCCACCCAGGTGCCCCTCTATATTTAACTTTGGAGGAACTTCCAAACTGTTTTCCAAAGAGGCTACACTATTTTACATTCCTACCAGCAACTTAGCAATGTTTCATTTATCCATATCTTTGTTAACATTTACTGTTTTCTATAATTATATAACCATCCTGATGATGCTTTCTTAGATCCTAAAGCATATTTACTAGACAGCATAGCTTGATCATGCTTAGTTTTTTGTGTGTTTTGTACATTCCCTCAATATATATCTTTCTTTGAAGTATTTAATTCATTAATTGATTTGCATTTAATTCAATTACTAATAAAGAAGAGTTTATATCAGCCATTTTGCTATATGTTGTCTATATGTAATTTTTTTTCTATTTACTTTCATTGTTGCATCATTTCTGTTAATCATGTATTTTATACTATACCATTATAATTCC
Source organism: Mustela nivalis (assembly GCF_964662115.1). Classification (NCBI taxonomy): domain Eukaryota; kingdom Metazoa; phylum Chordata; class Mammalia; order Carnivora; family Mustelidae; genus Mustela; species Mustela nivalis. The sequence continues at coordinate 6,276,097 of NC_139024.1, read as the reverse complement.
TTGTTATTTCTTTACTATTTACTTTTGAGGTTATTTTGTTAGTCATTTTTCTGGGGATTAAAATTACCTTCTGACCTTAAGACAACTGAGTTGAGATTAATGTCAGCTTTAATTCCAATACCATATAAAATGTATGCTCCTATGTACCACTATTCCTCCCATGTTCCTTTGTGTAGTTATTGTTGTATAAATTACATCTTTTTAGATCAAACTACCATCAACACAGATTTGGTATTATTGCTCTATATAGTTTTAAAAAATCAGAGAAAAGTAAGCATGTTACAAGCATACAATATATTTTTCCTGTATTTATACTCGTTTATGTAGTAAACTTTGCTGGTGCTCTTTGTTTCTTCATGTAGATTTGTGTTATTTTCTGGTGTCCTTTTATTTCTGACTGAAGCATTCCTTGTGTCTCCTCAGACATGTCTCCTAGCTATTCATTCCAATGTTGTTTATCAGAAAGTGTCAATCACTTCTACATTTTTCAATTATAATTGTGGTGAATATCGAACTCAGTTGTTACTTAGTGGTCATCGCTAGTAGGTGATGAGTCACTTCTTACTGCTTTCAAAATTCACTCTTTCTGCTTTTCAAAGTTAAATTGTAAAATGTTTAGATGTAGGACTTTCTGAGTTGGTTCTAGTTAGAGATTTTTGAACTTCTTGGACATGTAGATTAGTATTTTTTAAATCAAATTTGGGACACTTTTGCCATTATATCTCAAATTTTTTTGACCCTTTTTCTCTTTCATTTCTTTCTGGAACTCTCATTGTGCAATATGCTGGTGTACTTGATTGTGCCCCACAGCTGCCTGGGCTTTGTTCATTTTTTTCATTCCTTTTTTTTTTCTGTTCCTCAGACTGAATAATCTCAATTGAGTTGTCATGAAGCTTGTTGATTTTTCTGCCTGATACAATCTACTGTGATGCTTCTCTAGGAGGTCTTTCATCTCAATTATTATAACTTTCACCTCTAGAATCTCCATTCAGATCTCTTTTAAAATATTTCCTATCTCTTTATTTATACCCATTATTTGGTGCAACATCATTCTCATACTTTCCTTTAGTTGTTTAGACTTGGTTTCCTTTAGTGTCTTGAGCATATTTAAAGTAGTGACAGGGCACCTGGGTGACTCATCTGGTTAAGCATCTGCCTTCAGCTCAGGTCATGTCCTCAGGGTCCCAGGACTGAGTTCTGAATCAGGCTCCCTGCGCAGTGGGGAGTTCGCTTCTCCCTTTATGTCTACCTCTTCCCGCTGCTTGATCTCTCTCACACTCTCTCACTTTTACATATACTATGAATAAAATTTTAATAATAAATAATAATAGTAATAAGAGTAGAATTTTAAAATAATTTTTATGATTTATAATTTTATGATAATTATTAAAATATAGTTTTTATAAATTCTTATAAATAAAATATTTTAAAAAATAAAGTAGCTGACAAAAATCTTTGTCCAATATACAGGCTTCTTCAAAGACAGTTTCTACTGATTGTTTCCTCCCTTACGTGTGATAGTTCCTGTTTCTTTTCCTGCCTCATAATTTTTTATTGAAAACTGAGTATTTTAAATGACCTAATGTGACAAGTCTGGAAATCAAATTCCACATCTCTCCAAAGATTCTTGGTTTGACTGCTTTATTCTAATTTGTATTGTCTTCTTATTTTATGACTTTATCAATGAAGTCTCTAAGTCTGTATTCTTTGTCATGTGTGATCACTGAAGTCTCTGCTCAGATTGTTTAATGGTCAATTAATGAATGGTTGGACGGAGATTTCCTTCAATGCTTGTAACCAATAAGTTTCCTGTGATTTAACAAGTGGGACTGTGTGGGTGTGGGGCATGTCTTCAACACTTAGACTAGAATTTTATACCTCTGCCTTAGCTTTTGGATCCTACTTACACAAACTCAAGATCAACTAGATGTGGGAGCTTGGAACCATCTCAGGACTTTCCTTAACATGTACACTGCTCTTTACCTGAGCACAACACTGGGCATGCGCAAGGCCTTCTGGATTCCCAGGATTATTGCAAAGCATATCAAAGTCCCTATGGGCATCTTACTAAGTAACTTTTCCTGTAAAGCTTTTTTGTTTCATCTGTTTGCCACAACTATTCTCTACCTCAGGCACCCATGAAGGTAAATAACCACTTGTTGCTGTGTTTCATTTTCTGACATTTGTCTCCAGAGATAAGTGACAGAGATTCCATCACTGGAAGAGCTATGAGTCAAGTCAAAGACAAACTATTTTACAAGTAGTCTTCAGGGATAGATCACATAATGACAGCTTCCTGGGAATAAAGCTTTTAATGAGTCTCAATTCCATTCCTTCTGGTGGATGTCAGTCCATTATTTTCACCAAAAATGTGGATTCTTGTTTTCCAAAATCACAATGAAAGTAGAGAGTGGGAAATGGGACTAAGGCATCTTAAAAATGCCAGAAAATCAATTGTTCTTACCAAAATTCAGCTTTTTTTCTTGAACTAAGGCTCCCCAGATTTCTATAAGCCTTTGGTTGATTTCCACACTTCTGAAAAGTTGATTCTGATGACTCTTCTTCAAGTTTTCTTTTTGCTTTAATGGAAGAAAGAATATTAGGACATCTTTATTCCACAATTCTTACTGACATAGCTCCATGAATACACTTTTATTTTTAAGAGTTTACTAACAAAGTTTACTGCCTGGGTATTGGTGGTTCCTTTCCTGGCACCAGAGAATTAATGTATGTACCCCAGGGATGGACTCCAGTGTTGAATGGCAAGACTGTGATCCACCAAAGGTCCCATGTTGTCCCTGGGTGGAGCCCGTCCTCTCTCTCCTGAGACTGTGACTATTCTTGTTGTACCTGCCACATCTGCTTCCACTGTCACCTCTGCCAATCTGGGCCCAGATCTTCCCATTGCCTGTTACTCACATACTTGTCACGCACCAGGTTGTGCCATGCTTGTGTTTATATGCTGGCTAGATGACAAGGTCAACCACTCAGCCCACACATATGCCACTTGGCATATTTCCTCTGCTTACCTGCATGTCCATTGTCCCAAAGACCTTCATGTGTAAAACAAGTTCAAAGATAAAGTTAGTAACAATTTCATTACAGTGACAGAAGTGCGTTCATACTTTTCTAGACTTTTTACCTCTTCTTTCCTTCCCTAGCATTCCTGAATACAGACATGTATGTGTGTATTTCTCTCTCTCATTCACTCCTCTCTCTTGTTCATTCAGGAATATATATATATATATTCAAAGAGAGAGAGAGATTCTTCTGCCTCCTTCCTGAGGAGAGTATATAGCTCATGAATTAATTATGAAGAAAGAATACAAGTAAAATGATTTTTACAGTATCTGGCACCAAACATGCATTCTACAAATGATAATTCCTTACTCACCTCACCTTTCCTTTACATTATTAACATTGGTTAATGTTTCTATTTCTGAAGTATTCATATGTTTTTACATTTGAAGTTTCTGTTCTTGTCACTCTTTTTCCTTCAGAAGTTCTGAATGTTATTTGTTCTTTGAACTTTTTAGTGCTCTTTTTCAGAAGCTCCAAGGATTTTTACCTCAATATATTTTTTAAGATTTTACTTATTTATTTGATATACAGAGATCATAATTAGGCAGAGAGGCAGGCAGAGAGATAAGGGAAGCAGGCTCTCTGCTGAGCAGAGAACCTGATGCAGGGCTCAATCCCAGGACCCTGAGACCATGACCTGAGCTGAAGGCAGAGGCTTTAACCCACTGAGCCACCCAGGTGCCCCTCTTTACCTCAATATTAACTGAGAATCTCATTAAGTTGTTTCCTCAAGCTTAAAACAACTTCCATAGATATACTCTATTGTACATTGTAATTTTGATAACTTCTTATTTCAGTTATAGTAATTTATCACAAGTTTCTTTGACCCATTAGCAAGCAATCACTTATTGATCAAGCTTGAGTTGATATTTTATTTTTAATTTAAAAGGATGGTCATATTGTCACATGAAATAATATTTGTTGTTAAAATACTAAGAATTCTTCATCTCTTCTATTGTTTCTTATGAATAACTTTCTGAAAATCATGCCTTCTAAATTTGTTAAAGTTTTCAAATTCATAAATACCAAGTGCCTTCCCATTACTGTTTGAATTAATTTTGTGAGATAACAATTGGAATATTGGCTTAGCTGACTCTCTAATTGAACTCAGAAAAATTTTGGCCTTCAAAATATCTTTAGAATGTCTGCTAACTTAAACTGAGTTCAAATATGGAAGGTCTCGCATGGCAATATATTGTATTCAGTGCTTAGTGTTAGACTAAGGTGATAAGTAAAGCATGGTCTTTGAATTATAAAGTATGACAGTCTAGGTATAAAATAAATTTTATATATTTATATGTTCAAATATATATATATATGATTACAACCAGAATGGGCTTTAGCAGTGGAAGATTAGGTGAGATAACATTTATTTGGGTATGCAAATTTTAGTGGCTTTGAGCTGGATTTGCAAGGTTAGCATATCTTTTTTTTTTTATTTTTTAAGATTTTATTTATTTATTTGACACAGAGATAGAGAGAGAGATCACAAGTAGGCAGAGAGGCAGGCAGAGAGAGAGAGAGAGAGAGAGAGAGAGAGAAGCAGGCTCCCTGCTGAGCAGAAAGCCCGAAGAGGGGCTCAATCCCAGGACCCTGGGATCATAACCTGATCTGAAGGCTGAGGCTTTAACTCACTGAGCCACCCAGGTGCCCCAAGGTTAGCATATATTTTAGCCTCCTCTGTTATCTATCATCTTCTTTCTCACCAATGTTCCCCCATTTGCTCATGCTGCAGCCCCTGTGACTCTCTGGCCTTCAGTAATACATCCTTGCTCCCCCGGGCATTATTTGTGCATCTAACAACATGCTGGGACCATGGTTCTCTCTGTTAAGAGGGAGATAGGAAGGCAAAAAGATTCTTCTTCTTTATCGCTCCATCCTTAGCATGTAAATGACCTTCTCTTAATTTGCCCTAGTTCATCCAAGACCAGCATTGAACTCTTAATTAGATTTGATTTAAATGTCATGGGTTATTTAAGAGAATGACAGTAAAAGAAAAAAAAAAACTTTACAGTGGTTCATGGAGAGATCACTTTCAGAGCTGTATTCCAGAACTATTCTCTTGGTTTCCTTTAGAAAGTATGTCTCTGCATATCCACAGGGCTGCCTCTTACCCAGCTCTAGAGAGAGATCAACTCATCCACATGCTGGGCCTTGAGGCAAGGTAGTATTGCAATGAGTACATCTTTCATATTCTATATATTTATCCAGGTACTATTTGAGCATATACTATGTGCCAGGTACTATTTGGGGCATTTAAAACACAGCAGTGAACAAAATAATCAAGGTTTTTGTCTTTATGATGCTCATATTCTGTTGGAGAAAAATATACAAAAATTAATACAGGTAATAGGGACAACATTAAATAATATGTTCTCCCATTGAGAAGAAAATGAAAGTAGCTTAGATTAAGGGAATAAGCCTAAGTGCCTGGGCTTAGAGAAAGAAGAACCTTGGAATTTTAAGTAAATATGGTGTTGATAGGCCTTATTGAGAAAATGACATTTGAGTAAAGTCTTGGGAGAGGGAAGGAGTGAGACATGAAGATATATGCAAGGCAGAGCACTCCAGAAAGAAGCAGCAGCTAGTGTAAGACATCAGAGAGAGATGAATAAAGATGATTCCAACCATATTTTGATGAAATGGATTGAATGAAGCACACTTAGATTTAATGAACTGAACATGGACATCAGACAACTTTATCAGTTCACTTTGATTCCAGTATCTCTGCTCAGGATATTGGTCTTAGAATATACTTGTGCTAAGTCCTAGAAACCACTCTAAGCAAATCCATCATAATGTGATAATATAATTGTTACTAACTCACAATAGATAAGATGGCTCATATTATAGAGCATGGGAAACAAGTTAATTCTCAATATGAGAGAGGAGTATAAGGAATATTTCCTAAGGGGAATGAGGATTGGACTAATCTTAAAATAATACAAAGTGTCAGAAGTTACTTCTATTTTCCCCTTAGGAATTAAGGGAGAAAAACAAGTCATATACACGTGACAAAGACACAGAATGTAGGCTACATCTCCTTGTATGCTACTCATTTCCTGGCTTTCTCAGCCAGTGTAGACTCTGCTTCTTCTTGCCCTTATGTAATTGGCCAATACCTCAATGCCATCACCTGCTCACCCTTTACTTCCTTCAATAGGATTTGCTCATGAACTGCTGGTATGGCCCCTGCTCTTCCTATTTCTATAGTTTCTACAGTTAGTAGCACCTTCCTTATTAGGACTACCCCTCAGCCAGCTTTTATCTCTCTCTTCGCTCAGACCCCCTCCCAGACAGTCTTCAGTGAAAGTTGGCCTGAAGCTCCTTATCTAACAAGAGTTGCCAGATTTGACAGATGGGCATAGAAGGGACAGAAACTCCACAAGAGGAAACTGAAGAGAGTGGACATGCTTTAGTCCTATGTCTGATGCACAGATAACGTGAGAGTAAGTGTCTCAAGAGCAAATAGAGCTATCTTAACTCGAGTTAGTATAAGTTAGGATGATTTACTGAGGAGTCTATTTGCAGGAAGTGAGTGGGATGCAGACAAATCACAATGGTTAGTGTAGTAGTATGGAATAGCAGACCCCTAAACCTGGGGGTAGGCCTGTTACTGGAAAATAAGACACAAGTACTGAGAAGACTGCTTTGAAAAGAATTTGAGCACTGAGAAAATTAGGGCCTTCATGTACTGGCATCATCATATGTAATGAGTGAACTTCTCTCCTGTGGATCTAGAATAATGCCAGTTATGGACCATCTTTGAGGAATTGAAAAATCACTTTCTGCAGTTGTGGTTCTGAGTCAAGAGACAAGGCAGGACCAAACATCATCACAGGGAGGAAGCTTGGTCAACAAACACTCTGACCTCAATCTTCTCCCTCTCTAATCTCCTGTCCGAGTTTGCTACCAGCCAAACCCATCTGGAAGTCAGAGGGCATCTAAGTGTTCTGACTGATATAGTTTGGGTCAGTGTGCTGCAGTAGTGCACCGAGTGGAAATGGAAGTCAATGGAACGACAGGACTGAACAGAACAGCATTGCTATGCCCAGTGACCTGTATTAGTTTCCTAGGACTTGAGAACAAAGCACCACAAACAAGGTGGATTTAAAGAATGCACATTTATTTTCCTGAAGCTCTGGAGACCAGAAGTCTGAAATCATGGTGTTGGTAGAGCCAGGCCCCCTCTGACAACTGAAAGGGACGCTATCTCTACCTCTTCCAGTTCCTGGTAGTTTGCGGGTGATCTTTGACATTCCTTGGCCCACAATACATTGCTCCAATCTTCTGTCTTCACATGGCCTTTCCCTGTGATTCTATCTCTTCATATAGCCTTGTTTTAGTAAGGATACCAATCATATTGAAATAAAGGCCACATTACTCTAGTATGACCTCAGCTCAACTAATCACATCTGTAACAAACTTATTTCCAAATAAGGGCACATTAACCAATTAAATGTCAGGATTTCAACATATTTTTAAAAGGCAGGGTGACATAATTCCACCCATAAGGCGAATATAGGGAAAAAAAGTCATCCTACACAGAGATTCAGTTAAATTAGGATATAATTATGAAAAAAATATAAACCCAATATTATTACCATACCATAAAAAATTTAGGTTAGGAAAGAAACATGAAAGAAACATAAGATTAGCAAAGACAGTTGGTGTTCATTACAATTACGTGTAATATTCATGCTGCAAGTGAGGCCCTAAACTGGATAGAGGTCCAAATAACCTGCTAGGTAATAATTAAATAATATATCTTTTTTCCTGTCATATTGCAATAAAACCTATTAAATTTTAGAGGCTAGAAGTCAAAATTCTATGAGAACATGAGTGGCTTCTCTTTCATACGTACATAGTATATCTATGTACAGAAGATTCCTAGCTTAGAAAACGTTTCAAACATGTTATTGCTGCACATGAAATTAACCCATGTCACTGTGTTCCCCGTCTAGAACATACCCATTTGGAAACTCTACTAAACATACCATTTAGCTTCTCAATTGTGTTACTTGTTTGATTCATTTTCATGGAACTCTCTCTCTGCAGCCAGAATTATCAGATGATAGCTCTTGGTTTGGTTGTTACAGCTGGTTTAAGAGGCAGTTTGGAGCACTGAAGAGCCAGTGGAATTGCTTGTGAGAAACTTGCAAGCCTTCCAGAAAGCACCGCGAAAGCCTGCTGCAGAGCGTCTGAAGGTTGCCACGGCCTGTGGGCTCTGTGGGAACTCGGGTGTGTATCTGTTGCAACCAGGTGTCTGTTCTTTCCCCACCCCACCTGATGGGAAGCCGCTGAGAGAGGTGGCTCAGCTAGATGGCGAGGGGAGAGTCCTCAGCATTAACAGAGCCAACTCATACTTGCATTACTCACAGGGCCTTTGTGAATCAAATGTTATTTGAAAGCCATTTGCAAAGCTGAGTTAATAGTCTGAAAATTTCTTGTATTTTTCTGGGAAGGGAAAAACAGAGGACATCTTTGGGGTTTGCTTTGCCTTCTATAAATCCTACAAATTGTATTTCCAGGGAAGCATTTCTGAGCTTTCAGAGTCCCGAAAGTAAGTGAGGACCTCCTCTTTTACAAAATGAAAACTTGGCTTTCTTAGAGACAGAAAAGTGCTCTGACCAATGCCTGTCTGCTGCACTAATTTGACCAGAATTTCCATCTCCAGGAATCGGAGGTCTGGTTGGCTTTTATATAATGATCACATAAGGCATGAAGGGATAAATGGACTCACTGTTGAGTCGATTGATTCGAAAATACAAAAAATGAATTTAAAAATGGTCTAAATAGTGTAAAGTGCCTTTGCACCAGTGAGGGGAATGGAGGGGCCCCCTGAATCACTCTGTGGGGTTAGAGAATTCAACAATCAGTGCCAAAATACTGACAGCTTGACAGGTTTTCAGAGTCACTGTGACATCTTACCGAGAGGAAATCTGCAGTTGGTATCTCGGGCTCGGGCATCACAGAGTCACGTTTAGGTAGAATATCCATTTCTCAGGCCAGGAAAGTAAAGTGTGCAAAATAATAATAATAATTAGATAAATTTGCACTTCATAGCAGAAAAATTCCTGAAGTTCCCAGGGAAATTTTAGGTTATTTCTAAATTTCTAGATTATACCCTGGTCTATTGGAGGTAGGGAATGTAGATAAAATGAGTAAGATATGGCCTGTGATCCCCAAACCTCATATAAAGAAGGGAAGCAGACAGCAGACAGCAGATATTACAAGTTAAAAACAAAACAAAACAAAAACACTAAAGAGGTGGAAGAACAGTGTTGTATCGGAACAAAGAGGAAGAGGGTGACTTTGAGTTGACAAGACCAAGAATGGAGAGAAAATTTGAAGTGGACCTTAAGGATATTAATAGAGGGAGAGGAAAGTGAGGATTCTGGGGTGAGGAGATTTGAGCCCAGAGATAAGGTGGCATGAATATCCCTCAGGCTGTCCAAATGCACCGAAACGAGGGTCTGCAAAATTTTCCTGTAAAGATCCTCATTTGAGTCTCTGCAAGGCCAGTGGTCTACATTGCAACTACTCGACTGTGTACTGCACTGCAACTGTAGTGGGAAAACAGCCTAGACAACACGAAAATACTGGATGTGGCCACAGTCACGTAAGACTTTATTTACAAAACAGGTAGTACATAGCTATAGTTTGCTACCTATAAACTCCATGAGGACAGGAAGGTTTTATCTATCTTGTTCAATAATTCACCTAAGCTGTCTAGATCAGTGCCTGACATGTAGCACATGGTCAATAAACATTTTTTTTTAACTGAGATATAACTGGTATATAACACATAATTAACATTGTATTAGTTTCAGGTCTACATTATAATGATTCAATATTCATATATATGGCAAAATGATCACCACAATAGATCTAGTCAAGGTTTATTAAATGATGAAAAATGAAATAAAAAGAACATGACACTGGGCAAAAAAAAAAAAAAAAAAGATTGACTATCATTCTAAAATTTGGTTTTATGTCATAGGTAACAAAAAACTACAGAAGGTTTTCTACAGAGTGATTATTGTCTGCATTTTGAAATGGCATTTCTGGCAGATAAGCTTGATGGATTGAAGAGCAAAGATATTTGAAGCAGAAAGATAGGCTGGTATATCACAATTTACACCAGAGAGAAGAAATTCTGAACTAGGACCTGGAGTATCAGACATAAATGGAATATAGATATTAGAGAATGAAACTGTAGGATGACTCTTGGTAACTAGGAGCATGGTTGACCCATTCCATAATTCACAGATGCCAGAATACTTTAGGGATGAGTAGACAAGCTATTTAATTCTGAAAAATGTCAAGTGTAGGTGTAGGCGATATACCCATGTGTACATGTTATGTCCAGTAGATTATCAGGGAGTGGGGATACTAGGAAGTTCTCTGGAATTAAGAATTAAATGCAAAGATTTTCCCATACGATTATTGGTAAGTGAGTTCCTCTCCCATAGTAGACTCACTTGCAAGGCTTTTAGAAGTTGATTCCCAAATTTCTACTTAAGTAACATCAAAAACTTAACTAAAACAAAAACCACAGGCCTCTTTTGAAATCATTTCTATCTTGCATACATTGTTTGTCAACATGCCAATTTCCTGTCAGATATGTCTTTTAAAAAGCTTTGTTTAAAACAAAAGAAAAAACAAAAACAATCATGATACAAGTAGTAATTGGCTGGAGTTTTTATGAGGTTTGTATTTATGAAGCAGGGACATGCTTTGTCATATGTGATCATGAGTTGGAACAACAAGAAAGTTTCAAGTTCTTTACCATATGGATCACCAGTGTAGAAGCTAATAACAGATGTCACTGATAATGTGGTAAAAGTGCCTGGGAAGAACACCTCAGGGGACCAAATGTACATGTAGTTGTAATTTTACATATGATTCTATTTCTAAAACATTATTTTCTGTCATCACAATTGCAAGAAGAAACACTGATGAGAAGCAATGAAATTAGGTCACAAATTTAAAAATTAATTTGCTTCTATAGAAACCAAGCAAAGGATTGCTTAGACATCTAAAAGCTGAGGGGGTACGTAGGTGGCTCAGCCAAGTAAGTGTCTGCCTTCAGCTCAGGTCATGATCCCTGGGTCCTGGAATTAAGCCCCTCAAATCTTTGCTGCTCCCCCTGCTCATGCTTTCTCACTCACTCTGTCAAGTAAATAAAATCTTTAAAAAAAAAAAAAATGCCCTCGATTCTTGCTGAAGACCCTAGGCTTTTCATTTGCTCCCTTCCTTAAATTTTCTAAATATTTGTTTCTAAATATTCTGTTTTCTAGAGAAAAAGTTACAAATTCAAACTGCCACAGGGACAAAGCAGATAACACGGGTGAAGTGAGCCAGCAGTTCAAAATGGCGGGCGGACCAGAGTGGAAAACCACATCCTTGTGAGAGACTGGGGGGCGGGAAACTGCAGTCCAGTTTAAGCAGATGTGGCTTTGTGTTGTTAGCTCTTACCATTTTTATGCAAAAAGAGACAGATATAGGTTTTATGTGAGTTCTTTGAATGTTCAGATGTTGGCAATTATGTTTTCAATATTTGTGGATCAAACAAAAGATAACTCAGTGTTCCCGGTTTATTATCTCCTGTTGTTAATCATTTTCTTATGAGAGATCATTGATAACTTGTAATGGATGATCACCATGAACTACTGTTTTCAGAAAATGTACTTTCAAAAAATTTTGCAGGGCCTGATTTAGGAAAGATGTAAAGTTACCATGGTAAATGAAAGAATAGACCATTGTTATGTTAGCTAACACTTTCATCAAATGAACTATGTTACATGTTCTAAGTGCTCTGGATCAGATAACATATCAAATCCTCAGAAGAACCTTGGGAGAAAAAGACTATGATTCTTCCCATTTTATAGATGAAGAAATTGAGGTACATCATGTAAGTAGCAAATTCCCAAGTGAAATGCCAGTAGAATGAATCCACTTTCTGTGCGCTGGCTATGGCGTACATTGCTACCTAGCCATGTAGCCCATCTACCTTTAGTTTCCTTATGGCTAAAATGGGAGTTGGTAATTATCAAACCTATGTGGTTGTTGTGAGGATAAAAGTGGGTAGTAAACATGAGGTTCTTATATACTAATGAGTGTTACTCAGATATAAATTGTTGTTAACAATTGAGTAGGAGCCTTTTAGCACTGCTGAGACCACAGCCTCTGTCCCCAAGCTTCATCAGAATAACTAGCATCATCTCAGTAATTCTGTAGCCAAAACACGGTGTGATGGTTGGTAAATAGTCATTCCATGTTTGAGTTGATCTTACTCTGCTGTCTCCCTTGGACTACTAGATATTTTAAATAGGTGCAGAATAGGCAGAAATTGGAAGGGAGCCCATTGCACTGTCACAGTGGCACATAAAGAAAGTGTAGCCAACATTATGATTGTTTACTTTTCTTGGTTTATCAGGTCTCCATCCACCACCCCCCGCCAATTACCTTCTTGAGTTACCTATGACTAAAGAAGGCCCAGATGCCATCCATGGCTCTGCAGTCTTCACTGGGGAGGTTGAATGGAACATCCTAGTGTGTAAATCAGAATCACCTTTTACAAGTTGACAATCTGTAGGTCTTTTGGTAATTATCCTGCTACCCTGCATTTCTAACCATGGGGATTTTTGTCAAATAGAAAATGGAATTACTAATCAATAGATAGTAGCTAAGGTGTTATTATTCTTTCTGAGCATAATATTCTGTCATGCATTAAGGAGGAAGAGAAAAAAATAAGCAATTGAACTTCTAGCCCTTCCCAAATGTGCTAAAATTCAACTGTATCAATTATAGAAAGCAAACACCAGGAAAGAATGGGAATAATTTTTAATGAGTTTCTGATGTCTCATCCAGGGGAAACCGACAATTTAAGTAGAGTCAGTTTTGTGTGGCAGCTATGCCGACCAAGTACCTAGATGGTTATCTACAGTGTTGTCATCCAAGAGAGTTGACCCAGATGGCTGGGCACAAAAGGTGGGATGCCCCTCCTGGTAAGAAGGTTGTTACAGAGCTAGCCCCTTAAAACCTTCCTACAGCCCCATAGACAGTGGCCATTTTAAATAAGCTAATGTGAAATACTTAGCTTGGTGCCTAGCACATAGCTCAAAATTGACATTAGTTGCTGTTATTGCTAACTCAAGAATTTGGAAATGTAGACCAAGTTATCTGAAAAACAAGAATAACAACATTGTGTCATAACACCAGGTTTTGAACTAAATGATTGTCAGAAAGGAGCTTTGTGACTTTGTGGAATGTGAAAAATCATTTTATTTCTAAAAAAAAAAATTACTTTTTTTAATTAAAAAGAATGAATAAACAGATAAACTTTCCTTGTAGTTCAGATGATGAATTTTTTTTGTGATTTTCTTTTTTTTTATTCAGTGTTCCAAGATTTATTGCTTATGTACCACACCCAGTGCTCCATGCAATACATGTCCTCCTTAATACCCACTACCAGGCTTACCACCCTCCCCTCCAAAACCCTCAGTTAGTTTCTCAGAGTCCACAGTCATTCATGGTTCATCTCCCCCTCCAATTTCGCCGAACTCACTTCTCTCCAACTCTCAATGTCCTCCATATTATTCCTTATGCTCCACAAGTAAGTGAAACTATATGATAATTGACTCGTTCTGCTTGACTTATTTCACTCAGCATCATCTCAGTAATTCTGTAGCCAAAGCACAGTGTGATGGTTCGTAATAGTCATTCCATGTTTTAGTTGATTTTACTCTGCTGTCTCCCTTGGACTACTAGATATTTTAAATAGGTGCAGAATAGGCAGAAATTGGAAGGGAGACCATTGCACTGTCATGATGGCACATAAAGTGCTTTATATGCCTTTTTTTTTTCTCTCCTTTCAAGACATGTTTCCAAAGGCCAAGAAAACAAAAGTGAAAATAAATTTTGGGGACTTCATCAAGATCAAAAGCTTCTGCGCAGCAAAGGAAACAGTCAAAAAACCAAAGAGACAAACCATGGAATGGGAGAAGATATTCACAAATGACACCACAGACAAAGGGCTAAAAGCCAAGATCTATAAAGAACTCCTCAAACTCAACACACACAAAAGAGATAATAATGTCAAAAAATGAGCAGAAGACATGAACAGACACTTCTCCAAAGAAGACATACAAATGACTAACAGACATATGAAAAAATGTTCATCATCATTAGCCATCAGGGAGATTCAAATCAAAACCATATTGAGATACCACCTTACACCAGTTAGAATGACCAAAATTAACAAGACTGTAAACAATGTGTGTTGGAGAGGATGTGGAGAAAGAGGAACCCTCTTACACTGTTGGTGGGAATGCAAGTTGGTGCAGCTAATTTGGAGAACAGGGTGGAGATTCCTTAAGAAATTAAAAATAGAGCTACCCTATGACTCTGCAATTGCACTGCTGAGTATTTATCCCAAAGATACAGATGTAGTGAAAAGAAGGGCCATCTGTACCCCAATGTTCATAGTACCAATGGCCACAGTCACCAAACTGTAGAAAGAATCAAGATGCCCTTCAACGGACAGATGGATAAGGAAGATGTGGTCCATATACACTATGGAATATTGTGCCTCCATCAGAAAGGAGGAATACCAACTTTTGTATCAACATGAACAGGATTGGAGCAGAAGATGAGTATTTTATACTCTGTAGTTGATTGCAAAAATAGCCAGAATGAATGTGTTACCCTCCTGTGTCCATACTATTTGTGATGTAACTCTGCAGCATCCCTTCCCTCAGCCCTGTCAAAATGTGGAGTCTCTTTTCAGACCCCCTTTATCTCAGTGGACTGCACTAGCTCTGAGATTCATTCCAAGAAGCTTGTACATTTCCCTTTCTTTCTTGGAAATCAATTCTGCCATGTAAACAAGTCCTGCTGCTTGTCAAGAATGCAAGGCCAGCTGTCCGAGCTGAGGACCACTTCTACCAGACAGCCCACAACCCACCTAACAGTTGACCTGAAATGCATGTAAGAGTTCAGTCCAGGCAGGGAAAACCACTCAACAGGGTCCAGCTCAGAACTGTGAGCTACGGAAATGCTTCTCGGCTTAAACTGCCAAATTTGGGGATGGATGGTTTGTTTTCCAAAAAAAGCTAACCGATGGGGAGAAACAGGGAAACTGATTTTACATTCCACAGGAGGCTGAGTCTACTGACAAGTCATTGCTTTCCATGGTCAGTGACAGAGCAGCAGTACTAGAGATTGGCCACGAGTTGTTTCTTCATGTCAAAGGGACACTAAATAATGTTCTCTTATTGATCCAGGTGTGTCAACTAGACTCGAGACAAAGACATTCTGAGAATGTTAAATAGAGATTGCAGACTCCTCAGTCAAAAGGCTTGCATATTTTTGAGACAGATTTCAAATCACTATCATAATGTGACATGAAGAGTGACACTAAAAATAGTAATTCTAGATAAAGCCAGGTTCGCTGATTTCTAAAATTGAGAATATGTGTTTCTCAGTGTGCATTCCTTCCCCTTCAGAGGCATTTGGGGAGTAAACTGAAGAATCAGATTAATAGGAAAACACAATATAGTTCTGCTTATTTAATGGAGGATGTTTCTATTTTTATTGAATTTAACTATGAGGATAGGGTGCACTGGTTTGTAAAGTCTGCTCTTAAGTACCACAGACGGAGTGATTTAACACAGACATTTATTTTCTCACATTTCTGGAGACCAGAAATCCAAGATCAAGGTGTTGGCAGGATTGGGTCCTTCTGAGGCCCCTCTCTTTGGCTTGTAGAGATGGCTGTCTACTCCATGCTTCTTCTCACCATTTTTCTCTACAAGCATCTCTGTTCAGATTTCCTCTTCTTATGGAGACAGCAGTCACATTGGGTTAGAGCCCTTCCTGGTGACCTCATTTTAACTGAATTACCTCCTTCAAGACTCTGTCTCTAAATACAGCTAGATTCTGAGTTACTGAGGGTAGAACATCAACATATGTATTTGAGAGGCACAATTCAGCCTCTAACACAGGGCCAACACAGAAAAGGAAAGAAACCTGACAAAGAAAACATTAAATGCAGAGCAGAAAATGCTAATAGAATCAAGTGGCCTAAAATTTCACAATGAGCAACTATCCATGCTTTTATCTTTTAAAACTTTGGGGAATTTCAATACACGTTCTTGGTTCCACAAAACAGAATATGATGAATTTTATTTTCTACATAAGAAAAAAGATAGTAAACTGTGCAAGTACTTTAATAGACTTGGCAGAGAGACTGAACTGTCAGTTCCTTCTTTTTTTATTTTGGTGTTTTTAAAACAAATCTTCTTGAGGTATGATTTACATACAGTAAAATGCGCCCCTTTACAGTGGACAGTTCTTTGACTTAGGAGGAAACCGTGCACTGGCGATGTAACTGCCAGTGCAATCTGGGCGTAGAACGTTTCCTCCTTCTCCAATCCTCTCATGCCCCTCCAGAGTCAGCCCCTCATCCCTGCAGCCAGGAAGTCACCAACTGGATATGGCTTGTTCTGGAATTTCAGGTAAATGGGATCATACAGCTTGTGTACGTCTGCATCTATTTAAACCACCTGCCCATTTTTTTTTTATCAGATTATTTGTCTTATAATTGAGTTACAATAATTACTTACATGTCTCATGTGATCCTTTGTCACACATGTGTATTGTGAGTAACTTCTCCCACCCCTGCCTTGCCTTTTTGTTTTCTGAACAGAGTTTTTGAGGAACAAGCTTTTAATTTTTTAAAAATTGATGAGAACAAGCTTTTAAATTTTGTGATGTTCAGTGTCCTGACTTAATCTTTTATAGTTGGGTATTTGGACTCCAAATCATAAAGATTTTTCTCCTGTGATGTCTCCTATTAGCTATATAGTTTTCGCTTTCCCTTTTAGGTCTGTGATCCATTTTGAATATTTCTTGTGTAAATTATGAGAAAAAATGAAGGTTTACGGGCATACAGTTGTTCATTTCCATTACTGAGAACATATATTTTCCTCGTTGAATAACCGTGGCCTTTTTGTGGAAAATCAACTGACCACGTATGTGTAGGTTCTATTCTGGATTCTGTTTTTTCTATGGATCTGTCTTCTCCTCTCTAGACCAACACCAATCCCTATCTGGATTATTGTACCTTTAGAGTAAGTCTTAAAATGAGGTAGTGTGAGTCCTACAACTTAGTTATTTTTTAAAGTTTCTTTAGCAATTCTAGACCCTTTGCATTTTCAGATACATTTTAGAATCAGCTTTATTTTAGAATCAATTTCTGTGAACAAGCCAGCTGGCATTTTGATTGAGAATCTTTAGATCAGTTTGGGGAGAACTGACATCACAACAATACTGAAACTTCCAGCCTATGATCATGGTGCATCTTTTCATTTAATTAGCTCTCCCTTAGTTTCAGCAATGTTTGGTAGTTTTCCATATATGTTAAGTCTTACATGTACATGTTTTGTTGTATTAATCTCTAGGTATTTTATATTTTTGGTGGTATTGTAAATAGCTGAGATATCACTGATTTTCCTATACTCACCGAATATCCTTCAGCCTTACTAAATCACTTAATATTTCTAGTAGCTTTTTTGGGTAAATTCCTTATGATTCACAACAAACACAATCATGCTGTCTATGAATAAAAATACCTTTACTCTTCCTTTTTTAATCTGTAGGACTTTAATTTATTTTTATTGCTTTTTTGTACTGTGTAGGCCCTCTGATAAGATTTGAACAAAAGTAGGGGCGCCTGGGTGGCTCAGTGGCTTAAACCTCTGCCTTCAGCTCAGGTCATGATCTCGGGTCCTGGGGTCGAGCCCTGCATTGGGCTTTCTGCTCAGTGGGGATCCTGCTTCCTCCTCTCTCTGTCTGCCTCTCTCCCTACTTGTGATTATCTCTTTCTGTCAAATAAATAAATAAAATCTTTTAAAAAAAGATTTTTTTTTAAAAGATTTGAACAAAAGTGATATAGGTGCATATCCTTGTCTTGTTCCTCATCCTAGGGGAAAGTATTCAACCTTTTTATCATTGAGTATGATGTTTGTTGTAGGGCATTTTTGTTTATCTATTGGTGGTGGTGGTGGCTGTAGATAAGATATCTTTTATTTTTTTAAATTTTTTATTTATTTTTTTTAAAGATTTTATTTATTTATTTGACAGAGATCACAAGTAGGCAGAGAGGGAGAGAGAGAGAGAGAGAGAAAGAGAGAGAGAGAAGCAGGCTCCCCACTGAGCAGAGAGCCCAATGCAGGACTCGATTCCAGGACCCTGAGATCATGACCCGAGCTGAAGGTAGAGGCTTAACCCACTGAGCCCCGCAGGCACCCCAAGATACCGTTTATCAGACAGGAAGTTTCTTTTATTCCTAGTGTGCTAAAAGCTTTATTGTATTGTACTTATGAATGGGTGCTGAGTTTTATCAAACAGCTTCTCTGCACATATTGAGAACCTCCTACTATTCTCTTAATAGAGTGAATTGCATAGAGTGATTTTTTAATCAGATTTTAAAGTTTTTTGGTGTAGTTTTCAGTTCCCAGAAAACTTGAGAGGAAGGTATAGAGGTTTCACATGTACCCCTGCCCCACCACAGTACGTAGCCCTCCCCATCATCAGTGTTCCCCACCAGAGTTGTATATTTGTTACAATTGGTGAATCTATGTTGACACATCGTGATTATTCTAAGTCCATAGTCTACATTTGTTCACTTTTGGTGTTGTACATCCCAGATGTGATGAAGCCTTATCTTCCTCCCCCAACACACAACCCCGAGAAGCCAAGGATATTTCAACTGTCTCCACAATTTTGCCTTTTTCCAGAACCTCTCATAGTTGACTGATATAGTAAGTAAATTTTTACGTTTGGCTTCTTTCAGTTAGTAATATGAATTAAAGTCCCTTCATGATGTTTTTCCATGGCTTGATAGCCTTTTTTTTTTTTTTTAAGCACTGGATAATTTTTTATTATATGGGTGTACCACACTTGATTTACTCACTCACTTAAGAAGGGATATTTTGGTTGCTTCCAAGACTTAGAATTTCTGAATAAAAGACTATAAACATCTGTATGCAAGTTTTTCTATGAATATAAGTTTACAACTCCTTACATAAATACCAAAGAGTGCAATTGCTGGATCACAAGATGAAAATATGTTTACTTTTGGAAGAAACACCGAACTGTTTTTGAGAATGGCTGTACCATATATATATATAACACTGTGTGTGTGTGTGTGTGTGTGTGTGTGTGTATGTTTGCATGCGTGCACGCTCCATTAAAATATAAAGACTGTCAGATTACAAGAGTATCTTTGTGTTATTGAATATACATTTGGGTGGAAAAGAATGCATTTCTGATATATCACGTGTTTGGTCATGTGTACATAAATTCTAGATTGTTATTATTGTTTGAAGTACTTTTTACAATCTGTTTTTTACTGTTTTGACTCATAATATCCCTAAGAATGTTATGAGTTTTTATAGTTATAAATATTCAGTTGTTACACCTTGTTTGTAAATTATAATTTTTATATTATGTATAATTCTCATTTTGGCAAATTTTATTTTTTTATTGCACTTCTTGGTCCATCTTTTCCCAGTATTTTTCCAAGATCTTATTTCTTGGAAAATGTTAAAAGCAACATATTGCTGAGCTCTGTTTTCTTATAATCCAACAATCTTTTTTTTTTTAAGATTTTATCTATTTATTTGAGAGAAAAAGAGCAAGAAAGCTTGCACAAGTGAGGCGAGGGGCAGAGGGAGAGAGAACCCCAAGGAGACTCTCCACTGAGCACGGAGTGATATGTGGGACTTGATCTCATGACCCTTGAGACCATGACCCTTGCTGAAATCAAGAATCAGATGTTCAGCCTACTGAGCCACCCAGGTGCACTGGTCTCTATTAATTAATTTATTTATTTAAAAAAATTTTATTTTTTCAGTGTTCTAAGATTCATTGTTTATGCACCACACCTAGTGCTCCTTACAATACATGTCCAGTCTTTATTTTTTAATGCAGTAATTTATTCACTTGTATTTGTTTTCATTAATATATTTGGTTTATGGTTCCTTATGTCTCATTAAATAGATAAAGAGTACCTAGCTTTTATTACAAGTAATCTCAAAAGAACTAGAAGTTGGTCCATATCTGATGATATAAATGACTACAGAATTTGACATAAGAACTGATAGAAATTTCATGTTCACAACTAATTGATGTTTGTGAAGATTTCATTGTTTAAAAAGTGCTTTTGTAAATATGATCCCTTCTCATTCTTCTGCTTGTTTTATACCCACTTCACATGGGTGAATTTAAGATTTCAAGAAGTTTATTGATTTAAGTCACACAGCCAAGAATTGTGAAATGGACAATCAAATGCTTGTCTTATTTAAAAACAAAAAACAACCACCACCACCACCAACAACAAAAACACTGTCATTCTTTGCACTGTGTACCACTATTGTGTAGAGAGCAAAATGTGGGCCAAATGGAGAGTTGTTCCCCAATCCTGTTGTTCTTGTGTTAATGGCCATCTACCTGCAACATGTGTGGTCCCTAGTCAGCCCTCCAGCCTCAGTCAGTAAAGGGAGAGTAGCTCCATCTGATCGCCTAGTTCAGAAAGAGAGAAGGTGGCTCAGTCAGCCATATCCCTCTCTCCCCTTCCGAGGGCCGCTGCTGTCCACAGAGAATGTGTGTTGTTGTCAGCTCCAAGGGCCAGGTATTTAGTCCAAGCTCTAACCGTGTGGGTGGATGTCTGCCCAAGTCCTGTACCTGCTCTGACTGGGTCAGTCAGTCTGGATTGGGGGTTCTAACTTACGAATACTATTTGTCTACATTTGAATACTTTCTCCGTAATCAGATTTGGTGGCGGGAGCTGCAATATTCTATTCTCCCAACTGCCAAATTCCTCAGAATTGGGGCACAAAGGAGTATTTAGTTCTGTGGGATCCTTTTGAGCCTCAAGAGATGATGTGTGAATGAACCTGAATCCTCTTACCTAATTTAGACTTGGTGAGGAAGATGGCCTTCGGTAGCCCGTAACTCCTATGACACTAGTATCTAACCTTTAATTACAAATGTTGGCTCTGGGAAGGTTTCCTCCACTGGTTCAAAAGTAGGTCAGCAAAAGCTCACAGTGATTGAAATAATTTGAGGGGAGAAAGATTATATTCAAATGATCCTTAAAACGAAGATAATCCATTAACTCAGCTGACCTCTTTAAGGAAGTTTTGGGGATGAGATATGATGACACCAGTACATGAATATTTTATAATATCATCTCGAGTTCTGTGTCGGGGTCAGAATTTAAAAGCATGGAGCTTTTTGAAAACAAACTAGGCATACCCATGCATCCTGTCATTCCCAAATCAGAATATGGAAAAGCAAGGAGAATATGCTTACATTCAACAAGTATTTGCCAGTGGCAGTTATAGGTAGCAAGCTGAAAGAGGAAGAAAAATATATCAGAAATGTCTTGAGCACAAAGAGCTTATTCATTGAGAGGAAATATGGCGAGCACGTATAATTCTAAAATATGAGTTAATGGTATGTTTTGTCTTTTAAATTGTACAAAGCACTGTGGAGACTTGGAGGGGGCTACTGCTGCTGTTTTTGGCAGTGGAGGTGCAGGGGTTAAGGACGCAGGGTGGAAGTGGCATTGGGGACAAGCCCTGAAGTCCAAATGTTCTGCATGAATACAAGTATGGAGGAGATCTTTTCCATAGATTCTAGTATGGCAAAACAAGCTGTTACAGAGGCTCTCAGAACATAAAAGGACCACCAATCCAGACCAGTGGCATTATGAATCAAAACCAGAATGGCCCCATGTTGTGGAGCCTACAGTTCATGAAGAGAATGACAAGCAAGGCTTAGCTGGGGAGATGGGGTCCAGTTCACTTAAGGACATTAAATATCAAGTTAAAGAGTTTGGGCTGTATATTGTTTACACAAATGGAGAGCTATTGAGGGGTTGAGGGGCAGGTTTGTGACAAAAATCAGTGGTGTTCCTGTAAAAATACATAAAATACTATTAGCTTAGCAAGAGTGCATAAGAATAACTCAGACAAGAGAGAGGCCAGCAGCGAGGTTGTGGCACATACCTCAGGCTGTGAAAATGCAGGCATGGAATGCCTCACTGGCAACCAGGTTGGAGAGGAGAAGACCCCAGTAAGGTGGTGCAGAGGGAACTGGAGAGGGACCACCGGCAAGGAGACCGAGTGTGAGGGAGAAGTGAGTGATGGGAGAGGGGAGAGGAAGGGAAGCCCCTCTCCAAGTGTATCATTGTGGTTTACCTTCTCTTTCCTGTCAGCATTTAAACTACACAGATACACCAACAGCTGAAAAGCAATGTCTAAACCTCCTCCCTAAATTAATTAAATATCATGACTGGTCCCTAATTTCAAGAGGCCCAAGGGACCTAACACCCTAAGAATTCCCCAAGGGAAAGAAACCCAGTGTCTTCCTGAGGAGCTGGTCATAAACGTGCCCGGCGTCCTGCCTCCTCAGCAGGGGCTCTGTCCTCGTGCCCGTTCTTCACTTACCAGTTCAGTATGTACTTGAAGAGTCAGCAAGAGACAGCGGACGTTGGTACCTTCAGGTCCCCCAAGAGCTGTTGTACTTCACTTATTATAGGTGTCCACATAACTCTGCTCACATTACAGTTGGACCTACACTGGAGGATTGAATCTCACAGACTCCTGGCATTGTATTTCTTTATGTAAATTTGTCAGGCACAGTGGTTTACCACTTGATAAAGCTGCCAGTTCCTTTGTCATTAAGTAACAAATTAGTTCCTTATTCGTTTTCCAAAGAAGGCAAAACAAACTGCAACAAGCAATTCATAGCACACAGATCATGCACTAACCTAACCACTGAAGATCTCCTTTACCTTTTTGCATAAAAAAGGGCATCCTACTAAAGGAACCTTCTCCAAATATGTTGCAAAAAGCAGTGGTCAGAGCAAGCTTAATATTAATAATCCAACACAAGAATCGACTTCTTGTCTGCTCACTGGTCACTGAATTTCATTTTTTTTAGATTTCCCAAAGCCAAATAGCTGTTATTATTAATAACAGTGTAATGTAGTTAAGGTAAATATTAATTTGAGTTCATAGAGCATAAATCTGAGACCCACGGTTGTTCAGTAACTGGTACAACAACTTACAGATGGGACATTCCCTGATTTACTTAAAAACAAGTTTAAAAGTTCATTTTTAAAATTCTCTATTCTTCTCATTGCATGGATTTGTTGACTCACATCACTGGTGATTTTCTTCGACATTTGTAAAGATTCCTCACAAGAGAAAGGAAGATAAGCTCGCTGCGTTTCCAAGAAAGCATAGATGAAGCATAGAAGAATAATCTGAAGTTTCTTTCATTATGTTATGACATTGGAGTTGACCTTCAAAAGCAGAGTGCTGGTATTTGTAAAAAACAGAGAGACCAGGAACATAGGTGTCTAGAATGCTCTTATTTTGCGTACCAGAGAATGGGAACATGCATTACTTACACTACAAAAACCCTCCCTCAGTTACACGAAGAGCAGAATCTTTCTGATAATAGGATTTGTGGTCCCATTATCTCTGAAGGGACTGGAATAAAAGCTGCAATTTAGAAAAAAATGAATAACTAGTTACAATGAGCTGGGCACGATGCCCAGTGGAAAAGTACAGCCAGTCCTATCCAAAGAAGACGCTTTATACTCATGCGCTGATACTGTCTCTTTCTCTCTCTCTTCACTCAAGTGATAAAAGAGAATAATTTGTACTCTTAAAGAACTTCGTGGTACCTGGGAACAAAAATGTTTTTAGAAGAGGCATTTCTTTATAAAGTGAAATAAGATTCACCTTTGAATGACTTTCTGGGTTTTTTAAACCCTCTCTTCAATGGGGAGAAAGGGGAAGTTATGTGAAGGCTAAAGAATGAGGATTTTCTTTCTTGATTCAGGTCATGACAAATTAATATTTTTGTTAGCTATGGGAAAATTTGTTTAAAAACATTCCTCTTTTCCCCCTTCTCCTTCCTCCTCCCCTCCTCCTCTTCCTCCTCCTTCTTCTTCCGTTTCTAACTTTAATAGAAATCCAAGTTACTCGTGTGACATCATATCTCCTCTCCACAGCACACTCTTCTCGTTTTAAGAGCTGACCATTTAATAAATCTCAGACTTTGGAAACAATTCCTTTTAATTTTGCACGTGTGATAGGGATTAATGCATGACAGTCCAACGAAAGCTTTGTGTTTTCCCCAGGGCTCATGAATCAAACAACAGGATGACTTTCTAGAGCCATTCTTCCTGCAGCGGCAAATGAGTGGGGCATTTTGCTCAGGGACAATCTGTCTTGAACCCTCCAGCCCTCCGCGGTCACACGACCCTCATTAATAGATGTCTGGAGTCCAATTGAGTGTGTGGGTGGCAAACACCAACACCTCATTTTGATGAAAGAGCCCTACAATGCCATTACCAAGGGTGATGTTTTAACATCAAATCAGGCATATTACTCTTATCTAAAAAATTACTAATCTTCCATCAATGGTGCATCACCTGCCTTGGGAGTACATATGAAAACCCCTTTGTGCTAAAAACAGTTAGCATCCTTAAAATTGTGACCAAAATGCATGCCTTGATAATGCATGCCTTGATATCTGGCAGCTGCTGACTCTGATCGAGTCCTTGTCTGTGCTTATCTTGTCACAGGAGCAAATTTTCAAGTTTATATATGGCAATAGTCCTAATCAATCATAGGTCTTGGCTTCTTGGCTTCTCAGTGCATGATAGTTATATGAAAATCCTTTCACAGAAACCTGGGATGGCAGAAGACAAGGACATTTAGTAAGTAGGAAGAACGAAAGAATTCACTTGGAAATATATATATATATATATATTTTTTTTTTTGATAAAGCTATCCAATGCTTGTTGCACAGAAGAAAGCATAGAGATTTGGCTCTTTTTGAAGAAGTAGATACCCAGAATTTGGGGGAAAATCAGAAATACAAAATAAGTTTATGATGCCTAGACCGAGGTCAAAGCATTAAAAAATATATTTTATTGGTTTCTCATTGCTAAATTCATAGAATGAAGAAAGGGAAGGATGTAAGTACATACTCTTTTTTTTTAAGTTGGAAAACAACACAGAATTTGAGTGGAAGACAAATAACATTTAAATGATCATTTCCTTCTTGGAGAAGACAAAAACATTTAGTGAAATATACAGGACACAAACCAACCTTAAAAATCATGAAAAGTACATATACCTAAAATTTTACCATCAACAAGAATTTACTGGATACCCAGTAGGATTAAGACATTATCTTTGGCTTCTGCCAGGAAAAATAATGTGAAAAAAGTGCTGTAATTTCCAAGGTTACAAAAGCCTGAGACTCGAGTCCAGATGTGCTGTCACTAGAGTAAGCAAGTGATCACATTATCTCCAAATTTTTATTTCCTCACATGATAATTGAGAACAATGTTTATCTAATAGAGTTGTTGTGAGAATTAAAACAATCTATCATTTATCTTATTGATTTAATGAACACCTACGGAGCACTGTCCACATTATGACAAATTTTTGAATTCAGAATAATATAGTTGATAAAAAAAGAAAAAACTACCCCCCTCAAGTGACTTAAATTCTGGTGGGAAAGATGGACATTAACCAATATGAAGTAGTAAAATAAAGGTATAGGAGGCAACAGATAATGCTAAGTACTATAATAAAGTAGGTGCTGGGGATAGGACATGTTTGGTACTATGAAATTTTATGTAGGGTAGCCAGGGAAGCTATGGAAGGCTCCATAGAAAAATGTGAATTTTGGGTAAAGGCACAAAGTTGTTGAGGAAACAAGTCAGGTGGGTGTTTGGATAAAGAACCTGGTAGGGGAATGGTTTCCTGAAGTGGAAACAGGTCTAGTGTGCTCAAGAAAGTGCAAGAAGGCTGGTGTAGCAGGAGAAGTAGAGAGGGTCTGGACATGATGTGGGCTGGTCATGTACGTGTCAGTCCACCAGAAGATAGAATTCAGGTTCTTTTTGTTAGTGAGAAGCCACTGGGGGGTTTTAAGCAGAAGACACATGGGATCTGGCTTATTTATGCCACCATCCCCCTGACTACTGTGTATTTAGGACTCTAGGAGCAGGAGTGGAAGCAGGCTATTGCAACAATGTAGGAAGGAGGTGACAGACTAGAGCTCGTACTAAAGAAGGTGAGAGATGGTCAGAGCAAGCAGGATTCTATGGCAGATGGACATGGAGTGTGTGAGACCAAGGGATATAGAATAACCCATGGCTTTTTGGACAGAACAACTGGAAAACCTCACTCACCCACCAATAACCAAAATGAAGAAGCCTGTAGGAAAAACAGGTTTGGGGCAGAATGTCATGAGCTCAGTTTTGGACATGTGAATTGTGTTCTACCTATTTGTTATAAAGTGACATGTTGCACAGGTAAAGACATGAATATACAGTTCAGGGGAGAGGTATAGAAACTAGAATTTGAGTATCCTCTCATCTCATATAGATGCAGTTTAAAGCAATAGGTTTGGATAAGATCATTAGATACATACCAAGAGATTATGTCAAATAATTGGGTCTATGAGTATCTTACCTGTTGGAGATCAGGAGAAAAGATATTTTAGCAGAGGAGGCTGGAAGGAGCAATCGGGATTCGAAGAAAAGCAACAGAGTTTGGGGTTCTGAATGCCAATTAAAAAAAAAAATCTAGGAGGAGGGAGTCATGAAGTTTTATATTTGCATTATCACTTGTAGGTGAAATAAGATGAAATTGAAAGATAATCACTGATTCAATGACCTGGATGTATAAGAGATTCTGTTGCAATTTTCTTTCTGTTAGCATAGCAGATAAAATAACTCTACCTGTTTATTTAGTGTAGTCCTTCTCAAAAAGTTTGCTCCCATGACTCTTTTGAGAATACATTGGTTCCTATAATTCCAACTGGTTGAGTTGGAGTCCATTGGACCATGGGTTAATAGCAAACTGTGAGTGGGCTGGTCAGTTTATTTCTCCAGGAATTTAGAAATCCCCATGTTTAAGGGACTTTAAGTAAGGAGAGATAAAAGTAAACTGGAAATGCTGTGGAGAAGGGAGGAAACAGGTTTCAGAAGTGGGAGAAAAACCTAGATTGATTTAAATGTATTGCCTTTGAGAGGAGACATCCAGAAAGTTCCTCACAGACGCTGGGTCAGGTACTGGAAGTCACAGCATGAACACAATCTCAGTGAAACTCATATGAAGCAAATGGGGAAAAAGGCCCCAGTTATAAGAAGATCTAGAAATTTTAACCTTGAGATTACATTTTCAAGCAGCCCTAGGCTTTTGGTGCCCACAGACAAGCATCATGGGATCCCAGGACGGGGGTCAGAATGTGACTTCGCTGTCTTGTAAAATTTTGAAACCACCTCACTAGAGGGGATGAGGAGAAAGGTATAGACCAAAATAATTTTGGAAATTAGTCAAGTCTATAAAACTAAGTAAAATACATTCTATATCAACACTGGACTCTTGTTGATGAGGCTGTTCCCACAGGGGCACCAGCTAACAATTCTGGTGCCACAGGTGCCCACTACACCAGGACAGCTATACAAATGATTGGTGTTTGGTGGAGGCCAGATCTCTCAGTGTCCAAGTGAAAGCATACAGCGAGGAAGGGGAGGAGGCTGGAGTGATCTATGCGACACAGGTTGAATTATACAACAATAACAAGTAAATTGTCTTATTTCTACCACGTTTCTTTATGCTCTCCATTTGCTCTACCTCTTTCATGGTTTGTTTGATCTCTCCTCATCCCTTTGGACTTCTTAAAATTGATTTTTCCTGTTCAGTTGTCCTCTAGTACTTTGGATTTTATGAACTCCCTTTCTATAATTTTATTTTCCAAAATCCAAAAATCATCATTATTTCTACTTTTCTTCCCAATATTTTGTTCAGCACTTTATCTTGGTTTTATATACTATCATTATATACTATCTTTACCAACCTTTTATATGTTATCTTGTATGTTTTCTATAACCTCTAAAATTAGATGTTAATAGTATATCTTCTTTGGAGAGATGTCTTTTTAGTTCTTTCTCACACACACACACACACACACACACACAATTTTAAAGATATAGTTATTTATTTTAGAGACACAGAGAATGAGGAAGAATGGGGAGGGGAGAGAGAGTCCCAAGTAGACTTCATGTCCAGCATAGAACCCTATGGGAATATTGACCTCATGATCCTGAGATCATAAACAGAGCCAAAATCAAGAGTCAGAGGCTAAACCAACTGAGCCAGCCAGGTGCCCCTTTCACCTATATTTTGAGTGACTTATTTTCTTATAGTTGAGTTTTAAGTGTTCTTTGTATATTTTCAGTACAAGTCTCTCATCAGATATACGTTTCACATTTTCTCTCAGTCTGCAGCTTGTCCCTTCATTCGTGGCTCGGTGGGTTGAGGCCTCTGCCTTCGGCTCGGATGATGATCCCGGGTTCCTGGGATCGAGCCCTGCGTCGGGCTCTCTGCTCAGTGGCGAGCCTGCTTCCCCTTCTCTCTCTGCCTGCCTCTCTGCCTACTTGTGATTTCTCTCTCTGTCAAATAAATAAATAAAATATTTAAAAAAAAATAGTGTCTGTGTCAGAGCACAAGTTGTCTTGGTGTTATATGTAAAAACTCATCACCAAATCCAAGGTCACTTAGATTTTTTTTCCAAAAGTTTCATAGCTCTTTCTAATTCAGTGTCAAATTGTTTACAAGCCTTCAGTGTAAATGCTATTGTGTCGTGGAAATTCGGCACAAGTTTGATCCAGCATCCATTGTAGTAAGCTAGAAGGTTACAAGAGAATTGGAGCATTTAGTGCAAGGCCACACATATGGAAAACAGGCATCTTACACTTGCAGAAATCACTGAAACGCAGAACAGAGTCAGCAGAAGCAAAAACTCAAAAACAGAAGCGATTAGGAACCAGG
This sequence comes from Mustela nivalis, assembly GCF_964662115.1. Lineage (NCBI taxonomy): Eukaryota > Metazoa > Chordata > Mammalia > Carnivora > Mustelidae > Mustela > Mustela nivalis. The sequence continues at coordinate 6,247,073 of NC_139024.1, read as the reverse complement.
TAAACTCTATGAAGGAATCCCCAGAAATACTGAGATCTTATTGAGTCTCCCTTTAATTGAGGAATGGACATTTGAAGAGATTTAATTTGAATCTGAAAAAAACAAGGTGACCCTGACATGCAGTAGAGTGACAAGTGGACCTTCTCTTTCTTGTACTTATTGTTACCAAAATAGGACCACATCCTATGAAGGCTTTCCAGAATCTTCCTTTTATTTTACTGAATTAGAAACCATCATAGAGAAACTGGGTTGGTGAGCTAGGAATGCAATAAAATCCCAGATGGCCAAAATCATGTCTTTTTCCTCGTTACATTACATAGATAGGTACTAAGTAATTGTTTGTTAAATTTCTGCTCCTCAAATCCATGAGGAAAAAAAAAAAATGGATCCTATAGAGCAGGCCTTTAGTAACAGCAAAAAGGAATCTGTTTTAGTACATCTTACCATAACTTTCCTGGAAAAATACAATTTTCAATTATAATGTAATCTTATCTACAGTAGAATTGTTAGATCACCATTACTAGCAAATGTTGGCTACTTTAGGAAAATGAAATCATAACATGTCTTTAAGTTAAGATTCATTCAGGTCTTGGGTGCCTGGGTGGCTCAGTGGGTTAAAGCCTCTGCCTTCAGCTCAGGTCATGATCTCAGGGTCCCGGGATCAACCCCGCATCAGGCTCTCTGCTCAGTGGGGAGCCTGCTTCTCCATCTCTCTCTGCCTGCCTCTCTGCCTACTTGTGACCTCTGCCTGTCAAATAAATAAATAAAATATTTTTTAAAAAAAGATTCTTTCAGGTCTTTATTCCTCTAGTAAGTATGTTTACCCCAATTTTACTATAAGAGCTCTATCCACCGGCACACACCTAGCTAAGCCAAACTGCCCACAATTCTATTTATCTACAAGCATGTCTCTGGGAGCAAACTCGAGGACCACTTATGAACAGGACAGATTCAAACAGAAGACACCAGACATTAACAGAGATAAACACACCCTCGTGTTTCCCTTCTGGTATGTGATGCTATACAAAGAACAAATACCTTATGTTTTCAGAGCCTTTTTACAAAGCACTTTCACATAAATGATCTCATTTATCTTTATATTTGAAGTAGGGAAAGCAAATGTTTTCCTGTTTTTTAAGATAAGGAAACATAAGCAAAACAACTATTTGGCTTAGCCAAGGTCACACGGTTGATAGATCCTAGAACAAAATCCCCAGTCCCTATCTGTTTTTGCACTATGTTGCTCTGCTTCAAACAAACATGAAATTGCTAAGGCTCACAATAAGAAATGCTGCTCACCAGGATATCCGGTGCCCACTTCAGTGAGGTCACTTAGCAGCTTCCAAAGACTCATCTGCTTTAGAGGGTGCTGTGTACTTTATTGAAAAGAGTCAACAATGATTTAAATCATGGCAAAACTGTTGGTAGAACGCCACTTTAAGGTGGAGCATGAAAGTCTCAAATTCTTGAGCAACAGAAAGGTACTTAATATTCATAGACACACAGTGAAATATTCTACAGAACAATAATTAATAGCATCATGACAATGTGTCATGTTTTATTAAATAAAAACTATTTTGACTTGCTTTTAATACCCAGATTTATATATATTGATGGGTAGGATGATTCATAATGCCATTTTACTATGGAACTACCCAAGTTTCACTTCAGATTTTAAACTAAACAATTAATTTTGTCCATGCGCACCCTCTCTGAACAGACTGACATGTATTTGTCATTTATTCTAATTATACATGCAAAATAAGTTGCAGACGGCAATATCATTGAGCTGTGTGCTTACTGTTTAATATTTATAGGGTTCCAGCAATGATTAGGCAGTACTTACAACAAAATCCCTGCTCCTCCAGGCACATAAATTCTGGTGTTATGATGGACTTTGTAGTCAAGACACCTGTTTCATACTTACCAGCAGGTTAGCTCTGTGGATATGCAAACCCGCTATGCTGCTGAGCCCCAAGGTCATGGATTTGCTCCCCCTGTTATACAATTAACACTGCTTTGTGTTAGAGCCATGAGCTGAGCTAGCAACTCCAGCCAACCATCTGAACAACACACTCCCCTGGTCCTAGGGGCAGGGCAAGATGGATGCGAGACGGTGAATGAATCAGTAGAAACTCAATTTCACTACTGGAAAAGGAGCTCAAAGAATTCATGCTCCTGACAAATCCTTAGCATGTGTATAAAAACTCATTCTAAAAAACAAAACAAAACAAAAACTCCTTATCGCCCTGTCTTCATTGATTACCATATTCATTCTGAGTATTTTGGCGCTGAAAATTTTATTTTTACTTTCCGTTGGTACTGAATCTCATCTGGTCTCCATCTTGATGATGCACCCGCTCCCTAGTCTCTGACAGCCCCAGGGTTGGACCTCTGAGGCCCTTCTTCAGGGGCTTTGAAGCTGAGATGATGGCTGATCCATGCTCTCTTGGAGACTAACCAGCAACAGGACTGGGGTTGGAGCAACCTGTGGCCAGTTTGTATTTTCCCTTGTGGGTCAGATAAGCTCTGGCGGTCCCTGTGTAGACAGAGAAGAATCAGGCAGGTATGCTCAACGAGTCAAAGATGGAAAGAGCTGAGATCACCTCTGATGCCCTGATTTTGCCCTAAAGTCTGGCCACTTCCTCTCAAATTTGTTCAAATTAATGCAGGTATGACAATTCTAAGCAAAAGACATCAAATGGGGGGGGGGCGGTGGAGGGGAATCATCCCAACTTGAATCAGTAGTTAGATATTATTCTACGGACTTTTCTAAAGTCATGAGACTTGTTTTTAGTTGTGAATTGGGGAAATAATTTCATTGTCTTAAAATTGAATTTGGCAATCTTCAAGAATAATTAGGAGATTTTCCTGGGAAGTGAGAACTGCTGTGTCAGCAAATCAGCATCAAGCCACGAGTAAGAAATTCCTCCTGGGACAGGCCCAATGTGCTTAACGTTTTTCCTAGGCTTAGAAGTTTCTCGAGAAATCACAGTTTCTGAGGAATCAACATCAAAAGATGCAGTCTGGCATACCAGTTGAGTGGACTTTGAATTCTAGAGCTCTAACGTCCTATTATTCTCCAAAAATCAGCTTCAACTCAGTAGAAATTCCACGTCAAAAATGAATAAACACTTTTTTGGAAATACAAATACAAATGACATTTGATCTTAGCAAAAAAAAAACCAAACAAACAAACAAACCAATAAGCAAACAAATAAAAAACTCCCCCACTATTTTAGATTATTTCTTAAACAAATATATTTCCCACTACTTATATCTTCTATGTATTATTAAAAATTATTTTCCTCTCCTGACCTCATCCCACCCTATTCAGAATACTGGTTCCTTTTAATGTTGATTTAGTCCCAAGTGTAATGTTTTATGTCATTTGAATTTCTCACATTCAAAATGTCCAGGTACAAGGTGGGAAAAAAAATCACTAGAGGACTTCAGATAAATCCTCCATGAGAAGGTTTTCCTGTGTCAACGGATGTAGAAAGAGAGCTGCCCCTGTTGTTTCGCAAACAATGAATCTTCTCCATCCTATAAATAATGGAAAGGGAAGTCTCAGAAAGGATTTTTCTAATTCAGCTAGCTTCAGGCTACCTACCCAGCATGCCTTCTTGTTTACAACTGCAAGTACAAATGTATGATATTTTTCCCCCTTTTCACTCAAAACATTAGCTTTTTGGCTTATAGAATTAACCTCTGCCATGCATCTATGCTGTTTGCTTGCTGTTGCTATTTTAAACACTGAATCTGTTTTGTGCTTTTTACCATAAGCCTCTTAGAGCGTTATATAAACTGCTACTCCATGAACTCTCCTTTAATCTCACATAAGGTAAATGTTAAATTCTCACCGAAATTTACTGATGGACAAAGGGAAAGTTAGAAGCATTCAACAGAAGGTGAGTATTCTATATGAAACATTTTGAACATCAATAATCATATTAATCATGGTTCTAGCATCTGAATATGCCCAATGAAACAACCACGTGACCACAAGCATCTAAAAGAAGCCCCCTCCCCCTGCGCCTATACCCCCCCCCCGCCCCCCACCACCCCATCCCCAAGCCTTGACCGCCTCCCACCTGCCAAGGAGTTCTCCTGGGAGTGCATAGTCCACAGGGTTCAGGGCTAGACCCCAAACACCCCAGGGACAGCCCTTGTGCCCCAGAGCCTGCTGAAATTGTTCAAGCTAGTTACCCATTCCTCAGTAAAACCACAGAAACCACAGTAAGGCTTTCCCCAGAGCTCTACCCTTCTCTGCCTCCTACCTGACAGGAGCTTTCTCATAGGTCTCTCCCCAACATGGTATGCCCTCTCTTTTGGGAAACTTTGAGTAATAAACTACTTTTTCAATAGAAATCATTTCCTCATCTGTTGGCCTTACAGTCTATTTTTAAAAAAAGGTCCCCTTTGGAGACCCAGGGCTTCCCTCCTTATTTCTACTTCATTATTGCCTTTCTTCTTTTTTTTTTTTTAATTTTTATTTCTTTTCAGCATAACAGTATTCATTGTTTTGCACCACACCCAGTGCTCCATGCAATCCATGCCCTCTCTAATACCCACCACCTGGTTCATAACAATTTTTTTGGCTTGACTTATTCAGGTTATGTGATTCACCTGTTAACCCATTACTACGTCTACACAGGCCATGGTACAAAAGTACGACAGCAGTTCAGAGATATAGTTGTACCCCCAAGCCAAGAAATGGAATCAAATAACCCTTCCACATCACCATTGGTTCCAAGATGCTGAGATTTAGTCAAGACTTGAAAATATGTTGATACTCCTATTTGTAAGGCTAAAATAATTCTGTTTGCTTTGCAATTCCTTCTCTGTCTCCATTTTTTGGGGTTTTATGTAAATTTTGCTGAAAGAAATCTGATGTATATGTTCTGGGGAGTCTAGGAGGAAGCAAACATGTAAATGTTGTAGGCAAAAAAGAATTTTTTTGTGTTCATATTTTTGGAAAACTATCTGCATTTTTTTTGGTGCCCCCGCCAATGTAGATTTAAATACTGCTCAATGACTTTGATGGAACTCTAACTCTTCAAAGCCCAAGTGCATTTAAAAATGAGATGACATGGTTGCTTAGGTCCCATACTGCTCGATCAGCAGCCTTCAGTAATCTTATAAGGACCAAGTGGTCTCAGATGCTGTGTTCAAATTTTCAACCAAATCAGAACACTTAGTTTGCAATGGCATGAATAAAGCGTCCGCTCTACTGGGGTCACTGAACTTCCTGGTCCACATCACTTTCATTTTGTGCTGTGCTCTCTAGGACACTGCAACTTACTTTCATGTACACTGAATGTCTACTTATTAGGAGAAGGGGTCTATGTGAATGCACCATGTAGTAAATCACTTCTTAGTATTGAGACCAACTCAACATAATTGTGAACACTTACAGCAATTTTTTAAATTAATTTATTTATTTTCAGCATAACAGTATTCATTATTTTTTCCCCACACCCAGTGTTCCATGCAATCCGTGCCCTCTATAATACCCACCACCTGGTACCCCAACCTCCCACCCCCCCCCACCACTTCAAACCCCTCAGATTGTTTTTCAGAGTCCATAGTCTCTCAGGATTCACCTCCCCTTCCAATTTACCCCAACTCCCTTCTCCTCTCTATGATATTTGTCCTTGTCCTCCATGATATTTGTTATGCTCCACAAATAAGTGAAACCATATGATAATTGACTTTCTCTGCTTGACTTATTTCACTCAGCATAATCTCTTCCAGTCCCGTCCATGTTGCTACAAAAGTTGGGTATTCATCCTTTCTAATGGAGGCATAATACTCCATAGTGTATATGGACCACATCTTCCCTATCCACTCGTCCGTTGAAGGGCATCTTGGTTCTTTCCATAGTTTGGTGACTGTGGCCATTGCTGCTATAAACATTGGGGTACAGATGGCCCTTCTTTTCACGACATCTGTATCCTTGGGTAAATACCCAGGAGTGCAATTGCAGGGCCATAGGGAAGTTCTATTTTTAATTTCTCAAGCAATCTCCACACTGTTCTCCAAAGAGGCTGCACCAACTTGCATTCCCACCAACAGTGTAAGAGGGTTCCCCTTTCTCCACATATCCTCCAACACATGTTTCCTGTCTTGTTAATTTTGGCCATTATAACTGGTGTAAGATGATATCTCAATGTGGTTTTAATTTGAATCTCCCTGAGGGCTAGTGATGATGAACATTTTTTCATGTGTCTGATAGCCATTTGTATGTCTTGATTGGAGAAGTGTCTGTTCATATCTTCTGCCCATTTTTTGATATGTTTGCCTGTTTTGTGTGTGTTGAGTTTGAGGAGTTCATTATAGATCCTGGATATCAACCTTTTGTCTGTACTGTCATTTGTAAATATCTTCTCCCATTCCGTGGGTTGCTTCTTTGTTTTTTTGACTGTTTCCTTTGCTGTGCAGAAGCTTTTGATTTTGATGAAGTCCCAAAAGTTTATTTTCGCTTTTGTTTCCTTTGCCTTTGGAGACATATCTTGAAAGAAGTTGCTGTGGCTGATATCGAAGAGATTACTGCCTATGTTCTCCTCCAGGATTCTGATGGATTCCTGTCTCACATTGAGGTCTTTTATCCATTTTGAGTTTATCTTTGTGTACGGTGTAAGAGAATGGTCGAGTTTCATTCTTCTACATATAGCTGTCCAGTTTTCCCAGCACCATTTATTGAAGAGACTGTCTTTTTTCCACTGTATATTTTTTTCCTGTTTTGTCAAAGATTAATTGACCATTGAGTTGAGGGTCCATATCTGGTCTCTCTACTCTGTTCCACTGGTCTATGTGTCTGCTTTTAGGCCAGTACCATGCTGTCTTGGTGACCACAGCTTTGTACTAAAGCTTGAAATCAGGTAACGTGATGCCCCCAGCTTTATTTGTGCTTTTCAACATTTCCTTAGTGATTTGGGGTCTCTTCGGATTCCATACAAATTTTGGGATTATTTGCTCCAGCTCTTTGAAGAATACCGGTATAATTTTGATTGGAATGGCATTAAAAGTATATATTGCTCTAGGCAGTATAGACATTTTAACAATGTTTATTCTTCTGATCCAAGAGCATGGAATGGTCTTCCATCTTTTTGTGTCTTCTTCAATTTCTTTCATGAGTGTTCTGTAGTTCCTCAAGTACAGATCCTTTACCTCTTTGGTTAGGTTTATCCCCAGGTATCTTATGGTTCTTGGTGCTATAGTAAATGGAATCGATTCTCTAATTTTCCTTTCTGTATTTTCATTGTCAGGGTATAAGAAAGCCACTGATTTCTGCACATTGACTTTGTATCCTGCCATGTTGCTGAATTGCGGTATGAGTTGTAGTAGTTTGGGGATGGAGTCTTTTGAGTTTTCCATATAAAGAATCATGTCATCTGCGAAGAGAGAGATTTTGACTTCTTCATTACCAATTTGGATACCTTTTATTTCTCTTTGTTGTCTGATTGCTGTTGCTAGGACTTCTAATACTATGTGGAACAAGAGTGGTGAGAGTGGGCATCCTTGTCTTGTTCCTGATCTCAACGGGAAGGATGCAAGTTTTTTCCCATTGGGGATGATATTTGCTGTGGGTCTTTCATAGATAGATCTGATGAGGTTCAGGAATATTCCCTCTATTCCTATACTTTGAAGTGTTTTAATCAGGAACAGATGCTGGATTTTGTCCAAATGCTTTTTCTGCATCAATTGAGAGGACCATGTGGTTCTTCTCTCTTCTCATGTTAATTTGTTCTATCACATTGATTGATTTGTGAATGTTGAACCATCTTTGTAGCCCAGGGATGAATCCCACCTGATCATGGTGGATAATCTTTTTAATGTGCTATTGGATCCTGTTGGCTAGGATCTTGTTGAGAATCTTAGCATCCATATTAATCAGTGATATTGGTCTAAAATTGTCCTTTTTGGTAGGGTCTTTGCCTGGTTTGGGTATCAGGGTAATGGTGGCTTCATAGAAAGAAATCAAAGGCTTCTGCACAGCAAAGGAAACAGTCAAAAAAACAAAGAAGCAACCCACGGAATGGGAGAAGATATTTACAAATGACAGTACAGACAAAAGGTTGATATCCAGGATCTATAATAAACTCCTCAAACTCAACACACACAAAACAGGCAAACATATCAAAAAATGGGCAGAAGATATGAACAGACACTTCTCCAATCAAGACATACAAATGGCTATCAGACACATGAAAAAATGTTCATCATCACTAGCCCTCAGGGAGATTCAAATTAAAACCACATTGAGATATCATCTTACACCAGTTATAATGGCCAAAATTAACAAGACAGGAAACATGTGTTGGAGGATATGTGGAGAAAGGGGAACCCTCTTACACTGTTGGTGGGAATGCAAGTTGGTGCAGCCTCTTTGGAGAACAGTGTGGAGATTGCTTGAGAAATTAAAAATAGAACTTCCCTATGGCCCTGCAATTGCACTCCTGGGTATTTACCCAAGGATACAGATGTCGTGAAAAGAAGGGCCATCTGTACCCCAATGTTTATAGCAGCAATGGCCACAGTCACCAAACTATGGAAAGAACCAAGATGCCCTTCAACGGACGAGTGGATAGAGAAGATGTGGTCCATATACACTATGGAGTATTATGCCTCCATTAGAAAGGATGAATACCCAACTTTTGTAGCAACATGGACGGGACTGGAAGAGATTATGCTGAGTGAAATAAGTCAAGCAGAGAAAGTCAATTATCATATGGTTTCACTTATTTGTGGAGCATAACAAATATCATGGAGGACAAGGACAAATATCATAGAGAGGAGAAGGGAGTTGGGGTAAATTGGAAGGGGAGGTGAATCCTGAGAGACTATGGACTCTGAAAAACAATCTGAGGGGTTTGAAGTGGTGGGGGGGGGTGGGAGGTTGGGGTACCAGGTGGTGGGTATTATAGAGGGCACGGATTGCATGGAACACTGGGTGTGGGGAAAAAATAATGAATACTGTTTTTCTGAAAATAAATAAATTGAAAAAATAAAAATAAAAAAAAAGATTATCCACCATGACCAGGTGGGATTCATCCCTGGACTACAAGGATGGTTCAACATTCGCAAATCAATCAATGTGATAGAACAAATTAACATGAGAAGAGAGAAGAACCACATGGTCCTCTCAATTGATGCAGAAAAAGCATTTGACAAAATCCAGCATCCGTTCCTGATTAAAATGCTTCAAAGTATAGGGATAGAGGGAACATTCCTGAACCTCATCAGATCTATCTATGAAAGACCCACAGCAAATATCATCCTCAATTGGAAAAAGCTTGCATCCTTCCCATTGAGATCAGGAACACGACAAGGATGCCCACTCTCACCACTCTTGTTCCACATAGTATTAGAAGTCCTAGCAACAGCAATCAGACAACAAAGAGAAATAAAAGGTATCCAAATTGACAAAGATGAAGTCAAACTCTCTCTATTCACAGCAATTTTTTAAAAATTGGACTAAACAATGTGGTTGTGAATTTTCATAAAGCTCATGTGTTTTTACAAATGTATTTTGCTCTCCTTTAACAGCACTGCTTTGAAGAAACTAACAACATGAAAGGCTTATCAACAGTTGGTTTTTGGATTTTACCTCAGTAAATTTCATCCACTCACCCTTAACAGAAACTTTTTTTTTTAATTTTTTAATTTTTTTATAAACATATCTTTTTATCCCCAGAGGTACAGGTCTGTGAATCGCCAGGTTTACACACTTCACAGCACTCACCAAAGCACACACCCTCCCCAATGTCCATAACCCCACCCCCCTTAACAGAACCTTTAACAAATGCATCATAACTGTCATATTTATGGGTGATAGAACATAAACTCTAAGCACCAAATATCAGAGAAAAGACAACTTTATTTTAATTTGGCTATGGAGTGAAGACCAAAAGAAGTGAAATTTCCTTCTTCATAATGTTCTAAGTTTGGAAACTGGTAAGTCTTCTCGGTATTTAGGAGCAAAACGTCTTATCAAGAGTTCAAGAGCTCATTGCTGAATTTTCAGGAATGTTGTAAGACTTTTGTTTAACAGAAATTTATTAATAATCTCTAGGTAATCTCTGCTGATTCATCTCTGTTTAATAATCCATCTCTGTGTGGAGTAGAGTCATGTTGGCCGGTCGGCATCAGCTATGATGGGAGAATTCATACCACAGAAATCAGCAAATGCTGCAAGTCAGGGCTTGACTTGCTGTTTTGTTGATTGTCTAGACATAAGGACATGTGGAAAAATATCAATAAAGCAGATTACATTTGAAAGTACTTTCTGTCCATAGCCATTACATTATAAATGGCAAAAAATTTAAGTAGATGTTCCAGGATTCAGAACTATTTTCCAATTCAGAAAAGTAGTCTCTTATATTACTGATGAACCAGTAAAGTTCTTCATACATCTTTGTTGTTTCACGTACACCTTGTTCATTAATGTAAATGAAAATCTTAACCAATATTCATGTCATGAATGCACTTGGTAGTCAATCACAACCATAGGTTGGCTATGAAAACACTTTTAACAGTTTTTTTTTAAGACTTTTATTTATTTTATTTGACAGATAGATATCACAAGTAGGCAGAGAGGCAGGTAGAGAGAGAGGACGAAGCAGACTCCCTGCTGAGCAGAGAGCCTGATGTGGGACTTGATCCCAGGACCCTGAGATCATGACCTGAGCTGAAGACAGAGGCTTAACCCACTGAGCCACCCAGGTGCCCCATGAAAACACTTCTAAAAAAATATCATTGGAAGCATTCTGCAAAATTCAATTTCCTATATGAAATTTACAATAGGGTATTACATTATTTGTAAATTACTTGCTACACATCTTTGTTATCAGCAAAATTTATGATAAACTTATGCATCTGAATAGATCCATATGTACACATACTTTTTATTTGGGAGCTGGGTGTTAAACATTTACCTAAAGACTACTGCCTATAGTAACCTGTGACATTTATCCTAGAAGATGAGACTGCTTTCAAGGGCCTTTCATGTGACAGCCTTGTTTTACATGCTAAGATTATATAGAATTGTACTGTCTTTTTCTGGTCAAATCCATTCTAGGTAGTAAAATTGTGTGTGAGAATCTTCAGATATTTAATAAAGCATATACAACTGTGGCATCCCTAGGTAAAGGTCAAGCCTATGTAAGGACAAATCCACTGAAAACCCCTCTCCTTTCCACCCTGCAGTCTGTAGCCACTTAAAATAAATTTCCCAATGTGCTTTCAAATTATGTTTAGCCACCAATATTTGTTACTTTTATGGAATTTTTAATTTGTATCTTTAATATATAAGAACAGCTAAAACCAGGAAGATATTTTGTTTTCATCAAAATCCCAAATGGGGCACATATTTCTCACTTCCTCGGAGACATATCTGGATAATAATTTAAGTACTCAGATGTAGCTACATGAACTTGTGTTATTTTTCAGAATATCAACAACCTTTGCAAAAACATTTATTACTGCTTGAAGATGGTGAATTATTCAGATCTTAATGTGTTAGGAGTTTTCAGCACTCTAAGTGGGAAGAGGATGGACAAGAAGTGACCAGTAATGCCCACCTACTTTGTGTTCCAAAGTCTTTACCCAAGGAAACAAAACCAAACAGCAATGAGGTGGAAGCAGAATTGGAGCAGATGGCACATGCCTCTAGAGGATTTATGTCCTTGCTCTGCAGTCCCTAAGTGGTGCCTGTAACATTCTCCCAGTCCCTAGGGTTCTACTAGACTTGAGAGAGAAACCAAACTCTTCCTCTGTCCTGAACTGGCACACTCAGTTTATGTCGGTCTTCTGGACGAAATCTTCAACACACGCTTAACAGGGAAATAGATGGGAAAGCATCGCATACAGAGAGTACCAGAGGTCCAGAAGGTGGAAGACATTCAGTGCTGTCAAACGCCTAGGTTTTATGGGTTGGGGAGCACGTGCTTTGGTTCATCTTTGAAGTCCAAGCTGCTTGGATTTCCCGCTCCCCACTCCCCACATAGACAATTCACCAGGTTTGCAACAAGAATGGCCTCTGTTCTGGTGATTTGATTACGTTGACCTTTGGTACTTAAAAAGAACAAAGGTGTACAGAGAAACTAGACAATATGGTGAAAGAAAAGCTACAGAATGCGGCATTGCTGATGATTTTCATGCAAGGACAGCATCGCTACTTTCAAGGGTTTGTATAGTGAGGATGTGGACATCAGTTTGTTTTATGCTACTTAGAATCCCCTCCAACACACACACACAGAGTTTTTGCAATAATTTCAGAGATAAATTATCCAAAGGAAATGGTGCTTTAAAAAAATTCATTTTTCTATCTCCAAGCATATAACATAAAATACATACCTGGGGGGGATTAATACCCAAAAATGTTCACTTTGAAACTTTAGAAAGAAAAGATGTTGTTCTAAAATCTAAATTCACTGCTTAAAAAAATATTGCATCCTCTATTGCATGACTCCCAGCATAATAATTATCCATAGATATTGCTACCAAGAACACCAGGGTCCTTGACACTAACTGCCTCTCATTTTCCCTCCAAGGGGATATGGGATATGATGAATCTCCATATCACCTTCTTGTCTAGTCTAGAATGTATCAAGGTTAGATTTTGTGAAAAGAATCAGTGTTTGATCAAATCTGAATAATACAGAATATTAGGGGTAGAGTTCTCATCTGTCTTAGTTTCTAAACATCCAATATTCACTTTAATAAACATGAGATCCAGGGACATAACATGTGACACATTTCAGTTGACCAGTAGGGCAGGACGCAGGTTGCCCAAAGGAGGGACCATGACTAGCCTTCAGCTTGAAGGAGAGTTGCCCAGAGGCCCCTGCATTCAGCCATCAGAGCCAGGGACTATGCCCACATCAGCAAGAACAATTTTAAGAGGGGGACAGAACTGTCTTTCCAATCAAACCGTTTCCTTGGAAGCAGAGACATTGACAACAGTGATTTGCTCTTTTCTGCATTTGCAGTTAAGAGCAGAAGATTGGTTTCATTTTCTGTCTTAATTTGAAAAGCATAACACAGGACAAATTTTGGTTTCCAATTTTCATGTAGGCCATTATTTATGGAACTGAATTTTACCAAAATTCTCAGGTTTTTGGCCTTCACCACAAATTCCCCATATTCTAAAAGAAATGTTCTTTGGTCACCAGATCAGAGAAATAAGAGTCCTTCTTTATTGCTACTCCCCAGATGTTTTCCTGTCCTGCAAATGTATAAACCGTACAACTAAAGATCATCCATCTGGTGGAACAGCTGCTTCGTGCTCCTTCCAAAATCCAACCTTGGCCTGTGAGTTAGAGAACAGCAGCATAATTCCAGCAAGCAGGGGGTCTTCTCAGGTAGGGAAAGAGCTGTGGATTACACTGCTAATGGCGGTGACAATGATGGTCTTTAGCATGATAATGGCAAGTAATAACATCCCTGAGGGCCAACCCAGAAGTGAAAACAGCATCACCCATTAAGATAATGTTAGTGTCCTCTCATTTAAAGGCGTGTGTGTGTGTGTGTGTGTGTGTGTGTGTGTGTAATTTAATACTGGGAATTATGCTTCATCCATTGTAGTGTGGGTTAAACCTAATCTGCGTTTACACTGTCAGCAACAGGGTCCATTTATATGATATTGATAACACAAGCATCTAACATGGAAGAGTTGATTTGTGAGAGTGTTGGGGAATAGGATTGAGTTCATTTGCCAATATTTATTATCTATCAACCTTGGTGGGCATTAAACTTGAGTATGCATGATAATCTTTAGCATAGACACATAAAACAGTTGGCACCCATTAAATATGCGGAGAAGCAATGCATCTGTCCACTCATGAGTGCTTTCCGCTATGGAAAGGGAGAATGTGAGCAGTGTGCGGTTTTACAAAGTACAAAACAGAGCTAGCTCTGATTCCCTATTCCACTTTCACCCAGCTTAACTAAGACCTTGAATAACGTCTACGTTTGTGAAAAATTTCTGGTCAACACTAATGGTTATTTTTCAGTTTACTGTTGAATTCTGCTAACTTTCTCTAGAAGGGCAAGAAGGAAAAAAAAAAAAAAAAGCAAAGCAAAACAAAACAAAACAAAAGAAAAAACCAAAAACATGAAACAACTGTTTAAGTTGCATACACCCAAAGATGATTGGCTTCAAAAGCCAGACCCTAACATTTGTTTAAAATATCGTGAACAGATTTAATTATACATACCTTATCTCATTATCACCTCATTTAATGCTCAAAAATTGTGAAAAGTGTTGTAGGGGAGTATTTTTACAGGCTAGAAACAGTGTAAGTGAGTCAAAGTAGTTACCCTGGTCTGGGCAGTGGCTCCCCGTAGATCTAGATCCCAGTCTTGGGGACTTTGACCCTGAGTAACTCCATGATAGTGCAGGAGCCCCCAGGCTGTCATTTCTGGAAACAGTATTTTATAGTGCACCAAATACGTACATTGTGCCTTGAACAACTGATAAAAAGAAGCATTTAAAATGTGAAAGAGATAATGCATGTCAGTGACAAAGATAAATGAAACACTTTATTATAAAAGTGTAATGGGGTAAAAATGAAAATTTTACTTATTATTGCATAGCTCAATAACCTTGTTACAAAATCTTATTTGCTTACTGAGACCTTCTGCACCCCGACTGGGAAGACAGCGGTGGGCCAAACGAGAGTCATGGAGAGGTGCCAAAGGGGGGCATGCAGCTCAGCCCTCCTCTCTGGCCTCTGGTGCCTGAGCATGGCCACCGTGATCTCAGAAGAATGATTAAATAATTCAAACTCACTGAAGCCAGAAAATCTGCACAATCTAAAATCTTCAGTAGCTTCCAGGCTCTACATAATCACTGAGGGTTTGACTTGTGTTCATCTGTAAAGTGAAGGATGTGTCTAAATAACTTTGTGGATCCCTGTAGATTTTATGTGAAATTGTGGCTTTTACACACAAGAGCTATGTTCCTCATAGCTCCCCTGTTCAGGGCTCCTTGGCCCTTATAGGAATTTAGTCCACTTGGCACATGGCCATGAAGATCTTGCTTTGCAAAATGCAAGTCTAATCATGTTGGCAATTTAAGTCTTCTAGTATCTATCCATTATTGTCAAGATAAAGGAAGACCAAATGCCTCAGTGCGATGTTATACCTCTGTGTCCTTCCAATCTGCCTCTTGGATCTCTGTTCAGGCCATCACCAGCCTCTCTTCCACACATTCGTAGACTTGTCAGGGTCACCCACTAGAATGTGGCACATGGATGCTATGGTGCACTACAGAGGGACCATTCCAGAGGGAGACAGCTAAAGAGGGAACACAAGCAGGGGGAGTGGGAGAGGGAGAAACAGGCTTCCAGTGGAGCAGGGAGCCTGATGTGGGGCTCCATCCCAGGACCCTAGGATCATGACCTGAGCCAAAGGCAAACACTTACAATTGAGCCACCCAGGCTCCCCTTTGCCCTCTTCCTTTTAAATTGTTGGTAATCACACTTAATTCAAAGAATTGTTGTTTGAAATCAGCAAGCATGATGCCTTAGCTTTGTTTTTCTTTTCCAACATTTCCTTGGTGATTTGGGGATTTTAGGATTGTTTGTTCCAGTACTTTGAAAAATGCCGTTGGTATTTTGATCAGGATGGCGTTGAAAGTATAGCTTGCTCTGGGCAGCACAGACATTTTAGCAATGTTTATTCTTCCTATCCATGGGCATAGAATGCTTTTCCATCTTTTTGTGTCTTCCTAAATTTCTTTCATAAGTGTTCTGTAGTTTTTAGAGTGTAGATTCTTTCCCCTTTTGGTTAGGTTTATTCCAAAGTGTCTTAATGATTTTTAGCTATATTACAAAGTTATGATCACCAAGACAGCATGGTACTGGCACAAAAACAGACACATAGATCAATGGACCAAAATTGAGAGCTCAGATGTGGACCCTCAACAGGTTAGGTCAACTAACCTTCAAAAAGCAGGAAAAAATATTCAGTGGAGGAAAAAAGACAGTCTCTTCAATAAATGATGCTGGGAAAATTGGACAGTTGTATACAGAAGAATGAAACTAGACAATTTGCTTACACCATACACAAAAATAAACTCTAAATCATTGAAAGACCTCAATGTGAGACAGGAATCCATCAAGATCCTAGAGAAAAACATAGGCAGTAACCTCTTTGACATTGGCCAGAGCAACTTATTTCCAAAGGCAAGGGAAACAAAAGTGAAAATGAATTTTTCAAATTCCACCAATATAAAAAGCTCCTGCATAGCAAAGGAAACAGCCAATAAAGCAAAGAGGCAGCCCACAGAATGGGAGAAGATATTTGCAAATGACACTACAGATAAAGGGCCGGTATGAAAGATCTATAAAGAACTACTCAAACTCAGTGACAAAAAAAAAACCAAATTACCAAGTCAAAAAATTGGCAGAAGACATAAACAGACACTTCTCCCAAGACATACAAATAGTTAATAGACACATAAAAAATGTTATACATCTTGTTTCATTGATTCTTCTTCTACCCACTTAAGCCCCCATGTTGCATCACCACTTCCTCATATCAGGGAGATCATATGATAGTTGTCTTTCTCTGCTTGACTTATTTCGCTAAGCATGATACGCTCTAGTTCCATCCATGTTGTTACAAATGGCAAAAGATGGAATTGGGAGGGAGACAAACCATAAGTGACTCTTAATCTCACAAAACAAACTGAGGGTTGCTGGGGGGAGGGAGGTTGGGAGAAGGGGGTGGGATTATGGACATTGGGGAGGGTATGTGCTTTGGTGAGTGCTGTGAAGTGTGTAAACCTGGTGATTCACAGACCTGTACCCCTGGGGATAAAAATATGTTTATAAAAAATAAAAAATTAAAAATTAAAAAAAATGTTATACATCATTAGCCATCAGAGAAATTCAAATCAAAACCACATTGAGATATCACCTTACACCAGTTAGAATGGCCAAAATTGACAAGGCAAGAAACAACAAATGTTGGCAAGGTTGTGGAGAAAAGGAAACCCTCTTATACTGTTGTTGGGAATGCAAGTTTGTATATCCACTTTGGAGAACAGTGTGGAGGTTCCTCAAAAAGTTAAAAATAAAGCTACTCTATGACCCAGACATTACACTACTGGGTATTTACCCCAAAGATACAGATGCAGTGAAAAGAAGGGCCCCAGACACCCCAATGTTTATAGCAGCAATGTCCACAATAGCCAAACTGTGGAAGAAACCGACATGCCCTCAACAGACAAATGGATAAAGATGTGGTCCGTATATACAATGGAATATTGCTCAGCCATCAGAAAGGATGAATACCCAACATTTTCAACAAAATGGATGGTACTAGAAGAGATTAATACTAAGTGAAATAAGTAATCAGAGAAAGATAATTATCATATGGTTTCACTTATTTGTGGAACATAAGGAATAGCATGGGAGACATTAGGAGAAGGAAGGGGGTATGAAATGGGAGAAGTCAGAGGGAGAGATGAAGTACTCTCTGAGAGACTATGGGCTCCAGAAAACAAACTGAGGTTTTTAGAGGGGATGGGGATGGGGAGATGGTTCAGCCTGCTGATGGGTAGTAAGGGGGGCACATGCACATGTATAACACGGGGTGTTATACACAAACAATGAATCATGGAACACTACATCAAAAACTGATGTGCTATACGGTGACAAACAAAATAATTTTAAAAATAAATAAATAAAGTTAAAAAAAAACTCAAAGAGTTATTGTTGTGAGTAAATACTATAATGAGTGCAAGTCCTCTAATTCCACCTGGCCATAGAAATCATTCAGTAAATAGTAGATGGTGTATGTATTGCTACCTCAGACTCAGCTCAAGCCTTCCCTCCTCTGGACAGATTCCCCTAAATGTTTCATCTCTCCTTATATATCACCTGAACCCAACTATTTTAAATAACCTGTAACATGTTTTTGTTCAACAGGATCTGTGTTGGAGCCCCTGGGTGGCTCAGTTTTTAAGCACCTGCTTTTGGCTCAGGTCATGATCCCAAGGTCCTGGGAAGGAGCCCCACATCTGGCTCCCTGCTCAGTGGGGAGCTTCCATCTCCCTCTCCCTCTGCTGCTCTCTCTGCTTGTGTTCTCTCTCTGTGTCAAATGAATAAATAAAATCTTAAAAAACAAAAACAAAAACAGCATCTGTGTTATCATTTCTCACTATACTGAGAGATTACTGAGGCATAGATGTATTTTATGCCCAAGGACCCCACATAGAACATGATGCATATATCATACTTAAAATTTATTGTTGAGGTAGTGGCTGAATACACGGAATTAAGAAAAAAACAAGATGAAATATATATGCCCACATTGGTAGATAATATTGTCACAATTTTTAAACATTTTATACACTTAAAAAAAATACTTTCTCCTCACACGTGTTTGGGGTTTTTGTTGTTGGTGGTTTGGGAGGGGTTTTTTTTTTTTGTTTGTTTGTTTTGTTTTTGTCTTTTTTCAGTTTACAATAAATTCCTAAGGCGAAAGCTCAGCAAAAAAAAAAAAAAAAAGCCCCCCCACAAAAAAAACCCACATTCCCAGGACCTGGAGTGAATATTCATTGTTTGGTTTTCTGCCTTCTACTAGAGTTAGTGCATTAATTTCTTCTCTCTCACTTACTTATAAACTTTCAGAGGACAGCAACTCAGTTTTTATGCAACTCTATATTCTTCAAAATTTCTTACACATTCTAATTCTCGGCTAAAATATTTATGAAATGACTTAATGGACTGAATAAAGGATAAATGATGTAAGTATTATATACCAGAAAAAATGAATATTTACCTATAATTAGCTGACAGATAAGTAGTAACATGCTCTTGGTTTGTTTATTTCTTACAAAAAGTCTTTTGGAAGTTGTAGAAAATGTAAAACTTACTACATATTTTTTTTTTCCTGCCTCCAAAATCAACAGCAAACTATCATGTTCTTTTATCAGGAAAAAATATCCATAGTGTCCCCGTGGGGGTAGATGCTTTTGTCCTTCCGGGGTATCCAGTACATAGGTCACATGCTGAGGGATTATTTTTCTTGATTTTTGTCATGGCTTCCTTGTTAAGCACCAAGAGGAATCTTTATAGACAAAGCATTAAAGTTTTTTTTTTTTTCTCTTTAAGAGCATGTCTGCAGCTCTATTCTTAGAAACCTTTGTGGGAAGCTGAGACCCACCTCTGTGGAGAGTGAGTCACCACAGCCTCACTAATTATGCATTATTCCTACTGTAGATTATGGGTCTAAATATCTACAAAACCAAATACAAGGAACCTGGAGGCTAATTGGGCTGAAAACATCCCTTTTGCTCAAGCCTGAAGGCAGGAGATATGCAGTCAATTAAGCTCTAATGGGCAAACCCAACAACCAACTCTCCCCTTTCCCCTCAACAGCCAGGCTCAACATGCCAGCTTCAAAGCAGTGAGTACCAACTGCATGCCCACTTAATTCCCAGAGCAATTTCCTGGGAAGCTTTGCTGCTCTATTGTTGGGATTTCACTTCAAAAAATACAAAATAAAAAATTAATAGTGTTTCTTTCAAGGAATACTGTTTGTGAGGCACCCTAATGGCTCCTAGGGTGACTAAGAGCACTTGCCTCACAGAAACTTACCTTCTAGTGGAGAATAAATAGATATAGACACACAATTAAAAAGAGCTTCCAACCAAGGATGGGAGATGGGATGGGGCTCAGAATAAGCTGAGCCTTCAACTCCAAATTGGAACTCTGGGATTAGGGTAAAAGCCTCCTTTAATTTCTGTTCCAAGAGTCTTATGCAGGTCACAGGGAAATGGGAAACTCCAGACAGAGTGTTCTTTCCTGCTCTCTTCACCCAAGACTCTGGGTAAGTCCATAAGGTGTCAAGTAGCCACAGGACAGGTAAGGCACAGAATATTAAGTTTACCTGATGGATATTTGAGACAGTATTGCATAAAACCAACAAGTGCATCCATTTCACATATATTTAAAGGGACGTCTATGTTCCAGAAGCTCTTTCGGTGCTGAAGGTTCAGTATGGAACTACCTCAACAAAGACGCTGTTCTCAGGGGTATCATTCATTGCAGGTGTGCGTGGAGGGTGAGCAGCAAACCTGTAAGTAAGATCACATAGAATACTTCCGAAGGTGAGTGCCCTGGAACACAACAGAGCAGGAAGCAGGGTGTGAGTATCCTGATCAGCATCTGGTTTTCCTCTGAAGGGATCTGGGACTTTCAGCACTAAAACTAGGAAGTCCTGGCCAAGTGAAGTGGGTTATGGTAACATGGGAGGCATGGAGGAATCAGAGGAGACTGTAAGGATTTGGCCTTGACCAAAATGAGGATGGAGTTGCCATTTAACAGAAGTGGAGAAGCCCAAAGATGACAAGAATGGTTAAAGAAGAGCAACACGAGGAGTGCTTTTGTAAGATGCTTGTGAAAACCCTGGCAGACATGTTTGGCTGGTGATTAAATACAAAAGTCTGAATTTTAGGGAATAAAATCGAGGTAAGAAATAAATTTGAGTCCCATTAGAATATAAATATATAGCGTTTGCTGCATGAAATCCATTGGGCTGAATGAAATCACCAAGGGGGTATAGTTTACAAAAGGGATCTGAACTCTGAGATCTGGGGCCCTCCAGTGCGGAGAAGTTGGAAGATGGAGTGAGACAGAGCACCCAATCAGCAAAAGGAAAATAAGAAGCGAGAGTCCTAGAACCCAAGTGGGGAGAGAGAGAGAGTTTCAGAAAGTGAGGAGAATTTTCTTTGCCTGCAGATGAGTTAAGTAACTTGGGGATTGAGCAGCAAGCCTTCGCTGCATCACAGCGGAAATCACCAGTGACTGGGCGCAGATTGCATCTGATTGAGAATCACTGGAGAGGAATTGGGGGCAACGAGTTCGGACACTTCAGAAGCTTGTGATCACACGAAGGTTGTAGTTAGAAATGTGAGGCCACAAGAAGTTTGTTTTCTCTATTTTTTAGGATGGCGATAAAGCAGTGGTTTTACATGCTGATGGTAATGATCCAGAAGAAAAAGAAAATTGATGAGACAAAAAAAGATACTCTTGAATGCATGAGAAGGAAGGCAGTGCGCACAGGAAGGGGTGAGCCTAGAAGGAGAAGAGCCAGTTTATGCCTAGTTAATGGGAGGGGCAGGATATGGGACAGCTGCAGGAAAATTGTAGATACCAGTTCTCTGTTTTCTCAGTGAAGCAAACATGTCATCTGGGATGAGAGGTGCTGGAGTTTTGAGGTTTGAGGGGAGAGGGATTGTCAAGAGACCTGAGGAGAGGGGGCATTGAATGGCCTCCAGAGATGTAGGAAGACTGCTAAAAAGCATTAAGGTCTGAGCACCTGGTTGGTGCAGTTGGTTAAGAGCCCTATTCTTGGTTTCAGCTCAGGTTGCATTCTCAGGGTGGTGAGATGGAGCCCGGCATAGGTCTCCACACTCAGGGCAGAGTCTGTTTGAGAATCTCACTTGTTTTTCCTCTGCCACTCTCACTAGGGCTCTCTCTCTCAAGTTAATAAATAAATCTTTAAAAAAAAACAACATTAAGACCAGTGATAATTTCAAATAGTACTTTATTTGCAAAAATTTTTTAAAAAAAGTTTAGTACTACTGAAGTTTTAAAACTGTTTTATATTTTATTTTTTTTATAAACATATATTTTTATCCCCAGGGGTACAGTTCTGTGAATCAACAGGTTTACACACTTCACAGCACTCACCAAAGCACATACCCTCCCCAATGTCCATAACCCCACCCCCCTTCTTCCAAACCCCTCCCCCCAGCAACCCTCAGTTTGTTTTGTGAGATTAAGAGTCACTTATGGTTTGTCTCCCTCCCGATATTTTATTTCATAACTCTGTATTCTGGTTAGCTATTTAATTATGTTATATGATAGCATGTCAATCTCTTGTAAATACTGTCAGTGGGAATAAAGAATCTAATGATAAAAATAAAAATTAAAAGAAAAAAAAGATTGGCCAACATGGCTGTGTGTTTTACACAGATGCATCAGGTTGTATGGGTACAAGCAGGGGGTAGACAGACCATATTTAATCAGAACTGGTGTCTTACCAGACTAGATTCTGATTCTTACGTATTTGGAAGAGTGGACATACATTTACACCAGCTACTTGGTACAGTGATGCACTGTGGAGTCTAGGACATTAAGGAGACCCAGTTGTTAGGCTCAGGGTCATAGAAGGCCAAAACTGGAAAGACAGGAATGTTCACTGGCAATGCAATGCCTATAGTCAAGATCATGGAGAGGTGCAGGCATTGATCATGTAGGAGCTAAGGACAGGCCAGTCCAAGGTGGGCCACTTGGGCATGAACAGGTCTTGAATTTTCAGCAGCCAAATCCCAGCAGATCTGGGAAAAGCTCCCTACCTTTTCCTCAACTGTCTGCTTATATCAGGAAAAGAGCTATTCAGAGATTCCTCTTCACCTAAGAAACGTCTCTGCATAACAGGGCAACTTTCGTTTTCCAAACATCTCCTTATTGTCCTGCTCCGTGGCCTTCCTCCCCTTCCCATCCTTAGAACCTACCCGTCTCCTCAGCTCCCAGAAACTTCTTGAGGCCTCACTGTCTTTGGAATTTCCTGACTGTGCGGATTCCCTGTTAGTATGCTATTACATTTTATTTTCTCTTGTTAATCTGTTTCATGTCTTGATTCTTAGCTCAAAAGGTCTTGAAGGACAGAGGAAATTATTCCTCACTAACATTAACTATGAGGTATAAGATCTGATCAAGGGAGAGGAACCCAAGATCTTTGGAAGGGTAAGGCATTGAACCGAGTGGCCAGAATATCTATGAGAATGTTTCCCAATTTCCGTTTATAACCACTCGTGGGCTATGCTGTGATTGAATGGCTATTGCCAAGTCTTTTTTGATCTAGAAAACAGAATAGAGTAAGAATAGAAGAGAAATAGAAAAGAATAGAAAAGAAAATGCAGGAGTCCCTTGTACCTAATATGAATAAGAATTGTTTTTTGAAACGTGTGTGTGTGGGGGGGTGTGCGTGCATGTGTGTAGCTCAGTTATAACATAACTATTCTCACAGATCACTTACTGGGGTCTCTGCACTGCTATTTGAGAGCCATTCCACCATGTGATGATTGAGATAGTAATAACAATGAGAAGTGTTGGAAAAAGTGCCAATGAGTTGGAAGTCACAATCTTCAAGGAATGATGGAGGGTGACCGGGGCTCTGTGGCTGACTGTGCCAGAGAAATCTTCTATATTCAGAACTGCTAGTATGCGGGGGATTGTAAAACACATGGGAATTCTCAGTATAAGGATAGGAGGCATCAAAGAATTTGACACTTGAAGGTGGATACATCCTAGGATCCCCCGCTCCAGGCTGAGAAGGGCATGTGTTTGCTCTCCTTTGCTCCTGGGGTGCATTTCATCCTTGCACCGTTAATGAAAAGCATTGACCTAAGGAGAAGGTGACCCCAAAGAGGCTATGTTTTGAGTGCCCACTACGTGCCTGATAGTCATTATTTTATTTTAAGAAAAGTGATCTAAGTACCATTCCAACTTTAGAGATAAGGACACTGAAATCTTGTTAAGACGGTATCATAAGCAGGTGGCTGAGCTGCAATTAGAACAGAACACACGTCTGTGTGATCTCACAGCCCATGCCGCTTTCACTAGTCCACCTTGCAGATTTGCCATGTCTCCGGCATGCATGTGAGATGGAGCTCTGGGGGGGGGAGCTGCTTGACTGGTTTTGCCCCCACTGAGCATCCAACATCTCATTATTACTAGTCTCCCGGTGTTCATTCCGGCCAAGTGTTAATAGAGGGCAGTAGATTTAATTGTTATCTACCCAGACTTTAGGGAGAAGACAGAATGATTCATTGAGGACAAAAGAGTAAGAACAGCATGTTTTTTATTGTACGAATTGATAAACTGCCTATAAAGGCTCTGGAGTGGGTACTCACACCTGTCTCCAGTTCTATTTAGAATAGAACTGATGAGAGCTGGTGACAGATTCCATTTCTCTGTGGCAAGAAGAGGAGGCATTGAAGAAGCTGCCTGGATTCTGATGTCATGTTACCAGATCTCACAGACACATCAGGAGCATTTCCTCTAATTCGCTCTCTTTGGAAATTTCAGATCTCTGGTGTCTCTTTCCTAGCTATAATGTCCAAATAAATGGGGACTAAAAAAGGAACAGATAATCACATAGCCTCAAATTCAAAATCAATTCTGTAACAATGAAAGAGATGCAGTCACTGGCAACTTGGACCCTCTCTTCTCATTGTGGCTCATTTTAACCTTATACACACAAGACATGTTCTTCTTTCTGATATTCTTTGTGGCACAAACTTCTCCCAAACTCCTCCAAAGACTTCCCTCAAGTAGCAAGGTGGAGGGAATTAGATATATATTTTCTGACCTCATAAGAATACTGGTCTCATTGTAATGCAAGTGCAGTCATGAGGAGGTCTTGTTTCCGGGAGGCCCAGGAAAGAGACGGACAGCACAGAAGGGAGAGGCCTGTACCCTTCCCGGGCTGGGCTCATTGTGCTCTTGGTAGCTTCACCTTTGTGGTTGCAAATAAGCAAAGCATTCCACTGTAGCATCTGTATTCCTTTCTCTCAAGATCAGTTGACCTCCACTGTTTTCCTGAATTTACTTGTGCAAATCTTCCTGCTTTTTCCTTTCTCTGTTTCATAACTCACCCCCTGTTAATATTTCCCAGTGAACAATAGACGTTCATTAATGTTGACAGCTGAGTCCTGCTCTGGATGGTCTTCCTACCTGATCTGAGGGCCTGTTTTTGTGTATTGTCCTGTCATCCCATGCTGAGAATACAAGTATGTCCACTTCCTGTTCCAAGGTTCTTATTCTTGGAAATGATTTCACTCAAAGAACAATCTTGAAGTGTTAAATGCTTGGTCAATGGGTTCATTTTGTGTCGGGTTTGTTTTCCCTGAATATTTGTTACAAATGCTGGTCCCCTTTTGTGTTAGGTTCCTGGGACTGCTGTAACAAATCTCCAACATTGTTTCTTAAAATAACAGAAAGTCATTTTCTCACAACCCCAGGGGCAAGAAGCACAAAATCAAGGTGCCAGCAGGGGCACATTTCCTCCCAAGACTCTAGGGAAGGATTCTTCCCTTCTTCCACATCTGGGGACTGCTGGTGATCTGTGGTGTCTCTGGCGGGTGGCAGCATCAGTCCTGTCTCTGTCTCCATTTTCATATGGGCTTTCTTCTGTCTGTCTCCATGTGACTTCTGCTCTGACTCTTATAATGGATATTCAACACTGGACTTACAGCCTACCCTAATCCAGGATGATCTCATCTCAAGATCTTTACCTTAATATCTACAAAGTCCCTTGTCCCAAATAAGGTCACATTCTGAGGTTTCCGGTGAGCATATATTTTGCAGGGCCACTATTCAACCTACTCTGTGTGGGTAGTTGATGGAAGATCATGTGATGTCATAACTTGTTTTGTACCTGCCTATGCTCTTCTGAACTTGGTTTCTCAACTATTTTCTGTGTTCACTTTCGTCATGATATGCTATGACTGCTAGACGGAACTTGGACTTTTTTACAGAAAAAAAAATCATTCTTTGCTTCAAGTCCACGTTGATAAGGGCAAGAATAGAAATGTATGCACATTTCCATATGTGCATATATGTACGTATATGCTTGTGTGTATGTGTGTGTGCGTATTCCTGTGTGTGTGTGTATACACTCACACCCACATATGTATGAATAAAGGGCAAGATCAGACATAATGTTCTTTCAGTGCAAAGCCATTAAACATTCACCAGGAAGCAGAAGCTGGGAAACAGCTCAGGGGATTGCTCTGTAATCACTGCGATTTTGAAGCATTTTGACAACACATTTCAAACCTGAAGTGTACAGAAACCAAATTAATGATGGCAGTGGTGGTGGAAGAAGGTTTTAAAATTCAGTAATTCACAGGGTTTTGGTCCTCCACACTACTTGAATTGTTGGATGTGCAACATTAACAACACCTTTATTTCTCACACCAGCCCTTTCCTTATCTTCCTAATAATTCTAAGATCATAAGATCTAATAAGCTAAAATAATAAGAATCCAATCAAATTTAATCATATCACAAGTACCTAGATACCTCAATGAAAACTGAAGAAAAGGAGGTAGTAAGGAGACTTAAGGGTTATTAAAATAATCTGGTTCTTTGACAATTAGTATACTTACTTGATTTTTTATAGAAATGGTTTGCATAACCAGAGAGGTATCTGTAATAGTTGTTATAAGATCACTTTATCATAATTGACCATTTCTTGGTTTTCTTTCCAATGAACACAAAAATTTTTTTTTAAAGATCAGGGATTAAATAGCATCGTGTTGTCAGTGACTGGTACAGTCCCTGATACAAGAGATATTTCCTGAATGAATGAATGAATGAATGAATTTGAGATTCATTGGAAAAGTTGTGAAAATATGGACACAAGAGAAAAGGCATTGAGGTTAGTCTTAAATAGGATTCTTTACCTCTTTTTCAATGACATAAAAGAAACAAAGAAAATATATATATAGAGGAGAAGATGGTTAAGGTGGTTTGAAGTTAAGAGACTTAGTGTCATACCATCTCTCTCTCTCTCGCTCTCTCTTTTTTCTTTCTTTCTTTTTTTTTTGTATAAAGTAAGAAGTGAGGTTAGCTATTAAAAGTGGGGTAGAAAGTAGTGAGATATGTGTCTGGAAGCAAATAGGGTTAGGGAAAACAAAAATAAAGACACGGAGAATAATTTTCCTCAGTCATTTCATTTTTTCAAGAGTATCCAATGAAGAAAGTTGTTTATTATGTTGCTGAGTAGTCAAGAAAAAAGTGTATATTAATCAAGGGTTGAAGACTTACCAAATGGGTACAAAAATTGAGGCTAAAATCAAAGCAGTGATTGAAATAAAGTACTATCAATCTCAAGGCTATATGGGAAAGAAAGTTAATATGGAGAGAGATATAGGTAGTAAGTGGACTGCTCAAGAATCTTTATAAATTTGGCAAAGAGAGCTTGAAGATAGAAATATATTAATTAAGTGGTACACAATGGGAAAAGAAACAAATGTACTTATATAAAAATCAAGTTGTAATGAAGGCATGAAAATGATAAAAGAACTCCAGAATGAGGACTACATGTAGGATTCTGTTTGTAGCCATTTGAGGAACAAAGGTTACAGAAGCTTTTCCTGGGATAAACCAAATCCATAGGTTGAAATGTAGACAAATAATTTTTTTTTTTTTTGAGGAAAAAGACACTTAAATAAAAGTTAAATCATAGAGGTAAGAGACTGCCAGGATTTGTTCTAGTGGACTTGCCAGTCCCTGTTGACTTAGGGTATGAGTTTTAAAAAACCTTTAATAACAGAGTTGGTAGAGTAGAAGGTCTTCTCAGAAACAGTTACTTAATGCTAAGACTCTCAAAGGGAGGACCTTACTGGATAAATTAACAAAACATTTTACACAAGGCATAAGGTGACAAATGCACCTTCTCACCTTGACCATGCACAGGAAGGGGGTGATTCAAGAAATCCTGAAGAACACCACCTTAAACAACCAATGGGCAAAAGAGACTTTGTGAAAGTCGAAGTTTGCAGAGAAGAATTTCCAGCACACCACTGGAGGGGGAAAAATGTGTTTGTATGCGTTGGGGTTAGGAAAGAGGAACATTCTGACTTTGCCTCCATCATCCTTACCCCCAAGGCGGCACACCTCAGGGCCAAGAGAGATCTTTCCAGCATGTGGTCTCACAGGGGGAAGTGAGTAAGATCATAAGAGTGAGCACTTGAGTTCCCCAGTTGTGTAGAAGGAAACCAGAGAGGTACATTTCTTGCTGGCCCCCTCCAGAGTAATGAATCATGAGCTACATATCTGTGAGATGGGAAAATTTAGGAAACAGTGGATAGAATTCTTAGAAGGTTTAAAGGGACATGGGTTTCTTAAATATATCATGGAACCTATCAAATGACAATTGAACAAAATTAAGAAAACAATATAGGAGAAAATGAGAAGTTTAACAGAGAGAGTGAGATAAAAACTTCTGGAGCTGAAGAATACAATGAATGAAATAAAAATACACAAATCAGAATATGAAGGACAAACTGGATCAAAGAGAAGAAAGAATCTGTGTGTGCTAGAAGACAGGAAGTTTGAAATTATCTAGTCAGAAGAGAAAAAAGAAAAAAAAGTGAATGAAAAAGAATGAGAAACACCTACATGATTTATGGGATATGATCAAAAGAATCAATTTATGAATTATTAGAGTTCCAGAAGGAGAAGAGAGAAAGAAAATTTATTTAGCAAATTAATGGCTGACAACTTCCTAAATGTAGAGGAAGATTTAGATATCGAAGTTCATGAAGCTCATAGGTCACCAAACAAAATCAACTTAAAGATATGTGTTATAAGACATTTTAAAATAAAACTGTCAAAAAACTCTGCTTGACTTATTTCGCTAAGGGGGAGGGGGGTTGGGAGAAGGGGGTGGGATTATGGACATTGGGGAGGGTATGTGCTTTGGTGAGTGCTGTTAAGTGTGTAAACCTGGTGATTCACAGACCTGTACCCCTGGGGATAAAAATATATGTTTATAAAAGATAAAAATTAAAAATAAAACCTGTCAAAAATCAAAGATAAACAGAGAACCTTAAAAGCAGCAAAAGTTTCCAGACTTCAAGCTCCATTACAAAGCTGTAATCATCAAGACAGTATGATACTGGCACAAAAACAAACACATAGATCAATGGAATAGAATAGAAAGCCCAGAAGTAGACCCTTAATTCTATGGTCAACTAATCTTCGACAAAGCAGGAAAGAATATCCAATGGGAAAAAGAGACTTTTCAACAAATGGTGCTGGGAAAATTGGATAGTCACATGCAGAAGAATGAAACAGGACCATTTCCTTATACCACACACAAAAATTGACTCAAAATGGATGAAAGACCTCAATGCGAGACAGGAATACATCAAAATCCTTGAGGATAACACAGGAGCAATCTCTTCAACCTCAGCCACAACAACTTCTTCCTAGAAACATCACCAAAGGAAAGGAAAGCAAGGGCAAAAATAAAGTATTGAGAATTCATCAAGATCAAAAGCTTTTGCACAGCAGGGAAAACAGTCAACAAAATCAAAAGACAACTGACTGAATGGGAGAAGATACTCACAAACAACATATCAGATAAAGGGCTAGTATCCATAACCTATAAAGAACTTATAAACTCAACACCCAAAGAACAAATAAACTAATCAAGAAATGGGCAGTGGACATGAACAGACATTTCTGCAAAGAAGACAACCAGATGACCAACAGACACATGAAAAAGTGCTCCACACCACTTAGCATCAAGGAAATACAAATTAAAACCTCAATGAGATACCACCTCGCACCAGTCAGAATGGCTAAAATTAAGAAGTCAGGAAATAACAGATGCTGGCGAGGATGCAAAGAAAGAGGAACCCTCCTACACTGTTGGTGTGAATGAAAACTGGTGCAGCCCCTCTGGAAAATAGTATGGGGTTTCCTCAAAAGGTTGAAAATAGAACTATCCTATGACCCAGCAATCGCACCACTGGGTATTTACCTTAAAAGCACAAATGTAGTGGTCCGAGGGGATGCATGCACCTGAATGTTTATATATATATAATGGAATACTATGCAGCCATCAAAAGAAATGAAATCTTGCCATTTGCAACAACATGGATGGAACTAGAGGGTATTATGTTGAGTGAAATAAGTCAATCAGAGAAATACAATTATCATATGATCTCCCTGATATGAGGAACTTGAGAGGCAGGGTGGGGGTAGGGAAGGAAAAAATGAAACAAGATGGGATCAGGAAGGAGACAAACCATAAGACACTCTTAATCTCACAAAACAAACCAAGGGTTGCTGGGGGGAGGGAAGATATGGAGAGGATATGGACACTGGGGAGGGTATGTGCTATGGTGAGTGCAGTGAAATGTGTAAGCCTGATGATTCACAGACCTGTACCTCTGGGGCAAATAATATATTACATGTTAATAAAATAATTATATATATGTTAATAAAGATAATTAATTTTTTTAAGCAGCAAGAGTAAAGAAGCTTGTGACCTAAAGGGAATCTCCATGAGGATATTTAGCAACAGAAACCTTACAGGGCAGGAGAGAGTGAAAGGATATATTCAGAGGCCTAAAAGAAAAAAATAAAGCCAACCAACCAAACAAAGAAGCTAACAAACAAAACAAACAACAACTACTAAAAATGCCAAACAAGAATACTCTAACAGTTATCCTTCAGAAATAAAGAAGAGATAAAAACTTCTGCAGAAAACCAAGGTTGAAAGAATTTGTCACTACTAGACCTATCTTATGAGAAATACTGAAAGAAGTTTTTCAAACTGAAATGAATGGATGTTAATTACGAATGTGAAAACATGAAAATATAGAACATAAAGGTAAGTATATAGTCAAGTTCAGAATACTTTCATACCATAATACAGTGGTGTTTTAATCACTTCACTCTAATATAAAGGTTAAAGGTAGAAAGTATTAAAAAATAACTACAGCAGCAGTCATTTATTTATGAATGCACAATACAGAAAGAGGTTAATTGTGACATCAAAAATATAAAAGGAGGGGACAAAAGGGAAGAGTTTTTGTTTGCAATCAAAGCTCAGTTGTTATCACTATAAAATAGACTGTTATATCTGTAATGTGGTTTAGGTTAACCTCATGACAACCACGGAGCGAAAACCTAAAAATAGATTCACAAAAGCTAAACAAAGCCCACTGCTGCAAAAACAAAACAACACAAAGCAAAACAAACAAAACAGACAAACAAACAAAAAACCACTTTTACTCAAAAATGAAGACAGCAAGAGAAAAAGAAAGGAGGACTAAAACTGCAAAATAGCTAGAAAACAGTAAGATGGTATTAGTAAGTCCATACCTATCAATAATTACTCTAAATGTAAATGGGTTAAATTTTCTAATCAAAAGGCATGCAGTGGCTGGGTGGATTAAAACAACAACAACAACAACAATATTGCATGGAGCGCTGGGTGTTGTGCATAAACAATGAATTTTGGAACACTGAAAAAAATTAAATTAAATTAAATTAAATTAAAATAAATTAAAAGAAAATGCAACAATAACAATAACAACAAACAAAAACAAAAACAAAACAACAACAAAAAATAAGACCTAACTATATGCCATCTACAACAGACTCATTTCAATTTTGAAGAAATCAACTTTTATCCTTCAGATTCCCATTCAAGATTATTTATATCAGTTTTTCCCAAAAGCCAGGGAATAGACCTGTCTAGGTCCAGGATATTTTCACCAATATGTGACATTCCTCTTAGAAAAAGCCCTGTATTCATGTTGGTGATTACAGCCCACATATTACACAGCCCCAGGTATAGTGTCCATCTAATTGCTAGCACCTGAAGTCTCTTTCTCACATTTTTTGATAAACAGATATTATATTTTTAGGGAAAAAGTAGCTACAAGAATGAGGGCCTTGATTTGTGTTAACTCACTGGGAATTTGTGTGCTGAATCAAGTGAATAACATTAAGAATCTTCTTCAATTGTCATCATTATGCCTGTGTGAATCAATTTTCTAAAATGACTCTGATAAATACGTTACTGGAAAAAATTGAACATTCAAGCTCCATTTCACAGTACTGGTGAATACAGGTCCCCAAATTGAAAACAGAATGATAAACTTGTATCAAGAAACAAATTACATATTATAAAATGTCAAGAATTTTTAAGGTAGAAATTGCATTTGAATTTAAAATATAAGGACGTATCTTTCTTTATTCTCTTTTAAGATCATATGCTTTCAGGCTTTTTTTCTTTTTTGATGTTATAATAACCTTTACTTTATGAAATGATGGTGATAAATAAGTGGTAGTTTTTTAAGGACTTTTTTGACAAGGTAAATAATGGCAGCTTTGTTATTATATTGTATTACATTTTAAATTTTATGGGTACTGAAACCAAAAATCTGGGACCCAAAAGTCTGTGCTTTTAATTGTAATATTTATATATTTATAATATTTATTACAACATATTCCATTAATTTATATATTTGTCTCCTCCATGAGTTATGGAACTTCTTGAGGATGCAAATTTTGTGACCTGTGTGGATGTAATCTTAGTGGATGCTTGCACACCAGGAATGCAAAGTGAGGAACTTTCCAAAAGAATGATATCACAACTTTTCTCCCGCTGACTCGTTCAAGTATTATAATCTATCTAATGAAGAGCACTGGGTTGTTATGGAAAGAGCATATTATTTATACTATGGTAAAGATTTCTTTGTGGACTTGTATAATTGAACATTACTGAGTGGCTGAGACACTATACTTTCAAACTGAAAAGCAGAATCAATTCTTAGCTCAACAGTGAAGTATATTAATTCTGTCCTGCTTGAAAGCCCATGTCCCCAAACTGCCCAGAGTGTATCTTCTGAGACACTGCCACTTCTCTAGATCCTCCTTATATCTTTCTTCTCAGAAAAGTCACTCAGTTATCAGGTGGGATCACATAACTATCCAAACCATAGAGGTAGTGGACTGATGTCCTGTGGAGTTCATGTTTGTGTCTCAGGGAGCCTCCATACTTATAACCTTCCTCAAAGTAGATTCCTGATCCTTATGGGAATTTTACAGGCACAAATTTTAAAGATGAAGATGAAATATCTTTTGGACATCTTCCCTTTTAGGCAGTAGGCAGCCAGCAAACTATCCCCCCTTCAGCTACCTATCCACACCCTACTATTCTCTAAGTCCTTCCTATAGATACCCTATTCTTTCTAAATCCATAATCAGATGCTATTTGCATGTGAAGTGACATCAGTGTTCTATTTTCTTTGGTAAAGATGCCTCCAATTCACTGGGGTCAATAAGAAACATATTTATTAAAAAAATAAAAAACTATGAAAATACACCTGCTTTGCTTATGTATATTTCACAGATTGTATGAAATGAGATATTCACTCTATAAACTTCTGCCTCTTCTTTGAGCAAAGAAAAGCAGGTTTCCTATAATGACATCAGCTCTGGCACATTTTCGCCTACACTTTGCTCACAGTCTTCAAGACTGCAGCTCCTGACGGGGCTCCCAGATGGCCTCATCCACTCCTACGCTAGCTGTGGGATGAGAGGGCCCAGAGCCAGATGGGTCTACAACACGTCTAGAAGTCATGTTTCTTACCTTCTGTCTAGATTGGTGGCATTCTATTATTTTCCTCTTCTTCAACTTATTTTTTTTCTGAATAGGTAATTCCATTCACATTGTTAGGATATCAGAAGTATATAAAGGTATATAGTGAAATTTTCCTTCTATCTTATCTAGTGTGTGATAATTCTCAGAACCCCTTCCATAAGTAACCATGGTTACTAGTTGTTTTTTTTTTTAATGCATGTGACAAAAAAGTACAAATATATATTCCCCCTTCTCTTCAGATGAATACTGACACAATCCTGTGCACCTTGTTTTTTTCACATAATGATATGTAAATGAGATGGTCACAGACAGTTGAAAGGTCCATCAAAGTATATTCTCCCCTTCCAGAATAGCAGGTATAGTTCAAAGCAGCTGCTCAACCAGGAACCACACTGTATAGACTTCATGGGATATGGACGTGGCCATAGGACTAGCTCTTTGAGATAGAGTGTGAGAAGTCCTACTCCCGTCAGGTCAGGAGTTTTAAGAAGCAGATACACGTCTACCATGTTCTGTTCCATTCCGTCAGTGGGAGGCAGACAATATGAGGTTTTAGAGGGCAGTGGGGCCAGGTGGGAAAAGGAAAAAAATTAATAATCTCTGTGTAATCTCAGTGAAAGTTAATAAAAATGACCCTTTAGAATTAAGGGCCCAGCATCATCTTATAAAGAACTGCCTGCCAACCAGGAAAGTGAGAAATGGCTTGGTCATGTTGATATACTGGGGTCTGGTTTCCACAATGGGTTAGCCTACCTTCTCCAATATAGAAATTATACCATATTGATACATAAATGAGTCTCCTTGCTTTTGTTTCTGTTTTTGTTTTTACACCTGTTTCCTATCCCCTTACAAGAATAAACTGCGGTTGCTGCAGACTGCCTTTCATTTTGTATATTTAAGTAGTTTCTAACTATTTGCCATTGCAGACGATGCTACTGTAGATGGAGGTGCACATCCATCATTTCCCATGTGAAAAATATTTCACAGAAATATTTCATTTTGCGTTGAAAATCTTATTTTAGTATTTATTTTCAATACATATGTCAAATAAGACCCATGTGCTACTAAAATTAATGCAAAGTATGTATATATATATATTATTATAATAACACATTTTTATAAATATACATGTACATACACATGAATACAAATATATCGTTACATTGTTACAAATAATACATATACTATATGCATGTATAGATACACACACATGTACACACATACATATATATTTTATGTATATGAGAAACAAATAATATATATGTTGTTTGCTTCTCTTTCAGAAGGGACAATACCAACAGCCAAAAAAAACCTGCAATATTATGCAGCTCCATTTTGCTTCTTTGTAGACCATTTAGCCAGAAGCGTCAACTCTTTGAATCAAAAAAAAATCTGGTTAAGAGGTAAGATAGCTCTGATCTTTGAAATAGACCACTTGGAGTCATGGGTTTTATGATGCATTAGTTCATCCCTGCTCACACAGGAACCCGAATTTCTCTTATTTTATAAACATTCTGAAAATAACTGGTCATGTGTAAACACTTAAAAATTGAAAGAGGGAGAAACAGAAGCAAGGGGGTATTTCTTTGAGCAAGAAGAGGCTGTGGCGAGATCCTGGAAAACTATGAAAATCAACAGTTTTCCAAAGTCCACTTCAAGTCTTTGTACTGCTATATAGTAGCAAAAGAACTGATACTCAAAGTTAGGACCCTGAGCTATGAAGGAATTATTAAGCCATACTTTATAGGCTATTTAAAAGCAAAAAAAGTATAATCGTTTTTAATATTACCACCCCAAGGAATA
Source organism: Mustela nivalis (assembly GCF_964662115.1). Taxonomy (NCBI): domain Eukaryota; kingdom Metazoa; phylum Chordata; class Mammalia; order Carnivora; family Mustelidae; genus Mustela; species Mustela nivalis. The sequence continues at coordinate 6,212,046 of NC_139024.1, read as the reverse complement.
AGCTTTGATGGTTACTTGGAAAGTATGTCCCTATAAAACAGTTCATTTCCTATCAATTCTGAGTAAATAAAGTGAGGACCAGAAGATTTCAGGTGCCGGTAACTCAGAGCTCTACCGAGCTCTACCATGTGTGTATGGCAAGAGGTAAGCTCCGAAACCTATTGGGAAAGAAGGCTTTAAAAAAAATCATTTTTAATGGAAGAAGAGTGTGAATTTTCTAGTGGAAAAGCAAATGGCTTTCTGACATTTGTATTCTTCCATGGGCCTTGTTGTTGCGTGACCTGTGTAATATCCTTAAACATGCCCTTCTGACTCCCATCTGAAATAAATGATGTCCCCAGTGCCAGACTGTCCTGGCTCATTCATCAAGAACAGTATTTAATCGGAACTTAAAGTCGAGCAGAGGAGGCTCGTTAAAGTAACAGCGGGATGGAAACTCGGGCTGGGAGCTGTGGCCTTCTCCACAGGCTGCCCTGTCCTTTGACTTGCCAATTATTTTTGTCCACCTCCGACCTGCTGGCTCCTGCAGTAAGCACAGATTAAGCTTGTTCACTTCTGGGAGAGGAGACCTTGAAGGGAGGTCTTCCAGTGCTGCTGGTAATCAGGGCAGGTGCTCGTCCTTCAGGGTCACTGCTGAGTGGCCATCCAGCGTGGCAGCCCGAGACAGATGCTGGACAAGGAGCTGCTACGATTTAAGACACAGTAATGGTCCCCCAGCTATTCTTGACACAGCAAGGGATTAATTTCAGTCCTCTATCTTTTGAGGCAACTGTGTTCTTTATTTCCTTTATGCTGTTTGGTGGATGCAATATTCTTTTCCACTTTGGATTTCAAATTGTTCTTTAATATTGCATGGGAAGCAGCTGCCACATGTCTCCCTCTCCCCACAAAGTGGGTTATGGAGACCCTCACTGCCTGCAGTGAAGTGAGAAGACTTTTTGGTGAGTAGTGCTCCATAAAGGACAAAATTATTAAAATGGCAATAAACACTGAGTTCTGTTCTCACTGAGACTGTAATAGGTCTTCAAATTTTGCAAAGAAACAGATGGGCTACAACTCCTTCCTTGATCTGGAATTAACAAATTCAACTTTCTGATTATGCTAATCTGAGGAGAGTTTAGCATAGAGCATATGTGTTTGGATTCAGGATATTTCTTATTTACAAGCAAAACTAAATCTAATTTCTCCTTCCCACTTTCTGAGGCCATTTTTGCAGATTTAAAAAACTTGTTTGGGGACCTTGAGAAAACATTCAGCTCTGTCTCAGAAACCAGGATCAGGCTCACATTTGTTTCACACCATTATCAAGTTGGTATAAACACATTTATTGCAATCATTCCTTTAAGAATTACACTAGGAAATCAAGTCTCCTGCCCCCAACCACCATCCTTAGTCTTTAGTCCCAGACCTAGAAAATATTTTGTCAACCACCACCCTCAATGTGAAAACAGTAGTCTTATGTTTGCATGATGCTGAATGGGTTATGAAACATTTTTTCCTTTTAAAAGAACTTAATATTTTAGGGGAGTTTTAGGTTTACAACAAAATTGAGAGGAAGAGATGTCTCACATTCCTCCCATGCCCACACATGCAGAGCCTCCCCCAGTATCAGCATCACTCACCAGAATAGTACATTTTATTTTACCAAGAATGAACCTGCATTGACACATCATACTCTCCCCAAATCGAAATTCACCTGAGGCTTCACTCTGGCTGTTGTACATTCTATGGTCCTGCACAAAAGTATAATGGCACGTATCCATCACTATGTACAGCATCAGACAGAGTATTCTCTCTGCCGTAAAACTCCTCTGTGCTTTGCTTATTCATCCATCCCTGCTTTCACCCTGTGACGACCACAGGTCTTGTTGTCTCCATCATTTTGTGATTTCCACAACGTCACAGACTTGAAAACAGGCAGTAGGTAGCCTTTTCAGGTTGGTTTCTTTCACTTAGTAATATGCATTGAAGTTTCCTTGATGTCTTTTTATGACTTTTTATGATGGATCATTTCTGTTTTCACTGAATCATATTCTCTTAGTTTATTTATTCATTCACTCACTGAAAGACATCTTGCTTGCTTTCAAGATTTGGAAATTATGAGTAAAGCTGCTATAAGCATCCATGTTCTGTTTTTTGTGTGGACAAAAGTTTTCAGTTTCTTTGGATAAATACCAAGGGACATGATTGCTGAATCTTACGATAAAGACATTTTTAGTTTTGTAAGAAACCACCAAACTGGCTTCCAGAGTGGCTGTACCACTTTGCATTCCCACTGGAAATAAATGGGAGTTTCAATTATCTCATTTCCTCACCGGCATTTGTGTTCTCAGTGTTCCCGATCTTGGCCGTTGGAACAGGTGAGTAGTAGTATTTCATTGTCGTTTTCATCTGCATTTCTCTGATGACCCATGCTGTGGAGAACCTTTTGCATATGTTTATTTGCCAACTTTATGTTTTCTTTGGTAAGGAATCTGTTAAGGTCATAGGCTCCCCCCCCCCTTTTTTTTTTTGAAGATTTATTTATTTGAGGGTGGAGAAAGGGGCAGAGGGAGACAATGTCCAAGTAGATGCCCACTGAACACAGAGGCTGATTCAGGACTTGATCTCACGACCCATGAAATTAGGACCTGAGCTGAAACCAAGCGTAGGTCACTTAAACAAACCACCCATGTGCCCTATTGGCCCATTTTTAAAATCAAGTTGTTTGTTTCCCTATTTCTGACTTTTTTTAAATTAAATTTATTTATTTTCAGCATAACAGTATTCATTATTTTTGCACCACTCCCAGTGCTCCATGCAATCCGTGCCCTCTATAATACCCACCACCTGGTACCCCGACCTCCCACCCCCCTGCCTTGTATATTTTGGATAAAAGTTCTTTATCAGATGTGTCTTTTGCAAATATTTCCTCCCAGTCCGTGGTTTGTCTTCTCATTGTCTTGAGATTATCAATCACAGAGCAGAAGATTTCAATTGGAATGAAGTTCAGCTTATCAGTGATTTCTTTCATGGAGTATGTCTTTATTGTTAGGTCTAAAAAGGCCCCACCACACCCAAGGTCATCTAGGTTTTCAACTATGTTTTAGGAGTTTAGTTTGGGTTTTACATTTGGATCTGTGATTCATTTTGAGTAAATTTTTGTGAAGGATGTGAGGTCTGTGTCTAAATCACTCTTCCTCCTCCTCCTCTTCCCCTTCCCCCCCTCCCTGTCCCCTCCTTCCTCCTCTACCTCCTCTTCCTCTTCCTCTTCCTTCTTCTCCTTTGCACGTGAAAAAGACTACTTGGTCAAAGATGATAGTGCTTCTACTCGTTCATCAAAAGTTGACTCTATTTATGAGGATCTGTTTCTGGGCTATCTCTATCCTGTCACTGGTTTATATGTCTATTATTTTGCCTATACCACGTGGTCTTTTATACCTACTAGTAGTAGGTTTATGGTAAGTCTTGAAGTCAGGTAATGTCGGTCTTCTAACATTGTTTTCTCCTTCAATATTGTGTTGGCTGTTTAGGATCTTTTGTTGGCCCATATAATCTTTATAATCAGTTTGTTGATATCCATAAAGTAACTTATTGGGATTTTTATCAGGATTGTACGGATTCTATAATTAAATTGCAAATTACTGACATCTTGGCAATATTGTCTTCCTACCTGCAAATATGGAATATTTCTTAATTAGTCCTTTTATTTTAGTTCATCAAAACTTTATAGTTTTCCTAATATAGATCTTATACATATTTTGTTTGCTCATACTTAAGTATTTCACTTTTGAGGTGCTGATGTAAATGATACAGTGTTTCTAATTCCTAATTTCACTTGTTCACTGCTGGTATGTAGGAAAGCAATTCATTTTTGTATATTAATTTTGTACCCTACAGCCTTTCTATAATCTCTTACTTAGTTGCAGGAGGGTTTTTTGGTTTTGTTTTTGTTTTTTTGTGGATTCCTAAAACGTTATTACATAGATGATCATGTCTTCTGCAAAAAAAAAAAAAAAGAAAAAGAGAGAGAGTTGAGAGAGAGATTTATACTTTTTATCAGTCTATATATCTTTTACTGTTTCTTTATCTAACTAAATAAACAAGAACTTCTAGTACAAAGTAGAAAAGGTGTGGTGAGAGGGGGCATCCTTAAGTATGACGTTAGCTGTAACTTTTTTTTAAATGAAGTTTATTAAGTTAATGAAGTTCTCTTCTATTCCTAGTTGATTGTGAGTTCTTATCATGAATGGGTGTTGGGTTTTGTCAAATGTTTTCTTCTGCATCTATTGATATGATGATATGTGATTTTTATTTTTTAGTCTACTGATGTGATGGATTACATCATTTGATACTTAGTTGGAGAACAAACTTTGCATATCCTGGATAAATCTCACTTGGTTCTGGGGTATAATTACATTTATTTATTTATTTACTTACTTACTTACTTACTTATTTAATTTGCTCAAATTTTGGTGAAGATTTTGCATCCATGTTCATGAAAGATAATTGGTTTGTAATTTTCTTTTCTTGTAATGTCTTTGTCTGGTTTGGGTATTAGGGTGATACTTGCTCCACAGAATTAATTTAGAGGTATTTCCTATGCTTCCGTCTACTGAAAGAGCTTATAGGAAATTGATGTAATTTTTTTTCTTACATATTTGTAGAATTCACCAGTGAGTTCATTTAGCCTGTTGCTTTCTGTCTGGAAGTTATTAGTTTCTGATTTTCTTTCTTTAATAAATATAGGCTTATTTATGTCATCTACTTCTTTTTGTGTGAGTTTTGGTAGATTGTGTTTTTCAAGCAATGGTCCATTTTCTTAGGTTATTAGATTTGTGGGCATAGAGCTGTTCATAGTATCCTTGATTATCCCTTTAATGCCCACAGAATCTGAGGTGATGTCTCTAATTTCTGATATTAGTAAATATGTATCTTTTCTCTCTCTTTGCTTAGTTAGGCTAAGGCTTATAAACTCTATCAAATAAAGCATTTTCTCATACATCATTTTATTCTAATATTTATTTACTCACCTAAATGATTTTGGACACTGTTTTTGCATCTTAAATCTAAGCTCAGTTTGATCAAGTAGGAAATGTCCAAAGATCCTTAGACTGTCACATTAAATATAAAATATTAATTCCTCTGAGAAAGTTCCCCAGGTTGGGTCCTGGAATCACCTGCATCAAATCAGTATTGCCGAGTTGGGGCTGATGTTCTCAGTTAAAGGGTTTGGTTTTTGTTGCACTCAGGTATCAGTCAGAAACTCTTTGGTGGCATGGACTCTGCATTTTGAGCCTTCTCCAGAGTGACTTTTCGCTCAAAAACCTGTGCCTTATCAATTCCTTACAACTATAATGGCTTAGAAGTTAAGTTCTTTCTCTCTTAATTCCTGCCCTTTAATAATTTAATTGGGTTTTCAAAATATTGTGGAAAATACGGCAGTAGTTTCTATAATCTTCCGATTAATTACTTAAGATGAATAGTTTATTAAAAAATGAAGGTAATTTTACAAAACCCCAAGTGTAGAGTGTGGTAGAGAGAGTAGGTGTTTTAGGATGTTTTGCTTCCATGTTCTGCTCCAAAAGATTTTGATTACCACAATGAGGCCAGTTAACACCTCTGTTCACTTCACATAGTCATCTTTTGTGTGTGGGGAGAGAGCTTTCAAGAATTACTCTATCAGCATCTCCCAAAGACACAACAGTCTTTTAACTATAGTTACCATGCTGTACCTTAGATCTCCACACCTTATTGTCTTATAACTGCAAGTTTGTACCTTTGACCACCTTCACCAATTTCCCGCAGCCCCCGGGTTGTTTTTTATTATCATCACAAGTGTGCAATTCTAAACTTTAATAAATCTAAGTTTTAGAAATCTGCATATAAGCCTTAAAGGAGCATTTTCAAAGTCACTTGTCCTTAATGCAAGTTGCATACTATATGGTAGTTATTCCAGAGGGCTCCGCTACGTGTGTCCATTTGGAAGATGAGTTTGCAAAGTTTGGGGATTATATAAGCTCACTTTGGGAAGAGTCTTTATCTCCATATTCTATGGTCAAAACTACATGTACCTACACTTAAACAATGGATATAATACAGAAAATTATAGCACAGTTCTTGTGGGAAATTCAAATCACCCCAGTTCTGTTATTCTATGACCACTTTGAGGTTGCACTGTAGTAAAATGTAAAATAGTGAAACAACGGTAACTGTGAGGAGTGATATTTTTGTTTTATAAGAGCAAACTTTAGTAAATACATGAAATAATTGAAAATTATGGAATTACTGAATGAAATTTAGTAGTATCAGTCTTGAATAAAGTACAGCGAAACAACTTTTTAGATGTTTTTTAAGGTTCAGTGCACTAAAATTACAGAGAAAGCAATTAATTGCGGCCACAATAAACTATAATAAAATGGACATACACAGTAAAAAAAAAAAAACAATAAATAAAAAGAACTTTTGAAAAATGTCAAAACGAATGACCAGAGTTGTTGGTTTTAATGACTAGAAGAAATTAAATAGTCAATGCTTGAATACGTTTATTGCTTTCAGCAAGAAGCAGACGTTCATTATAAAGCAGTAAATAAATGACTGGCAATGTTTGCTTTCATTTCACCATTTGCTCTGATTTTTGGAAAAAAGGTCATGATTGAAGTTTTTGGCAAAATATAATAGCAATTTTTAATACATTTTTTTAAAAATTTTTATTTTTTATAAACATATATTTTTATCCCCAGGGGTAAAATCCTTTAGTGAGTTTTGTTTGTTTGTTTTTTCTACAGAGACATTTAAAAGCTTTAAGGATAGGAATAATAATAAATTAAACCTGAAGAAATAAAGACATGGATAGTATCTTCATTTCTGGACTTTTTTTTTTTAATGTAATGGAGGCCTTATGAATCTTTGTCAAACTTATTATCTTAAAGAATTTTGCTATCTGTCTTTCCTTATGCGAAAGAAACTTTGAAATTAAAGTCAATAAAAGGTATTTTTTTTTTGTCCAGCCATTAATGGAGATAAATGAACAACTCTGGCCCTACTCTGTTGAACATGAACAGTCAACGAGGAGCATTTGAAAGTCACTGATAAATTGGTGAGTGAAAAAGAGAAAAAAGAGAAATCGTAATTTTATTATTTCCTATGACAGAGCAGGATGACTATAATTTTCAAGCATTGTGCCACTTATGTATATCCCAGAGCAATGTACATTACTGTTTTCTAAATCTTAAACCTTTCTATAACTTGCATGGCACCATATATATTTTGTAACTGTTTTGTTCATTCAATGGTGTGTTTGTGAGTCATCCACTGTTGATATACATGATACTAGTTTCCTTAGTTTCACTGTTGTATCATGTTCCAAGGCATAAATACAGTACATTTTTTTACACACACCCAGTGGATGAATATTTTTTGTTGTTGCCAAATTGTTGCAGCTGTGAACATTCTTGCTTGTGTCTCCCTAGGCTCATTCTCATATACCTATGAGTGGAATGACTCAATTAGAGGATATGCACTTCTTACACTTTACTAAATATGCCATATTATGCCATATTGTTCTTCAAAATACTGAACACAGATTTATAATCCCACATGCAAGGAGTCAAGGTTCCCATTGCAATCCTCAACAATAATCATTTCTCTCAGAGTTTTGAATTTTTTCAAATATGAGTGCAGAATGTTTCACCACAGGGGTTTGGTTTTCACCTTCCCAATTACTAGTGAGGCTGAACATCGTTTCATGCTTTTGTGAATTCAGCTTTTTAGACTTTGTTCTATACATCTCACTGCTATGTCTCCACACATTGCTATGTGACATTGCTATGTCTCCCTAGCAACCATTTTATTCTTGATACCGTAATTGTACAAAGTGAGATTTACTTATTTGGTGGCTGTTCCGCAATCAGTGACCAATAAATAGCACTTAAAAATAAGAATAATTCAGGGGCACCTGGGTGGCTCAGTGGATTAAGCCTCTGCCTTCGGCTCAAGTCACGGTCTCAGGGTCCTGGGATCAAGCCCCTCATTGGGCTCTCTGCTCAGTGGGGAGTCTGCTTCCCCCTCCCTCTCTGCCTGCCTCTCTGCCTGCTTGTGTTCTTTCTCTCAGTGTGTTAAATAAATAAGTAAAAGCTTTAAAAAAAAAGAATAATCCATTCCAAGTTAACTATACATCAATTAATCAAGAGTTTATTAATTTTATAATCAGCTATACCGATATTTACTAGAGTTAATATACCTTTATTTTTTTTTCCTTTTATTTAGAGTGATTTAGTGTGTTACAATTTCCCATTAAGGAAAAATTATTGATAAATATCCATTTTTGCTGTACTCTTCAATGATACCGAAAGAATTACTATCCTGGGGCATAAAATAACTGAACAACAGAAAATCTAAACAATATAAACATACGTGAGAATTTGTGAAAAACACAAGTTAAGGTGCAGATCTGTGTTCTGTGTTCCACAAAATCTTCGATTCTGATCCTGGATCGGGTCTTATTTTCTGGACCTCCTTCCCTTCCCTGGTCCCTTCCTCATGTAGAGGAAGTGGTCGGTGTGAGTGTCCGTCTCTGCAGAACCCCCCAGCGCGGGCACGTCTGCTCCATGGAGTTCCAGGTACGGTCCAGGCCTCCCTCTTCCTGAAATCCTCCCCTGGCGTTCCCCTGCCAAATTAACCCCAACCTAATCTCTATCATTCGTGTCATTTTCTTCGTAATACTTGTTCATCATTTGGTCCTGTCACTTTTTCCTTTTGATGGCCTGTGTCACCCTGCAGGACACAGCTTCTAGGACACCAGGGCCCTGGGTATCCCTGGTGCCCAGAACAGCGTGTGGTATGCTACACACAGTAAATGTACGTAAATGTCCTTACTAGTTCAAGGTCATATTAGAGAGCATGCATTTCTTACGTTCGTATATTAGAACCCACACAGAGCTAGGAATGTGTACCACTGTTGACTACAGATTTATGATGTTGGCTTTTATCACTAACGATGCAATTCACTTCCTATATTTGGAGTGCCAGGATTGGCTCTTAATTGAGGAATAATTCTATAGGACTTGACTAACTGAAGGATTTGAATTACAGACACATGCCTATGGTTTCTGTATGTGGTGAAGAAACACGTGTGTGACGATAATGCTGTCAGAACCTACTATCAGCAGACTAGGTCTTTTAGTGGTCTCCTTACTTGATAATAATGCCTCAGTGTTAGCTGCTGAGGCACCGCCTGCAGGAAAGAGAGCCCAAAGTCACAGTTATTGGACAAATAATATTCAATGAATTTTTCTCGCTCATTCTAGAATGTGGAAGCTACAGATATTCAGGGAACAAAATCACCCCTGAGGTTGTTTTCTATTCACATTGTCAAAGAAACAATACAACAAAGAGGTCAGTGGTTTGGGACTCTGCAGGTATTTTTTGACTGATAAAAATAAATGAAACAGGGCGCCTGGGTGGCTCAGTGGGTTAAGCCGCTGCCTTCGGCTCAGGTCATGATCTCAGGGTCCTGGGATCGAGTCCCGCATCGGGCTCTCTGCTCAGCAGGGGGCCTGCTTCCTCCTCTCTCTCTCTGCCTGCCTCTCTGCCTGCTTGTGATCTCTATCTGTCAAATAAATAAATAAAATCTTTAAAAAAAAATAAATGAAACAGAAAGTACCACCATATATTGATTGTTTATTTGGATGCTGTTCAGAATATGAAAGTGCCTCTGGTTTTAAATGGTCCACGTTAATGCATTACTAATACGAATGTAACTTGCTATAGAATCAAACTGCATTTTTTAGACCTGCTAATTTAAAAAAATAATGGATAATTTGGAGAACTGTGTGTTGACTCTTGTCTTTGCAAACACTTTATTCCAGATGTGACTAATTAGGAGTATAAACAAGTTTGCTCAGGGAATGTTTATATTACTCAGAAAAAAATCATAATCAGGAAAGAAGCTACAAAGGACGTGTCTCTGGGAAAAGTTGCAGATTTGTGTGATTAGCATCTTATTTGGAACATCTCCTAAAGACCTTTTGTGAGGATTATCTATTATCACTATTATTTTTTGTGCATTCTTAGTGTTAATATATAAGCATCTCTATAGTATTTATGCCTTTATTTATATGTATGTATATAAAATGATATATAGCATTTATTTAATGTCACCAATAACACCACACATGAATCAACAAGTTCACTGACCTCTGAGAAGTTGAGTAACTGAAAAAGGGCATGTTTTCTATTAAACTCACTAACTAGAAGTCATGACTTCAAACTCCAAAACCTGAAATACCTTTATACACATTTCTGAAGGCCCTTGCCTGCATGTAGATTTTGTTGTCCATCTAAACTCATGAGAAATCAAGATCTCTTGGTATTTTCATTATTATTTTTAAAAGAAAGCATAAAATTAATAGTTCAATCATGCCCAGTATTGCCAACGTCAGTTGAGTATAGGGACACTCCTACTCTCTATCTAATTAGAGAATTATTCAGACCAAGTGGTTCCTCACTAGTTGGCAGCATCTCATTTACAGTTTGGAAACGTCACTAAATACAATCAATTTTGTAACGGTAAAACTGGTGGTAAAAATCTACTGCAGCAAGGTCTGTCAATAGGCAAAATGGAGGTAGATATTTAGTCTCCTGAACTGAATTCATTAGGGCTTTCATCTCTCTATCCCATGAGTCAGGTAGCTCAACCCATGAATTATAACTGATGAGGAGCTCATGGAGCGAATGGACAGTCTTCAGCAGAAACCAATCATTCACTAAAGAAAGCACTGTCGTCCAAACACTCGATGGAGAACACGCTTAGGAGCACAATTAAGTAAGGCAAACTTTGCTTCTAATTAAAAAGTAATACATATTTTAGATTATGCACAGAAATGGCTAAAAGGAAAATAGAAATGAAAACCCCTTCATTATGTCTTACACACCCTCCCCAAAGACAAGTATATCCCACGTCTAATCCTTATCTCTAGCCAGGGCTTCAGAATTTGTTGTTTGGTTTGGGTTTGGGTTTTTCTTTTCAGTTCAAAGCCACTTTCATTTTTCATGCCAAGAATTTGGTGAGATTCTGAACAAGGTTCCTACATTACCTAATCCAAAATTTCAAACCAGTAAACCAAAGACACTTCATATGTTGTTTCAGGCAACTGTGTGTTTGAAGAAAAGAAAAGCAAAGCCACCACATAGAGACAATTACAGTAAAATTAAGGGAGGCAGATATTCTGTTATTTAAATGTGCAGTTTAAAACTTTTACGGCCCATTAATGTAGATTATTTTGCAGTGGAAATATCTAATTATCTTTTCCAGATAACAGAAATAAATGAAAATGTTTCAACCTAATCATAACAACCTGCCGTGAGAGAGGCTGCGCAATTAGAAATCTAGAACATGCCCCAAAGTAGACTGTCTCTGAAATTCACCCTTGGTGTCTCTTGTGTGTTCTTTCTGGTTTCTCTTCTATAGAACAAGGAAAGAAAAATGTAACTGATTTAAAACAATTATTTGGTGTGATTAATGACAGCAGTTTTTTGTTTTTTTTTTTTGTTTTTTTTTTTGTTTTTTTTACATTTCAACTATCATGGTTCTCAGTAAAATGAATCTCCCAAAGTGGATATATACCACTTAGTTTCAAGGATTTTGTTATCCACTGACCTCATGTCAGAATTGGTAACCTTTGTATAGTATAGTCAAAGGCAGACAGAGTATTTCAGGCCGCAGATCTAAAATATATACTGAATAAGAGAATTTCATAAAACAAGTAAGAATCAAACATTGTTTAAAGGCTGTGACTTGGCCATGTTCCTTTATAGACATTTCAGACTAGATTTATTTATTTTTGTGTATTTGTTTTGCTATATTTGTTTTTCTACTTAGGCATGTCTGAACTCTATTGTCAACATCACAGCAGCAAAACTGACTACCAAGAAGGCAAGTGTTGGGCAGATCTCAAGAGCAAGGTTTGGTTAGAAAATTTTTGACTGTTACCAAGTGAGGAGCCTGAAAACTAAGGGTTTTATACATGCGAGTAGGAAAACTTCCACTGTAGGTGGGAGAAATTGAGTATACTTTTTGCTGCCCCTGCCCCATTTTAGGACGCACTCTTTTGTTTAATTTATTGAAAGACACAAGTTTAACATGTGTTCTTCAATACTGTGCTTTAGAATTTTTCTTATGTCTTCACGTTAACATGAAGACTGTGGACAGACAGTGCACTTAAATTATTTGAGTTCCTTCAGGCAGCAAGACCCAGGGACCTTCTTGAGTGACTGAAAGAAAGGAGTGCGTTGTAAAGATTAATGAGGAAAAACAGAAACTTCATCTGCACTGTTGAGCTAATAGGAAAGGCACACCGCCCGTTCTCATGAACACCCCAACGTCACTGGGAGAATTGCGTGGTGGCCGAAGACAGAGCACAGCTGTAGTAACAACATTACTCTTGCTCCAGCATTACTTTCGGCCATCATGATCATTCAGGTCTTCCCTCTTTTCTCAATACCCCCTCTGCTACTTAGTAGTTTGATCCCCTTTGGAGTACTGATCTGACAGCTGTGACAAGTGCCTGTCCTACTTAGGGGTCCCCGCGGGATAGAGGTTTTGTCCCAACGTGTTTTCAGACCAAAAACCCATCTGTTGTCCATGTGATCATGGTCAGTGGGATCACGCCTGGGCTCAGAGCATGTGGATCCGTGGTCATAGTTCTTCAGAACACGGCTGTACAAAATCTCCCCCAAATAGTACTGAAATGTTATATTCATATTTTTGACATGCTTAGACTTTACCAAAAAATTCCTCAACATCTGGGGCTCCGGGGTGGCTCAGTCAGTTAAGACTCAGCTGCCTTCAGCTTAGGTCATGATCCCAGTGTCCTGGAGCCTTGCCCCACATCAGGCTCCCTGCTCAGTGGAGAGCCTGCTTTTCTTTCTCCCTCTGCTTCTCATCCGGGCGCTCGCTCGCTCGCGCGCGCGCTCTCTCTCTCTCTGCCAAATAAAAAGAATTGTTCAACATCAAAGTACTCAGCAGCTCATTATGATTTGACTCAACACCTCTGTTTTTTAAACTTGCTATGTACCCACTCGCACATTCGCTAGCATACCGAAATAATTTTGAAAGTTACCCGAAGGTACCATCTTTTTTGATAGTGCTGTTTTTAGGTATCTGCCACTTTCCCCTGGAATGCTTTTCCTTAACCCTTCTATAGGCTAACTTCTACTCATCTTTCAAGATTCAGCTCAAGCCCTAGAATAAGTATATCTTCTTTCCTTCTTATTTAGCACGCCTTCCTCCTCCTTTTGGCAATTATCCCTTGGGGAACCACTTTTTTCTAACCTCCAGGCTATACCGTTCACGTGAAGCTCGCTCCATGCTCTGACACCGAGGTCGGGAGGATGGCATAGGTCAAACAATACTTTGCATTCTCTCGGCCATGTGTTTGGGTTAAGATTAGATGTGTGACCCAAGTAAGGCCAAGAAGGCTCAATCCTCTGGGACCCTTTGATAGGATTATTAGGGGAAAAGTTGTGTTTGTTTTTATAAAATTGATTAACCAGTACAAAGTAAGCCTGGAGTTTCTAATGTCAGTACTTGTCACCAGATGGGAAAGGCCAGTTATGGGAAAGCCAACATAAACATCACTGACATGGAGAGAGAAAAAGCTAGATCAGATCCAGGAAGAGTATCAGAGTGCCTGAACCAAACTCTAACTGGGTGTGAACTGTTTCTGAAATATTCCCGTTTCTGAGATATTCCTGTATGTACGATGGTAAGTTTCCTCTCCCTGTCCCCCCCACCTCGCCTCAAAGGAGATTGGTTTGGGCTTTTGACTCCCTGCCACATAAACAGACCTAACGAACACAAGTTGGCTAAGCCCAGCAGCTTCACACAGCACCTGCCACACGGTGTTTTATATCTTCTTTTGTATTTTTCCCACCACAGACTCAGCTCAGGGAAGGTTGGCATTAAATATTTGTTGAGCCCGTGAAAGAAAGATGGATACATTTTTTAGCTCTTTGATTAGTAGCAATATTTCTGAATTACTAAATGTGTTCATTTCAGTAAAAAAAATCAGATTCCCACAATGATAAACAAAAGTTTGTTTCTTAATCAAACCTAAGGTTTTCACACTTTAATGTGTTTCTTCAAAACAACCCAACACGCTTAGCACTGTTTTCTCAGTAGAATATAAGGATCATTTTTAAAACTTCAGTTTGTAGACCCCATTTCGGTGGTTCAACAACAGTGAACAATTTAATAGGGAGAGAAGTGAGGCTGATGAGGGAATCAAGGTCTGGATCGTGGAGGGTCTCAATCTCTATGCTAAGCAGTTTGGATTTTATTGTGTAGGCAATTTGGAGCCACTGAGGAGTAACCATGCAAAATTTGCATTTTCGAAAGATCATCTTGGCAGGCTCAGGATGTGGGGAAAGCGCTAAAGATCCCCTGATTGAGAAAAGAGACAGAGCCCCATTGAGTGTACTTCTCAAACCAGAGCAGTGGTGGTGAGAACTAGAAAGCGTGGAGGTCTGAAGTAGGGGCCAGATGTGGGGAATGAGAAGAGAGGTCAAAAGTGATCCCATCGGACGCCTGGGTGGCTCAGTGGGTTAAGCCTCTACCTTCGGCTCAGGTCATGATCTCAGGGTCCTGGGATCGAGCCCTGAATGGGGCTCTCTGCTCAGCGGGGAGCCTGCCTCCCCCTCTCTCTCTGCCTGCCTCTCTGCCTACTTGTGATTTCTGTCAAATAAATAAAATCTTTAAAAAAAAAAAAAAGTGATCCCAGTTTTCTGAGTGAATGGTGGCTGTTCATTAGGATTTGAAAGTAAACAAATAAACAAACAAACAGACAAGTAGGTCTGGAAAAAAGCCTAATTCAGTTTTGGACATACCAATTTAAAAAAAAAAAAAAGGAAAAGAACTTATAAAAAGATATCTGTGGGCTTTTTGTAATCTTTGTCTTTTCTTCTAGGAGCTCTTTACTGGGAAGTTGGCCCAAGGCAGCTGGCTTTTCTTCCCTGTGCGTCCTGTCTGCCCAGCCACATCCTGCCCTGCCCTGAGGGCAGGGGTCCCCTGGTTCCAGCACTCCTTTCAGAAGGATGCCCATCACACACATCTAAAGTTTCTCCTATGTCAAGGCTTCATGGAAGCTCTTATCTGGCAAACGTGGATTGCAGAAATTGGGTCATGGAAAACCGCATTCTACTTTAAGGTATTCTTGTATGGGTTTTAAGAGAAATTGAAAGATTGTCGAAATATGTTTTATTTGCAAGGCTCAGCACAGGAATTTCCCTCATTGACAACGAGCATCTCTCATTGTAACATTTTCCCTTCGATGTTTAGTCCCAGCCACTCAGCGCTAGGGACAAGTGGAGAGCACCTGTTCCACAAGGATGGGCAGGGGCGTGGGGCAGACCTCAGACTGCACTTGATTGCTTCTATCTGATTTCTTCCCCTTTTGCCGATAGATGTCCCTGCAGCAAATGAAAGAATTTTGAAAAGAGTCCAGGGGTGTAATTAAGTGAGACAATACAGATGCCAGAATTTAAACACTGCCAGTTTTATGTAATCTAATTAATACTGTGGAGAGGAAAAAGTGCTTGTCTGTGCAGTATTTCACGAAGCGAGGAGCTACTGATGGAAAGGAGTGATTCTGACAGAACCCACAGAAATAAGGAAGGAGCCGCCCCAGAGATGGCTCTGTTTGATCAGAAAGAACAACCACATCCAGAGTCCTGTTTATTATTTTATGTCTGACATTTTACAAGTCTGTGTAAGGTAATTATCTATAGAAATTCCAACAGCATGCCCATTGTGCCTTACAGGTGTACCTGTCTCTTCAGACAACCTTCTTAGCCATCTAAGGCTTACAGCACCTGTTTCCTCGGTGGGTGGCTGGGCCCTGGGAGGGGGCTTCCCTACACATGAGAACTGCAGGAGGAAATTTTACAGGGAGAGAATGATTTTCTTGCTTAAAAACTCCAATATGTTGGCATCGTTATTATTAGCCTTTACTTAATCTTTTACTCAGCCAGGACGTTTTGATAAACATATATTCCATCTTCCTCAGAGAACTAGCCGGTAATGCTTCAGATGCAGACTCAAAATCAATTTTGGTAATAACGTGGGTATAGCTCACGGCTCCCTCAATGAAAATCGGGTAACGCAAAAAGAGAAAGAAAGTCTACGATCAGCAAAACACTCATATAAGATCCTGATGTCTCAGGAGACTCCTCATTTATAGCTTATGGTTTTTGAATAAGGGAAAAACTGCCTGAAATCTCAAAGTTTGGGGTGTGAGATTTGTCTTTGCTCAGAATGTTTCCTTTTTCCTCCTCGTCCCTCATAGCTCTTCCCCAAACATCCATCTGCAGCAAAAGGTAAACACTGTTTACAGTCACAGAACACCGTTCTGTAATGAAAAACAGGATGATGGATCAAAACAAAGAGAGATGGGGTGTCAGTGAAGGTCAGAAGGTCGCATCCCTTCTGTGGTGTGAACCATGTTTCTGCCTTCTGGACTCACCATTCTAAGATTGTTGTTCCTTGTGGGCTATTTGTCTATTGTCATGACATATGTTCACAGTTAAGTGTTATATCAGATTAATGGATTTTGTTAAGATACGGATTCAATAGGGCCAAGATAACATGTAGAGGAAAGGGGTCAGTTCTTGATAGCTCAATATATGAATGTCAATTCAAGTTTAATTACATAAGTAGGCCCTGAAGCAGGCAGAGAGAGGGAGGAAGCGCGCTCCCTGCGGAGCAGAGAGCCCAAATCCTAAACAGGCTGGATCTCAGGACCCTGGGATCATGATCTGAGCTGAAGGCAGAGGCTTTAACCCACTGAGCCACCCAGGCGCCCCTAAAATTTTATTTTTAAATCTCAAGGGCCATCCTACTGGATTTAATTACTTGTACTTATCCCTGAATTACTTTTTTCCCCTAAGGATATAATAATACATTAAAAAGGAAAATTACTGGGTAAGTTAGACTTGAAACATAACTTTTAGCCTTCATCCAGTCTAAAAATTGAAATGAGAAAGTGATAAAAATGAGAACAAAATTAAATACAAGTATATATAGGTATAAATACGGTAGTCAACCTTGATGACTACTTCACTTCCTAGCTGTTTAAATGAATAGCTTTTATCTATGATGAGAAATCTGATTGAAATTTTCACCAATATACTTCAACATTTCCAAGTTCCCCTTTTTTGTTGCTTATGTCAGAAAAGTCCAATTTGTATAACTGCCAAATGAGACTGGCGAAATAAACACCTAAACCCACCTTTATGAAAAACAAACAAACAAACAAACAAAAAAAAACATGTTCCCTCTATTTTAATTAAACCTATTTAAAATCTACCCTTTGATCATGTTCAGGATGCCAGAAGTTTCAGAAAATGTAATCACCTGAGAGCGGCCATCACCAAGGTGTGAGCAAAGCCCACTGGAGACTGTCTGGTTTAAGTGTCTCTTTGATTTACACACTGCTAAGTAACAAACTACTCCCAAAACTTTGGGCTTCCCAGTTCCGTGAATCAGGATTCAGGAAGGGCTCAGCCTGGTATTTCTTCTGCTCTGCGAGATGCTGGCTGAGATCATAGAATCCCAGTCAGAGGGCTTCACCCACATGTGTCACCTTGGTGGGAGCACTGGAAGGCGGGTGAGAGGGCTCCAGGAGGAGCTACAGCAGAAGCTTCAGATAATGACCCAGTTGTGAAAGTTACACAGCATCTTCCTACTTCATTCTGTCGGCCTGGCCACAAATTATTTGTGATCTTTGACATACAAAATTTACTTTCTCCTCCCAGGACCCCGTTAACTGTCATCCCATTACAG
This sequence comes from Mustela nivalis, assembly GCF_964662115.1. Lineage (NCBI taxonomy): Eukaryota > Metazoa > Chordata > Mammalia > Carnivora > Mustelidae > Mustela > Mustela nivalis. The sequence goes on along the minus strand of NC_139024.1, from coordinate 6,194,228 downwards.
CATCAGGCTCTAATGCAAAGACCATGATCTTGTCATCTGTTAATGAGACTACTCCCTGCTGTGAAGAGTGTTAACCTGGCGATTCATAGACCTGTACCCCTGGGGCTAAAAATACATTTTAAGTTTATAAGAAAATAAAAAAAAAATTAAAAATTAAAAAAAAAAAAAGACTGCTCCCACAGGACTCCACAGGTAGGAAGACCCATTACAAATTCAAGTCACAGAGAAGACAAAAAATGCATAAGAAGACAGGGACAGAGTAACTACAATAGATACTCCAAACTGAAAAGAGGGAACTCAGAAGCATGTATACTGTGACTCTGAAATCCAGTAACACATATCATCAATTTCCCTTGTTCATTGAAGAAGACCTAGATCTTCTCCTGAGGAGTATTTCTGTTTAGCATTTGGTTTCCCCTTTGAATCATGGGCTTCTCCCTCTGGATGACCGCTCCTTTTCTATAGGAAATGTTCTATGCTTGCAACAGAGTAGCTTTATGATTGCCCTCAGAATAGGATGGGAAAAGGCGCCTCTTTCCATTTCATACTTTGGCCCAAACTGATACAGCTATCTAAACAATTTTGTGGGATTCCCGTGTATGCAATTATTAATATAATCCATTGGCCAAACATCGTGTTCATACTTTTTTGAGACTAGGCACTCACTACATGGGTTGTGAGTCAGGGAGCTATCAGGCAAAAGTCCTTAAGTGTCTTGGAAGACATTTGTCCAGCTCATAAAAAGAAGCAAGCACCTGTTAAAATTTTGTGAGATCTTAACAACAGGTTCCACGTTGACCTGACCTTAACCTGGAGGCCGTGTGCTCCTGGCAGCCTCAGTCTTCCATCTTTGCCTGAGTCACCTTTTACCTTGAGAAACATTTGATCACTGGGCAAGTTAGAAATGAGAAATACTTCTATTTTCCAACCTAACAAGATTGTCATTGGACTATTTCCTTTGAATTCTGCTTAAAAACCATACATTTTCTTTTCAAATCCTTCTTTCCTTACATGTTATCCATGAGAGTTAGAAGAAGGCTACCATTACTTCCAATGTTCTTCCTGGGCCTCTTGTGTTCTATCTCCTCTGTTTCTGCAAATACCAGTTTGCCAAAAGGTCCACAAAGCTGAGCACAGGTCACGATTTTCCCAGGCTTGATTTGTTTTCTCACAGCCTTTCCAGTCTACACCAACAAACTTTTCAATATTCTAGGTTTCTACCTACTAAAGCCAACACAATCTGAAGCATGCCGCTGCTAATATTATATCGTTTCAATGTTTCTCTTGCCGTTGGACAAAGCAGTTCAAAAATCAATTGCTTAAACAATATCAACTTATTAAGCTACAATTCTTTGTGTGACCAAAGAACTCTGCTCTACATGGTGTCACCGGGAGTGCTGGAATGGCTGTAGTTTCCAAAAGGTCCTCTCTCACATAGCTGGTCATTGACTTTCATCTCTGGCTTCAGTTTTAGCCAGGGCTGTGGGCTGGGGCTTTGGTGTTCTTCCATGATGGTTTCTCCCTGTGGGAGTTTGAGCTTCATGGAGCCATGGGGGCTGGGTGCCAGGAAAGGACATTGTAGGAGGTGAAAACAAAAGCTCTACATTTTGTAAGACTCAGGCTCAAAAGTTACAAAACACCATTCAAACCACATTATCTTGACAAGAACAGGTTGGGAGCATCCCAGAATCAAAGGAGTTAAGCTAGACTCCACCTCCCCAAGTAGAAATGACAAGGGCTAACTACAAAATTATGCACAATGGAAGATATGGGGTGGCCATTTTAATGATACGTGGGGATTTTCAGAGGAGTTGATGGATTTTACATGGAAGAAGACATGACCCTTGAGGGGCAAAGTATTATGGGTTGAATTTTGTCTCTCTCCAAATTCACAACCTTCAGCAACTCAGAATGTGACCTTATTTGTGAATAGGGCTGTTGCAGATATAATTAGTTAAGACAAAGTCATACTCAAGGAGAACGGTCTCTGTCCCTATAAAAGGGGGACATTTGGACACAAACATGCTCCTGGGGGGAATGCCATGTTCAGATGAAGACAGACATCAGAGCAAAGCAGCAGAAGACAAGGGATGCCATAGATGTCCAACAAATCACCAGAAGATAAGAAAGGTGCCCAGGACAGATTGTCCCTCACAGCCTCAGAAGAAACCAAGCTCGCTGACACCTTGATCTTGGTGTTCTGGCCTCTAGAACTAGAAGAATAAATTTCAGTTTAAGCTGCCCAGTTTGTGTACTTTTCCTGGCAGCCCCAGAAAACTAACACAAGGAGCCCTGGGCCCTTTGTGGAGCCTCCACCCTGGTAGGTAAATGCCCCTCAGTTGGAATCCTTTGAACGCTTCAAGGATCCAGGTCAGAAGTAGCAGTGGTTGCCCAGAAAAGCAAACACTCAAATAGTTTCTTTTCTGAGGCAGTTTCTGTGACCTTTTATTCTAAAATTCCATGTAGTGCTATCAGGAATCAGAGGGCTGTGCCTGTGCCTGTGCCTGTGCATGGGTGTGTGTGTGCGTGTGTGTGTGTGTGCGTGCGTGTGTGTGTGTGTATGTGTGTTTTCCTTCTAGATCACAAAACATAACCATTCTCAGTGGCCTACATTGGAAATACGTTTTTCCTTGACATTCCTGGTATTTGTGTTTTAATGCTGTATGTAAAGGGACTAATAATCAGATCTCAACAACCTCTTCTACAGAGAAAACTCCAGAAAGCTGGGATTCGCCAAGCAGATGCCATTCACACCCAAATCTCTAGGTACACAGGTAACTGTGGCCATTGTCAGTTTTGCAAAGAACAGGAATTTCTGGACTGTTTTTCTCTGGTTTCCCAGGGAGCTACCTTGCTAGTTTAGCAAAGAAGTAATGCTCCTACCTCGCACCAGCACAGTCGCTCAGACTCCAGGGTAGCCGCTGGAATGCATGTGAGGAGATGACGAAGATTGATCTGTCTATGGAGGACTGAAATGTGAGCATCTGCTCTAATGGCACTAAAAAGAATTAGACTCATCAACTATAGTGATTCATAATGATGACTGTGTTTGCTCTTAGAATATTAAGGGAACCAACCATCCACTTAATTGCCAAAAAGGACTCTTTTTTTTTTTTTTAACACCATGCAAGATCTCTCTCTCATTCTCTCAATATATAGATTTTTATATAGATAGATATATCCCTAAATGGTCTTACTGGTTCAAACATAAATGTAGCAAAGAAAAATTAAAATGAGCTAATATCTTTGATTAATGCTAGTTTCTCTGTCTGAACTTAGGAGCATAAATATCCCTTTATAAGTAATACTGTCTGCAAATAAGATCAAATTAAATTTCAAGGCACTTTGTTAATGAAAAGTATCGATTTTTATGGTGTTTGGGAGAAACCATTGCCAATTCTCAATCGAGTTGATATCCTTTTCAGCAAGCAGTGCTTTGTCCTTGAATATATAGGCTCCTCCTCATGCTCCTTTTCTGGCTTCTCTCCTCCTCTTCTCCTGCTCTGGCCTCTTCTCTTTTCCCTTTCCATTCCCTTCCCATTTGGTCGAATTCACTCCTACACTGTCAGTCCTCACTTCACGGCAGACAACTCCTAAATTACCTCGATTAAGTTGAAGTTGAAGCCTCCCCTTCCAAAGTCCTTGCTCAGACAATCTACCCTTTCCAATCAAACTATTTCCAGAGTGGGCTGCTTTCACTTTCTTCTCTCTTTCTGTTTTGACAGCTTGCAGCCTCCCCTCCCTGAGCAAATGTTACCATCCTTAATGGAGCAGAAGACTCGGGTCATTCTTCCGGAGTCTTACTTCCTGAGTCCATTCTGATTGGCAGGCTTTCTTCCCCTTGCACACCAGCACACATCTGCTGCTTGTACAGACTGGCCCTGCTCTGTCCTGGGCAGGAGAGTTCAGTGATGTGATATTTTGAGGGAGTGTATGAGGTAAGGCGGGGTAAGTGAGGGAGCTGGAGGGAAGCAGACACGGCCCACCCAGTATGACCCATCAAATCAACTCTAGCAATCATTGGGGTGACACGCATCTCTGAAAGATCATACAGATGGCTTAGACTTAGCCTCACGATTCAATTAAATACTAATCATACATCACCATGTGCCACCTCATGTCTTGCTGAAAATTCCCATTTAAATCTAGTGTTCTAATTTAGCTTCTATGGGCTTATATTTGGTCTTTGCAGCTAGACTATAATTCTCTAAAGATAAGACTGGTATCAAAGTTTTTGAATACCCCTGAGAGGGTCTAGATCTGTGGGACCAGCAAAACAATAAAAATTCACCCAGAAAATATTTTAAACAGTTGTTACTGTGATTTCGTCAACCACTGGAGCCTCTAAATTGATTTGCAATCATAACTGAAATAGAAATAGTACCTTAGACTGAATGAGTAATGGAGGTAAGCAAAAAGAATGAACTGGAAAAATGATCATTTGTGGCTTTTGAGCCCAGTAGTTAAATGTGTGTGCCGAAACCAGGAACTTCTTTATGGTCATAATACAAAAAAAAAATGTGTAGAAATAGCTCAGAATCTCCCCTTGAGGTACCCCTTAAGGAAATGCCCTTGGCAATGTGTGACAAACATTGATTTAACCTTATTCCCCAAGTAGAACATGATTTCTAAAGAAAGCACCTTCAAAAATGTAGTTTGTATTGGAAAACAAAGCATAGAAGAATTTGCTTGACAAATAGCAGAGCTCTTGTGTTCTAGGGCCTGCTGATGTCCAGAAACAAAGAAATAAAAAAGCTATTATTCAACTCAAAATGGAGACATTGTATCCTGTGAAGAACCTTCCTCTAGAGATCATCGTACTAGTTTACAACTTCCATTGGTCTCCCAGAGGACAGGGAGCCTTTGGGAAAAGTAGACATGAGAGTGAATTTCACCTTTCTGCATATTCCCTTTTTCCGTTTTGTTATAATAGAACTCATTTTGTTAAACTGACCACATCACCTTGTCCGTTTAATGAAATGAGTTATATAGTTAGCATAATAATGGCCTACTTGAGATGAATTACTATTGATCTACTTTTGCTAAATAATTTAGAAGCAGGGACCCAGTGAGTTAAAGTGACTACAATCAAAACCTTTTCAAGAAAACAGAGAGAATGGGAGTGAACCAGGAGGTACTAACCAAGTTAAAGGCACTGGGGTTGGTTCCTAAAGCTGAGAGCTATCCTGCTTCTGTTTCTTGTCTGTGGGCCTCGTGGACTATTGGACGAACCATGCCAGGTTGGGAACCCAGCCACGACTCTGACCCCTCCCTCAGCAGATACTCTCCACACAGCTGCCAGCACTTCTGGGGTCATTTCCTGTTTTCATTACTTGAGAACATGAATGACTGCTGAATAATTATGCCATGATTATGTACAACTTGGCTTATTTATTTATTTTTTTATTTATTTTTAAATTTTTTCCTTTGACCATCTGTTGGGCTGGAATTCCCACAGTAATCACAGGTGCCTTGGGTGGTGCCACAGCCTGGAGAGGTCACACCCAGTCTCAGAGGCTCGCTGCATATCCGGGAGGCCTGTCTGGAGGGGAACCCACAGACTAGCCTGTCCTCAGCCTGAGGCCCAGGGACTGGATCTTCCATTTGAAGTCTCATAAAATGTGCTTTGGGACCTGGACAGTTTTGATGCATACATCTCTGGCTCTGAAAGTTCAATCTTTTTCTCTTGACTCTGGAATTATTTCAAGCCATATACCACTGCTGGTATTTCCAGTATGACAGATGACGTGAGTGAGGGGCAAAGAAGTGAGTTCTCACATATGAAAAATACTATATTACTACTTTCAGTTGTTACATTTTCACCTCAACGGTTAATTATTCTACCAACCAAAGAACATGCCCAGAGACAGAAACCACATCAGTGAATCATAAAATCATTGCTGGAAACAACCAGTGCTGGAGACCTCTCCACGCCCGCACTTGGGGCTCTTGTTGTTGGAGCCTCTGCTAGAAAACCTTCAGAAATCAGGAACTTCCTACCACCCAGGCTAGCTTATTCCCACCCAAGACAACACTCCACCTTTCAAAAATGTTCTTCTTATATGGAAGCGAAAACTCCCCCATCTTCAAATTTCACTCCTCTGTGAGACAGGGATAAATTCTTAATGAGAACATGAAACTTTCTTGAAAACATAAAAATAAAATTTCGAAATAAGAGAATGAGTAAATGGCTAATGTAAAGGAACTCAAAAACTTGCTGTTTTAACTGGAAATAGCGTTGCTGATGAACATGAATATCTCCTAAGGAGGATTGATAATTTTTGCAATAGAGTGGTGTCAGAAATAAAGGCAGGGGAAGGAAGTATCTCACATCATGCATGTTTTAGGGAAGACTTAAGGGCCCCTGCTCATGTCTCATACCCACAAATTTAGGAATAGCGGACGAGGCAATTTTTGTGCTCTCACACAGGGCTTATTAGCTAGTCCCTGCAGAAATTACTCTCCTTGATTTACATATGAGAGTAATATTGTTTCAAACTTGAAATTCACCCGAAAATGCGTCCTTCCTCCGAACTCCTTTACAATGTCTATCTTTGCTCTCCTGGCCATGAAGGCTTCCTTTTATCGTTCCCACTCCCAAGGAGCAAAGACAGTATCTATAAAGACGTCCTCAAGGGTCCCCACCACCAATACAAATTCCCACAAAAACCCATTGAAAAGGGAATAAACACAAGAGGTAGGGTCCAGCAAATTTCTTTTATTCCAGCTGTCTAATTTTCATGAGTCCTGCCAAGATTCTGGCTAAGTGTTGCCCCTTTATGGCCACTGCGCATCTTCAGAACTCTGTGAACTCTTGTTGCCCTCCTTCTAAGAATATATGGGCTTAATGTTTCAGTCTTTTGAGTATATCCTAAAGAGCACATCTTAGATGTACAGTTACAAAGGTGGGAAACAGGTGTGTAGGTGAGTGAGGTTACTGTAAGCTGGTAAGCTCCAGACCAGGAGGGGCAGCATGTGAAACACAGGTGAGATGCGGAATTCAAGAACCTACTCTAGACCTCTCATGTCAGAAACTGCACAGACCCCAGTGGTCTGAGCTTAAATAGATCCCCCTTGCCCCCCAACAAGGCTCCGATACCCCTGCTCTGGGCCAAAGAGAGATTGCACAAAAGGCTTTTCAAACGAGGAGTCTGAACCACCCTTTTCACAAAAGGATTTCCCAAAATCCTATGCATAAAAGCATAGGATTCTCCAACAGAACGGGCTAAACTTGAAAGTTGCAAATCTCACTGCCAATCGCCAAACTTTAAATTTAAATTCTCAATCTTAAGTTTATGATAACAAAGCTTGCTGTCATGAGAATAATAGGATGTAGTTAACTGTCCTCAGTGACAATACTTTATCCAGGCTTGATGGGGCAATTTGAAAATATCATTAAAGAGACAAGTTGCACAATAGGGATGGTGAAAGTGTGATTATCTTTGGAGATTAAATCCCCAAACGCCATGTGGCTTCTAAATGTGTGTCTCTTATTGATTTAAAACTCTTGACTAAGAGCTGCGTTTCCCAAATACTGTTTCAGATACTCAGAAAGGTCTATTTCCACACACACTCTATAAGGGTTTTAAAGGCATCTCAAAATCTTGAATATTCTTAAAAACCACTGACTGATTGAGCTATCTTCCAAAATGAATAGAGCTCTTTTCCTTACTCGCTTCAACACAAGCTAACAGCAGCAGCAGAAGAAAAAGAAGACAGAGGAAGAAAAGCAGAGACAGGAGGAGGAAAGCCAAGAAGGAATGATCTAAAACAGTAAGAGTCCAAAGAAGGTAAAATTTACCTGAGAGTTCCCATAGTTTAGAGAAAAGCATTGTTTCGTGTTTTCACAGCTTCCACACAGAGAGCTAGATGAATACATTAGTGATAAATGAGTAACACAGCAAGCGTTCAAAATTGGAGTCATCCTATTCATGCTGTTCTGGAATCTGCTTTGGCTTTTCAAAACGTGTCAGAGACATCCTTTAAGTTAATAACTGTATCTACATTATCATTTTTAATTGTTACGTGGTGCTCCATTTTCTACATATGGCATATGTGCCATGATTTATTTACTAAATTTTGTAATTGTTTTGCTGTTGTACACAACACTGCCACAAAGGTGCCCAGATACTTTGGAGCACCTCTGCACTGTCCTTGGGAAAAGTTGCTTCAAGTTTGACTTCTGGGTCAAATGTGATACATTACCTTTAAATTCCCATGTATGTTGCCAAACACCTTTTCAGAAAGGCACTCCTTCTGAAGACACAAAAGCACACACACACTTCTAAGCCCTCATTTACATTTGGTTTTGTCAATGTTTTAAATTTTTAGTAATTGAATGATAAAATCATCTATTTTAGATTTTGTTTTTGTTTTTGTTTTTAGTGATTACTAATGCAATAGAAAATATTTTTCACCTATTTACAGGTCCTCTTTTGTGTTTTGAGTGTTCATTCTTTAGTTACTAACTTGTAAAATCTCTTTGTTCATGAAGGTAGTTATTCTTTGTTACATGTCCAAAATATTATTATGGTAGTTATCTTTCTATTAATTTAGTTTAGGGTATATTCACTATTAGAAAAACTTGAAGTGTTTACATACATTTTAAATATCATTACTTTCACTTTATGGTTTCAGATTTCTGTAGTTTCCTTTTTATGTTTTGTTGTTGTTGTTGTTGTTGTTTCCTAAATCACTCTTTCCTTTCCTTTCTTTTCTTTTAAATCTAAAGCTTTGACCACGTATGGTATAATTTTCTTACAACGATCCTGTGGACTTCTAACTTTAAAAAAAATAAAATTAGCTCTTTTGTATCAATACCTTTTGTCAAATAATCTGTTCTTTTTCCCCCCATAATTTGAAATAATATGTGTTTGGCAATCCTCTCTATCTACATGGAGTCTAATGAAACTGTATCTGGAAAACCACCTATCATTTCCTATGTGAGAACCCCACAGTTTTAAATACTCTGTATGTCTTAAATAACTACAGAATATATCTTATGTATGCCCAGATTCCCACTCACTATTACTCTTTTTCTTTTAGGAACAACTAGGTTTTGTTGCATGTTTATTTTTCAGATGAAATTAACAATTGCTTCATCAAGTAACAAGCATAACAAAAAACAAAATCTTTTGATTTTGATAAATTTGAATGCTACAGTAGAGCTTAGTTATCAGAGTGGTATTACATAATTTTATTTCAAAACATTCTTATGTCCTCAGGTTTTAAGTTGCAATTATAAATGGGGTATTTTCTGCCATAATGTTCTATAGCTGGTTATACGTATATAGGAAAGCTGTTGGCTTTTTAATATTAATTTTCTAGCTTTTGATGTTATACTGAATTTCTTACTTCTTCTTTCTGGTAGTTTGTCTGTTGATTTCTTATTTTCCAGCTACACAATCATATAATCTACACGTAAAGATAACGCAGCCTACAGCTTCTAGCATCTGTGCTTCTTAGTTTTATTTTTCCTCTAATTGCCTTAGTTGCTTCCCTTATTCCTGACTTTAATGGGAATGTTGCTAGTGCTTGAAAACTCTGTGTGGTGCCGGCTTTCAATTCAGATGTACGGTTTTTATCACATGCTATCATTGACTCCTTTTATCACCTGAAAAAGATGATTGTTTTAAAACATGGAGTATATATTTGAAAAACATGGAATAGATATGGAATTTCACCTAATACTGTTAAGCACTTATTAGAATGAGCATACAACTTCTAGAGTTGAATTATAATAGTGAAAGAGCCCCCCCACTTTCTTGCAGTGACTCATATTTGATCATCCATTTACTACCAATTTCTTTAAAAATATTAACTAGGGTTTCATTTCAAGTTTTATGTGAAATTGTCTATATTTTTCTTTTGGATACTGATCTTGTAAAGATCTTGAGTTTAATATTTTGTTGAACTTATAAACATGAGTGAGATATTTTCTTTTTGCAAATGTTTATATAGGAGATGTTTATCCCTTGGGAATTTAAAAAAAAATTACTTGTGAAACCATCTGAGCACAGCACATTTTTCTGGAATGTAGGCTCCTGGGAAGTGTTTTTAATTTCTTGGATGTTTTGACTTATTTGGATTTTGCATTTCTTTTAGAGTTAATTTTGATCATTTGTATTTTCTGAAAAAGTTTTATATTTTATACAGATTTAAGCTTAGAATCTTATAGATCTTTTTCTCTGCCCTCCCCTCCCCCATTTTTCTCTAGGTATCTTATCATTTAGTATTTTCTGTTTGTTTTGTTTCCCCTAAGGAACCAAATTTTGTATGTTTGTATCCATTTTTCTATCCTTCTACATTTTAACTCATCCATTTTCCCTTTTGTCATTATAAATCACTTGTTTTTCTACTGAGGTCCTCTGAGTACAGCTGTGAGGTTATTCAACTTTCATAATTATTTTTTCTCATTGTAATTATTTTTTACATAATCTGTTATCGCAGTTGTATTTTCTTTTCTGATCCAAGTTTGTTTTTTGTTCTTGTTTTTTTTCTGAGAGGGAAGAATTTCAACATGCTTAGAGCTGAGGACATTTTGTTTCTTCTTTTGGTAATTATTTACAGACTTAGGACACCGCAGTCTGTACCCCACACCTTGTTCAGGCCGAGAAAGCCTGCACTTCCACTCCTGATTCCCCACGATCACTCCACCGCCTTCACAGTGTCACTCAGGGTTCCAGTCCTGGGGTCCCTGGCCAAGGAGGGGCCCTGGACATGTCAGACAAACTTTCTCTGCCTCCAGGGCTGGACCTGGAACTGGCAGTGCCGTGGGTCCCAGAGGGGAATCCCAGGGAGACTTCTAGAGCCCCGCCCACAGCCCTGAGCCCCGCCCACAACATGCCCCCACAGCCCTGAGCCCCGCCCATAGCTCTGAGCCCTATTCACAGCCTGAGCTCCAAGGGCTTCTGTCTCACAAAGCCGTGAGCTCCTTCCAACAGCTGTTCTAAGCTTCGGGCCCCTCACCCATTTTCCCTCCCCTCATTCATGCTTCACGCTCCAGCCGGCCTGCTGTAGCTGTGCTCTGCCAGAATGGCTTCTTCGTTTTTGCCTCGCATTTCTTTACCTACGTGTTTTTAATATTCAAAATATCCAAGGCATCATGACTCCGGGTACTGATGGGAGCTGGATGGGGAAGGATGAAGTTACATCTGTTTTACTCTTAAATCTGTGGATATTTCTCATTCTTTTTAGAATTTAAATTTTTCAGAAGTTCATGGTTAGACTAACTTTTTTTTTTTTTTTTTTTTTTTTTAATTTATAGCTATTCTGTGTCTTTTTTCTTTTGGCTTCTGGAATTCTTTCTGTAAACTTCAGGTTCAAATTCTTTACCAGAGCTAATCTTGGTACTGAAGGACATTCTCATATTATTTGGGAATGTGGTAAGTCCCTTTGACATACAAATGTTCGTGTCTCCATTTCAGAAGAATTCATTTCCTAATACATGTTGGAGTCCTCTCATCAGTGGGTTTAATTGTTGATCACTGGAAAGATCACTATTTAAATCTGTATTGTTTTTATTCTGGGGGGTGGTTCTGGGTGGCTTGGTTGGTTGAGGGTCTGACTCTTGATTTCAACTCAGGTCGTGATCTCAGGGTCATAAGATAATGTCCTGCATCAGGTGCGACAATCAGTGTGGAGTCTGATTGATATTCTCTCTCTCCCTCCACATCATCCCCCTGCTCCCAATCTCTAAAATAAGCAAATAAATCTCTACTGTCTGTATTCTAATGATCATCCGTCTTTGCATCTCCTGTCAGGAGAACTCACCTCTTTTCTCTTGGTTTCACTAGTTACCCTTCTTCAGCTCTCATTTTAGATCTTATTCATTTGTGTCTTTTTAATGTGGAATTTCTTAGCCTATCTTGTCCTGTTTTATTTTATTTTATTTTTATTTTATTTTGTTTTGCTTAGTCCCTTTTGATGGGGGAGTTCCACCAGTCCTACTACTTACCTAAACAAAATATAAGGAAAACTTCCTGGGTCCTCCTCCTGCTTTTCACTAAGCAGCCATTGGGTCTTCCTTTGAGATGTGGATGCAGAGGACTAGTCACCCGTGTTGGTGGTTTTCTCTCCGGGGGGCCTGCCTGAAGCAACTGGAGAGCAGGAGGGCCAGGGGACAACTGGGGCATCAGAGGCTTTATTTCATAGGTTTTCTCAGAATCATTAGAAACTCTGCTCCACAGGTCAGCTCCCAGGTGAGAGGAGTGGCCTCTTGCACAGAAAGTGTCCACTCCCCCCCATATGAATGAGTGACCCTACTTCAGTGATGGGAAGCTGATGACAGTAAAACAAATCATGGCAATGCCCAAGCCTGTGGACATTTGCGGCTGTGAGTCAGTGTGCCCTTTCTCTGGGTCTTTTGACTGAAGATTTAACCCCCTTCATTGGGAAGCCAAGTCAGAGGAAACCATTCTGTGCTATTTGGCTGTTGTGTTTTCTTTCTCCTCTGTCTTTGCTGCCAGGATCCACAGGGAAGGTGGCGGTGCCAAGGGCCCGCATCCCATGACCCACCCATCTCCCCATCTTAACCAGGGATCCACCAGGTTCTTTAGAACCAAACTGCGATCCCCACCCATGTGTCCAGAACACTCTTTGTTTCATCCAGATTTTATGCTCTAGAAGTTTTCAGTTTGAGAGTGAGGAATTTTCCTCTATTCCTAGTTCTTTGTATTAATTTCTGAGGACACTATTTTTGTGGGCTGAAGAGAAGAGCCAGAGAAGTTTGTAAACATATAATTTAGCTGACATCTTTCCCAGAAGTTCTTGTCATATTCATTTAAATTAACTCAGGGTAAGTAGATTTGACTCCTTAATATGTAATTTGAATATATGCATGACCATACTAATGACATATCTCCAGGGTTCTTTTACATAAATATATGACAACTTCTCTAAAGTCATTTTAGAAAGAACTAGGGAAGAAATTCATTTGGCTGAAAGTCTAAAATTTAGCAGGTGAAAACAAACATTGCTTACTTTTTCTTAATCATGCCATCATAGACATTACTCTCATGTTTATCAAATAATGTCTAACAATTATATTCAGATAATTGGATTTTCTTTCAGCATTTGGGTAGGAGATTTGAAGCGTGTATTTATGAAAATAATTGGAATTTTTAATGCAGGATTTAGTCTTAATTATGTACATATATTTACATCGGTCTTATTGTTACGAGCAACATAGGGTCCTGTCACTACCACCTATGCATAAAGAAGCAGAACAAAGAGGAGAAGATTCGCTCATGATTTTCCACTCTCTGCGCTTCAAGGCAGAGCTACCAGTTTAATAGGTGATAGGGAAGCTTATGTTTGATACCATCCTCTCTAGTCGCTATTTTGTGAGGTACCTCTGCTTCACACATGTAAAGTACATATCCAATTGCACAGGGCCTCAAAGGGATATCTTTGCCTGTTTTTTTTTTTTTTTTCTTTTTTGGGGGAAATTGTTAAACAAATGCTTTTCCAAGAACAAGTCAGCTTTCCAAATCTTCTTTCCAAATTTCTTCCACCCCCTCACCCATCTATGACAACTTCAAGAAAATGAACAAACTGATGCTTTATCTCTGGCTCTAAATGTTGGGATTGAAATAGGCACTTTAATAACAAAACTAATTTCATGTGCTCTGGGAGGGTAATGTAAGTGCACCTGCTTCACGAGAACAATGGCACCTAGGTAAAGAGCATGTGAATAGCAAGGTCCAGGTGAGAAAGACCCTCAGAAGAGTGGTCTGCTCTGGTTCCTCCAGTCACAACAGCTGGAAGATCTTGTCTTCCCCCTGGTTTGGAATTGAGACCCCAGACCAAGCCCATGTGTGGGCTTCTCAAATATGAAGGAGGTACTACTTACCTCATAGAAGTGATAAGACTATCAATTATATGAGCTATAGATAAGATGTTTAAAGTCTTGGACTAAAGCAAAACCTAGAAGGCAGTCAGGTGGTGTTTGATTGCTGGCCTCGTGCATGCATCCCGTCAAGGACAGAATAGTTCTGTGTAGTGCTGCCACATTCACATGCGGTACATGCACAGGTCTCTACTAAGCGATGTAAGCAATATAATGGATTGCAATCCATGAAACTGTGTACAAACATTTCTCCTTTCTCTTCTGAGCCCTCTGTTGGGTTTTGAAATCAGTAGGTTCTGCATGCACTGAGAATACCAATGAATGCAGAAGTCAACACTTTTCCTCTTGGGTAACTTCCTGAGCGGGTGCATCAACATGAAAACAGATTTCTAACGCAAAAACAAAACCACACATGTATCTCTTCCAAGGAGTTTTATTGTTAGGACCAAGATGTTTTATAGAGTTCAAAATATTGTAATGTAGTTATGGTGTTGTTCCACACCTGTGTGTGTTCATGTCCTGATTCCACCTGGGGCTGGTGTTGTTGCTCTGATGCATTGAGAGGGCAACTGACATCAAGATCTCCTGGCTAAGTAAATGGGAAGCTGCTGGAAAACAGAGGTTATCTGGATGCAGCTCCATGCCTCAGTCCACCAAACCTCAGGTCTCCCCCAGCTTGAACGCTGACATCTGTAAAAGCTCCCCAAACAGCTTCTCAGCCCTGTGGGAAAACGTAATCTATACTCTCTCTCTTTTGATCTCATGTAATGCTCTTCTTTAAATACCAAAGTATTAGCAGATAAACCATGTGGAAATGGGTGAGTAGATGAGTTGCTTTGTGTACTGCATTACACAACGGATTGGAATAGATTAAAATTTCATCATTCATCCCCCTTGGCCCCCAACCCCCAGTGTTATTTTTACCGTTTTAAGCCAAGTGGATACGCTTACATGACTTACGCTCTTTGGCTAGGAAATCCATTTGTTTTATCCATTATACTTTCAGAATGATTGATGCAGGATAAAAACTAGTAATTACACAGAAAAAAAAAAAATCTCTGGACCAGTTATGGCTAACTTGAAGAAGAATTTGGGGCTCACATTTTAAGGGTCTCACTCATACATTCTTTGATTAATATGTTAGAGTCTTCAGGGCTTTTCCAAGACCAACGCACGATCTGATTGGCTGACTGAATTGCACGCTCACCCTTGAACAACGCCTTCTGTGCTCACGCTGCGCTCCATACGGACTTCTCTCCCCTGGCTTTTCACTGAATAAGTAATGTGCTGGGGGATGGGGTGGGGAAGGAGAGTATCCTTAGGAGTCCTTTAGGCAAAATGACTTCTCCAGCATATCAAAGAGAAAGCGTGGATAGTTAGTTACCTCTCATTCCTCTGGAGCAAAGATAATATTAGGAGATCAGTGAGGATCACACGGCTGAATATATGTGCATTATTTTTTTTTAGATTTTCAGGAATCATTTTCAGGTTTGAAAGTGGAAAAAAAAGACAGGTGTTGCTTTTTATCTTTCAGTGCTTCCTTTTAAAATAATCCCCAAAGACTAATGACTCATGCAAGTGAAAATACAGTTGTTTGTTTGTTTTCTAAGACAGAACAACAGTGGAGGATAGAAAAATGGTATTTCTGATTTATATGGATAAGAAAATAATTTTACATAAGCTCTCCATTTTCAGACAATATTGCATGTAAATAGGAATTCAACAAAATGAAAATCCAAGTAGACGAAATGACTGTAAGCGCCTCATGATTGGGCACAAGCTTCTCCCTCCATGTCACACAAGCCCTATAGCAGGAGGCATAGAAAAATAAACAAAATTTAACATCACCATTATTATCACCTAATGTCCCTATCCTGTGTGTGTGTGTGTGTGTGTGTGTGTTTATTTATTTAGACTTGAAGGTTTCCTGGCTCCTAAAGCCTGTTGACTAATAGGTCCCAGACTGGAAAAAGCATTCCTAGCTGGTTCTCCATGCGAGTCCCAAAGCAGTTCTACAATCCTTGCCCTCTTTCTGTTTCTTGGGTTCATTCTGCATACATGAGTTCTGTAGTTAGATCCCTGCGGCTCTAGTTTTTGGAAAATAGCCTAAATTCCTGAGGAGAAATTCTGAAACTCCCATATGGATGCATTTCAGACCCCAAGTCTGCTCAGCCACGGAGTCAGGGGTGAGGTGGACCTACAGAGTCACTGCACTAAAAAGCTAGATAGAAATGTCTGTCTTGCTTTGGCACTGTTATGGTATTTCTCTCTAAATTCACTTGCATTTCGGCATTCTTAAATGCCTTGAGAAAATTACTTTCAATTTCTCAAATTCTTGAGAAGCCACTCCCAAGGTAAAATAAATAAGTAAATAAATGCTTTCTTCCTTCCTAAGTGCAATGTGCTTGCAAGCGTTTCATAGTTTGGTAGGCTTGCCACTCGATCTGCAATTTGTCTTTTTCATAAATGTTAATTTCAAGTATTTGCAAAAGTCGTGTATTTAGGGAAGCGCTCGTCCATTTTTAAAGCAGCCGACAACCAGAGAAGGAAATCACCTGTGTCTATAAATATAGTTTCTGTTGCTGTCAGAGCTTTGGCAACAAAAAAGAAGAAAAATATAATTCCTTCTTATCCCTGCTGGAAGAGTTGCAAGCTTGAGCATTTCTTTACGGACGTTATGACGAGCTGCAGTTGCTGCTCTTGCGCCCAAACATTGGGTCTCCATAGCGCCTGGGAACGAAGGCACCCAACTACAATCCTCCAAAATACCCAGAGGTCTGCTGCGAGTTCTTTGTGGGAAAGAGCTCCACTGTCTCTTTCCTTCTCTTACCCTGAACGCCGGGGAGGGGGAGGAATTGAAGACAGGACATGGTTAATTGGTAGAAACCAAAGATCCCAGGTACCATCTCCTTTGCTAGAATTAAAATATAAGAAGTGGAGTTATGTGCTCACAAAAAACGTTAGCCCCCGGCCTGGAATTTGCAAAGGCACTAAAAAGAGAACTTACTATTTTACTACCATCGATCCACTGCCCTGCTGAGATCCGGGGAGTTATGGCCAGATTGATTATAAGGGGTGACTCATCAGCAGCTGATTGAGAGAGTTCTCTCATACTAATTTAGCATTTATGACCTGTCACAAATATACTTTGTTCATCTCTTAATGCTTCACCCAGAAATACAACTTCTCGTTAAAAAATTTATTCATCTCACTACATAGCAAGAGAACTGAAACAGGACAAATACAAGGTATGTATAAAGTGCTGGGGGCTGCCCCCGTGAAACACCCCAACATTACTATTGTCTTCCAAGTCAGCCGTCTCTGCTGTTAGGTAGGTTTGCTGGGGCTGCTTTTAAGGATAACTACTTTTATGCCCTGGTAACCTTATCTTTTAATTCACCAGTCTTCAGACTCCAGTGAAATAAATATTACCGCATGTTAAGTGTGGGGCCGCAGGATGAGGTGGGGGGACTCTTTTAACTTGAAAACCAAAGGAAATGACACCACTGGTTCCCTTATCAAGGCCTATAAACTGCAAAAAATAAAGCAAGTGCTCAATAGCAAGTAGTTATAAATGTTACGTAGCTTTCTACAAGGAATATAATGAAATTGATGTCAGTTAGTATCAGGGATTTTTTTAAAGATACTATCACTGAGGCACCTGGGTTAAGTGTCTGCCTTTGGCTCAGGTCATGTTCCCAGAGTCCTGGGATCAAGCTCCGCATGGGGCTCTTTTCTTAGCGGGAGTAAGGTTCCTCCTCTTCCTCTTCCTCTGTGTTCTCCCTCTCTCGCTCTCTCAAATAAATAATTAAAAATTAAACCTTAAAAAAATAAAGATACTGTCATCATTTGGGTGAGAAGGCCGAGCTGCTGGGCAGAAGGAGTAATGCATCCTGTTTTGGTGGGGGACCGGTCCCCACCACGAGTCTGTGTTTGTGTACCAGCACGGTGATGTGAGCAGGTGCAGATAAGCTGAGACAAGTCGTTCACACGGGTGCCCTGGAGGGGATGAGCTGGGCAGGGAACTGAGTGAGGAGGACAAGGAACACTAAGAGACCAAGCAGGAAGAAGAAGGTACACAGGACAAAGGACCATGCGTGATGCAGTATTATTTGTGTAAAATTGTGTGTGTATGCACATTTGCATATAAAGATTATGGAAACGTATTTTCCAGAATAGTAACAGTAGCTGTCTAAGGGTGGTAAGTACTCAGTGATGTTCCTTTCTCTGTATACATTACTGTATTTTTTACATGAGTCCATATTATGTGTTTTAAAAATAAGGTCATTTCACCATGCTAGAAATAATCACTGTAATAAACATTCCCTTTTAGCAAAATTCTGTTGAATGAGCATCTTTAAAGATGTAAAACATAATCAAATGCGTGAAAATAGAATATGGTTCCAAAGCTCCAAATATCCACATCGTTAACAAAAGTACGCCGAAGTTTCAAACTATTATAGCACAAAGGCTTTTTCTTGAAATGTACCCAGGGGTGCCAGGATGGCTCAGTGGATTAAGCGTCTGCCTTCAGCTTAGGTCATGATCTCAGGGACTGGGATTGAGACCATCAGGTTCTCTGTTCAGTAGGGAGTCTGCTTCTCCCTTTACCCTTCTCCCTGCTTCTGCTCTCTCAAATAAATAAATAAAATCTTAGAAGAAAAAAACAATGTACCTAAAGTGTTTAGTTAATATGTGATTATTTTGATCATCAAGTGAAGGTCAAACTGTCATTTAAGAAAAATAAAAATATGTGAGGTAGAACAGGTGTTTGTGCATATACATGTTTTTTGTAAAAAAAAAAAAAAGCAAAATGCACACATGCACAGACATCGTACTCACATGCATTCATACACACATGCATGCAAACAGTGGCACACACTCAATCACACAGGCAGACACGTATGCATGCATTCCAGAGACACACACACAAATGTAGGAACATGTACATTCATGTATCAGTACTTGCACACAGGGACCTGTGTAGGACACACATACACACCTACTTGCATGCCCACAAAGACAGTCATCTGTGCAGACATATGTGCATGTACACGCACAGAGGCATACACACCTGCAGACTATGTACATGCATGCATACACGTGTCATGAAAAACACTGGTCCAAAAACTAGGACCACCGAACTCTACATCTTCATATCTCAGATGTGTATTTGAGCTTTGCAGGCCTGAGTTGCTTGATCTATAAGCTCCCAGACAAGACCAAAGTCAATGACTTTCATACCCAGTAGTTTCATACAGGTGCGTAGTTTCATACAGGTGCTTAAGAAGTTTGAAAGATGTCTCACATGAAGAAAGTTTGACTTTTCAAAAATAGAAATAATAAACATGAAACATACAAAATGTTTTATTTCCTGTAATTTGACATGTTGAAGCCTGCTAATACCTTCATGTGTACTGGTCAATTCACTCAGTTCTTACAGGAATCAGAAAGGCAGTTTTTCCAAATATTTTCCGGTGAGAACATCAGAAGTTCTTGTAATCATACCTCATTAGAAAGTGTAGAGCCCCACACTAGTCTTTTTCTCCTCTCTATTGTTATAGGTTTCAAACAAAACTGCGTAAGAGTGCATTACACACCCCATGGGATCAGGCACTAATGGATGGTGGGTGGTGGTCCGCACTCACCATAGACTAACAATGGATTGTGTAGTAACTATCAAATACAACCTGTGCACCAACTTCAAAATGTTAGAACTTAGAACAAATGTAGACACTTGAAATACAAATTTTAATAGACTAAATTGTATACACCGAATTTATGAAATTATTAGCACACTTGGAAATTCAGCTCAAATATTAATAATGAAACTAAAACTTAAATAGAAAATACAATAAATGTAAATGACTTAAAGTATCAATGAATATTACAAAATAAGCAGGAAATTACCTGCGATTTTTAAAAAAGGAACACTAAATGTCTCCAGATGTTGTAAAATACTTTGAAAGCTATTGTTTGCCAAGTAATATGAATATTGTAACTGTTAGAGAATGCAGCCATGAACTTTGTGCAGGGCAAACACTTTACACTTAAGGAATGCAAAAATTGTTTTCAGACACTGTGTTCATTACACTAAGGTACAATCCTATTTTTCACACTCAGAGATCTTTGTCAGCAAGTTATGTTTCCCCAGTGATGGCTGAGGACATAGTTGTCAGCCTGACATTGTGACAACCTCCAATGCTTGTCTGTGATGCACATGGGTTTGCTGGAGAATATCTCACTGGTCCTCACCACAATTCCACGAGACAAATATGACTGTCTTGGAAACAGAAGGGGTGAAAAGAAGGAGGCATAATGACAGAGCCACAGTTTTTCAGAGTGGACTTGGATATTGAAGGCATGTCATACTATTTCCCTGGATAAAATGCAGTTTCAGATTCAGCAAGTGTATGTGCCAGGCACTGGGTTGGAATATAGTGTTAAGAGAGATAAACAGTAGATTTACAGAGAGCTCAACTCTGCTGGGAAGGAGGTGCCATGGGGGTGGGTCCTGGGGAAAGTGGAAGTTAAGACCTGTAAGAAGTGTGATTCACCATGAAAAAGGGGAGCAGATTTTTTTCCTTCAGCACGACTGGGCATATAAATGCCCATGGTAAAGAGAGCATTGCACATTTGGGAACAGACTGTGGGAGCCTGGAGTGTAGGGGAGATGGGGAGGGGAGTGTTCAGTGGTGAAGAGAGGAATTTGCTTTAGATGCAAATGACTCAGGTGCATTTATGCTATACTTTCTAAAACTACCCTTGAGCTTCAGATTTCAAAGAGAAAAGTTTGTGAACCACATCTTAGAAGAAGAAAATCATCTCTCTCTAGGGAATTCCTCAAAGACTAATGAGCAAGTAAGCGTTAAAATTTCTTATAATCCACAAAGAATGAAAGCATATCATTTCCAAAGCTGGAATTGAAGGTAGGATTTTTTATTAAATTTCAATTAAAGGTTGGCCACACTGAAACAGCATCAATCTGCCTACCTCAATGCCAATTATCTCAAAATTCTGAAACAGCTGGACATCATAACTCTAGGAAACATTTAAAAGATAAGATGCAGCATCTGGGTAGTGGAACTATATTTTCTACAACCGATGAAAAACAACCATAATTGTTAGGAGTCCGAAGAGCTCCATGGATGGCCGTGAGTTAACTGTTGTAGACACATACCCCTCTCACACGAGTCCATGAGTATGCTAGAACCGGGACAACATCACCTTAAAAATAGGAAAGGTGACTTCTCTATGCCTTTTGTGTCACTGTCAGAGTGTCTTTAAAATCATTAATAACTAGAAAGTCTGAACCTACTCAACAGAATTCCTTCTGTAGATGTTGATACAATATTAAATACTTAGAAATTACTTTTTAAGAACAGATGATGAAATTAAATGCTAAAATCATAACAGATCTGAGGAAAAGTTACTCAGCATAAGCCACATCCGTCAAATATCAAATATAAAAGGAATCAGCGGATGTATGGGGATCTGTGTAAGAACCTCACTAGCAAGAGATGTTGACAATTGTCAGTTTCGAACTCCTTCCAACAGAAGCATATTGTCATATGTTCCACAGAGTGGACATCAGCTCCGCAACATTCATCATGACTCACACTGCTTTATTTAATTGTTCCCACACTTGTCTTTTAAAAGAGATCTTATCTTTGGTGCAATGCAATCAGGTGGATTGAAGGGTCTCAAACCAGAAGTCCACCTGAAAACACAGATTTAAAAACAAACAAACAAACAAACATTAAAACATTTCAAATAGATCCATATGTCAATAATGGACCAGAAGTTGGGGTGTTATCTAGTCATTATAAGTAGCCAAACCCAAACTAAGAAACAACAGAAGTCTTCCTGTGGATCTTCCCATGGGAACCCCAGACAAACTCTGAGTTCAGACAGAGCCAACCATATAAGAGAGAGGTGGACTGTCAGGCAAACTCCACATCCTCGTGTATCTCTCTTTTCCTATGTGAAGTGAACAGCCGGTGTCAGGAGCTTTTGACACCAATCCCAAAAATGGCTCCATAAAGAAAGTTGTCTCTGTCTGAAGAGCACTTCCAAAGGTCCAGAGGGGAGGGAAGGGTGGTGTCTGAAGCACAATAATGCTCCAGTTCTGAAGCAAAGCTTCCCTGCAATGGTTGGTTTGGAAACTTTGGGGTGAAATTCCATCTAGAGGAACAGAGCTTTCTGGCCAAAGTTTAAGTCTTGCAGCCAGTATAAAGGAAAGACTGTAAACAAATACCAAATACCACTTGAAGTAGAATTCATGAAACAGACACATCAAGAATGTAAAATAAGATAATAAATATCCTCAAAGGCCTAAGGAAAGACAGAAGTATTATAAAGCAGAAATAAGGGACCATGTGGGAAAATAATTGGTATGAGCAAATATAATAATTTAGATAGAGAGGGCATTGATGCAGAAAGCAGCAGATGGATGGAACCAAGAATGAGCTGCCGTGCTGGAAAACCAGATGGAGAAACTGTCCCGGGATGCGGCAGGAGAGACTAGAGCAGACGCCCTGGAGAAAAGCAAAGGCACGTGGGGCATGGAAATAGATTTGCCACATCAAGATAATAAGAGCTCAAGAAGGAGAGAAAGATAGGGAAAGAAAAGATATGAAGACATTGTGGGAAAAGCTCTTCTCAGAATATGAAGTGAAATTTCAGATTTCAAGACTTCTTAAATTCCAAATAGGAAGGATAAACCTCAGTGAAGTTTAGAGCGGCGAGGATTTAAAAAAACCCAAGCCTATCCCCAGGAAACGTTGATAGTGGATGGGAAGAAAGATGAGAGACACATGATGACAGATACGTAGAGATGATAGATAATCGACAGATGGGTAGACACAAAATCTGTACATGCATGCATACATAAACTTACAAAAAACAGAGACCTGTTTGACCTCAAACTGCCCTCAACCACACTAGATGCAAGAAAACAAAAGAGTATGTTTTTTTTTTTTTTCAATTGCAGGAAAATAAAAATTTGAAACAATTATGAGCCATGATGAGGATACATGCCCCAACTAGTCAAAGTCTCCCTCCCTCTGTCATCCTCCACATTGAATGCCCAAT
The DNA here is from genome assembly GCF_964662115.1 of Mustela nivalis. NCBI lineage: Eukaryota > Metazoa > Chordata > Mammalia > Carnivora > Mustelidae > Mustela > Mustela nivalis. Next base: position 6,171,286 of record NC_139024.1, on the reverse strand, counting down.
CCCGTGTCAAATCTCCTGATTCTGCTTCTAGGAAATCTCCCAAACATAATTCCCCTGTCCTGTTTCCAGTGCTCGCCCCCTATTTTATACCCAGATAATGAATCCTCTAACCAATCAACTGCAAAGTTCTCCGACCTCATTTTCCTGCATCCAACATCCCACCCTTCCAATAGGTCTCCCAAGTTGATCTCAGAACTATCTTTCTCTCAGACAATTCTGAGGGACTTCCTTATTATCCTTCAGCATACTATTTAACCCCTCTTCCCCACTCTAGGGGGTCTCCCGGAGCCCTGCCAATCGCAACTTATCTCTTCCTCTCTGTGAGCTCTCTACTTTGGGTTAATGCCGAGCATAATGGACTGTCTGGCAAACTTGGTTCCTAACTAGAGTGTGAACCCCAAATGGGCAATATGAAGGTTCATTCATTATGGATTTACTAACGTGAATGAATCCCCTCTGTATTATAGCACAGTTGGTTCTCAATAAATTTATGGAAATGTTGAATGGCAACACATCCAAGAAAGATGTCAGGATTTTCCCATTCGGGCACCCATCTCCATTAAGTCTTGTGCAAAGATAAGAGTGTTTCTGTAATAAACAAGGCCCGGTGCATTTGCAACAGGAAGATCTGCTGGGGTGGTCACTCATTTACATGCAGGGGACATGAGAACATGGCAAAGGAGCTGCTGTAAATCATCCGAGAGCTCGGTGACGGGGCCTCTCTGAACGCCTGGCTCAGAATTATTAATTAAAGCTTCCTCAAGGCTGGTTTGTTTGCACATCGGTTGAGCTAAGCCACACTGGTATCCCTGTAAATAATAAGACAGCCCGATTAGGCCTAGTCATTAATTAAGTGTCTTTGCTGTGGATAAACAGTGAAATCTTTCAGTCTGAGAAGGCCTATGGCACAGTGATAAATATGCAGCTGTTGACACTCTTGGAGCACGGTCTGACATCTTCATCATTTAACGGAGCTCCCTCCCCAGGGACACGAGCCTCATGTCACAGGGAAGATGACACATGCTGCACTTGGCCCCTAAAGTTATATCATATGCAAGTTTAAAAATAATCTGAATCAGGATAAGCAAAGAGGGGCTGGTTTCGACCCTTAGCTATGACCCTTGGCTGTCACATTCAATCGTCGGAGGCTTTGGAGGGCTTGTGCTACACAAATTCGGACAGAAATAATCTAATGCTCCTACTTGCTTGAGATTACACAAGTCTGTATCAAGAAACGAAAATCAAAACCTCACTTGGGGTCCAAACTGTCCCCAAACTGTTGTTTTTTTACTTTTTTTAATAGTTCAGCAAATGCCCTCGAACCGATAAAGAAAGGCAGTGATGTGTACATGTTTACACCACTTGAAAATACAGTCATCTAGACAAAAAATGCCTGTAGACTCCCTGCTGTGCTGCTGTCTGTGGCAGCACCTTGTAAACGGTGAAATGCACACAGTATGGAGGGAAGCGACTCCTTCTCATTCTAATTTCCTCATGAAACTCTACTTTGTAATAGGGGTTAGATTACAGTGTTGGTGACTCTGGCCAGACTTTGAGAACTGAGGGATACTCACTTCTGCCATAATCACCTATATCTCAAGATTGCCAAGAAAATTATCAGCAGGAGCCAACACGATGCAGGATAAGCACTGTTGCATTAGGACCTTCTCAGCGGGCTGTTGCTCCAAGTGTACCTGTTGAGAACGTTTGCTAGGGCAGTGGGCCTCACTTGGCAAGGACCGCATGGTCTTCTCCCCGTTCCCCAGAGCCTAAATCTCAAAGTCTCTGGGCTTTGGGCAGAGACAAGTGGGAGGGGCAAAAGCCACACATTCCATTTTTGACAAAGGAACAGATGGAGAAAAGAGAAGATGACCAACCATCCAGAGCTCTGAAGATCTGCCTACTGGATGGAGCTAGAGCAGGAAGTTCAAGGAAAGGAGATCTGAGCATTCCTCATTCTCTTATTCTTGGACTTGGCACAGTCTGCATCTAAGATTCTGCCCAACCAGATTAGCAGCTCTTCCCGACTTAGGAAGGAGACAGTGATAGGGCTGGACCTGATACACCCAAGCCTGCTGAGAGCTATTTGCATGAATCATGTCTCACCCTGACCAGACTCTAAGCTCCTTCAGGACAAACCATATCCTATTCATCCTGTATCCCCTGTGGAACTTTCCATGGGCTTTGCCCATGATGATGCACAGGGCACAGTGCATGAATGGGTGAAGTCTGGTCAGGCACATACGTGTTTTTTGTATGTGGAGGCACTGAGAAAATAGCTGGCTATGGGGACAGTTGAAAGGAATTTCCTCAGGGTCACCGAAAACTGCATTTGAGACTCACCTGCATACAGGAATTGCGAATTCTTGATTCTAAGAAGACACAGAGTGAATAAGTAAAAGGAAATCACATTGGCTCAGGAGACTTTATTACTGAACAGTTGAAAACTTTGGGAGAAGCTGTTACTGCCCTGGAGAAGAGCTCAGGGCAGAGAAGAGCGTCCCTCTCAACCCCCCGCCCCACCCCATGAGCCAGGAGCTCAGCTCCTCCTTGTTGAAAATTCAACCACAGTATACACTTCTGTTCTCAAGGCTGCTGACAGGTTAGGCAGGGAAAGGCTTCTGTGCTACATAAGAACCCGAGGATTCATCCCAGATCACGTACTAAGACAGTTAGGAGTGGAGGGAGCACCATTTCTTTGACTGAAGTGTCTTGAGATGTTTATAGTCTTATTTGTTGGAAATGTAAGGATTCTGTCACACTGGGAAGGGGGTTTAGAATTCTACATGGGGTCAGAAATGAGTAGAATGTGGATGTCCCATTATGGAATGAGAGGGGGAAAAATGCCAGCCTTGCTTAGTGCAGAATAAAGGATCGGATAAAGGTGTACAGAAATCCGAACTGAGGTCAGAGGGACAGACTTCAGACACCGGACTAGGATGTTTGATTTACAAGTTAGTAATAAAGCGTCCTCACTAGTGGGTTTACTCATGGGGAGTGATAGGATTCACATTAGCCGTGGTGTGCAAAATGAAGCAGGAGGAGAAAGACTAGCACCAAGGACATGAAAACAAGTCACTAGGATGACTCCAGGGTGACTTGATTACAGTAAAAACCAAGTTCACAGCAACAGAGTTTAAAGGAAATTATGAAGTCGCAGCCATTAAGAAGAAAGCATCTGCGGCAGGGAGAGTGAGCAAAGCCTGGACAGGGGGGCTCACGTCCACTGCTGACGAAGGGAGGAGCGTGTGGACCCAGGTCAGCATGCTCCGGGTCTTCATGGCCAAAACGTGTCTGAGCCGCCCAGTGCCCAGCCCACTCTTGTTGGCGGGTGTCAGGATGGAGTCCAGGAATACGCGTCCTAACAAAAATTCTCAAGGGGCACTTGGGCCTCACTTTCAGAAATTTTAGCTTAAATTATGAGTAAGGAACCAATAAATTATATCCTCAAGAATCCTAAGACTGTCTGGTCGACACAGGGTGCCTGTGGGCAGTGATGTAGACTCCAGACTTTTCAATGAAGTCAGTGCCCCAGAAACTCGTTCTGATCACGGCCATCCTTGCCCTGCTTTCGGAGTGGCAGCGTAGAGAAGTCTCTCCTGACAAGCATTGCATCCTGGCCCTCCTGAAGAAACCCACGCACTGTCTTGCCTTTTCCTCTCCACTTCCCTGAGACACCCTTATCTTTGCAGACAAGGACACTGAGGGATACTGAAGGCCTTTCACTTCAGATTCTTTACACTTGCTGCCCGGATGTGTTAGCGAGAGAAGTAATCATCGGGACAGGGACTTTCTAAAGAAAATAGCCCCGTTTCCTGACCCGGCAGTGCTGCCCTGATGGTAGCAGAGGCTGGAGGCGCATGGGGCCTTGTGGAGTCCTTCCCCTGGTCATCCTGCGGGGCCCAGAAGGCCATCATGCTTGAACTGTTGCATGCAAGCATGGCTTCCCTGCAAACATCGGAAGCAAAGAGAGCAGCTGGGTGAGCTCAGCTTTTAAGGCTCCAATTTAACTGAAATTCAGAGTGAAGAAATATGGATGAACGAGCAACACAGAAAAAGAGATACCCACCAGGCGTGGTGGATTGAAAGGGTTTCTCCTCACCTACCTGCTCTCTCGAGGTCCCCCTTCAAAACCTGATTTTTGTCCCAAATTGCATCCTCATCCTATAGAATACTGGCTAGAGCCTATGTGCACTTTGTTTAGATTAAGGACATTCACCCCTTTTCTGCAGTAAACCACATTATCCAAACAATCAATAAAAATGATAGTAGCTTATATTTATTGAGCATTGAATATTGTCCAGGTCATTTGCTAAGCACTCGCAAACCCTGTGTGTTTCGGAGGGAAAGGTAGTGGGTGGCAAAGGTGAGATTGATAGTTTGTTCATTTTGTAAGTGAATAAACTCAGAGAGGTTACAGCTGTTCCTTGATTTCCAGAGCAGGATTTGAGTCCGGACGGTGCGACAGCACAGCTGGCCTGCTTATACATCACACAGTGTGCAGAAGCTGAACAAGTTGAATGACTTCCCTTTAATTTCTTGGACAATAGAAATGAGTTAGAAGCTTGCATGCTTGGCATTTGATTTTGAGTTTGAAGTTGGATTCCACCCAAAAATGGAATGGTAATTCAATTGCATACGGAAGCCTTATTCATACTTTCCTTTTGTTAATTTTTTATAATGACCTGATAACGTACTGTAATTAGTGGAATTGAACTCACAAAGTTTGAGCTTATGTGCTGTGTCACATTCTGCTGCAATGATATTGCTCTTTGACTTGAGGCTGTCAGTAGGAGACCTTCGCCCCAGGTGCACGGGCATGTCAGGAAGGACATGGTTCCTTGATCTCACTAACCCAGTATCCTTTTCTTGCTAAATGTTTCAGGAAAGCGGCACTGCATTTTTTTTTTAATATTTTACTTTTTTTTATTATGTTCAGTTAGCTAGCATATAATACATTATTAGTTTTTGATGCATTTTTTAAAAATTTATTTATTTATTTGAGAGAGAGAGAGAGCACGAAAGGGGAGAAGGTCAGAGGGAGAAGCAGACTCCCCATGGAGCTGGGAGCCTGATGCAGAACTCAGTCCCGTAATTTTGGGATTATGATCTGAGCCAAAGGCAGTCACCCAACCAACTGAGCCACCCAGGTGTCCTACACTGCATTTTTGCCATAAAATCTTCTCATTGGTAGGATCATGGAGTTCAAGACCAAAATTTCCATCACTACGCCAGCGATCTGGAAGTCCACCACTGACTATATCCCCTCCTTGATTCTTTTTGACATACTTCCTTCTGTCCCACGGGAGCCGTACTCCACCCTTTTTGTATTTTGCCCTCTCTGTGGTTAGATAAAGGCTTCTCAGCACTCCTCTATAGTTACAAGAAATTTAAAAAAATATTTCTCACTGTGATAAACGCATATGAGGGGGTGACATTCATTTTTCTTAAGGCGGAACATCTCTGCTGCAGAGATTGCTGAGGTCTCCATCTAAAGATGTGACCTGACATTTCAAGCACTGTGTCATGTAAGCAGAAAAATAAAGGTCACCAGGTTTTTATTTATTTATTTATTTAGTATTTTTCCTATGTGCCTGGATGTCCACTTTCTTCTGGACCCATGTACGTGTGTGTGCATTGCTTGTGTATCACAGGCTTGAAGCAGAAGCGATGACCAGTAAAAACCTCATGAGGAAAGGCCACACACTTGGAGAGGAAAGGAGAGAATGGCCCCCAAGTGCTCTCATTTGTTGGCACTAAGAGGATTCTCTTTTACATGGCCCTCTGATGACCAGTAGCCCCAGACACTAAAAATGTCTCCACTTTCTAAACACTGTGATTCCCAGATTTTGTTCTTCATGCAGCATCCCAGTCGTGTACCACCAACCTCTAACAGTCTGCAATATTTAATCTGCAGATTTTTCCATTTACAGGATGGATATTGGAAGAAATTGGGTCTCACAGTGAAGTCAGACAGTTTATGAACTCTTCTTTTTTAAGAGACACAATTTCTTCCCATAGATCCTATAAAGAATAGAAGAGGAGCCGGACTTCTTTTACCATTTAGTTTGAGTTTACATTTCACATCTCAAAATGCAGGAAGAAAGGGGTTCCGATGTTATTTGACCCAATCCTTTCTTCAATTCTCCTGGCATTTATCTCCCTTGTGTATGAAAAGCGTCTTTTGAAGTCAGAACTCCAGGCATGAAGGAAGGAGAAATTCGTCAAGAGAATTGAACTCAGTAAGATTAAAATGTAGTTTTAATATAGCTGTAGCTGACACATGTCAAGAAGATAAAAGGAAGATTCTGGATTCTAAGAACAGTGCCAGAACTATGAAGCACTGCTTTAAAAATACATATTATTTTGATTGAAATTTGTAGGGAAAAAAATCAATATAATCAACCACTCTAGCAAATGGATGCATTGAGAAAATGTACTCATCCCTACAGTGTTCATTTTTTAAATGGAAAAAAAAAAAAGGCAAGCTTTCATTGAACACATTTCTGATATGTTTTCTAACAGGCAATATTTCTAAGTGTACTCAACCTAGAGAATCTTCTCTTTCCAATTTTATCCATACCTACTCCCACACAAACAACTTTATTAACTCTAGATGAAAGTTGATAAATTATACCCATATCCTAACATAGTCGCAATAGGATATCAGAGTCTATTTGAAAATGATCAGTTAATCTCTCACCAAAAAAGGGCAATTATCCCAAAATTCACCCGTATGTAGAAAAAAGGACAAAATTCTGAAAGTTTCATTTCAATATTCACCTTTTCTCATTAGTATTTTGTCTCAAACTCAACTCTGTAAACCACAGAATGCATTTGTATGACTTTTGCCATCAAATAAAAAATTCTCTTATGAGGATCCTAGAAAATGATTGCCAACAACTCAGGTCAATGTGTGTCTCCCAAATTCTAAGATAATACTACAGAGTTTTGTGACAACTTTTCCCTAAATATCCTGATTTCTGTACATGTAATGGAAGGTCAAATTCTAGATAAAAATTTTATACTGTAAGTGAAATGTTTATTATGATTATTATTAACTATGAAAGAGCTGTTAAAAGCATTAAGATCAGGCTAAGTAAATACATTTTAGTTCCTTCATCAACTCCCTGCTTCATAAATTATGATTTTCAGAAAACAACAACAACAACTCAGGGATGATATTTCACTCGATTTAGTCTCAGGAAACAGCAACAACAATAGCAGAGACAGAGATTTTAATTGCTTTCTTCTTTGCTAACTGTATCTGTACATAAAGGACAGTAAGGGAAATGATTTGGTGAAGAAATAATTCTCTTTTGCCCGACAGAGCTTGGGATGTCTCTGAGCCACTCAAATACACACAGGCACTTGGGGATCTGCAGGTCTGGTTAGAAATTCCAAAGGGCAGTGCACGGTAGGTGTGTGGACTCAGGAGTCCTGGGCACTGATGGTGACTAAAACCGTGAGAGTGTGTAGGATTGTCCAACAAATAGGTACAAATAGGGAAGATGTGAGGACTGGAGCAGCAACATGATCATTGAGATTGTCCGAGGGAAGAAACCAGAAAAGGAGAATGAGGAGGAAGCAGCTGTGCCACAGTGTCAGGGAAAAGGTGTTATCAAATAGGAAAGAATATCTCATTGTATCAAATGCTAGTAGGAAGTCTAATAAGATGAATAGTGAAGACTGACTGCCGAAATAAAGAAGAGATCACTTGTGACAATGATTTGGTGAAAGCAAAGCCAAATTCTCTGATGTAGGGAGAAACTGGGAAGGCAGGAAGTGGAAACAAGAAGTATAAATAACTCTTTTGAGATTTTTGGCTATGAAGAGGAAGAGATAGAAAGAACAACTGTTTGGGGGGGGGGTGTGGTGACCAAGGGAGTTCAGGGCTATTTGCTATAAAGATTAAGGAATATAAGGATGATCCAGAGACACATCTTTTAAGAAAATACTGGAGATGGGATCTAAACATGGAATGTCTGGCCATGCAATTTGAAAAATGGGATTGCGGTTATTATCCCTACTTTACAGGAAAAACAAACAGATAACAGTGAAAGAATCTGAAGATTCAGAGCTAGTCAGATACATACTTAATTACCAATTCTATCTCCCTGTAGCTGTATCTATGGGCAAGTTTCTGTATTTAAAGCACATTAATCATATCTACTATAAAGACATGGGGTGAGACATGTATTGGGCAAGTATGAAGTGCCAATAGCACAATGTCGGCACACAGTGAACACCCTAGAGTTTGCCATAGTGCTGATGGGTCAGTGGTTTGGGATGTGTGACTGTGATAACTGTGATTATAGGTAGAGCTATAGAGTTAATAAGTCAAAGTGCCAACCTTTACACCTAAGTCATGACTCCAGATTCAGCATCTGATACCACACTGCACTCAAAAGAAATTAAAAACTATTTTGAAGTAAATTAAAATGAAATTTATCATGTCAAAATTTGTGGGATGCAGCAAACACAGTGCTTAGAGGGACACTAATAGCATTGCCTGCATATATTGGAAAAGAAAAAAATCTAAAATCAATAATGTGTCCACCTTAGAAAATCAGGAAAAGGAGAACAAATTAAATCCAAAGTAAGCAAAAGAAAATACATTGTAAGCATTTTATTATGGAAACAAAAGTATAATCAATAAAATTGAAAACAGGAAAACAACAGTAAAAAATAATCAATGAAACCAAAAGGTGTATCTTGAAAAAGATCAATAAAATTATCAGCTTCAATAGTGACCTAAACAAAAACAAACAAACAAACAAACAAACAAACAAAATTATCAGCTTCTACCCAGGCTAACAGAGGAAAAAAGAAAGAAGATACAAATCAGTAATCTCAGAAATGAAAGATGAGTCATCACTACAGACCCAGTGGATATTAATAGGATAATGAAGGAATGTTAAGAACATCTCCAGACTCACAGATTTTATAACTTAGATGAAATGGACCAATATCTTGAAAGATGGCACACTACAGCTGATACAGTGATACCACAGTAGTATCTGTTCTGTGGTTTTTCCTTAACCTCAGGGCTGGAACCTCTTCTTACCTATGTTTAAGAAACATAGATTTTTCTAATGCTTAGTTGAGCACTTAGCACTTTGGATGTATGTTTACATGTTTCTCTGGTGAATGAGTTTCCCCAAGTTTCCATCCTTAGTCCTTACCTTTTCTCTTTGAAACTGATCCTCAGTTATCTCACTATCAGAATTTTAACTGTCAGCTCTATGGAAATAAGGTGTCTTCATATATTTATGTTTTCAGTAACCAAAACTGCAGGTTCATATATCCCAAGTTCCTGACCGATAATTCCACCAAAATGATCCACAGCAATATCATTTTAAGAGTCTATAAACTGAAGTCATTCTCTTTCTTTCCTTCCCTAGTTCTTGGGGACATCCTCAGGATATACAAATTCTGTTAATGTGCTAAGTGTTTTCGTCATGAAAGCCTAAATTTTCAGCTAATATCACTTTTCCTTTTCTCTCCATTTTAAGTCCTAGATGATGGTTATTTGTAATGATGCCTGACTCCATCTCATTTTGTTTCTATTGCCCCTAGCTCAGGATTTTAGCTCATTGGATGAATTTAACAGTCTTTTAAATGGCTTCCTGTTTTGTGGTTCTCCTTGAACGAATTCATCCAGCATACAAATCTCAGAGCTAGAGAGAAGTTTCCAGAAACTGCAGTTAATTTGGTATGGTTGGATAGTATCATTCAGCCTTCTTTTTTTCTAGGTCATGCCTATATCCTGGTATCCACTTTCTGATATCCTCCCTTTTTTTTTTAACTTAGCAAAAGCTTCAGAGTTTACCTTTGAGTGTCTAGTTTTCTATGGCCTGTGTAGTGAAAGCTGGTGATAGGCAATTTTCTCTCAGATGAACTGATTTGGATAGGAGAAATATGTTACAATTCTAGGGACATACCCATTGTCAATAAAATTAGCACATCCCACTGACTCTAATACACTAATGCTTTTGACTTCAGTGACCCAGTCAGTTAATTCCATCTTCGCTTTGAGCTCTTTGTTTCCCACTCACATATGATAGCACTGCCCAGAGAGTTTTACGTGTGCCCAATGAATTCCATTTATCTTTTTCTCTACCATAACCTTTTTATTTCCACAAAAGTCACAAGGAAAGGTTAAATTTTCTTTTCCTAGTTGAATCCCAAATAATATCTGTGCCTTTGGCTTCCCTTGGGGTTCAGTCATTGAGCATCCTGGCTAGGGGTCTTTGGAGGGAAGGGAAAGAGGTTGGGATATTCATTCTTCTGGCTCCTCACAGAGTGGAAGTGCTGCCTGTGGTCTGGCTGTGTTTCTTTTCTGAAGAGGACAGTTCCCTTTAGGGTACCCACTTCCCCTCAACATCACCACCCCTCTCCAGCTTCCAGTAACCATTCAATCCCTTTTCTTCTCCATCCTAGGGTGATCATGTTTTTGCCCACTGTTACTAGTCCTGGGGAACTATATTACCCTTTGTGGTTTTCCAACACGCTCTCCACACCTTTGAAAATAGTCCCTTCATTAAACATTCCTCAGCTACTGATTTTGACTATAGGCTTCCTGAGGGGACCAAGATGGACTCAACCACTTACTATGCGACCTATTCCACATATTTGACTTGTATCAACCTCAGGCTCCTCGTCAGTAGAATATGTTGTCTATCTTTCATAATTTTTGTGAAAAACAAGAGATAAATATTTCTAAAATCAAGAGGCTCAAATTTTATGTGATAAAAATATAAGTATAGTATAATAAAAGTTAATTTTTCATAGATTAAATGGAAAAGATAAAAGACAAATTGGATAACATGTTTTCCATATATAATAAACAGATTTTTAAATATATAGTGAGCTTTTATAAGTCAATGTAAAAAACTAGAAAATGAATCTGATAGATAAATGGTTAAATGTAGTCAGTAAGAGGGAAAAAATATAAATGGGTTGAACATTTTTAAAAGCTGTTCAACCACACATCTAATAAAAAGAAATTCAAATTAAAACCACAATGAGGTTTTTTTTTAACGTATCAAAATGAAAAAGATCAAAAAGCAGGATAATGCATTCCACTGATGAGGATGTCAGGAAATCTGAACTCTCATTCATCATTGACAGGAATGTAAATTGGTACAACCTCTTTGGAGTGAAATTTAACAATATCTAATAAAATAAAATGTGCACACATGCACTGGGCCAGCAAATCCACTTGCAGAAATTAATTTTCTAACTGTGCTTACACAAGCGAACAAAGATGCAAGTACAGAGCTCTTCATTACAGCATCACTTACAGACTCCAAAGATGGGAAACACCCTCATTTTCCACCAGTGTCTAGCGTAGAGCTTTGACCTCAGAGCCCAGTCAGGCTGGAACTGGTTTTCCTGATTCCCTCCCTTGGAAGTTTCTGGATCAGGGCTCAGCAAGAGAAATGTGTAAGGTGAGCAGAGCAGAAGAGCAGCTCCTGGGGCATCTCCTCTCACTAATTCTCTGCATCCTGACCAGGGCAAGTTCAGCTCTGTGAAAAACGGTACCAGCCACCCTGCAGGGGCCTTGAGTAGTTGACAAGAGGGATGGTAAAGCACGTGGTTTCACTTTACCCTCACAGTTCCAATTAGTTCTTGGTCCCCCACTTCATACCCAACTGCCCACTTTAATGACTTCAGACTGAAAACCATTCATGGGGTCCACAGACCTACAAAGGCTGTTCAATCAGCCCCCAGACTTCGGAGGGCGTAATTCTTCTCGATCACTCAGACTGCCCCTATTCCCCTGATCAAACACCAACTGATACAATTAGTTACAATAAATCATGAGGATTCTATAGTCATTGGAAATAATGAAGTAGTTCTATATATGAACATTGAGCTATGTCCAAGATAATATTATTAAGTGAAAAGACTGAGGTTCAGAAAACTGTGTATTGTATGATACCTTTGTTTAAAAAAAAAAAAAAATCAGGGCAGGCCCACACCAGCCCTCCACTCTAGCAGATACACCAGCTTGCCTGTCATGAACTCTCCCAGGAAGGACACATACAAAATAGCAACTGTCCTCTGGGGAAAAGAGCTGGTGGTGGTGATGCTACTTCCTGTTGTACATCTTTGGTACTGCTGATTTTTTTTCTGATAAACTTGTATTAAGCTTTAAAATAGTAATATTTTAAAAATGAAATGACTCACTGAAATCTTACTACGTGAGTCTCCTGAGCATGAAGGCGTCCAGGAGCAAGAACTCTTATATACTTCAAGGTCCTTCTAGCTGGACTGAGAATCAAGTTGACATGAGACAGATTAACAGGAGGAAATCAAATTTAATAGCGTACATAAGGGAAACGCACACAGACGTGGAAATTCCAGAGACCAGCAAAATGAGGTGTGTGTGTCGTTCTGAACTAAGAAGAGAGCAGGGGTCTGGGACTTCCAGGAAAGGAATGCACGTCCCAGGGTGATAAGAAGGGCAGAGGTTTAGTAAGTAGATGTTTGCCTTGCTGTAGAGATGGGTCAGTCATGGTCTCAGTTGCCTTCGACTCAAAATAATCAGTATGCCAAAGTGGCACCTTTTGGAGAGACCTTCCTGAAGTCCTTCAAGGGGTGCTCAGTGAATGTCAAGTTGCTTGCCCTCCTCCAGGCACACCTGTTACCCTTCCACCTCTGTAGTTCACCTCTGTCTCTCCCTTCTGGAAGACAGGATGGTACTGTGAGTCATGTTATAGACATGATGGACAGAACAGACCAGGAGATGAGGGGGTGTTCATGTACTCTCCTCAACCTGAGAGCCAAAGACTTACCTATTTTTATAAGGACATTGGCACATGACTCTAGTTGCTGGAATAGGAAGGAAAGAGATAGTCAACAGCTTGTAGTTGAAGCCGGAAAGAAGGGGAAGGCCTTGGAAATATAACAAGGGTGCAGGGAGGAGAGAGATGTTACCCACGGCAGCCAGCTTTCAATATTTTACTTATGTCCCCCTGAAAAGAGGGAGTATGGACTCACTATGTGAAGAATTTGAAAAGCCTGTAATGTAATAAAAGTCTCAAGTGCTGAATTCTGCTTTATTTAGAGCTCAAGAGTTTAAGAATTAAATATGTTTGTGCATGTATTGTGTATGTGTGTTTGTACTCGAGAGTCCTAGGAAGACTTTTTTTTTTTTTTTTTTAATATACAGAAATGAAAAGTTTCCTGTGAAGTCACAGTGAGGAGGACGTAACAATCTGGCTGAACGTACACTGGCAAAAACTACTGATGGCAGATTATCAATTTTGTGAAAGACTCACACACAAATATAAAAGACTCTGGTAAAAATATAACTTAACAAAACTCTTTGTCTCAAGGCATATTTTTGGCTAACTGGCTGTGGGAATAAGTCACATGTCATGGCTGTAGGCAGACTGAGCTCAGCTCGGCTCTGCGTCACCCCCCACCCCGACCCTGGCATCGGGAATATGTCTGTTCCTTCCACACCACTTCCTCAGAGTAACCACCATGGGATCTCACACACCAGGGCCCTTCCTTCCACCTTGCAAGGTCTGTACCCAGCAAAGGGAGTGGGCTTATGTTTGAAGGAAGACAGTGAATCAGTACATGGACTCCAAAGTTTGCACCAGAAAGAAGGAAGGACAGAATTAATGGTTGGCATATCACCAGGACCCCACCATGGGGTCCTAGCTGCTTTCTACACCTGCACTTTAGCCTGGCTTTGACCCACGGCTGCACAGAGAAACAAAGTGAGTAGGAGAGACAGTGGTGTTTCAGAAATGAAGCAAAACCCTTTAAAATGTCTGCAACATGATCATACCCTGTAAGATTAAAGAGCATGATGGGCTTTTTTTTTTTTTTTTCTCCCTAACCATCTAAACAAAACTGTTTAGGATGGAATCAGCACACTCCAAAGTCACGTCCATGGCCTTTAGCACGACTAACTAATTTAAAATGAACAATTGAATCTCACAGATACAAAAGTGTAACATAATTGTAATCCCTTTCGAACTGGTGTGGTTATCCCTTGCTGATTAGTCCTGGCAAATCAAACAGCAAGATTTTTAGAGGGAGTCCTCTTTTTTAAATACCAGTTGGTCAAAGAGCATCCAAGAAAAGGAAAAAGCATCTGTGAGTAGGCAGTGTTTGCCCTGCTGTGATGCCTACTTATCCCTCATCACTCATAAGCATCACAATCATTATCATTACCAGGCATTTATAGACCACCTTTCCTCCCCAATCCGCTTATAAATGGTTTTACAAATGGATTAGAAACAGCATAGATATGGATCACTTCACACAGCACCAAGTACGGTCTCCTCAAGGGGAAATGCAGGAACTTCTATATAAATCAGGATAACATTAGGTGAAGGTTTAAGACCAACCGTGAAGAATGGCTTATTTGCTCGAAGCCACAGGGACTATTAGGTAAGCAAAGGGCATTACCTTCCCCTGGTTCCAAGGTCAACGTGGCCTCGTCGGCTGAGGTTTGAGGTTAATGGATCGAGTTTCCAGATGGCAGGGCTGCCGAGGGCCAGCGCACCACGTTTTTATCTTCTGGAGGGAGACTAATCAACTCACAGCAAGGCTTCCCAGTGTCTCGGTGTCTCACGGGCAATGCCACTCCCACCCGGCATGAGGGACCCTGCGCTCCGACAACAGTTAAACGACCTTCCGATGTTCACAAATCCGTTGGGACCCTGAGGTCTGCATGGTGGTGTCCTTTTCTGTAAGGACCAACATTGGTATTTTCCTGCAGGATCCAACCACACAAACCATTCTGGTTTTGTGCAGAACCTCGCCATGCTCCTGAGCTGGAGCTGTTTCATGTGGGTGTTCACCGGCAGTAACCTGGGAAGGATTTGTGATTCTTACCCAAATCGCCTCTTCAGATGTCGTCGGGAGATGACCTCCGGAGCCCCCGTTCCCTGCGATCCCACCAAGCCCGCTACAGCAGCACTGGCTTCAAGCTAACAACCCAGGCAGTCCTTTGTGGAGACGGAGAATCGATCTACTTTGTCTCCGCGGCTACTAGAAGTGAATTTCCTCAGGACAGTTATGAGAGGTGCCAATTTTTAAAGAGGCTTGTACTTGATACTTTCTGTATTTACATGTAGACCTCTCCTCCGTGGGATTTGGTGACGTTTCCCAGCGAACTTTGGTTTTCCTCAACATGCCTGCAACGATAATATGGGTAGTGGTACCCACACACAAAGGAAATATGCACTTTAAAAATATTCTGGAAGTTCTAAAGGTCGCTGCATTCTTTCCCAGCTGCTAGTGTAGGGGGGTTCACTGCTGGCCACATTTAACGTGCATAGACTCTCCTTACCGTGTAGCTTCAGACCATTTTGGGTAAGGCCTGAGGTTCCGCATTCCAAATAAGCATCTGGGGTATGCGGGCTGCAAGCTGATGGACCAGCCTCAAAGGGTTATTACACCTTTCGAGTCCCACATCTGAACTTGTCTCCGCCAACACACGTGCATAACAATGCTTTGTGCAGGAACTCCTTGAGGTTCCTGATCAGATGGGGTCAGAACAGAACTACTCCATGACAGTCCTACCACTCAGGGAGCACCAGAGTGAGACGTGTTCACCAGAGAAGGGAAATTTATGAGAAGAAATGGATCATGCAGCCAGAGACCATGTCACCTTCCCTCCACACTCCTGAATTCTGCTCAGGTCATCTGACCTGGCTCCAAACAGAATGCAAAGTTAGAATCAGCAAAGTTAGAATTAGCAAAGGCTAATTCTCCCAATTAAAGTGACAATTAAGAAGCAAAAGCCAGGGAGCTGGGCTCACTGCCGAGGGCTGGGGTGGGCTTCGGTGAGAGCGTCGGCATCGAGAAGGCACGCACAGAGTGGGGCCAGGCTCTGGGGTCCAGAGACCTCCATATCGGAGCCCATGAGGACCAGATGCAGATGCTCACAGTCCCCTGGGGAGAGGGCACGGGAGGCCAGGAGGAAAGAGCTGGCAACTGCTAGTCCCCATGAGAAATGAGTGCGCGCAGCGTGGGCTGAGAAATCAGCGCTGGCTTTCAGCGATGAACAAGGAGCACTAACGCGATTTGGTCCTGAAAGAGCAGAAAGAGGAACGGAGCAGCTACAGAGTGGAGCCGCTCGGAAGACCCAACAGAGGGCTTGACGGTCCTTTATTTAAGGACCTGCTAGCCTGCAGCCGATGTTGGCCGAAGACAGAATGTTGTATTCCAGTCTGGGATAAGCCTTGTCAACTCTGAGCATGTTATTCGGGTGGGGTGGGAAGTTCTCAAGGCGCGCACCAGAAACGTCTCGTCTGGGTCTGCCGTGCTTGAGTGAGCGACATTAGCAATCAGCGGCTAACACATTCCTTCCCCTGGTACGGTTTACCGACTGTCCAGGACAGGAGACGAAATGTTCACGGCTGAAACAGAAGGCAGGTAGGAGCTCTTCCTAGGTGGCTGTCTGACTTCTCTTCCTATTTCTCGGGAGTGTAGACGAGTCCGTAGAACCCAGGGAGATCCAAAAACATTCACCAAGTAAAAAAAACAGTAGTTAACACTGAAGCGCTTACTAGGTACCAAGCGTTACATTAAAATGCTTTGTATACATTATCTAAGGGCAAAAAGAAAAAGATAAAGAAAAGAAAAGAAATTAATAGAGAGGATACAGCTATTCTTCCTGGGCGGATTATCAACTGACCAGTCGGGGCCTGTCGTAAAATCTCTTGCAAGATTTCTTCAGCAACCAGGACGCACAGAGGACAACCTAGATTTCCAGACAGGGATGAACTAGATTTCCAAATAGATTTGGTGTTTCCAGAATGTTCCCAGAAGATGCTCTGCCTCAGCTCCTGCTCTTGGTGGGATGTCGGCATGTTTGTTTTGGCATGTGAGCATCTCATCTGCCTTAAAGCCAGGAGAGGGGCTGCTGTCATTTGAAGACATTCTGCTTTCTGGATACGACACTACCAGGTTTGAGATGGAAGGGACAAAATGCACATAACTTGCATTTCTAATATGGTAGGTCTGTGGGGCTTGGCAGGTCATGGTACCTTCCTGTCTGTAAGAATGCCTGTAGGTTCCAGCCTGTGAGTTAAGGGTGCTTAAACCAGAGGCCAGCTCTTGTGAATGGAATCCAGATGTCATACCTACAATTGGTTTTCCTTGAAGCTGCACCTTTAGGGCTGAGCTCATTCCCATCTTCCTCCTGGGCTCTTGGGTCCCATTGCGGGAGCCTTTTACAGAAGTGTGCGCCTCCAGGAACAATCAGAGAAAGTCTCGTGGACCGCCTCGGAGGCTCCAATCACCACCTTTGTCCAAGAACTGAAAGAGAGAACGAAAGAGCCACATAGTTTATGTGTAAGAATGAAATTACCCTCAATTATTTTCTTAATGGGGAGGAAATGGGAAGTTAAATCTCTTTCCTGCTGTAGCAAACCAAAGTGTGGGGTGAGAAACATCTTTTTTTTCCCACAATTTACTTTGCTTAAATTCCAAGTCATTTTGTTATGGCCCAACATTCCCCCAGAGGAATTCTGTAACTTTGCAGCAAATAACATTTGCATTTGCTCATTGAATCACTCTCGGGTTTCCTGTAGGAGAGCTTCAAAAGATCCTTGCATGGTGCAGGAGCTAATGACTGCACTCCCCAGGAGTCTGCTCAGAAAACGGTTTCCCTGCTATGACTTGCAAAACTCACAGCCCACCTCTTGGAAAAGTCTCAAATGTGATCATTAGCGCAATAGGCATTTTCATAGGAGAGGAGGTATATCTCAGTGATGGGCGTCCCAAATTTTTGGATTTCAGCAGGCAAAGTATAATGTGGTCATGGGAAAACACTTCTCTGCACAATATAAGACCAAAGCGGAATTTAAGGGAGAAACCAAGCAGGGTCCTTGAGTACCCAGACAAAGTTTGGAACTCAGGTCTTCCAGCTCATTGTGTTTCGGTGGAGCAGCACAGCATAAAGAAACATTGTTTTCTACTGCAATTAGAGATCAGAGTTTAACTGCATCCTTGTCCTCACAAACCATTCAACCTCTTTCAGTCCCTCTGACTTCCTCTGTAAAGTGGGGATCATAATATTTGCACTGCCTATCTTGCTAAGAGGATTAAATGAAGCACAAAATAAAAGTTCCACAAACAGTGTCGTCTGTCAGAGGACATTTATTGTGCTTATTCACCACTACTGGGCCTTTCCATGACCATTTTTAATTCTAAAAAACAAGAGGGTGAGAGAGAAAAATGAAGCAATATGTCACTAATCTAGAGGCAATGGAAGCATGAGAGAGAGAAAACAATCTGCCTTTGCCTTGTGATGTAAACAGTAGAGAACAGTGGAGACGCTGCTGTCCCATCACAGCAAAGGCCTGTTGACCTCAGACTCTTCCAACCCAGAGCACGACAGACTCTACCAATAACAACTGTGCAGAAATAAACCTACTTGCCATCCATAGATTAAATGAGCTCAAATTCCTAAATGATATGATTTACTTCTATGGCTGATCATGGAGAATGAACTGTCCCCAGAGCTCTGTTCCTTGTTATCTGTTCCCAATCACGGTTTCCTTCTAGGGCCGCCCCGATACGGATGGCAGGGACCCGATTCATGCAGTTAATGAAGTTTCTAAGAAATGCCGTGGAAGAAGCTAGAAAAAGAAGGACTCTGCGGGGCTGGTGATGGGAATCACAGTGGAGCTGGGGAGGGAAGCCAGACACAACTAGAGTACTGATCGGTACGAGAAGTCCAGTCGCACTGCGCGGAGCGGCGGCCTGGAGCCCTGCTGCATCCCACCAGGCCTGCAAGCCCAGGTCGGGAGCTTTCTTTCCAGCTGAGCTGTACTTTCCACAGAAAGGCTGCCATGGAGATGGGCCACAAAAACAAAGAGAGTGACTTTCGAACCTTTGGGTCTGGTGACTGTCATCTACCACACTGTGGGACACTCCCGCTCCTTCCTCGAAGACATGGCTCCTGGCCTCTCTGCTCTCTTAATACTAT
Organism: Mustela nivalis; assembly: GCF_964662115.1. Classification (NCBI taxonomy): domain Eukaryota; kingdom Metazoa; phylum Chordata; class Mammalia; order Carnivora; family Mustelidae; genus Mustela; species Mustela nivalis. Next base: position 6,152,316 of record NC_139024.1, on the reverse strand, counting down.
TCCTGCTGTCATTTTTGCTGATTTCAGTTTTCACCAAGACAACCTTCCACTGGCCTGGTCTCTGTTCCTTGACCTCTTCTGTAACCATCGTCATTTCTCCATTCCTGCCAACCCGATCCCTTTGCCAAGCCTCAGGTATTTTCCTGACAGCACCAGCACGCATTCTAGTCTGAATTTCAAGCCTCCTGCCCTCCACTCCCCGCCACCTCATTTCCCAGATTCATGTCCACACTAGAGGGCATGCTAGGAGGTGTGTTCAGTGAGGCCGCGTAGTCAGCCAATCCTGTCTTTCTTCTGTCTCTCACGTCCCTTGTCTCTCTTCTTCCTTTGACAGCTTTAATTCTAACAGCGATGATTGCAATCACTCCCTTGAATTTGCCCTCATTCCTCTTCCACTCCAAGTGAAGGGAAAACCATGATCCAGGTCAACTTGTCCCCTACTGTCCCTGCACATCTGCGATTGAGCACAGCAGCAGAAAAATGCATCCCCATGTGGACTGAAATTTGAAGTCTTGAGCATTGACCTCCGGTGGGTCTCTGACAATGGCTGGGCATACAACTGTATTCCTTATCCATCCCTCTCCCTCTTCTCCAGGCTAATATCTCATCGCTCGTTCTCTCTCCTCAAACCTTGTGCACCTGCTTTGCCATCCTCGCTCTTGTCCAATGGCTTTAACTCCTAGTTTAACTGCAACAGGAGGTCCTAGAGGAAGACCTCACTGCTCCCACAGTCAGCTGCACACCTCTGTCCATGTCTGCGTGGCACAGACTCATGACGAACTGCTTGTTCCAGCACCTCCTCCCCTGGATGGAGGATTAGGTACTCAGTCAGTGCCTAACTTCCCATTTATAAAATAGGGACAATGACATCGTCTGCCTTCTTCAAAAGTTTTGGTCGTGAAGCCCGTAAGTAGCACCTGGCCCAGAGCCCACACATGTTTATCTGCTGTGATTGTATTTTCTGCGTGCGTATGCTCCGTCTCCTCTGCTGTTCTCGAAGATGAGAGGTCATCTTCCTCCCAGCCAAGGGCAACCTCTCCACCTGGACACTGGGCACGGGTCTCATCCCCTGTCACCTAAGCAAGTACCACACACTCCAGCGAGCCACCCTTCCCATAAGACTTTTCCCAAAATACATAAAATATTTAAGATGCAGCTATTCTTCCCTTTTCTGAGAACCTCTTTGACTCCTACGTATCCAGCTGTTGTACTGGTTTTTCCCTCTTTCAACCAAACAGCCTCCAAGAGTCATCTCTCTCCCATCTTCAGTTTCTCCTCTCAGCAGTACCGACCCCAAGCAGATTTAGCCCTCACCGTGCCACCAAAACTGCTTTGTCAGGGGCCCCAGGGTCCCTTGAGATGATTTCTTCCCTTGGCTTTTTGGATGTCACAATCACCCACGTCTTCTCCTACCATTTGGTTTGCTTTTCCTTAGACTCCTTTTCCAGATCAGCCCCATTTCACCACCCTTGAAACGTGGGAGCCCTGGGGATTGGTGCCGGGTCTCTTCTACAGACCCTAAGTCCCTGGCTGGTCTCCCCCAGCCTTGTGGCTCTCCGTGCCACCTATGGGGGATTCCCCTGCACAGATGACTTCAGTGTGGACTTCTTTCCAGTCTTCTACACTCTGCAACCCACTGTCCTACAGCTCCCTTTGAATGTAACCAGCCCTGAACATAGCTCCTCACCATCCCCTTCAAACCCATGTTCTCCCCAACCACGGCACCTCAGCCCATGCCAGTTCTTTCCTTTGGGGCCTCAGGCTGAAAACATGAAAGCCAACATGGCTACCTACTTTCTCTCATATCCCTCATCTCACCCATCAGAAAATCCCGTCAGTTTTACTTCAAACGACCCTCAAAACCTGGCCAACTCTCAGCCCCTTCGCTTTTTCCTTCTTCGTCCAAGCTCTGAGAATCCCTCACCTGAGGATTGCAATGTCCATCCCCCTGGGTCCTGGGCCCCTCGTGCCTCTCATCAGTCTATTTTCAACAGTTTCAAAGGGATCATGAGCCATCCCAGTTTGGAGTGTGTCACTTCTGAAAGCCCTCTGGTGATGTCCGTATCACCGAGACCTAAGGCCACGGGCTCACAGAGCCCCAGAATGTCTGCTTACACGCACACCGCACTGCTTCCCTGGCCTCATTTTCCGTGGTGCTGACTCATTTCCACCATGCTTCTTCGAGAACACTCTGGCATACTGCTGACACTTTTGCACTCACTGTCCTTCACCAGGTTCTTCTTCTGATGCCAGCTGTCCACCTGGCCCTCTCGCTCAGCCCCTCTGGTATTTATTTGCTCAAACATCTCATTGATGCCTATCTTGGGCACTCGATCTAAAATGTTGCCTATCACTGCTTCCATGCTGTCTCCTCTCCCTAATCTGTTTGTCTTTTCTCCTCCTCATGTAGCCAGATGTACAGTATCTTTTTCCTATTTGACTTAGTCACAGTGTGTCTCCACTCCAGAGGACGAACCACATGTAAGCTGGGACTTTGATTTGTTTACTGCTGTCTCCTCGGTTGTGTGGTGAGGACTTTGGCCCAAAGAGAGGTCTGGCCCTCCTCCCTGGCTCTTTGGAAGTATCCCCTAAACTTACCTAGTTTCTTCAGTGATAGGAGTGTCTTAGTCATTCCTGGGAGCCCCTTGGATGTCATCTAACAGTTTATGCTAATGAGGGGACTTGTGGTGGCCTCTCAGCCTACCTCCAGGGAAGGCGGGTGCTGGAGATTGCATTTAACATTGCAGGCAATCAATCAACCAATCAGTCAGTCCCACCTACTGAAGCCCCATCGAAATCCCTGCACACCAAAGCCCCAGCGATCTTCTTGACTGGTAATGCTGCATGTTTGCTGTCACATGTCTGTGCCGGAAGGTACATGTAGCCAGAGGTCGGCAGGAACTTTGCATTTGAAGCTTCCCTAACTCAGCCTCCTATGTCCTTTCTTCTGGTTGATTTCAGTTATCCTTTCCCTGTAATAAATGTAACCATGAATAGAACAGTTCCAGTGAGTTCTATGAGTCTTTCTAGTGAATCATTGAATCTGAAGGTGGTTTGGGGAAACCACAAATTAGCCATGGGTGCAGAAGTGAGGTTGGCTTTCTGTCGACTCTTTCTTTAGGCTTTGAAGCTGGACTGTGACTGCACTGGGGTTAGAGTGGACAGACATGGCTTTCTGGGGGCTGTGCCCTTCATCTTTCATGTCAGCTAACTCCAGATACCAGCACTGAGACCTGCACTTGGGGTGCCCTGAGGGCATCCCTAAGTAGGTGTTGAATGAAGAAATTAATGAATGAGTGAAAATACAAGCCCTAACTCAGCTTTAGGTTTGCAAATATTCAAAATAGCAATTACTAAGCTCAGCTGATATTCAGCACATTTTACCCAGGTTCCATTTGCTTCGGACCTTTGGGGGACTTGCGGGACATGTGAGGCCAAAGACTAAACTTTGCCTTTGTATGACCCATTCCTCAGCTTGCCTAAAAGGTCAACTGTGAACATTTCATATACAAAATTAATAACGACCTCCTTTTCATTCAAAATCATCCTGTTGTTATTGGCAAATTTTGGAGTAAGCAGCATCAGGTAGAAAACTATTAATATGTGCTTAGTGTAAACAGAATAAACCTCAGGAATTTAAAGGTTTTTTATCCTATAAGTGAAATACGTAATAAAATAACTGTGTGAGTCATGTAAGACACTACTAATGTTAAAAGTATGTTTTAAGTTATAATTTTTAATTTTCTTTTAAACCCAAACTATTTTAATCCATTCAGATTAAAAATTCTATTTATCATTTTTAAAACCACTGCCTTTCAGTTTTATCTCCTAGAACATTATATTCTTAGAAAATAGTAAGCCCTAACCTCAAATAGAGGGGAATGCAAGAAGATGACAATTAATACTAATAATAAAACCTTCTTGTCTGTGGAAAGCCTGCAGAAACTGCCTAAGACCTTCCACTGAGAAGACTCCCTTCACAATTCTAAAATTGTTATAAAATGGGGCGCCTGGGTGGTTCACTGGGTTGGGCCTCTGCCTTCGGCTCAGGTCATGATCTCAGGGTCTTGGGATCGAGCCCCGCATTGGGCTCTCTGCTTGGCAGGAAGCCTGCTTTCTGCTCTCTCTCTGCCTGCCTCTCTGCCTGCTTGTGATCTCTGTCTGTCAAATAAACAAACAAAATCTTAAAAAAAAAAAAAAAAAAAAAGCTACAAAATGCTTATCCAAGATGAAAGGAAGAATATGGGGTGATATAATTTCCTTTCAAATTAATGGTAAATAAAAGCTTCCTTCTTTCATACAGATCTGACTTTTTCTTGAAAATCCCTGACAAAATTAGCAGGGAAACAAGGGAGAAGAAATTACAGATAACCCAATTTGATTGTCAGAGCAAGGCAAGGTTTGCAGGAAATTTCTGGAAGAACCTGAAACACTGTTTATCCGATGTGATACAGTCACACGTGTCACTGGAAACATAATGCCAGTAATCAACGGTGAAATATTCAATTATGGCTTGGGGCTGAGCAGGGAGGGACCCTTTATCAATTTTATTACTTTGGAAAATGTACACACGCACATTAATATTTTCCAGGTCTTTTTCCAAAACTGCCCAGGAATGAGAAATATGTGAGATAAAAAATAACTTTGATACAGAATATTTTTGAGTGACAGAATCAACCGAGGCTTTTCTAACCTGCCATTACGGTCTGGGTGATTCGCCTACACTAGAAATATGAGCTTGGATAATGAGACCTTCTTCCAATGAGACGTGAACCGAGTAAATCTCATTCAAGATGTAATTTGAATTTAATGCCTTGTTCATAAAATAAACAAAGTATCATAAAAAGTTTAATGGTACACAGTGAATCAAGAAAATGCAAAAAGTGCCAAAAACTGTGTAATCCCAACACGAGGCTTCCTCTATTTACTGCGACACGTTGTCAGAAGAGCTGAGTTCATCACGATATTTTCGTGCATCATCACAACATGGGCTTTCTCTGAACTTGCTGAACCGCTTATGATTTGCTCTTCTTGTCAGTTTTCAAATCATTTTACCCTGTCTCCATGCTTCAAAATCTATGCTTCCACATTTGTTAGGGATCTATGCACTCTGGGCACAAAGCCCGGATTTCCAAAGAAAGGGGTTTATTGCCCAAGACAGAGATTTCCCCAAAAACAATTTAGGTGGCACAATTTGGACAGAAAAAAAAAAAAAAATCCTCAGTCCTCCTGTTTGCTCAGGTGAACCTCGTGACCCACTGCATCACGTAATCATTGTCCAGGAATCGGGCTCTTGTGCCAACCCAGTGATGCTTCTTGTTTTATGTTGCGGTATCAGCAGTAAAAAAACACCATGGACTTTAAAAATTGTTCCTGCCTTCATGAGCCTCTATCCACCCCTTGCAAAGGCAAGCCCTGCAAATACTAGGTGGTACCTTGCAAGCCCTGCAAATGCTAGGTGGTACCAAGGAGGTATAGGAATTTTCACTATAAATATAGGGTGGGGAAGAAGGGGACAAGTTTTGGAATCTTGGGGTTTGAATCTCAGAACTCCCACTTATATGAACATGGATAGGGCTTATAAACTTTAAGGACTTCCATTTTCTTACCTATAAAATGAGGATTATATGTCTGCCTCCTAGGAGCGCTATATAGATGGAAGGAGGTAATGCATTTAAAGGACTAACCCTGTGCCTAAAATACAATTCTCCGTAGGTGGCTAATAATTATTATCAGTAAAATTCACATAGGGTCAGTTTACATGTTTCCCATAATAACTTGGAAGCCAAGTGTTTATATATATACATGCACACACACGTATGTCTATTTTGAAGCACTCATCTTTCAGAATTCAGAGGATAATAAATCCGTGTGAATTCTCCTGTCTCAGCAAGTAAGAGGTGCCGGCGGGTCCCCTTTCCTAACTGGAAAACCCGAAGCACAAAGAGGGGACTTTTCCGACGTCACAAAAGAAAGTTTTCTTCTGAAAGTTCTGCTAATAAAATGAAGTCCGAGGCTGAAGTTAGAGAGGATGTAGCTTACAAGACACCGGAGCAGATGCCTGGGAACACTGCTTTGTCCTCCAGGGGCCCCCGGCTCCCATTGGGCCGCAGGCATCCCGATTTGCTGAGACCCAAAACCAGTCAAGCACGCTCCGTAGCCAAAGAAAGTGCAGCCCTGAGCTCCGGATGATGAAGAAGGAGACAATCGCAGGGACCCACCGGACCTGTCCAAATGAGGTTACAGAGGCCGCGCCTCCCTCCCTCCCGGGGCACCTTTCCCTGAGACAGGGCGCTTCCCCTCACAAGCCAGTGACTGTGGCGGCCTGATGGCAGCCTCCTCTCTGTAACTGTCAAGTCACCACGGAGCAGGTCTTGCGTCTGCCCCAGGGTCTTCGGGATGGCGCGTGCTCTTTCTCGAGGCTTCCTTCGTGGCCGGGGCACCCTGGGACACTGGGAGGGACATCGTGCTGCATCCCACTTCCCTCCCCTCAGCATGGGTGTTTCTGCTGAAATCCCTCTATTTAAGGTGAGAGAATCAGCTTTTGTTCGGTAGGCTTGGATCAAAGACAATCTCTGAGCAGAAAAACAAAGCCGCCCGACGCTGGGGGCAGCGAGCCTCTGCGCTTTGCTAGCAGAGAAAAGGACGGGGTGTTTTATTCCTTTTCCAGGACTGGAAATTCTCATGCCCTTGGAAACCCCAGCAGCAGAACCCAAGTGTTTCCCAAAGACAAACATCCCTATTATAAAGGGCCAGGGCTTTGGCAGCCATCTCCAGACTGTGGTGGGCAGTTTGGCACCGGGCCGCCCTGCCTGGTGAGGGAGAGCAAACAATCCCTTTGTCTGCGGTCCGTGGGCCCGGACTGGGCGCCACAGTCAGGAAGTTCCCCGGGAGGCCCACGGCCCCTCCGTCAAAGCCCGCTTTCTCCATTTAGTGCTTTCCTAATTGTATTATCTGACTCCTCCAGAGCCCCGGCCTGTCTTCCCTGTCAACGGTGGCTCTGCCCCCTCCCGCGAACGGCTTCTTTTGGACTCACAGGGAGAAGGGGCCCGACCATCCCGGGCTGTGGGTTGAGCAGGCCTCCTTGGCTGAAAGCAGCTAGTACTAAACGGGAGGACGGGAGTGCAGAGCTGCTCGTTCTAATAAAAAACAGACTTCGCTTTACACAAAGCCCCTGCAAATGCCACGGTTATAAAATCTGAGTTTTTACGTGTTCTCTCCAAGTGTCAAATGGGAAGCCAGGGGACGCGATCTGGTGGTGTCCTGCTTTCTAGATCGCCTCCGGTTTGCTGTCTCTGTCCTTAGATGAGAGCTGCCTTGCACTCCCCGCTTTCTAGTGAAAAGGGCCCCAGAAGCCCCTTTTATTTTCCTGGAGGGTGACCGCTGAGGGACACGTGCTCGCCAGGCTCACCTCCAGGGACCCTGCGCTTCCCCTGGAAAGACGGCTCGAAGTGTGCAGGGCTGATTTTCTTTCTTTCTTTCTTTTTTTTTTTTTTAAAGATTTTATTTATTTATTTGACAAAGAGAGATCACAAGTAAGCGGAGAGGCAGGCAGAGAGAGAGGAAGGGAAACAGGCTCCCCGCTGAGCATGGATGCAGGACTCATCCCAGGACCCTGGGATCATGACCTGAGCTGAAGGCAGAGGCTGAACCCACTGAGCCACCCAGGCGCCCCAGGGCTGATTTTCTTATTTCCTCTCTCCTGTCGGAGGGAAAGAGGGAGCAAGCTCTGTAAAAAGGAGCATGTAGGTATTTCCATGTTGCAAACAATATTCCACAAATCTCTCTGCTGATTGGCAGTCAAGGTGAGAATTTCTGAACTCCTTTTTGCCACCCGGTCCTCTTTGTCAAGGGAAACCTGGCACTGCTGATTACCAAACGGGACTCAGGAGCCTGATTAAGAAGCCCGGGTCCTTGCCCAGGCGTGAATCCCGACCCCTCATGGTGGAGCCCCTCCTCCGCATCTGCACTTGCCCTCAGCCTTTTTTTCCTGAAGGAAACAAGTGCCCCCTTCTGTGCTGTGCCTCATTTGAAAATAAGATTTACAGGCTTCCTCTTCCGCTCAGCCCTGCACACCTCATTCAGCCTCCCTGGCATCCGCTTCTCAGTCCGAACCAGGAATACAAAGATTCTCCTTAGCTCTCTTAGAAGCCTTGAACATTTTCCAGCTCTGCCCAAAACAACATATATATATAATGTGTGTGTGTGTGTGTGTGTGTGTGTGTATAGATATAGATATAGATAGATATATAATGTACGCACAAACACACATAGACACAGAGAGAGGGAGAGACAGACAGAGGGAAGGACAGACACGAGACAGAGAGCTGAGCGCCGTGGTGTATGTGTTTGTAGAAAATAATGATCCTAATAGCTTATCCTTCCTCTTTGACCAAATAATTATTATTATGGTTGCCAAGTAATCCTAACTACCACACCTAATTAAATCTAAACAGCAGGCCCATGGGCTGTAGGGGAAGAATCCTATGGCTTTAAGCTTTCAAAATAAAAGGAAATAGATTCGTTAAAATACTATTTTAAAGCCATATCAGGTAGATCTATTCGAATTTTATGTCTTAAACTTCATAGAGAAAGTTCTAAGATTTCTTCCTCTTCATTTTTGTGTCTATTTATATTTATTTTGTCGAACAAAGCAGATGACAAAAAAATGCCTTCACCAGGGACATTAACTTAAGATGAGCATTTTGGAAAAAATTGTTTGTAAAACACTTTAATGGGCTCTTAGAATGCCCGAGTGATATGTGGTTACGAGATCTTAGCAAACACAGGCCCTGGATGTTCTGATTTTTGACTTTTTGCTGCAATTAAAATTGGTACACATTTGCTAAACCTTAACCAGAGCACATGTACCTTTGGTCAAGGCTCTCCATCAGGTAAATGACACCTGGCAATATAAGAAACCAGCGTAATCTGAGGAAAATTCGTGCTTGCCTCCTGGGATGATACCAGTTATCTTCCGAAGTAAATATGCAGACAGACAAATGATGAACCCCTTTACCTAATTTTTTTCTTCCCATTCTGACCTCGGTCACCAGAGTCTTGGGAGTTAGAATTAGCAACATCTCTTAAAACTAATTGTTTTCCATTTTTTCAGAATATACAAACCATCACCAATAGACCTTGGATTAAATTCCAGTCTTTCTCAATTTCAGGAAATTCCTCTTTCCCCATAAACTAGTATATGCATGAGGAACAGAAGGACAACAAAGAGAAATCCATTCTTAATTGGAAAGGACGGGACAGATGAATCAACCAATGGGACAGACTGTAGAGTTCAGAAACAGGTGCCAGGCACAGGTGTCGGCTTTCAAACGAAGACACCTCGTGTAGCTCAGGCAGGAGAGGGACGTTCTCCACCCGGAAGTGCTGGGTCAATGGACTTTTCCGCACAGGAGACAAAATGTATTTCAGCGCCACACACAAAAATCCATTTCTGATAGATTTCAGATCTCATTGGCAAAGGTAAACAATAAAGCTTTTAGAGAAAAACATAGAGGTTTTTGTGACCTTGAACTAGGAAAAGAGTTCTTAAACAGAACACAAAGAAGCTCTCACAATATAGGAAAAATTGGGCACATCATTGTATGTTAAAATTAAGAAGCTCTGTTTACCAAAAGACATCATGAAGACAGTGACAAGACAAGATGTGTTTGGGATCCATGTCTGACAAAGGACTCACATCCAGAATACTTGAAGAACCACCACAAATCAATATTTAAAAATAAAAACGCAGGCAGCCCTAAAGAAAAATGCCTAAGAGAATTGAGCAAACTCCACAAAAGAGGCTATCCAAATGACCAATAAGCAAATGAAAGGTTTTCAACTTTATCAGTCAGCATGAAGATGTCGCTCGATGCCGTAATGCTGCACCACTGCATACACACGGAATAGTTAAAATGAAAGACAGCAGTGTCAGCAACGGTGTGGAGCGACTGGAGCCCTCAGTTGGCACCTGCTGAAAAACCACTGTGGAAGACCCTCTAACACTTGTGTGCACTGAACTCAAAACCTTACAGGCACTCAGCAAGGCCAGTCTCAGCACCTAGACCCTGCGTGCAGAGTTGCGCACAGACAGCCACGGCCTCAAGAACTAGCAGGTGCATGGCATCGCCTTTTCAGGATCGCCCCAAACTGTCAACCTCCCAAATGGCCATCAAGCCTAGAAGAGGCAAAGAAAGTGTGATGTGTGCTCTGGAACATCACGCAGGATGGGAAACAAGAGGGGTTTGGCTGCATGCAGCTGTATTAGTAAAACATAGGTTAGACGAAGACGCTGGACACCAAGGAGGGTACACTGTGTTGACTATTTACATGAAATCGTAGACTAGGCATGGCTAGTCTACTGGCACGGCTAGACGCTGGACACCAAGGAGGGTACACTGTGTTGACTATTTACATGAAATCGTAGACTAGGCACGGCTAATCTTTTCTGATTAAAAAGTAAGAATTGATCGAGTTGCCCTTGGTGAGGGAGGGTAGCTAGAGTCTGGAAGGCAGGACGGAGAAGTTTCTGGAATGCGATTAGCAGTCACTTTCCTCTTCTGAATGTTAGCTACACAGGTGTGTTTAATTTATGGAAATTCATTGGTATGTGCACTTTTCCTTATGCATATGATGCTTTGTAAAATGTTAAATAAATAAATAAAATGCAAAATGTGCTCAGCGGGAAATGCAGTAGAGAGTCACTTAGCCACAGCATCAGTCATGAAGCCCATTATTTTCAGTTAAATATAGTTATAACCATATTTCCTTGTTTTTTTTTTAATGTCATAATATACTTGAGGGAAGGGGCAGCATCTCTGGAGAAATATAGTGTGGGCCCCTTTGGAGAGGTTTCAACCCGTGATGGTTGCGCGGACAGTGTCCTGCCGCTCCTCCCCTGTCCCATGTCAGCACCCGCAGCGTGCCCTCACCTTCCGAGCTGCATGGACATTCTCTGCACAGTCTCTGTCTGATGCTGCAGTCACTGTGCCCAGCCCCGTGACGGACCAAAGCACAGGGGCACTAACCTGTCTGGGGAGCAGGTCACGAGATGCCTGACCCAGCTCGTTCACCCCTCATGGGACTCCTTTGGCCACGCATGTGACTGGGCAGAGCAGCCCACAGGGCCGCCTGCCCTTAAGCTTCTCCTTGCTCCTTATCACGACCCAGGGAGCGGTCTCCACGCATGTGCACTGCTGGCGCACTAGCCCTCCTCTCAGAATATGCTTCTGGAAGCAGCTCAAATTAACGCAATGTGACTGAAAACAAAAAGGCCATTTATTCATGCTCAAAGCCTAACCAGATGTTAAAACAGGAGAGAATCATACCCGAGATGAAGTGGGAAATTCAGCTGGGAGCAGGATAGACTTTGGAAAAGCCAGCTGATGTTCAGGGAAAAAGGGAAAGGAGGTTCCCTAAAAGGAGTAGAGGTTTTCCCAAGAAATTCCGAGTGACTTGGACAGGAGGGATAATTATGTAAGTTGTGGTTCAGAGCTGGAAAAAATGCAAGAGAAACGGAGATGGGCTTCAGTCCTGGTCTGAACTGAACAGAGAACTGTTTTCTCCTATTCTGCCTTATTTTTTTTATTTACAAGGACGAAACAAAAAAGTGTTACAAAGACCTAGGCCAAAACAGAAAGCAAACAAACTAAAAGTGAATTTATCTCCAAACAGAAAAGAAAAAGATTGGCATCATAGATCTTTAGAAGACGAAATGCAACAGGAGGTGTTCAGACCTGCAGTACGGGAGGTGATGGGGAGGTTTGTACCTACTCAAGTCACTATACGTGTGGGAAGGTGACTGAAAACTTTCCCTGGGTTTACATGGAGTCCGAAATCTTCCATGAGTATGCCATTCTGAATAATCTATTGGAGATAAACTGATAACCAAGTGAAAAATGGAAACACTGAGAGCACAGATTGGGAAGTCACCGCATGAAAGGAGCAGCTGACTTCCCTTGCCCTGTGAATGCGCAACGAGCAAGTCATCAGGCAGGTGCAGAGTAGAGAGCCCCTCAGTCCGCGGGAAATGCCGCAGGAAGCGGGCTGGGCTCCCGCAGTGCTGGCCTCTGGATAGGCTTTGAGTGTGACTCCTCTACCTGGGGAAGAGGAGTGCGGCAGCCTCCCCGGAGCTGCCCTTCTGAGGACTGCTGGCGAAGGCGGGAGCAGGGGAGCGCTGACATCAGAGCGATCGTGGTGGAGTGAAAGCCAGTCCTGCCACCTCCCGCCTCCAGGACTTTGCCAAAAATCTCTGAAAACCTCTAAGACTCAGGATTTGTTTTAATCCACAAAATGGGAATAATATTTGCATCCATACGGCGGCATTGTTCTAAGTGTGACCTGAGATAATTCAATTAAAGTATCTAGGTGCTATGATTAGAGCATCCACCTTTCAGGTTGCTGGTTGGTGGTGAGAAGCCTTGTCTGCTGGATGTGTTCGGACAGACAGATGCAGCTCGCAGGATCTGCCCTGCGGACGGCAGGCACCAGGGAAGACGGGCCTCGGTGGGGTGTCCACAGCCCCACACTTGCAGGGAATCTTCCCGGATGCCGGCAGCGCTGCGGGTCTCAGGTCCCCTGCCACTGTGAGTTTTCCCCGTGTTTTCATAGATAGTTTCACAGGTAAGCCACAGGCTGCGTGACAAGTGGCTGTCAGACTCCATTTTAAACCATTCACAGCAGAAATATCAAACAGAAGTAGGAAACCAGAAACAAAGTAGAATCGCAGAGAAGGCGAAGGTACAGGGGAAAGCAGATTACTAAGACAGGCATCCGCCAATGGTGAAAATGGCTTTCAAGGGATAATTAATGTAGGGAAAATCAAAATATTATATTTGACATTGAATCCTTGATATTATCTTCCTGACATTTTTTAACACTTTGAAGAATAGGATAGAATCTTATTTTTCAGAAGCAAATGCCAAACTGCACAGCTTCTGAAATTAAAATATATCACTAAAAGAAAGAAAGTGTGTGGAAAATAAAATGCATCTCAGAAAAAGATGTACCAATTTAATAGAAGTCACATGAATCAATTTCAATCTAAATATCTCAATATTTCCTATAAGTCTCTTATTCATGATAAATTCTCACCAATTAAGCATTTTATACATTTGGACCACTTTTGCTGTGAAATATACAATAAACCCAAAAATGGTGTTCAATTATATAGTAAGACGAATGACCTTTATGAAATCTGCTATTTTATTATCTGGTATATAATTTATTTGTTATGTTATTTATTTTTTTACCTGGCATGTTATGTTTGACATTATATAATTTCATTTCTCCTCAATACATTAATATTTAAGTCGATGCTGTACGCCCTTGGAACAAGTTATTCCAAAATGTCTTTTAATGTTCTGTGAACTTTTAGAAATCTGATTCAACTCCTGGGATGACTGGGTGGCTTAGTGAGTTAAGTGAATGACTCTTGATTCTGGCTCAGGTCATGATCTCAGGGTCCAGAGGTGGAGCCCCAGTTGGGCTCTGAGCTCAGCAGGGCTTCCACTTGGGATTCTCACCCTCTGCCCACCCACGCTCCCCCACTGCGTGCACTTGCACGCACTCTCCACTCTCTCACTCTCTCTTTCTAGCTAATAAATAAATAAATAAATAAATCTATCTTACCAAAAAAAAAAAAAAAAAAAAAGAGTATTCAACTCCTAATTAAATGAAAATCTTCATTCGTGATATTTAACAAAGGTTATACTGGGAAAATTTGAGATTAAACTAGTTTTGAGTTTTTAAATATATTATTTAAAAATTATTCTTGAAATGTGGCTTCAGAATATAAATAGTTCACTTTCATCACCTTAAGCACCCTCTGAAGGGCTTAGCAATTAAGAATGACCCTGGCAACATTGCTGAATTCAAGGGCACAGGGATAATTCTGCACCTTTTAAGGTCACAGAGTTACAAGGGTTCCAAGTGAAAGCTGCTTTGTGATGTTCTTCTCACTGAGGGCTGTTAGCAGAGGGATGACTAGCTTTTCTGAGCACCTGTATTGACATTTTACAGCTGGAGATTAAAAAAATATATATTCATTTATTCATTCATATATATTTATGTTCAGTGTTTTGTATGTTGAGCTATATCTTTACAAAATATTGTGTTAGTGCAGGAAAATGGAGATGAGTTTGAAGAGGCTGAGAGAAATGATAGAAATCTGGGGAACCCAGATGAGGTGTAAAGTGAACCTTGGAATGCTTGAAAGAGAAGGCAAATGCTAGCCTTTTAAGAAATTTTTAATGATCTTATATTGGCAAGATTAGAAAGAATCAAGATTTGACTGAAAGACAAGGTGCCAAGTCTAATGAGAGAAGAGGCACTTTATTCTCGCAGACGCAGCACACTGGCCTCAGGGTCCCCTTGGCCTTCCCCTCCACTCCACCGTCAGTCCAGCTCTAGACAGTCCTTGCAAACAACTGGGGGGAAGCGTCTTGTCTTCAGGGCACTCCCACTTTCCCTTGCAGGATTTTTGATTTATTGTGATTTTTAAGCCAAAGTAGACTAACACAAATGCCCTCTTAGAGCTTTAAAGCATCTCCTGGACCAGGAATGGTGCAAAAGATTAGAGACATTGTTGAACTTATTCTTACCCCAACACCATGGGACTGGTTTGTTATCAATAATAGTTTTTGTAACCTTCTCTCACCAAATAAAGTTTTGCTCCTTCTAGTCATGGTACTTTGGAAAGACACGGGGGTAGTCACTTCTGAGTTCTGGTGGCCTGTGCCTTCACTTCCTCTAAGCACCATCAGATGACGGATTTTGATCCTTGGCAGCATAAGCCCATGCCAGTCTTCTATTCGGATCTGTGTATCTAAAGAAAATTAATTCTTCATTGTTTAAATTTGATTCCTATGACTAATTCTCAATCATTACCGAGACTTAAAATATAATTCAGAGGCATTTTTCGAAATATCCTTAAATACCAATCTCAAATAGGAGCAGTTGGTTTTATAACACTTTAATAGGCTTTCTGAGCGTCTGTCAGAGAATAGCTTTGACTTAAAATAAAATTGCTTTTCTTATCTGAAGCCTTCTGTGAGGCTCGAAGACAGTGTGGCAGGGTCTACTTCTACCTGTAATGAAGACTTCTCAGTTGGCCTTGGCATCAGCCCCATGTCAAAACTCATAGCCTCTCTTGTCATGGAATTCACTTACAAGGTACCTGAAGGACCTACCCCTGTCTGTTGCAACCACTGAGGCAAGCCACACTCCCTGCTTCTGATCTTTAACTACACAGCTCACTTACTCGTCATGGTACCTGCCATCTTCACACCCATGCTATGATTGACCTCACCAGGGTGGGGAAGAATTAAATAAGTAATACATGTTAAACTCTTCACCTGCATAGAGCAAGTCCTCAATAGCCCCCTGTTATAAATATTATTACTAGTGTTTTGCCACTCTATGTGTTAAAAAATCCCATACAAGAGATGGAAGGAATAAAATGGAATTTAGACAAAGATAAGATTTGGAGGTTGACTCTAGCCCTAAAATAGTAAAATATCAATTTTGTGTTGCTTTAAACTTCTATGAAACCTTTTTTTTTTTTTTCCTCCACCCACTCCCCTTACAGACAGGTAGAGAAAATTGTTGAAGCTTAAATAACCTAATGATCCTTTGTTTTAACATTTGATGGATACTCAATAATTGGGAAATAATTGTTTCAATTTTCAGAAGCTGGGACATTTTTTCTTTGGCCTTTAAAGGGCACAGCAGCTCTGCCTGCATTCTGTCTTCCTTCTGGTGTTTCCTCCATCCTACCCGGGCTGCCATACTTCTTCTTAGCACACCAAAGAAACAAGCCACAGCACAGAAAATTTCGAATTCCATCTAGATCTAATTTGAGAATTTCCAAAAGTTATTTTTTATCACTTTAAATAATAGTCAGAATATCTCTGTAGCATTCATCAATCTGCCAGGATGTGAAGACACAGTCTACCAGCTCAGCGTGAAGGCTGAGCGGTAGGTCATGACAGGGGGACTTCTTCCTCACCCAGGCTCCTGGTAGTATCAAACCGAACCCTGTTTTGGCAGAACAAAGTTTCACATGTCATAATGAAAGGCTGTGCTTTGATTCTTTTGCATTTAACGTAAGCCTGGATAATTTCTTTGAATTTGAGTTGATTTCATGCTTGTGCATTCTCCTTGACAGTGTAAATGTTAAGGTTCTGCTGATGTTAAAGACAAGGCTTTTTATAATCATGAAATAGAGACTTTGAGTAGTCATCCACTAGAAGAGTTATCTACACTAAACCAGACTCTTCAAGGCAATATGCTAAGACCAAAATCTTTGAATATATGACATTGCTTTTATGTAAGGTAAAGGGTGTTAAAAAATGCTATCAGGAGGCAGAACCAGGGCATCGTAGTTAAAAATGCAGAACTTAGTACCAGCCTGCTAAATTTAGTAGGGACTAATTTTGTGCAAGTGATAAAACTCTTTGTGTCTCAGTTTCCTTCCCTATGAAATGACAGTAACAGTGCCTGGTGCATAATAAGTGCCAGAGTAAGTGTCAGTCTATTATTATTGCTCGAAAGAATACATACATGACAACAACTGATGTTGACATAAAAACAATCTTACCTTTGAGTTTGTAACAGTGAACAGGCAAGTTTATTAAAACACCTCAGTCAGTAAGCAATATTATTTAACTTTGGAAATTTGGTAACTCCATGCCTCTCTTCATGACACAGAACACCAGTACCTTGTCAGGTGTCTCAGGAGAGGGAAAGTTATTTTCTGAACTACATGTTGGTCCTCTTACAGGCTTCCTGGTGGCACACCTCCAGGCACAGATAGAACTGACTTCCATTTGGGGCTATATCTGTGTTTTGAGAAAGCCAGAATCTACAGGTCTATCTACGGAAATGGCAACAATACTGGATCTTCAAATATATGAATAGAGCATAGTTTGTCACTCTTGTCCCTCATTCTTCTTAATTCCTTAATTCCTGCTTAGTCTCTTCCAATAATATTTTACAACTTTCTGTGGAGACCTCTTACATATCTTTCATTCCATACACACATGTCATTTTTTTGAATTTTAATAATTTTAATTTTAAGTACTATAATTTAAAATTTTTCAGTGTTGCTGGTATATAGAATAAACTGATTTTTGTATAGCATGCCATTAAATCTAAAAATCTTATTAAATTCAATTAGTAGTTCAAATGATTTCATTTTTTCCATTTATTGTAATTTTTGTTTTCATTTTCTTAGCTTATTCCAATGTGTAGGACCTCCAATGCAATTTAGGATACAACAAAGCCTGCAGCTTTCTTTCTGGGAGATCTTACATTATATATCCAACTTAATTCAGTCTTACTGAGTTATGTTTCCTAGAAATTTGTTCATTTCATTTAAACTTTCGCATGTACTTATAAACCTTATTATATCCTCTTAGCATTTTTAAAATCTGAGGTATTTATAGTGCTATACCAGACTCACTCTAGACATCAGCAATTTTTATATTTACTCAGTTTGCTAATATTTTTACTAGATTTCTGTCCATTGTTTCAGTCTTTTAAAAGAGCCACATTTGGCTTGTTGATTTCCTCTATTGTGTTTATATTTTTCATTTTGTTAATTCTTATTATTCTCTTCCACCTTACTTGGTATAACCTGCTACCTTTTCTAATTTTTGAGAATGGATATGTACCTCATATACCTTTTCCAAAACATGCTTTTAAGATACAAAAATCCCTCTCAGATACATTAGGTACATTCTACACGTTCTTATATGTAGTATTTTCTTTAGTATTCCTTTCGCGATTCTTTACAATTTCCATTGTGTATCCTACCCATAACTTGATAGCATTTTGTTGTTTAATTTGGGGGTTTTAGGGATGCCTGGGTGGCTCTGTCAGCTAAGCATCTGCCTTCAGCTCAAATCATGATCCCAAGGTCCGGGAATGGAGCCCCCATCAGGCTCCCTGCTCAGCAGCAGGTCTGCTCCCCTCTCCCTCTGCCCTTCTCACTTCCCACCTGTATGCTCTCTCTCTCTCTCTCTCTCTCTGTCTCAAACAAATAAATAAAATCTTTAAAAAATAATAATAATAATAATTTCAGGATTTGAATTAGGAATTTTATTTTTTATACTATTGTTTTCCACCTTAATTCCATTGTGGTCAGAGAACATATTCTGATTGATTTTAATACTTGGAGGTGGTGAACCAGGTTTTCTGACCCAATAATAAGTCAGTTTTGATAAAGCTCTTTTTTTGAAATTTTTTTCTCATCTGGGGGCTTGGCATTATATACATGTCTCTTTGCATTTTGTTAATTTGTTGAGCAGTTTTCTTGTATCCTTCCTGACCTTTGTCACATGTACCATCTGCTATGGAAGAGATGTGATAAACCTTCCCATTATGATTATGACTATCGTGGTTCTATCGATTTTTGCTCTCTGTATTTTAAAGCTATACTTTGGGGATTGTAGGGGGTAAAACTGCACACCTTTTCCTGATGAATTAACCCCACTGTAGTTTTATGGTCATTCTGCTTGCCACAGATTTCTCTGTCATGCTCTGCTCTGATATTAGAAGAGCTAAATGAGCCTTATTTTGATTAAGTTTAAATGTTACATTTTTTCCAAATACTTGATTGAAGACTTTTTGTTTGTTTATTTTAATTTGGTATCTTATAAACAGGATATAGAGAATTGTGTTTATTTTACCCAATATATCTAGAGTCCTCAATTCATTTGTTTATTGAAATTACTTATGTATTTAGCTTGAAGTTTGTCATCTTCTTATGCTTTTTAATTGTCTTATTTTTATCTGTTCCTTTTCATCTCTGGTCTTCCTTTATATAAGTTAAGGGTCTTTTTTAATTGTATTTTTAACTCTATTAGTGTATACATCGTTTGTAGTATTACATGTTGTTACTGTTCTAGTTGACACTGTAGGCATTACTGGATTTAATAGAGTCCAGTGGGTTTTATTCCTTTAAGATTTTTCAGACAATGATAGGGACTTGGAATGGTTTACTTTATTCATTTGTACTCCTACTTAAAAAAAAAAATCGGTTTAATTATGCAGACACATACATCATAAAAGATAAATGAATATAATATTTGTTTTTTAGTTTCATTAATGTTTATTTATATTTATGCATTTTATTTATTCTTTGCTCTTTGTTCATTCCTGGATTTCTTTCTTTCTGAGATCATTTTCTTTCTTTCTGAAGAATTCTCACAAGTTTTTATTTATTGGTATTTTAATGATGTTTTTAAAGAAATATTTGGTTTTCCAATTATTTGCTTGTTTAAGATTATCTTAATTCATTTTTTTTTCTTCTTCCATTATTCTTTTTTTTTTCAAAGATTTATTTACTTTAGAGAGAGAGAGAACATGAGCAGGAGAGGCAAGGGGAGGGAATGTCAAGCAGACTGCACACTAAGAACAGAGTCTGATCTGGGGCTCAATTGCACAAACCTGAGATCATGTTCTGAGCCAAAAACCAAGATTCGGATGCTCTGCTGACTGAGCCACCCAGGTACCCAACCTTACTTACCTCCATTATTCTTATCAAATGGCCAACTGTTAATCTTTGCTTTTTTTGAAGGTAATATGCCCTTTTCTCCCCTTTGGGTGCATTTAAAATCTCTTTCTCTTTCTTTATCTCTCCATTTCTCTCTCTCCCTCCCTCTGCTTTTCATTAATCTTTATAGTTTTCCATGTTGGGATTTGTAGAGCTTTGTGAATCTGTGACTTTAATAGCTTTAGAAAATTCTCAACCATTGAAACTTTAAATACTGTCTCATTTTCTCTAAACTGTTTTTGGTACTCCCAGTTATATGGATGTTGACTTTTCTCCACTGTCTCATATTTTTTATTCTCTATAAAATTGTCTATATTTTTAATTTTGGCCATTCCAACTGGTATAAAGTGCTATCTCAATGTGGTTTTGATTTGAATCTTAATAGAAGGGTCATCTGTACCCCAATGTTCATAGCAGCAATGGCCGCAGTCACCAAAACTGTGGAAAGAGCCAAGATGCCCTTCAGCAGACGAATGGAAAAAGAAGATATGGTCCATATATACAATGGGGTATCATGCCTCCATCAGAAAGGATGAATTCCCAACTTTTGTATCAATATGGACGGGACTGGAGGGGATGATGCTGAGTGAAATAAGTCAAGCAGAGAGAGTCAATTATCACATGGTTTCACTTATTTGTGGAGCATAAGGAATAACACAGAGGACATGGGGAGATGGAGAGGAGAAAGGAGTTGAGGGAAATCAGAGGAGGGAGACGAACAATGAGCGACTGTGGACTCTGAGAAATAAACCAAGGGTTTGGGGGGGGAGGGTTGGGCCTAGTAGTGGGTATTAAGGAGGGTATATATTGCATGGAGCACTGGGTGTGGTGCATAAACAATGAATCTTGGAACACTGAAATAATAAAATAAGATTTTTTTCAAAGATTTTATTTATTTATTTGACATAGAGATATCACAAGAAGATGGAGAGGCAGGCAGAGAGAAAGAGGGAAGCAGACTCCCCACTGAGCAGAGAGCCCGATGCGGGACTCGATCCCAGGACCTGAGACCATGACCTGAGCCGAAGGCAGCGGCCTTCACCCACTGAGCCACCCAGGTTCCCTAAAATAAGATTTTTTTAATAAAATGTCTACAGTGTGGGTCTTTTTATATTTATGTCCCTAATTAGTATGCATATTTTCTTTTGACCCGTCGATCAGTTTGCTATCCCTGGCTTCAGGTGGTTTAATTTTTATCAAATTCATTTATTCACAACTTAACTTCAAGCATTTTTCACTTAATGAAATTCCATATACTTTTTATTAGGTTGATATTTTCTGGTAAAATGGTATGCATTTTTATTTATGTTTTTCATCTTTTTCCTCGGGTTTATTAAATAAATTACTCATTGTTATTTTGAAGTTCCTGTCTGCCAATTCTGAAATACGGGTCACCGACATGTATTACAGCTTCCTTGATTTTTCGTAATTCAGTCTTATTTCTTGGTACGGCTGGTAATACTCAGTTATCCTTGTGACAGTGTGCATAAAAGATATAATGGCCCTGAATTATATTTTCCTCCACATAGCTTCCACCTTTCCCCCTAGTCAGATAGAGTAGGAGGTTGCTCACTTCGACCCGACCAAGAAGGGAGTGAATGAGAACAGGCCGACACTTTGCAGGGCTCATGCCACCCTGGTCCTTTGCCTTCAGTTTCAGGGCACGGCCTTTCAGGAAGCTGGTGAAATCAGGGATGCTGACATGGCTCCTCCCCACGGGTGCATCTTCTCACGAATCCATATCTTCTGGAACTGAGACTGTGGCAAACTCTGTCCCAGGCTTTAGAGATGTTCTTCTAAAATCCTCAGTTCCTGCCAGGCTTTGGTTTTGGTTGAGGAAAAGACAGGTCAAGTGTCAGGTGTGGTTCTTGGACCCTTTAGTCAGAGCAGGATTTTGGAAGCTTTTATCTTCATTTTTTTTTTTTTCTGAAACCCCACAAAATTATCAAAAACTCTTCTGATTCCTTTGTGTCTTATTTCTCCCCTTCTCCTGAAGCAGCCGAGATTCTCAGAAACAACCCTGGCATGACAGATGACAAATCCCTCAAGGACAACTGACGTTGTAAAATATTGGTTTATGTCCTGATGGTAACGTTCAAGTCCTGGCTGACGCAGAAACCACAATACCTTCAAACAGAGGGGTTTGTGCTTTATTTGATTTTTCTACTTGTGAGTAGAAATGATGGTCTCCTACACGCCTCCCATCTGAATTGGAGCAGAAATTCCAAGTCTTGATTTTTTTGTGGGGGGAGGTGGGGGAGATCTGGAACTTACGTGATGAAACTGGGCCACAAAGAGAGAATAATATCATCTCTCATCTCTAAATTAGATTATCAGCAACTGCAAATTCATTTTAAGAAAAAAATACCCTTGTGTGTTTAGTCACTCTTTTATCTTTTTAAAAGTTTCTGGTAAATCCTACCAAGAAAAAAAAAAAAAGCCATATAATGTGTGAGTGTTATGATAGGCTTTGTCTCTTATAGTTAATCTTTTCTCCATAATAATAGTGTGTGTGTGTGTGCGTGTGTGTGTGTACTTACCTTTACACGGATAGTTGAATTTTATATTTTTTAATTCATTGTACAGAGTGTATTGTTTTCAGGAAATGAACACACATAACATTGAACAAACCTCTCAAAATGTTATTAAATAAGCAGAAAACTAAAAATTAAAGCACCAAGAATCAGTGAGTGGTAAATAAATTAGGAATATCTAATTGGACTTAAAATATGCATCATTTACAACGTAGGTAATTTGAATAATGTGTGTTCATCAGAACTAAAGACTGAATGAATTCAATATTGAAGAACACCTATGCAAAAAGTTTAGCTATTTTCTTCAAGACGCTACCCAGACTCTAAGAAATCGCATACAAGAAGTTGTGTCCTTGGGAGAACACCTATAAAGAGAATTGTTAATAAACATAATACACAGCAATATGTGGCTAATTTTAAATGTGCTATAATTAGAAACTATGGTTACATTCTGCACATTCCATTAGGAAACAGAACTTTCTTTTGTCCCTGCTTAGGCAATCTCTCATGACCAAGAGCCGTACACACCAGTGCAAGAGACTTTTAATTAAAACTACAGATTGTAGCAATTGTGAATTGAAATATCACCAGACTTAGATCCCATGAATTTCTAGGGCATGCCTTCTTTTAATAAATGTAAACAATCATTCATTGCATACCCAGCAGCAAGGTCCTCACTCTGGCCATGGTTGCCAGTTACAGATGAGATCATTCTCTGGGATGGAGCTTCCAAGCTCAGAAACACCACCAGCATCATGAAATATGGAATTCACAGCACAGTGATGACCAGTTTTCTGAGAAGCAGACATTCACCTGGATGAAGAGAAACCTGAGTTCATCAGGAGGAAGGTAGAAGAGATGGGGCTTGAGTTTCTAGGAATTCGTGAGAAACAGCGTCTATTTGAAATGCAAAGTGAGGCACAAATGTAATCCTACAGTTTAATACCCACATTGAAAAGTTAAAAAAAAGGAAACTAATTAGCAATAATATATTTTATTTAACCCAATCTGTCAAAAATGTTTTCATTGCAACCTATAATCAATATAAAAATTTTTGATGCATTTTACATTATCTCTTTATACTGAGTTTTTTAAATTATTGTGTATTTTACATGGACAGAACATCTTAGTTTGGACTAACCAAATTTCAGATGCTCAATAGCCACAGCTGGCTAATATCTACTATGCTGGACAGCATTTATCTAAAGCCACAGAGTTTGTTTTAAGAATTATAAATGTCTACACATCGCAGCCTTTGGAAAAACAGCTGATGGCTAGAGCCAGGAGGCACAATTAACAAATTAACAAATTACTTTATTTTAAAGATTCAACAAGCATGTTCATTTCCTGATTGTTAATACCTTTAATGCATGAAGTTTTGTTAATATTTAAATACACCAAATAATACAATATGCCATGGGTAACTAAAGATATATTTAATTAGAACATGAAAATATGGATGTGAAGAATACACAGAAATACTAAAGTAGGGTTTGTACTAAGAAAAGAGGCAAGTAGGTATTATGTGTAGGCATGAAAAGATACTTGTTTGTAATTGTGAAACTTGCTTTTTTTTTTTTATATTGTCTTATTTGAGTCACCGTAAAAATACATCATTAATTTTTGATGCAGTGTTCCAAGACTCATTGTTTATGCACCACACCCAGTGCTCCATGCAATCCATGCCCTCCTTAATACCCACCACCAGGCTCACCTATCTCTCCACTACCCTCCCCTCTGAAACCCTCAGTTTGCTTCCTGGAGTTCACAGTCTCTCATGGTTCATCTCCTCCTCTGATTTCAAAGGAACTTTTTTCAAAAGAAACTATGTTCAATTTCACATTTCTTAATATTACAGGTTATTCATTAGTGCCCAAGTAGCAGACTTTATTTTACCTTTTCCTCCCGGAAAAATATCTGCTACGAGGCATAAGTTAAAATACCAGAACATTGATACTCAGTTTAGTGTTTAAAATATGAAAAACTAAAAAAGTTTCAAAAGAAAGAATCCACACATTCCATTCTTTCTTGTTCCTGAATATATGCATTTTCTCAACAGAAACCATGGAGAATTCAAAAACGCTGAAGGAAGGAGGAAAACAAATTTCCCCAAGGCACACCACCCAATTTCAACGAGAACATCCCCATGCCGAACAAATCACAGATACCCGATAGGACCGGGCCAGCCCTTGTCACTCATCAATACAAATCCTGAATCGTTTTCCGTATCAGGACCCAAACACACGCTTGGTGGCCCTGTGACATGATTTTGGTAGTCTGAGCTAATTTTAATTAGTCTCATTTTCAAATTTGTTGGTGTTCTCCCTTATGGAACATTTATTCTCTAAGCGAAATAGACTGCTTACTGCAAGGCAGGGGTGCTTCTCACCAGGAGCACCTGTTACCAGTTTGTAGTTAGGAGGCTGGAAAATTACAGATAATGAAAGGAAGGCTGGGGGGTGGAGATCACAGCATTCCACAGTGTGTGAAAAAATAACCTTAATATCCATCTCCCAGCTCTTCTTCACAGAAACAGAGTGCATGTACCTAAATTGCCTTTGCAAATAGCAGTGTTGGCGGACACCTTCTCTATATCGTCAGGTGTGCCTGAGTAGACATTAGTCATGTTTCCTTTTTAAGAATAAGAGCTGATGGCAGGACCCTCTTTTGCTCCACAACAACTTAAGACATAGGGTGTCTTCAATGTCTTTAGTACGTAACAACCACATGAGAATAGTCCTGAAAGTGTGGAGGAGGTAGGAAGAGGGTGCTGACATTAACTATAATTAGGGACTAAAGAAATCCCAAGTAATTTGGGCATTTATTTTTTGACATTCAGATATAATGTGTGGTTACTCTGCCAAATGATCCAATCACAGTAATCATAGTTTTCATAAACTCAATAAATAATTTCCTGCATTTCAGGTCTTTCCACATCATGGACAATCGTTCCTAGGCACAAGGAATTAAAGAAAGTATTTCTGAGTTATGGCTCCTCATTAACGACCATTCATCAGAGGGTGAGACACTGAACATCAGAAGAGGAAAGTCATGGCCCAACGTACAAAAGACGCAAATGTTGAAATGGAGAGCGAAAGGCAGTGGGTTGATGAGCTGGTGAGGATGATGGCAGCCTCTCCTCTCTTCCCTGGAAGGATGACAACTTGTCCCATGGCATCAGCTCGGAGTACTGTGTGCAACTTCCACTCAACAGGAAGAACACGCGTATGTTCTTGTTTCTGAATTGACTGAGCCCCCTTCACGTGGCCAGAATAAATGTCTTCGCTAACCACACGGCGTGGGGGGCTCTAGCCTCTCTCCAGTGAAGCCCAGCCTTGCAAGTAAATACTAAGTCTAAACTCATTCCAAAGTGGAAGAAAGAAAGAAAAAGAATTAAAAAAACAAATCTCTATCGCATCAAAGCAATCTGTTTTGTAGGGCATCTGGGGGACATAAGAAGGAGGATGAACGAGACTAAATATCGGGGACCGAGCCGGGCCGGACAGCAGCCCACCAGCAAGCGCCACCGCTTTCACGGAGCTCAAAATGGACGGGAGAAGAATCCCAGGACGTGGAGACAAGAACGTTTGAGATTTATATTAGGATTAGACATTGGAAAGTTGTTTTCCAGGGAATAAATACATATTCCAGAGAATAAATGAATAAATTCCTCCCTTCCTGGACTCGAGGCATCAGTAATTCCAAATCTAGACAGTGATGGGGAGGGAGGAGGGGCTCGCCCATTCTCCTCTCTGGTCTCGCTTCCCTGAATCTGCAGTTAGGACTGATCCAATCCACCCTGAGATATTTTATAACCAGAAGCTAAATATTCCCACTCTCCCTTGCCAATTTTTCTACAAGCGAGTTTCTTTCTCTCTGTTTGAGAACACTTACTGCACAAATGGCAGACTTAAGAATGACCTCCCATCTGGTGTTAGACCCTTTTTATCCATTTTACAGTAGACAAAGTGAAGAGGAAACAATGTTTCCCTCATTTCTCTTATTGCATTCAAAATGTGCTTTTCAATTAAGAAGATGGGATGGCGGAGGAGGGTTTCTTTTCAATGGGAGGTCAGTTAGCGCTCCTATTTCAGAAGATTGTACAGTATTTTAAAAGGAAGCAGAGTCAGTATCATTTGTAGTAAGCTAGAAAACAATTAACTGGTGCCCTAATAAACTGATAGTCACAGTAAGCTGCTTTTATTGAAAAATCATGGGAATAACTGATTTAAGGGAATGCAACTGTCAACAAGCAAAACTGTGTGATTATTTTGTCTGGACTTCCAGCTGAGGAACAATTTGCATCAACAAACTAATTATTTTTTTTTTCTTGAGTTCCTAACAAGTTTATCTATTAATTTATGGATGTGCTAAAAATCACTAAATGGAAACCTGTGTCAAATGTAAATATTGATCTCTGTTTCAAAGGCAACAGTACACTCCGGGGACCAAGAAGGAAAACAGTTCACAGGCAACTGGGCAGGACCCTCCTGGGGTCTTGGTTATGGTCACAGCAAGGCCTCTACTTAGGTGCTGCTAGGATACTCATCCTCTCTCAAAACTGTAGGGTTTAAAGAAGCCTAGCTCCCTCTCCCAAGATGAGTCTCTTAAAAGTAAATTTAAAAAGAAGAAGACAGAGCGTTCCATTTGGGAAGCATCTGTTGTGAGACGAACTGACTGAAGTCTTGCTGAAGTCTGGGACATGACCTGTGTGTTGGGGGGGCTGGGGTGCACTGAGTTAAGGACTTCTGAACATAATGATTATATGATCAATGAGGAGAACAAATTAACTGGGTGTGATCTCCATGTCCCCTCCAACATTTTGGAAAGGCTGTGGTGGACAATAGGAAACTTGAGAAATTCTAGGTAGGAGGAACTTGGGAGTACTAATCTGGTCCTATGGGTCCAAAACAGAACTTCTCATGACAGCAAATTTGCAAGGTGAGTATATGCATTGGTCCAGATTATCTGCTTTTTGCAGGTGGCTTGGGAGTGGGGAGGTCCCTGACCAGGGTTTCATCTGTCAGCTACTTACAGAATGCTAAAATTGGCTCTCTTAGAATAGTGACCTTCATAACCTCGCCTCAACTTCCAGATGGAAAAGTCCCCCAGAGGTATGGCCAAGGTTCCGAGAATCAAGTCAACTAAAAGCAGCTGGGTCCTGACTCAGGTGTCCTGTCCTCTCTTGGAGTCCCCTTCCTATGACACTGCTGGTTCTTTGGCTATCTCACATCCCTCCTTCTGAGGGTATTTAGAGCAAAGTTACAGATGGAGCAAATGAAGCCATAAGACGTGGCCACCTTTGTGTGACTCATAACTTACCTTCCCAGGGAGAGTCAGTGTCCCCCCAGGAGTGGCTACCCAAACAGGAGTGGGGAAGCCTCGTTCAAAATTACAGTGAACGGTGCGAGACATAAACGCTTGTCCTTTCCTCTGTGGTCTCTCTGCAATAGTCATGACATCGATTCGACTTATTTTTAGTGACATGATAAGGAAACATATGCTTGAATTAATGCACAAACTTCACCATTCACCTTTACCGTAAACAGTGCCAGGTTTGAATGAAATGTGAGCTCCTTCAGCTTGTATGTGGAATCACTGAAATGCACCTTTGTGTTTCCCAGCCTGTACTTTGTTCTTACCAGGACAGCAGAAACCTTGCACAAATCCAGAAACACTGCACAAAACCAGCCCAGCTGCGTTTACTTCACTTCTTGCTCTGTGCAAATTCACCAACACTCTGCTTTCAGCTTAACGGTGAGTAGGAAGGACAGAAAGCAACAGGGAAGTCCAGATGACCTGATCTTCCTCCTTCCACATCATCATTTGCCACTTACCTGGTTGGCTAATACAGGAAATGAACACTAGTTAGAAGGGATTTCAAAGGGCTCTTGGCTGCTCTGCGTCTTAGAATGGCATTGCCTTCTTTCTGCGTTTGGAGTAAGTCCCTGTTCAAAAGGGAAATGTTCTCTGGGGGCTTTCAGTGCTCCTTTGCACACAGACACCATGGACGTATCTTGGACTTGCTTTGGGTCTCTTGTACTCCTCTCTCACCCATTGTGGGGACACAGGAATTCCAATGGCCCATTACCAAACCTACATACAAAAATGACGGTGAGGCATAGCATACACACACATTGCATGCACCTCCTCTGCTTGTGTACAAAACACACGTTCAAACATCAGATTGTCGAGAATGGCAGACAGCAACAGCAGAGCATTACAGCAAGCACGGTGCCCTCCTGTGCGGTGTGTGGAGGGAGGGCTGGGTGTTACCGCACGTGCCCCACACCCCTGAAGCCCCAGTCTCCTTAAAGCATGTGTGGCTAAGCTGTGTCTAAAGTTCTAAGCACAGTTTAGAAATCCTTATATCTTCAATGATAAATTAAACCCCATACATACAAACCGAAATATATCTATATCCTGTGGCATCAACAGGAATCAAACTAATAGAACCTTTCCACCTAACCGACCAAGGCATACTTGCTAGTATCCCCTATCACATCAAAATGTGAGAGAATAATGATCCGTGTTCCTGAGCTGATAGTCATAAGGTCACATCTAGGCAAAGACATCTCGAAGATGAAAGCCTATTGCTTTGGCACATCAGGGAAACCAAGGTAATCAAAAGCCCAAGGCATGGATCTGAGAGTGATAAATAAGAGAAGACTTTTTCAGTGGCCTCATCCACACCCAATGTCCTACTTTTAGGGAATTCTTTTATTGATTTACTGAAGGGTTGCAGATACAGCGTAATTTTAAGGGTGACCAAGATATGATCTTTGGCCTTTAGTTCTGTGAAAATTAAAGTTTAACAGGACACTACGTAAACCATCCAATTTAGAAAAAAGTAATTCTCTTAGAATTAGTGGGGATGAGCATAAACCAATGTCGCTATCTTAAACAAAAATACGTGAACTCTCTTGCTTTAACATTATCTTGTTACTATATTCTTTTAACATCTCATTCTCTTATGACTGGAGTTAGGTATTTGTATTATTTTGTATTTTAAAAGGAAGTACTTAGGGCCGACATATTAAAATACTTTTATAGAAAATAAGTTGACAATGACTACTGAAAGGAAGAATTTTCTAGGGCTTTTGCTAATATAATTCCTTATGTGGGTGGGGCAGATTCCAAACGAGTAAGAATCACAGGTTGCATGAACTAAACAAACACACAACCAACCATCTCCTGTATATCTAAATACGTATCGATAGTTTGGAATCCATAAGATACTGATTAAAATCTAAACAGGAGCTAAAAGAACATTCAGAATCTCAACCTTTAGCATAAATAGACAAACAAATGAATGAATAAATCAGCAAGCAAGCAAGCAAGGGGAAGTATGTTGGAATAATCAGCCCTATCTCCTTTTATTATTTTTGTGCAATGCAATAGAGCAAGTATTCTAAAACCAAGCAACTGTTAACTGTTATCTTGGGTTGTGGAAATAGCCCAGTGGAGTCTAAAATGCAGCACTGGTCACACTTAAGACTGAGGCAGAAAGCTGATCCTATAATATATTGCCAGGTCACAAGAATTTTTTTTTTAAGATTTTATTTATTTATTTGACAGACAGAGATCACAAGCAGGCAGAGAGGCAGGCAGAGAGAAAGAGGAGGAAGCAGGCTCCCCGCTGAGCAGAGAGCCCGATGTGGGGCTCGATCCCAGGACCCTGGGATCATAACCTGAGCTGAAGGCAGAGGCTTTAACCCACTGAGCCACCCAAGTGCTCCACAAGGAATTTTTGAAAGAGAAAATTTACACGATGTCAATATTTTTGTTTATGTATTTGAGGATTTTCCCACTGTCCGGTGTCACCCAATGCTAGTGCGAAGGAATTCCCTTGCACCTTTTCAGTTGCCAAGAGACCTTCTTGTCAAGGGCACATGTGTTTCCTGACCTGTCGGTGCAGTGTCCACGCAGTGGGGAAACATGGTTCTCAACATATTCTTAGACTGTAGAGAGAAAGCTGTCTTCCTGTGGGGAGTGTGTGAGCAATGGCAGGTTGAGAGCTCACGCTTACAGCAGGCAGAAGAGACGCTGATACAGCTCTCCACATGGGGGACACCAGGTGCCTACTTGAATGGTAATTTAGAGTTTGCAGGTATCATTTGGTCCCACTGGTATTGTCGTAGGAATTCGTAGCATCCCTACAGAGCCATCTGTGCCCAGCTAGGGTACCACACCATCTTCTTCAAGGTCGTACCCTACGTCAGTCTTCTTCCTGGGATAGCGTCTGAGGGAGTAGGGTCTGCAGGACCTAGCAGAGAAGAAGATGGACGGCCCACTTGCCCCCAGGAGACCAGAAGCCGCCTCTGCCCCACTGGTCTTTCCAAGATCTTCCTTACCGCATGTGGCTAATCTCTGAGGGCATCAGCAGGGAAGTCAGTGTCTGGTGAACTCCAACACTGTTTGCAAGGAGCCTCAGTCACGATCCAGTGATCCTACAGAGGCTCTGACTGGTGGCTGTGACACCTTGATGTGGGATCCTAATTTCCTTTCCACTTGTCCCGGCAGTGACTGCTGCAACTGCACCAGTGAGCGCCCGCCGGTCCCCAGGTGACTTCTCCCGGTCCGCGGGTGACTTCTCTCTTACCAAAGGACAACTTCCAGTTTCACTGGGAGTCTCCGGAGACGCCCAGCAAGCCTGGATCCTCGAGGCAAAGGACGGTCCTTCCCTGGGGCCTGAGTCTGGGGGAAGCTCAGTCCCGGAGGCGGACGGCCGCAAGGTGCTCCCACGCAGGGCAGGGGTTGAAAATGCGAGGTTCATTATCCCAGCTCAGAGACTCAGTACCCTCCTGACCTCAATTATTTCGTATTTTAAAGTCCAAATACCCAAGGCTTTGATCATGGTCTTACTCTTTACCTGCATCTTCGTTCTGTAAATACAACAGCCACTGTCTGGGATGCACAGAGACCTTTGGCTTCAGCAGATCAAGGGACACCCTTGCGAGAGAAGAGCCCAGGGCTTTGTGTTGCGAACCATTCCCTCCTGGCTCACTGTTGCTCGTGTGCATGGTGACGGGCAGAATGAGAGTCAGACTCAGGCGGAGTGAGGTGTGGAAGAGGGATGGTGACACCAACAGACCAAAGACCCTGATCCTTGTCCAATAACCCATTTTCAGGAGAGGGTTGGAGGGAAAGAAGGCCATGGCTGCGACACACTCCGCGTTGCAGGGGTGTGGGGAGAGAGGCAGCCTGAGCATGGGCAGCTTCTCCGGTGCGGACTACTGTCAATGCTGGGTGAGGCAGACTGGAGCAAGGCATGGAGGTGGTGCCAGGAAGAGGGTGAAAGTCTAGGAGAAACAGAATTCCATCCCTCCAAGACTGTGCAGAGCTCGCGAGGGAGCTGGCTCTAAAACCAAGGCTAAGAAATTGGTCTTGAACGAAGACCCATGTGTTGAGGTGAAGATGGAATGAGAAGACGAGGGTGACGCAGCGGCTGGTGCAGGGCAGCTCGGGGAGGGCAGCCACCTAGAGATCTGTGTCCGTGACCCTCCGCCACGGGGGTCTATGCAGAACCAGGGGCCCCGCACTTCCCTTTCCTGATATCACCATCTTGAAATCCTTCATCATTTTATCTTTGAACTTGCCATCTGTCTGTGAAGTCTCTGGGGATGTCGATGAGCAGGGGTGGTGCGTGGAGAGAGTGGCCTTGGTGACCACGAGCAAGAACCGTATGTGGGGCGGAGGAAGCTGTGTGCTGAGACTGGTGGTCAGGAAGGCATGTCCAGGAAGGTAACACGTGAGCTCTGAGCAGAACAAACTGAGGACACAGGCAAGTGCCATCCGGAGACACCCCTCCAGGCAGAGGGAGAGGCCCTGCGGCCAACCACACGGTTGGGGAACGTAAGGAAGAACAAGGGGCCAGCACAGAAGGTGTGCCATGGGAAGCGGGGAGAGGGCAGAGCACGAGGTCCCGGGGGAAGCCAGTGGAGGGACCTGCAGACGGCACCTTCCCCATGTGCGGTGGGTGCTGGTCGCCCAGCTGACAAGAGCGGCGTTCTCGTCCCACAGCAGCGCCGGAGGTGGGCGGACACAGACACCGGCAGCATGTATCAGCCTCGCAGACGGATTAAGGAAGCTCTGTGGCCAGAGTTCCTGGTAGCAATGCTGGAAACAAATAGGGGTGCCCACTGCCCTACATCGTGAAGGCCGTCGGTGCCCCTCAAGAGGCCTCTGTCACAAAGTCCCACAGCCCAGGTGGCTTAACAACAGAAATTTACGATCTGTCGCCTCTGCAGACTGGAGTCAAAACCAAGGTGTCGGCAGGTTTGGTTCCTTCTGAGGCCATGGGATCTGCTCCAGGGCGCTCTGCCTGGCTCCCGGATGGCCGTCTTCATGTTCCCGCGGCGATCTCCAAATCTCCCTTTGCAGGACACCAGGCCTGTTGAATTAGAGCCTGTGGTAATGACCTCGTTTTACCTTGCTTAACCCTACAGAGACTCTGTCTGCAAATAAATTCACGTTCTGAGGGACTCAGAATTCGAGCTTCAGCATAGACATCTGAAGGGGATACAACCCCAGTCACAACAGCCACTATACGTCACAGAACCACACGCACCTCGCCCCACATTGCCACCAAGAAACACAGCCGGGGAGAGAGGTGGCACGCCTGTGTGAGATTGCCGTGAGGTCACTTCACAGCCGCGTGGCCCCAGTCAGGTGGTTCAGCCTCTCTAACCCGCACTGCAGCGTGTTTAGTGGGACCAGACCCACCGCAGAGGCTGGTTGTGAGAAGGAAGCAAGCTACCACCCGTGGAGTGCCACACGCGGCCCGGGGCTTGTGGACAGCTCCCTGTCCTTCCCGGGGCCCCTGCCTCCAGCCTTCCCTTCCGTACGCCCATGCCTCTGTCTTTGTTCAGCTCAGTCCCCCCACCACACACACACACACACACGCATCACACAGAGTACTGAAAAGCTCAGATCACTTTCCTTTTTACTCAGGCCAGGGACAGCAGTTTCACGGACAGGTGTGAGCAGTAAAGACACTCACACTTGAGTCGTGTCTCCATCTCCAACCAAGTACGCACCCTTTGCCATGGCCTGTGTCCGAAGAGAACAGAGAGGGACACACACTCTCCGAATTTCTTTCTATCATTAGCATCCTACGATCCTGGACATTTAGACCCTTCAGAACAATTCTTGTCCTAGGAACAATTAAGTGGAGTGAGGGTCAGGGAGGGGGAGGAGAGAGGTATATTTTTGATTTAGCAATAAACACATGATTCTAAATTAGAACACATTCGGTTACCTGTTTTAATTTTCTAATCATGTATTTTTCCAGTTTGCAAACCACGCTCCTTTCTCTGTGACTGAAAGTTCAGTCCACGTGAGTGGTAATTTCGTATTTTTCAGGACGGACACCCTTGTTTCTAGAAGCCTTGGAAATATCTATCAGATTCTCTCCTCCACCTTCAATGCACCCATGAACTCCATAAGCCAGGACTTCAGTTACCATGTCAGATGACCTGGAGTGGACTGTTCTAGAAATCACAGATCCCTAGGGAAGCCCATCCTGCACCTTCCTAATTTCAGGCCGTCTGTTTGTGCCATTCGACCACCCCCATGGTTTGCGGCTGCCATGGATTCTGCAGATCCCAGGTCACTGCTCACAACTTCCCAAAATCTCTTGCACTACTTTCCCTCCTCATTCTGAATTCTCCCAACCCTTCTTCGACATCTGGACTGCATTTGAAATTCCCTCCACGTGTAAGTGTAAAGGATGGATTCTGAGGACAGAATTATACGATCTTTGAAGTGAAGATGCCTTTTGGTTGGGAACCAAACCTCGGCCTGGCATCTACACCAATGTACAAAATCCCAGATCTACACACTCATTCCCTTATTTAGATTGTGCTCCAACATGCCTGCTAAGCCATTCTTTTATTTATTTTTTTAAAAAACTTACTTGAATTAATATTATGGCCGAGCACGTGAGAATATGAAGGAAAATACAAAACTCCTACCCTTAAGACAATTACAGTCCAACAGTGGAGGCATGGGAGTCGACCAGCAATTCCAGGAAAGCAGGCTAAGGTCGATGTTAGGAAGTTTGCATCATTTTCAATCTGGATATCAGCTTTCACCAGCAGAAAGAAGCGCTTAGCAGCGACTCCATTTTGTTTTCCAAGATGTCAGCACGCCTAGACGTTGGTGTCGTTTGGTGGCAAAAACTCCACACAATTAGGCATGAAACAACCAACCCAGCTTTGTTTCTGAACTTAAGAAAAGAAATATCTGAAGGTAATATGGAAGCCAGCCATGTAATGGAAGGAAGAGGTTATCATAAAATAATATAGTGGGCAACATGCTTTAAATTATGTTTAATTTCCTAAACGGGGATTAAAAGTAAAACTGCACACGTGAGCCTTTCCTGCTAATGACATTTTCTCGAGCACACACGGTGAGGCCCCCCATTCGGTCACTGGATGGCTTTCCATGGACAATATCCTCCCCCATTTAAATAATTAAAATCTGTTCTCTGTAATTTTCCGCACTAACACCAGTCCTGCCCCCTGGAACGCTCTTCCACGTGGTAGTCCTACAGGGATTTCAGGCCGGCTTATTTTCCACTGGACTCACATTCGAGTTACCAGAACAGTTCCCAAGCATCCTCATCCTTTAGTTCTCTGATCACAGGGGAGCTTATTTCTGAAAATGCTCGACCTTTGAAATGCTGCTTTGCACTCTCTACGAACACGACCTCACATTCCTGGGTGTTTCCAGCAAAAGCCTAGGGCTGGTCTTCACAGCTCTTTTAGCTTTGTCTCTTCTCCTCAGTATTTTTTTATAGTTGGATTTTTTTTTTTTTTTTACTTTTTAAAGCTGAATTTAATTTTATTTAAATTCAATTAATTAACATGCAGTGTATTATTACTTCTAGAGGTAGAGTTTAGTAATTCATCAGGCGTCTGTCACACCCAGTGCCTATTCCACCATGTGCCCGCAGTTCGATGTTTTAACATAAGGATGCCACTTTACATGGATCCTATTCAATCCATGGTTTTAGATTTAGCGCAATTTCTAAATGTGCTAGCTGTTTGGAAATCCTGATTCTGATAGCCAGTATATTCGTGCTGGACTCACAGCACCCATGCTTTTGGCAAGAGCTAGTTCTAAGTCTTCATCCTAGTAACGGAACATTGTGAATCAGGTATGGAGTTAATCCAGAAATCCCTCTCAGTGCCTCTAGGGTCCGGAGTAGAGACCTGCCTGGGGGAGGTCTTCCTCTGCTGCCATCCGAGCTCTGCAGGACCCACGCTGCCTTCAGCTCCTTCCCTGTGCGTCTCCCCCTCTGCGGCTTCCCCCGGACATGGCTCACCCCTGAAAGGGTCGCCGCCCTCTGTGAGACACAGACTCTGGCAACGTACAATGCCACGAAGGACCCTTTGGAGTTAGAAATATCCTGGCTCAGATTCTAGCGCAGCGATGCTCTAACTGCATTTGCCATCTGACTCTGAGTCTGTATCCTCGTCTGTGAAATGACGCGTGCTTGTCCGGGAGGACCACGGTGCAGCCAGAGAGCATGTGTGTGAAGCCGAGTGCCCAGGAAGCGAGGGCACCTGGACGGTTGCCTGGGGTAGTGGCCGCCATCATTATATCGAATGGCCATGCTCCAAAGGCCCGTACCTCCTGGTTCTCCAGCTCTACAGGCACGTCCCACCTCGGCTTGTCCGGCATCTCCCCGTCCAGGACCAGGTCTGGATGAGGAGAGAGAACTACTACTTTCCTTAACTCGTCCCACACATGTTAGCTGTTTCCTGAGTTCACCTCCCACGGTGGATTGAATATTTATGCCCCCCTCCATGCATACGTTGGAATCCTAACCCCTGAGATGATGGGGTTAGGAGGTGGGCCTTTGGGAGTGAATAGGTCTGGAGGGTAGAGTCCTTTGACCTGAGGGCACCCTCTTGAGAGGGATACCAGGGAGAGAGCTACCTTGCTCTTTTTCACTCCGTAAAGATACAACCATAATCTGGCCACATGGGCACCCTCGTCTGGGACTCCTGGGTTCCAGAATCATGAGAATAAATTTCTGTTTTCTTTATACGACATCCAGTCTACTGTACTTTGTTAAAGCTACCCATACAGACTAGGAACATTTTGACACTAAAACGTTTTTAAAAATAGCACAGTCCGTACTAACGTCTGCTCACGTTACAACTTAGAAATTTTTTAAAGATGTGTTTGCTTCATTATTTTGTCTGACTGCTTCAGTTCATGTTAACCATGTTCTAGTAACCACATTAACCTGTTATAACCTATTTTTGTCTTTTAAATTAGCCACAGAAGAAGGACAGTTCTGACTAGAGAAGGCAAGCGTGATAAAAAATGTAGGGAACCAATAAAAAATACATGATCCCAACGTGGATGAGGGATTTGAGGATTATGATTCCCTCCACTCAAATAACACGAACATATACATGATCAGTGAACAACTTGTATTTTCCGGGATGGAAAAGAAGTGGAATTAGTTTGAAAAATTGTTCTTCAGGGATAGATGGAAGAATGATGCTGGCAAATGGACGTGGGGGTTTTATACATTTGAGATTTTCTTATGATGGGAGAAAGGAGCCAGAGTTGCCGGGACAAGGAAGAACTGGGGAAGAGGGATACGTTTCATCCATGTCTCCTTAATTTTAGGAGACTCTGTAGCATAGTTCTCACTGGATAAGTTGGAAACCAAGAGGAAAGGAGCAGATTTAAAGGACATGAGAGGGGCATCTGGGTGGCTCAGTTGGTTAAGCATCTGAGTCTTGATTTCAGCTCAGGTCATGATCTTGGGGTCATGGGATTGAGCCCCATGTCGGGCTCCCCGCTTAGCTCAGAGTCTGCTGGTCCCTCTCCCCTCTGGTCCTCCCTGCCAACTGCATGCTCCCTCTCAAATAAATAAATAAAATCTTCAAAAAAAAGAGAGAGAGAGAAATGAAGTGAAAGACCAGAGATTGAGTGGGAAGGAAAGAGAGCGCCACAGGACCCTGCACCACAGGTCTGGGCTCGACTGTTGGAGCAGGTGTGGAGATGAAAGACCCCTGCAGAGCATTTCCCCCACATTCGTCTGTCTTTGACACAATAAATTGTGCATCAGGACAGCCCAAGAACTTAGCCAAGAATTTTTGAGGTAGAAAAGCAAGAATATTTGACTATTTGGTTTGTTTTCCGGCCTAGGGGAAAAAAATAACATTCTCACGAGTTACAATGTAGGCAAATCTCTCTCCAGACACCAATGCAAACAGTGAGATAACAGAAAAGCTCCCAGCTCCACCAGACTTCATGGAAAAATTCAAGTATGTATAAATCAAATGTGATACGTTTCATCCATGTCTCCTTAATTTTAGGAGACTCTGTAGCATAATATCATTACTTTGCAAGAATCAAAGACACGAAATAGGCTATTAATGGGTGCCTTGGGGACTTTACATGGTTTTAAATCCTCCTTTCAACTTCCAGCCAAACACAAAACCTCTTGTCACTGACTGTCCTCTCCCTAAATTGTATTTATCCCCACAATTTGATGATTTCCACGAATTTTGCTCAACAATCCATCTTTTGCCAACACATAAACCATTGTAACTTTAAATTCATCAATAATGAAGGATTTTAATCAGTAGCTCAGAAAATATTGCAACTGGGTCAGCCATAAGACGTCTCATCGTGTTATCTGGACAAGCCCCGAAGTGAGAACTTACAAAATACCAAGGATCAAAAGGCTCTCAAAATTTAAAAACGAAGGTTAAAAGGAAAATTGAGCTCTTGGCCGTGTTAGCATTTCCAGATAATTACAGACCCTCAAGTGGTCTTCAAACATCGTAAGCAGAGGTGGAACTTTGAGCTGAGACTATTACAATGACACGGATTTAAAAAAAAAAAAGAAAAAAGATTACCCACCCCGTGAAAATTCCCAGGGTGGGCAATGGGGTCAGGGAAAGGATTGAGATTCTCCCTTCATGGGGAATGAGCGCCAATTTCTGGTACCTGGATTTGGAGGGTAGGCTTAAATACAACTCCTAAACACCCACTAAGGGCTCACTACGTACAGACCATGAAAGAAGGACCTTTAGGACAGAGGAAAGAGAATAAAGGGTGGTTCTGGTCTTTGGGGGATGTTTGGGTTTGTAAACAGATACAAGGCAGACAATGGAGGTTGAAGTGGGTGGAGAAATGTGTCAGGAATCTCATTGCTATCACATTTTTTAAATCCTGTCCCTATCTTGAGGGAAGGACAAAGGACCAGCAGCATCTCAGGATTCCTTTCAGGAGGAAGGGGTCACCCACACTTTTTGCATCTGAAACAATGGCTCCAGATCGGAGGAAAAGAAAGGGAGCGAAGTGGCAGACAGAGACAAGGAAAAGAGAGTCAGAGGACCACTGCTCTCCCTCTGTAGCTGGAGAACAGTTGCTATTTCCTGGCGTTAGAGAGACAAACAACATTTTTTAGAAAGTATCTTTCTATTGGTCTTCCAGACTGGAGTATTTCATCCTTCTCTTACCCATTGCCCTAGTAACACATTCTGAATTAAATGTTTCTCATTCCAAGGAGATATTTAGTACCTAATAACAAACCATATGAAAAAAAAGGGAGACAAAAAAGTCCTGGAAGATAGAAGCTTTCCTGGTCAGGCACAATACTGATAAATAAAAATGACATTTTAAAGTTAAAAGCTTAGACCGAAAAGGCTCAGAGAATAATTCACCCTGAGGCCTGCAAACTTGTTGACCTGAAAATAAAAGAAATAGATTTCATCGTGATTGTCTCCAGATGTAGACAAACAAGTGTGGTCTAATCCAGACGCTGAAGCAATTCCCCTGCGTAAGTCAGATCAGGACGCACGGATGTGGCGCACAGAACTGTGATACCCCAGTGTGTTTTGGTGAGAAGACTGCTACAGTAAATGCACCCGTGCAGACTGCCGTGGTTTTCATGCTTTTCCAAAATGAGAAGCTCTTCGAGAAGAGACACGGGTGTCCTCATTACCTACAGGAGCAGCTGCACCAGGTCACTACTGGGGAGAGAGCCTTGTAGTGACTGGGTCTGGGCCATGAAACTCAGCTCTCCAAGCTGAAGCCAAGTGGGTTCCAGCAGGCTTTCTCTCCCACGGGGACAGCCTGCCGCTGGGCAGATGAGAGATCTCCTTCCTCTCGCCCCCGCCTCCCTCCGGGCAGGGAACACTTCCCCAGCCTCTCTCTGAGCCTTCTCCTCCCCAACTTGCCTCCTGCAGCCTGTCGTCCCAGGGAGAACCCAATGGGTCACGGCAGGCTCTGGTCCTTCCAGTTCTTTCTGCGGCCAGAGCTCTCCGGGGTGGGCCCCCCCTCCGAACTGCAGCCACAGTGGTCTCTGGCATTTCTGAGGCACTTTGTGTTTGTGCCAACCTCTGGCCTCCTGACTCCTGTGCTGGCTGCTGGGAGCTGGGCCCTGAAATATCTTGGAAGCTCCCTCCGTCCACTGCCTCCTGTCTCTGCTAGGGGTTACCTTGGGGAGGCCCCTAGGGACCTGGGCCCTCCCCATCCCGCCACCTCATTCCCCTGCCCAGCACTGCACACCATTTGGTTTTCTGCTTGTCGACTGCAGAAAAGCTCCGTGAAGCCATGGCTTGCTCTGTTTCGTCCTTGTCTGGGATTCTCCATTGCCTGGTGCATGGGGCTCAGCAGCCTTTGCTGCCTAAAGAATCTTTCCATTTCTGAGAAAGGCCGCCAACTTCAATCCCCTTTATGGAGGCTAAATTCAAATCTAAAGATGGAATAATATTGACCCGAATAACATGAAGTA
The DNA here is from genome assembly GCF_964662115.1 of Mustela nivalis. Classification (NCBI taxonomy): domain Eukaryota; kingdom Metazoa; phylum Chordata; class Mammalia; order Carnivora; family Mustelidae; genus Mustela; species Mustela nivalis. The sequence continues at coordinate 6,112,448 of NC_139024.1, read as the reverse complement.
TTTAATGCACATAAATGTCTTAGGCGGTGACGGATGCCCAATCCAGAATCAGGCCATGAAGTCGAGGCTCATGAGAGGTCCCTAATGTGGACAGGAAAGGTGGGGGGGACCCCCCATCATCGCCTGCTCCCCCAACTGCTATTTGTTGTCGCAGGTAAGCTGTGTAAGTGTCCCAAACTACCACCGAACGCTGCAGAAGACAGAGGGGATTTCGGGTTCAAAGAGGAGAACATGGAGCTTTCAGAGAAATTCCCTGAGGGTTGGCAGAGAATTTCATCCCGTCTTGTTCAACAAGTAACCAGGAGCAACGTCCTCAACGAAGACCAGCCCGAGAGATCTACACCGGGACAAGACGCGTCCCCTGCCAGCAAGAAAGCATCACTTGAGGGGGCAAGATAGACCCACACGAACTGCTTAACCACACAAAGTGGGCATGGGATGAAGGGCTATGGGAAACAGTGGTGTAGACGGACGGCGCGATGTTACCGGGGCCCCACGGACCACATTTCAGCAGGAGCCGCTGCAGACCCCTCGGCGTTATTTCTCGTTATTCCTGACACGCAGCTGGAATGTCAGGGAGAAACTTCGGCCTTGGCTTGCACACGCAGCTGCCTTTCTGAGCCCCTTGCCTTGCACAGAGCGGGTGGGAGACTGAGGAGAGCAGGCCCGGGTCACGTGGGCAGTCACTCTTGGAGGGTGCTAGGAGCCTGTCGGTGGCCCCTCGGCTGCAGGCGGAAGGCCTCCGCCCCAGGGAAGACAGGGGCTGTAAAGAAGCGATGGCAGTTAAATGCGCTCTTGGGGGAGGGTCCCAATCCAACCCGACCGCTGTCCTCGCATGAAGCGGCGATCAGGACACAGACAGGCACAGGGAGCCGACGCAGCGCAGGGAGAGGCCGCTGCGGAACCAGCCATGCCCACATCTGGATCGCACACCTTGAGCCTCCGGAGCCATGGGAAGCGAAGACCCCTGTTCAGGCCCGCGGGCTGCGGTATGTTGTTACAGCCGTGCTGGCAAACTAACGTCACCAGGAAGCCCCGTCCCCCGGCCCGTGCAGAGAACCTGCGGCGAGAGAAATCGCAGTCAGACAGCAGAAGCCGTGGAGGCCAGATGGGAGCCCGGGCCCGAGTCAGAGCACGCACACCCCTGCTGCGGCCTGATACTCTCTTGTTCCTTTGCCAGAAAAGTGTATGGAGGGCCCCGGGGACCAGCAGCCCCGGCAGATTCCCACACACCCAGTCCCGGGGGTCCTGGAACCCCCACTGTGGCCTCAGAGAAGAACACAGCAGTAGCTGTGACGGCGGGGGCGGCCTCAGGGACGGACATGTGGAAAGTCCTGAGCCGTCTCCCTGGGGCGATCGCAGGGGGGCTGCCTCGGGGGCGGAGGTGCCAAAAGTCTTGAGAGGTCTCGCTGAGGAGAAGAACCAGCAAAGAGCGATGCGTAGTCAGGAACGCGTGGCATGGAGCCAGGTCGGAGCTCCAAGGTCCGGCCGGCGGGGGGCGGAAGTCCACTAGCATCCGACTGGGGGAGGTCAGGGGCCACATGAAGACAGTTGAGGCCTTGTAATGTAGAAATGTTAATAAATGGTAAAGACAGTTCTGTAGCATCGTCTTCCCCAGACCTGCAGGTACACCACCTTCGGGGAAGGCCTAGTGCGGGTATGTTGACTGTGCACACCGAATGGGCACCGTCTGTGTTTGCATGAATAGAACACACACGATCCCACGGACAGAAACGTTCATTTGGCCGTCCACGCAACAATTCTGCTCACTGTAGTCTGGATCGTTTTTTTCCTGGGCAACTGGAATAATCTCTTAACTGATCTCTCGACTTCTGACCTGGAAACCAGAGGGTCTCAGAGTACAAATCCAATCACGACACGCCTCGTCTCAAAACTTTCCGCTGGCAGAGAATGAAATCTGTGCCAGCCTCAGCCCCGGCCCTCCGGGGGTTGTCCACACCGTCGGACGCACCCGTGTCGTAGCTCTGCCCCTTGACCTCATTTCCTGTCACCTTCCTTGGGCTGTCCCTGCCCGCTGTATCTGTGACAAGCCGAAATGCTTATCCCATCAGAGTCTCTGCTACAGGTCAGATCTCCTTGGAATCCAGTCCAAATGTCTCTCCTCAGAGAAGCCTTCACTGACCACTGTAACCAAAGCTGTCCCCTGTACAGGGCCAGCATCACGGGCAGGGGACCCGTGCGGATGCCTGGGCATCATGCATAGAAGGGCTCTGTGTGTCTTGAAATTTTTTCATGCTTTTTGAACAAGGCCCCTATATATGTATTTTTTTTTTTTAAATTTTGATACCAAGTCCTGCAAATGATGCAGCCAGGTCTCCCTTCCCCCTCAGTTCCTCCATTTCACATCATTCCACTTGATTTTTCACATGGCACTTCCCATTAGTCAGAGCCATCCCTTTTGTCAATCTGTTTACTGACCTTTCCCCTCTCTAAGACGTGAGCTCCCGGAGAGCAGGAACCTCCACAGCCTGGCTCACCACGGTGTCTCCAGCCCCTGGAGCAGGGCCAGACGCAGGCTGAGCGCTCGGTAAGCACATGGTGAATTCCTGACGAAGACAGAACACTAAAAATACAGCCGGGGGTCCGAGGAATACAGAGGGCGCGTGATGGAAGCTGGGCTTTCTGCCATGGCTTCCGACTCGCTTCCCCCACTCTGGTCAGCCCACTGATGCGACATACTGATTAATAAAATGTGCACACGTCATCCCAGTGTCAATTCATCCCCACAAGTGAAGAACCAACACAAAAGGTCTACCATGCGCAAGCCAGCATTCTCACTGGGGAATGGCGTCTTCTCCTCCCGCTTCCTTGTGGAATGCCAGGGGTCGTCAGGGATCTTTCCTGCTGCCCGGCATGCTCTCCCCGGCGCTGAGTTCAGCCCTGCTGCAGAGGAGGACCAGCCTTAGGATGAGGCCGGCCACGGCAGGATTCGTAAGATGAAATGCTGGGACAAAGGCAACCCAAATGGGGAGTCCGGAGAGAGCTCTTCCCAGCTTTTCCAGAAAAGCCCCTATAAGCAACTCTGTCCTCCTCCTCTAAACATTATCTGCCCCAAGTGGGTCTCAGAACTACCAAATCTTAGCTCAAGAGTAAATTACCAGCTTGAGGATAAAACCATTCTTTGGAGGAAGGCAGACCCCACAGTGTTTGCTATGGGAGCCAGAGCCATTGGCAGAGTAAGCATCCATCCAAGCCCTCCAAGTGGGGTGACCAGATGATTTCCTATTTAACCCAGTTTGGGTGGTTCTCGGTTACATGGAGGCCGCAGCCTCCCAACTCGTACATAGTAATACTTTATCTACCAAAAGAGAATATCAAAGGGAGAGAGAGAGAGATCTTAATTTGCATTTGTTACATATCTTCTCCAACGTGGAATAATAGGCAATATTTAAAAATAAACTCAGCTGGTGTCTGACTCTTGGTTTTGGATCAGGTCATGGTCTCAGGGTCGTGCGATCGAGCCCCGTGTTGGGCTCAGCGCTCGGCATGGAGCCTGCTTGAGACTCTCTACTCTTCCTCCCTACTTTGCTCTGTCTCTCAAATAAATAAAATCTTAAAGAATAAAATAAAATAAGCTTTGGTTTCCCAAGTATTTCACTATACTCCCGTTTGAAAACAGAGAGTTTCAGTAACCCTTTGTCATCATGGGTGTTCAGATGACCTTCCAGAATGAGCTTACGTGGCAGGATCTCCTCTTTGAAGACTCTGGAGCTGAGTAAGTGTGACAACGTAACCTGTGATCGGTCACAGCCCCGCCTCAGCCGTCTCACGCAGAACTGGGACTAAGGTCAGACTCTCTGGATGTCCTGCAGCTGTAGGGCAGAATAAGAGAAACTGAACACAGACTCCACAAGGTCAGAATGAAGATTAGGCAAACTGAGGCACAAGGGAGATTGGTAAACAATCCACCGTTGTTGGCTAGGAGTGCTACTGTTGATGTCCCTGTCAGCCAAGGAGGGAAAAGGCAGAAACATGCCCCTGACCTACAGAGATGACCTCCTTGGGGAGGTAGTTCAGAGTGTTTACAAGAAGATGCAAGATACATAGTGGCACGAACGGGGGAGGACCAAGGGAGTGAGCGGAGCCAGTGTCCACAGCAAGTGAAGGCAAACCATGAGGGAAGGTGGGGGGACTGGGTGGGCCAGGAGGGGGGCGTAGACCCGCAGCAGAGCCTGGTGTCCCGGGAAAGCCAGCATGGGGAAGCAGGAGGGTGCCCGCCCGCTGGTCAGTCCCTACAGGCCGGGTCCTTGTACCAAACAGATTAGCAAAGTGGAGACAGATGTCCCTGCATGTGCCTAGACGAGGTGGTTTGTGAAGGGCTCAGCCTTTGGACTCTCAAAACGGCAGCTCTTAACACTCTCTGAACAAAGTAGGGAAGAAAAAACAGTTTTAAGAAATACAGTTTAATTTTGAGACACATGTCTAAATAAGGATAAGGGGTTAGATTCCTGAAGGCAAGGAGACCTTTGTGGTAACGTGTTCAGTCCAGGTTTGAGGGGACGAGCAGAGCCTGACCACGGCTTTAACCCACGAGGATGATGGGGAACCTCTCCCTACTCACCTTCAAACAACGGTGAATGCTTTTCGCTCCAAGGATTAGAGGAGCACACAGAAATTGAGAAAATGCTTAATAATGTTGTTCTTTAAAAAAGGAAGAGAGAGGGGCGCCTGGGTGTCTCAGTCGGCTAAGCCTCTGCTTTCCACTCAGGTCATGATCTCAGGGTCCCGGGATCGAGTCCCGTGTCGGGCTTCCCGCTCAGCGGGGAGTCTGCTTTTACATCTCTCTCTCCCTCTCCCATGCGTGTGTTTTCTCTCTCTTTCAAATAAAATCTTAAACAAAAAAGAGAGAGAGAGAAAAGAAAGGAAAAAGAAAGTGTGTCCACAACCTCTCCGGCCACAAGAGGGCGCTGTGGGAGCCGGGCCGAGCAAGGACTGTGCCCCGATCCCCACCGGGCCATGCCCAGGACCGGGGAGCTGCGGGTGGGGGGTGGGGGCTGCCAGAGGTGCTGTCTGAAGGGGGCCACGGGGTGCTTACAAGCAGGGACAGCCTCCGGCGCTAGTCTGTGCCCTGCGTCCCCCGTAGGATCCTAACATCAAGGAGGCAGGGAGCCCTTATCAAGCCTAAGGACTAGTGGGCCCCTTGGTAGCAATTCGGGATCTGGCCCCTTTGGAAGTGGGCTGTCAGCGTGCCCGGAAAACAGGAGTATGCCTGACTGCACCCCAGAGCCCAGGCTGCCTCCCTCCCACAAGCTCCCCTCAGCGAGGGGATCACTCTGTCAAACCGAAACCCCGTTTCCAGACACAGCCAAAGAGGTCAGAGAGTGCCAGGTTCCCCGAGATTAAAAATAGGACGTTGCTGCCCCGGGCTGGGCTGGCCCGCCGATGACACAGGAGCCCGGGAGGGCCTGGCCGGGAGCCAGGCGGCCGTCCTTGCCCTCCGCCCGCCCCGGGAAGGGGAGGAGAGGGGCAGGTTGGCAGGGAGTCCTGCCAGGAAAGAGCTGGGAGGGAGGGGAAGGGTGGAGAAATCGTTTTCCTGTGAGTCAAGGGACGACAGCTGTCACCACGGAGGGGGGAGGAGGTGGAGAACGGGGTCCAAGCCTTCACGAAACAGTGGCAGCCGAGTCACAACACGCAGTCAGAAACATGAGGCCCTTAAAAATACAGTAATTCATACTACATCAAAGCAGTGATTAGCACAGCTTCCTGGCTGGGTCTTTCTGCTTATTTATGGTACATTACACATTTTAATGCTATTTTCATAAGGTGTTTCAGCTGCCACGGTCCCGTATCTGGGAGACAAAAGTGCCTGAGGAACACTACAATTATCCAGTCCCCACTCCGGGCCGTGCACAAACCCAGCGTCAATGCCAGTGACAGCCACCACCCCAAAGGGGAAGCACAAGAGGACGCGTTCCCAAGGCCCCCTCCACGGGGCTTGGGCCAAGACGCTGGGACGGAAGGCGACGCGGGGTGAGGGGAGCAGGGGCACGGCCACCTGCATCTCCGTCCGTTCTCCGTTGGGGCCGCGGAAGCCTCTGTCGAGGTCCTTCTTTCACCGTGTCCCCAAGCTGAGTCTCCATGAGGACTTCATTCCCTCAACTCGGGAGCTCGTCGGTCCTCCCCGCAAACTGGGTTTATTGGAAACCCATGTGAGTCCGAATCAGCGCCAGACACAGAGGTGAGGACAAGGAAGACGCGGCCTGAAAATTTCTCGTGCCGGTCAGGGAATTTCTCGTTTTAAAAAAAGGCAAGGGATGATAACGGGGACCACTTCAGGAAACAGGGCCGTTCCGTCTCATACCACAGAGACGAGATGCATTTCCCCCACAGATAAGCTCAGTAGCCGTTTCCTCCGAGTCCGGCTGCCCTCTACAATCAGTCACCTTGAAAAAGACAAGTTGAGTTTATTTAGGCCATGGGAAAAACAGGGAGTCTCAGCTTGCAGAAATAAAGCAATTGGGGGCAAACAAGAGGTCAGGACGGGCAGAGGGAAAACACGGGGCGCTGGCTGGCCTGGGCCGGGGACTCGGGGAGGCTGCGACGTGGCCGCCCTGTCACAGCAGGACCCGTGATTCAAGAGGCTTGTTCAGATGGACTCGGTATGCCCCTACAGCACCGAATTCAGGATCATAGTTTCTACTAAAAACAAAAACCAACTGTCCCCCAACCCTGCTAATGTATTTACTTTTATGACACAGCGGAGACGGAAACACTTTAGAACCCTCAATGTCTGTTTCTTCGGCTTCACGACTCCTAGTTGGTTCTCTTGCCTTTGTGCCTGAGACCATGGCCAGTGGCCCTTCTGGGGCTGGGATATCTTCAGGGCCCTGGGACTGATTGATCTGAGCCCCAGTCTCCGCACTGAAGTTTCCAAGACCAGCGCCAACATTCCCGGGTGGACAGGTGTAGGAACTGGGCTTGAGTCCGAACTGCATTTCAGGCAGGCCACTTAAAAGCCATCCCAGGATAACTCAGCTCAGAATTTAACCAGCCGCCTACAAATAAAGACCAACCCATGACTCCACCCTGAAGGCACCCGATTCTCTAAAGCCTCGTATTTCCAACCGTTGCATCAGCTGTAAACATATACCGCAAGCTGGCATGGGTCGAGGAAGGTCTCGGGAGAGAGCGCTGCCTTTTCTTAAATTTCTAAAACGAAATTGGTTTGACTTTGGCAAAATCCTGAGGCACAAATATGCCAGAACAGAAGCTCACAGAAGCTTACGGTTGGGGTTCTCTCCTGGTTCTAATGACGACCGCTGAGAATGAGTGAGCGGCAGGCATGGTCCTCATCGGTCTCCAAGGATCATCTTAGGGGATCCTCGCTGAGGACCTCAGGGAGGTTCACTGTGCTGGTGAACATGAAGGGACCGTCCAGTAACTTGCTGAACACCAAGGGACCCGTTAGCAGCAGGGTCTGCCCAGCACTCACACTGTGCCGTGGAGCGGTCTGCGTCCCCCTGCACAGGTCCCACAGCTCGTGTCTGAGGAGGGCAAGTGCATCCCCACTTCCCTGACAAGAGAAATAGAATTTGAGGGGAAAAGTGAAAATGAAGTCATTCTTCCTTCTCAAAAGAAGAAAGGTAGCTCCAGGGCCCTGATATTCCTTGCTCGGTGGTGAGGTTGCTGTCCATGTCTTTGGGGTTGGTTGCATCGATATTGACAGCGTTTCTTATGGTTGGAGGAGAACGCTGTGGCCTAACGTTTGTTGAGACAATTTTCACGACATCCACGTAAGAATCAAACCAAGACGTCCAGGATGTCTGGGGAGGGCAGAGGTACCATTCCGGGGCACGAGGGGTCTGCTCGCAGCATCCCAGACTCTCCCAAGTCTGGAAAGCGAGACCGGGTAGGTCTGTGGCAGGAGTAGGAGGCGCTCTGTCCAAAGCCCCTGCGCTCCCTGAAAGCCCTGGTGCCCGTGCTGTCGGGACGGAGGACACAGGGCACAGAAGGCTCCCTCCCGGGCCGCGGGCGCGCGAAGAGACACCAGCCGAGCGGGCGGGGGTCCGGAGCCGACTCTGCGGCACGTGCTTTGCTGAGGGAGGAGGGCGGCTCCGGGCGGGTCCCGCCGGCCACCAGGGGGAGCGGGGGCCACGTGTGTCCGCAGTCCCGGGGTCCCCAGACCCGGCAGAAGGAATCGGGGACGCCCGTCCACGCGCAGCACAGCCCGCCTGCGCCGTCGCGCGCGCAGCAGCGCAGTGCGGGGAAGTGGCCCCGCGGACCCCGGACTCCTGGACGGCGCGGCCTCGCGTGGGGGCCCCCGCTCGCGGCCACAGAGGCCGGCCCGGCGCCGCGGAGGGGCCCGCTCACAGCACGTGGAGGCGTTTCCGAGGGACAGACCGCAGGGCCACAGAGCCGCGAGCGGCTTCGGGCTCCATCGTTCCGCCACGACCGGGCCGCTCGGGGCTGGTCACTGTGAACCGGGGCCGACCGGGACGCGGGGGCGGGACGCCCGGGAGCCGCCGCCTCTCCGGCGGGGCAGAGGCCGTTCCCGAAGCTTTAACCACCCACGCCACCCGTCTCCTCGGTCGCAGGAAAGCGGAGGGTGAACTCCGAGCCGCACGGACAGTATTGACCCGTTCCGGCCCCAAATGAGTTACCTCCGCGCTGGTGCGACGGAAGACCCCCCCCCTCCCGCCCCCCAAGAGAAAGACGCCGAGTCTTGGTGTCGCTGCCGGACACCACCCGCTTCCGGAGCGGGCGCGTCCGTCCCGGGCAGACCCGGGAGACCACGGAGACCCGCAGCCCCCGAGAGCACCGGGTCGGGGCGGGCGAGGTCCGGGGGCCGCAATCCTGTTCCCGTCGGGGACCCGGGCAGCAGCACGGGGGACCCGGGCAGCAGCACGGGGGGGCACGGGCAGCAGCACGGGGGGCACGGGCAGCAGCACGGGGGACCCGGGCAGCAGCACGGGGGACACGGGCAGCTGGGAAGGCGGCGGTCCCCGGCCCTGCTCTGACACGGCCCCGCGTGCGCGTCCTGGCGAGCCCGAGCGCACGACAGAAAAACAAGCCGCGGTCCGTCCCCCCTCCCTCGGCAGGAATTTGGCTGGAGATGAAGGTTTGATCTTTGAGTAATAACATTCTCGGTGTCCAGCCGAGCGCAGCCAAGGGAAATAAACACGTCGGCTTCTGAACCTGGCTTCGCCGTGGACTGACGCGGCCGCCGACAAAGGCTGAACCTCTTGCTGCCTCGGGGCCCTCCTCTCCAACGATGACCCATATTTTCAACCCAAACAACTTCAATACATTAATACTGCACGGCCGCAGAGCCCAGCATTCACGATGTGAATGTTTAACCAAGGTGACGCTCTTTCACAATCGGTGCTATTTTGGTCCTAAGCATGCTTCCAGCCTTCACAGTTATATGGAAATTAAATACCCTTTAGAGGGGAAGGAAAAGAATGATGTGTGCACAGGAGAAATCCAGTCTCACGGGCCATGCCTTTGAGGGCCTTGCCAAGACTAAGGCGGCAAATATTCTGAGTCTTTGTTTGAGAAAAGTCCTGCTTAATGTGCCTCGCTTGGGTCCAACAGTGCAGAACCCGTCTTAGCACCGGGATCCCTTGGTCTGCCTTTGACCTCAAACTCTCACCAGCAGAAATAATGTAGGATTGAACATCCCCGGCACTGCTCAAGAACTGTGTGTCCCCCTGAAAGGACAGCGCAAGACGCAAGTGAAAATGGAGCTATTCGCCTGTTGAATTATACTTTCTAGTTAACTGTTTGAGAAGGTTTAGCTAAAACAGGTCAGGACAGGGGCTTTTAACTAGGATTGAAACAAGACGGATTCATAATCACTCATCCTGAGGAGAATTATTGTCTGAAAAAAAGAAGTTTCTGGAATTGCTATGCAATGCATACATTCCAGAAATAATCCCGATTTACTCAAAATAAATACACTTTTTGAAATACTTTACTGATTGATTTGACTGACAGAGATCACAAATATTCAGAGAGGCAGGCGGGAGGGGTGGGGAGAAGGTTCCCCGCTGAGCAGAGAGCCCGATGCGGGGCTCCATCCCAGGATCCAGAATGCCCTGAGCCGAAGGCAGAGAGGCTCAACCCACTGAGCCACTCAGGTGTCCCCAAAATAAATACACTTTACATTTGGGAGAAAACTTTGTGGATATCTTAGAGTCCTCCCAGCTGCTGTAAAAGACAAATCTGTCCCCATGTTATCCTGGCGCCATACGGGCCTATGCACTGGTCCAGCACATGTGGGCAGCCTTCATGGTCTCGAGCTCCTTCCCCGCCGTGGTTGTGCCTTTCAGCAGGATCTCAGAGTCTTCAGCACCCAGACCGCAGATGCGGGAGGAGAGGGCCAATAGGAGCTCCTGGCTTCCTAACTCCGATGCTCTGGGAATGGCGGCCATTGCTCTGCTATATACTCCAGTGGTCAGAACTCATCACAAGACCCCAAGTATATGCAAAAGAGGCTGAGAAATGTAAGGTAGTCTCCAGCTTGGCTGCATTTCTCTGAGATAACTCTTTGTCTTGGACGGGAGGGCTGACTCATCGCAGATGGGTCTCTACTTCTGCCACAGAGCCATCTTGCGCTGGGGAGCCCCAGGCAGGGACTTTTCAATAACAGACTTGACAATAGCATCAATCAATGTCTTTGGAGTCCTTCCAGCAACCAAGAGCTCCCTAACTTGCAGGAAAATCTATTTAATCTTTGAGAAAGAACTAATTGTAAGGAAGTCCTTATATCGAGCTACAGTATTTTGTCATGCAATTTTCATCTGTTGATCTTCGTTCTACCCTTCTAGAATCATACAGAATAAGTCTACTTCGTCTTCCACTTGACAGACCGTCAAAAAATTGAAGGTCTACTGTGTTTCCTCTAAGTGATTAATTTTCTAAGCATCCTTGCTCATTGATTTTCATTCTGCTTATTATACCGGTCACCTTTCTTGGGATATTCACACAACTACACTCGCCTTCTTAAAATGGTGAGCTCGGAAGTGAAAACCTTTCATCCGGTGAGCCGAAGGGAGTATGAAGGAATGGCAGGAGGCACAGTGCATCTTCTTCCGAAAGCCGCTCCTGTGGAAGGCCCATTCGGGAGGGACTCTCCCGACTTCTCGTCAGCTGGCTGGTGGCTTCGGGCTCCTGGCTATGGGTCCCGGGAGAGCAGCAGCCCTGCTCCTTGGGAGTGCTTCCTGATGCAGTCTTCTTGCACGGAGACAGTTTCACTGTGAGGGCTTGTCTCAGATCAATGCTTTTTAAAGCTTAAAAAGAAAAATATGGCTGAAGTAAAATGATAATAAAGAGAGCTCAAGATAATACAGTCTTTTATGCGGGCCTTATATCACAGAAGCCATACTTTAGAGCAATCCTAGAGGTGAGCATAAATTAGACACAGAATCTTTTATTTTAAAAAAATTAATAAAGTTTGGATTAAATATTAACGAGGAAAGCTGCAGTCCATTGCTCCTGGATGAAGGCTGAGAAAGATGAGGTTTGTTACTCTTCCTCCCTCGAGGCGGGCATGGGAAAACCGTCTCTGTGAAAATAGTTGAAATTTCTCAAAAAATATTTCCAAATTAGTTTTTACAATTAGAACTTGCATTCTGTGAAAGAATATTTTATAGTGACTGTGTCGTTTTGTAAAAGTGATCCAGGAAAGCAGTTTGTCTCTATCATATTTTATTTTGCTCCATTTTGATGGGAGAAAGGATGGATTTGTGAGCAACCTTTGAATATAGTTTAGAAACTTAATGTGGAAAGGGCCCTAATATTGTAATTACCAGTTTTCCTTTATCAGGCACGGCTGTCTTTGTTGCTCCTGCTCTTTAAAGTTACTGTTCACACACTGTGGCTAATTCCCTTTGTTCCATTTCACAGTGAATGCCGCTTCCTGAATATTTGTTATTGCAGTGCTATGGACGTACGCTTCTCAGATAAAGGGAAAACTGGGTGCATCCATCTGTGGGCAAATTAAAAATGAATTTAACCCCCTGGCTTCCATGGCAGTGTCCCCTTAGGCAAAACGTGCCCTATGCTTTTGACTGACAAGGTATTACGTGGTGGTCGCTTACAGGTTTTATTTTTTAACGGTATTTGGTTCAAGGTCAAAAAAACCTTTTTTATATGACCTTGTATTTATATCAAGAGGGGACACAGAGGGCAGAGGCTAGCGTGGAGGCTTATGGAGTCTGGAGAACAAAAGAAAAATGGTGAAAGACTTTGATTCTGGAAGGAAAAGATCCATTTTCATTATTTAAGGTACAGTCCCTGACAAGTTGTTATTTTCTTGGTAAAAAGGGATTAGTGGTTTTGAAGGTTGGTCATGCCAGCTCCTTGGAGACTCAGGAGGGGAGAGAAGTGGGAATGGAGGTTGGAGCAGGTTGGGTAAGGCAGGTTTGTGTACGCAGCAGGAGGGGAGAATGTCTTCTTCTCTTCTTAGCTCCCAACCAGAATCCACAGAGACTACCGAAGGAAGACTCTTTTTTTTTTCTTTTTCCCTAAGAATTATTCTTTACTTCTCTCCTTCCAATAGTTTTGCCACTAACAGGAGTCTGTCCTCACAGGGAGAGGATGAATATTTCATCGTCCCTTGTCTGTTTCTTCGTTATAATTGTCAATGAACGAGAGTGAGAATAAGATAAGAATTGACGTTTTTTTCTTTCTCTTTCAATCTCATTTTGAAAAGAGAGAGAAAGGAAAAGTCTACCACACAAAGGAATGAATTTTGCCGTGTCCCAGGGATGGCAACATTAGTTGATTCATTCAACAAGTGTTTGTCGAATGCCTGCCATGCACCAACCTCTATGCTGGGCCTGGGGCAGAAGAGTGACAAGTCAGACAAGAACCTGATTTTGAGGAGCGAGAGTCTGGTGAGAGAAGGCCTTAATGACCGAGAAAACAAGTAAGAGCAAACGATGGAAAGGAGGTGAAACGGGCAAGGAGAACAAATTGTAAGGTCATGGCTGTGAGGCTGGCGAGGGACACAAAACTGACGCCCGACAGGAGTCCTGAGTGACGTGAGGGAACCGCCGTGTTAAGAGCTGGAGCATTCATGCCCCAGGCCGATGGGAGAACAAGCAAACAGACCCTGGGCCAAGAAAGATCTGCACATGGTGGGGGAGAACCCCCAGAAGCCAATATGGCGGCCCTGGGGCCCAGGGGAGGCTGGAGAAGAGGATGGAGATCAGCTCAGGTCAAGCATTGTGGGGCCTTGGACTTCAATACAAGTGCATGGTAAGTCGTGGAGGGCTTTATTGATCTATTTTTTGTTTTAAGAATATAGATGATTTTAAGGGCACCTGCGTGGTTCAGGTGGTGAAGCGTCTTACTCTTGATTTCAGCTCAGGTCATGATCTCGGGGTTGTCAGTTTGAGCCCTGTGTTGGGTTCTGCCCTGGCCGTGGAGCCTGCTCAAGACTCCTTGTCTCCTTCTCCCTCTGCCCCTCATCCCCCGACCAAAAAAAAAAAAGAAGAAGAAGATAGAGATGATCTTAAACATACTCAAAGTGTAGAGAGAAACATCACGAATCTCACAGCAGCATTAGCCAACTTCAACAATGAACGATCCAGGCCCTCCTGATTCTGTCCAAGGCTCACTCAAGCCCCCGCTCCTGACCAGGTATCCCTGCAGATCTCCCATAAACGATTCAGCAAGTATCGAACCTGCACATTGAAGAGCATCAAATAGATATTCTCAAAGATCGTGCCAGTGTTTTAGAATGGTCTGTGTGCACAATTTTTATTAGTGTGTTTGAATCAGGATCCAAGTAAAGCTCATATATTGCAACTGGTTAATGTTTCACTTAAATTTCTTGTAAAGCATGGCTTTCTTCTCCTGGGAGGTTTCCTAGCAAGGGAGGATCACAACTTGCTACTTCTTAAAAAACCACTGTAGCTCCATCTGGAGAGAAACTAGCAGGAGGGTGAGTCGGGGTGAGGCAGAGGAACATTAGGTCAGTGGGTCAGTGGGAGAGGACAGCAGTCTGCAGGACAGGAGCTCAAGGAGATGGGAGGATTTGGGGAGAATATAGAATTTGTTTATTTACTATTTCATTTTCTTGTTAAGGCTTACCAGACTTACTTTTTAGATAGAGTCCAACGTATTTGCAGATTACGTAGGTATGCACGTGTGAATGAATCAACTTATACAATTCGTGCACACATAAAAATTGTGTATTAGACACACACAGATGCGTGCACTTGCCTACACAGCTGATAGAGGACTATAAGGTTCACAAAAAACAATGCATTTTGTTCGTATTACCCCCTGCACTCCTCTTAAAAGAAGGTTAACCAAATTGCCCCATTTTCATTTTCTAAGTTGATGACTTCACTTGAAATTCTCACAAATTATTTTGAAGTAACAGTGCAAACTAGTAGAAATGCATTCACTTTCCCAAAATGATAGTAAAACACATGGGTTGAAAATAGAGTTCTGTGGCGCGAGATGACCGAATTGATTGGCTGCGAATAAACGAAAGATCCTAAGAGCAACCTGCTCCTGCCCGGCTCCCCACTCCCCAGCGTGCATCCTCTGGGGGGGGGGGGTGCCCCACAGGCGGGGCAGGTGGCCCAGCACTTCCGACAGGCGCTGCCTGCACCGCCCATGGCCACAGCTGCTCAAGGGCAGCCTCTTCTTAGGCTCCTCATTCTTCATTGTTTTGCACCTGTTCTAGCCAAAGTCATTCTCCTGCTTTCCTGTCACGTGCGGGATGGCTCCCAGCCGCCCTGTAGAGTCTCAGCGTGGTGCTGAGAAATACACTCTCTCATTCTGTTCCTCTACGCATGGGTCGCTCCCTTTTTGTAGGTAGGGTCCTTCTGAGCGGAGCACCACCGTGCGGCATCTGGGAGGTCCACTTCTAACACCCCTCGGGGTGTGACTCAAGCAGATCGCCCTGGTGAACCCCAGACGGCGTGTCGTGTCTATCACTTAGAGTTTTGGACATGGGGAGAGGGAAATGAGGGGCGAGAGGGGAGACAAAACTGAAAGGACAGGACTGTCCCAGCCTCCGTCTGCTCACTGCTGGTCTTAAGGATTGGGCAGCTCGGAAGGGCTTGCGGGAGCACAAGCACAGGCCAGCCGGGTCACTTACACTCCTGATGACGCGTGTCGTTCTTCAGCCTCCTCGGTGACATCACAGTTCCTGCTTCACGTCAGCTGTCCTTGCTCCTGCTGTTTCCGGGCTGTGAAGGCGGCTGAAGATAAGCGTGTGTGACTGATGGGAGCCCCTTGGGGGGTGTCCTCTGGCCGCGGCCACAGTTTCATGCAGACGAGGAGCTCACAGCTGAGTCTCTGGACTGACTCGATGAGCACCCCGGGTGACCCTAGGATCAGCGTTGCGGTCGCAGAGGCTAGACAAACACACACCACTCCCTGTCCTGAGCTGTCGACCTAGTTTTCCCGCCTGTGAGGAGCTTGAGGACTGCCTGCACCTTGCCAAACATCCAGACGCAAGGGGAAAATGCAATCAAAATCCTGAGGTTTCTGCTGTAAAGAAACAGGCCAATGTTTCTTATATTTGGATAAGTGGAAAGAGGGAAAACCTTTACCTCAACTAGATCAGTGGCATCTTATTCTACACTGAAGGCACTAAAAATACACTCGGTTGAATCAAACTGTTTATTGATAGGATCGATTGCACACCCCGGTTTCCTGGGCACTGTGTGGATCAAGAGTTCAACACGAACTGTGTTCCCTATGCCTTTCTCTATAGCATTGCCTCAAATAACATGACCTTTCACATACTCGGGATGAATGTTTCATAGTCCTAAAACCTCATAATTTCCTGTAGGAACACTAGGGTAATTAATAATCAGTGTTTTGCATTTTTCCGTGTGTCAGCCACTGTGCTGTCAGTATGAGTTATCTCACTTAATCCCCTCAACAACTATTAGGATACTACCCCCTTTTAATATAGGAAGCATCTGAAATCCAGAAAGTTTAAACGACTTGCTCAAAGCCTCTCAGCGACTTACGGGAGGCCGAGTCATGCGTTGTCTGTATTGTTGCGTTACACTAACTTACTGTATGTACTCTTCTACTGTCTTCTGGAAAATTAGACCCACGTTAGTCCAAGTAGTCCCTGTTTTATGTGTTTGTCATGAAAGCTGAGTGTGTTTGACTTCCCAAAGTCCCCTCGTGTGTGTGTGCGTGTGTGTGTGCACGTGTGTGTGCATGCGTGCATGTGTGTGTGTGTGCGTGCACGCGCAAGCCTGGTGATTCTTTTGGCGGGCTTATTTTCTTGTGTTCAGTTTCCAGGTGATATGCATAATAACATTTCCTTATTCTGGAGGGAAGGGGGAGCTCTGAAAGGCGCCGAGGACAGCTCCTCCGCAGTGTTTCCTGTTGAGGGAAACAGGAAGTGCTGGAGTGTCAGGAGGAAGCCTGCCAGCAAGAGATTTCTGGAGTTGAAAGGGAGGACCCTGGGGCCCAACGTGGGGCTCAGACCTTGGGCTTAGGAGCTGGTAGGAAATAGATGCCTGAACTTTTGGGCTTCTCTTTCCTACAATCCTTTCAACAGAGACTCTTGGCAAATACGTGAATGGCTGAATTTTAGAGGAAACCATGCTGCTCAATGCCACGTCACCCCTATCATCTGTGAGTGAAAGACCAGCTCACAGCGGATCCACAGAGCTGTGGAAAAGGGTCAGGAATGAGTCAGAGGTTTCACCATTGTTCCTAGACTTCCAGAGTCACATTCATTGAGAGGGTGGTGGTTTTTTTTTTTTTTCCTTTTCTTTCTTTTTTTTTTTTTTTTTCATTTTTAATGAAGTCATGGACTCCAAGGGACCAGATGGTAGTTTGGTTAGTAAAGCTAAGTTTGGCCAGAAAAAGAAAGCAAGGTGGAGCAGAATGATCTAGAAAAATATAGTGGAAATGGAATGTTTATACAGGAAATGGAAGATCTGCCAAAGAAGTTAAAGTCCAACTTACAGGAACTTGCTTTGGTGAATGAACGATGACCTTCCCTTATTTCCAGAGCAGCCTGGTGAATTTCTGGCATAGGAATAGGAGATTGGACTGTACCACGCAGGCTTCCTTGTCCAGAACAGACCTGGGTGTTTCAATATCGGCCGGTGTGGGCCAAGTTGGAGTTACTACAGTATATCAACTTCCAGCCTCCCTGAACCCAGGCCCTCAGATTTCTGCCCCAACGGCCACCCCCAAAGGAACCCCTGACAAGATCACCGGTGACTCCTGAGTTCTTAAATGGACCATTTCCGGGCCTTGAGGTCTTGGTCCCTCTGAAACATCTTGCACTCGAATATTCTTGTATTCTTTGAATGCTTTTCTTCCCTGGTCTTGCGAAACACCCTACGCTCCTTGTTCTCCTCTACTTTTCTGGCCACACCCTTACCCACAAGACTTTTTTTTTCCATTTATTACACTGCTCTGGGGAGAGGGAGGCAGAGTTCCATTTGAGCCTTTTCTCACTTTTGGAAATGTATGCATTCTTTCGGATTTAGCCAGTGTGTGTTTGTGCATAACTGCTATTTTTTAGTGTAGTGATTCAGCTTTGTATATCTAAACGACCTTCCAGAATTTTATGACAAAAATCCCACCAGGATCTCACACTGAGCCAGCTCAGAATGAAACCCCATCTCTTCTCCGCTCTGCTGCCGTCTGTTCAAATGTAGGGTCATCACCCCCCGTTCCCCTAAGTGGCAACCAGAGAGCCATCCTCAAGCTCTCCTCCTCCCCCCACTTATGTTTCCAATAAACTATCAAATACTCTCTTGGCTTCTTTTTAAATAGCCAAAATCTGTCATATTTTCCAAGCTGTCTCTCAAGAAGTGCTGTTGAGTAATCTTATGTACTGAATGGATGGACATGTGACTGAAATCAGGTCATGGCACATCATGAACTCCAACTCAATGCACAATGGGGTCACACTGTCCCGGACTCCCCAAGGCCATGGCCAAGTCTCTCCATGGCCTTGTGCCCTGACAATGTCACTTTCAGAACAGATGAAGAGTGTTATTTGCGGATGTACTGAAACTCTACTGAGGCTCTGAGTTGATCCCAACTACTGGAAGAACAAAAAATAACTAATATTCATGTAAATATTTATCAATTAGAATAATATATGGTTTTTCTCTATTTCTCTATTTCGTGCTTTCCCATTCTCTGCCTCTACTTCACAGACTCTGGCTCTGTCAATTCCTGGAGGACCACATTTCCATTATAAGACATCCCAATCTCCTGTCCAAACCTGTTCTTCCTCCTTCAGAAAAATCTATTGACCATTTGACTACTAATGTCTAGTATTGTCTGAAAGAGGCTAAGAGAATGAACACGTGTCTATGTGTGTTTGTGTATATACAATTTTCTGAAGAAGAAAGCAGAGTTGATTCTGCTAATCTTGTTTCTGACTAGCAGGGGTGTTATTAATAGCTCAGTTTCTATGACTGGATTCCAAGGCAGAAAGATAAACAGCAAAAAGAGAATACTGCCAAGCTATTCAAAAAAATAAAAAATAAATAAAGAAAACTAGAAAGATAGGAAATCTTGAAAACAGATGGAGAAAGGAAACAAGAAAGAACATTGATAACAGAAGGCAAAACTCTAGGATATCCAGGGCCAAAGTAGACAAAGCCACTAGACAACAAGAACTGGGGTAGTATTACCTTTGGGCACAAACCAGTGCATTTTAGTTTTTTCTCCTTTAAAAAGCCCTCCCACAAGAAACAAAACAAGATGTGTTCCTTGACCAAGTTTATAAATTCTACAAAATTTTTTTTCATTCTATTCTGAAAAGCTTTCTCCCTTGCTATAAAGTTAATAGAACTGTATGTTCATATTGGTATAAGAATTCTGTAAGACAAGAAGAATATGCAATAATCTTCGTTAGCCTTACAACAAACATTAATAATAATAAAACCACTAACATATTCTGGGGAATGAAAAGATTTGTATTGGGGTGATGGTATGGTGTGCCGTGTGTGTGGAACGTCATAGATGTTATTCTATATGCAAGGCTGGGATTTCAAAATTAGAGTCATTTAGCTCTCTGTAAGGTAAGTTTAGAAGCAGAAATTCTGAAGAAAGAGCCAACAAAAATAAAGATCTAACCTTAGGCCTGACAGTGTTTCGGCTGACCCATAAGCCTCTACTGTCTCTGTGTCCCTGGCCTCATGCCATGGACAGCCATGTGCCAGTTTTACAAACTCACCAGGTAAGGACCTCAACATATGGCAAGAGAGTACGCACGGCAAGGTAGTTGATGGAGGGCAAAATAAAAGATTCCTGCTAAGTCTGGCCATTATTCATTGTCTTTCTATTTTCACAAGAGGGAAATGAGCCCATTAATTCTGTTATTCTGAAGGGATGTCAAAGTTGAACACGGCTTTAGTTCCAAACAGTGACAATCTTCTCTAAAAGTCTGTAGTGAGTTTGGAGAGCTACCCTGCTAATAGTTCTGCAATTACATGGATTTTCCAAGGTGATTTAACTATGAAAGAAGATATTTAGGAAGATATTTCTTGATTAATTCACAGTTATCCTGAAAGCACTTCTCCCAGAGATAACTTTTAATTCTACCACTTTCTGCTGTGCAGAATTGTAGCTCGCACTAAGCGTGAAGGAGGTGTCTGTCTCAGAAACACTCAACTCTTCGAGATTGGGCTGGTCCCAAAAAAGAAGGCCCCGGCACCTCTGTCTTGTACTCCAACCACGTAGACGTGAAGCCTCGGTCAATCCAATTTTTTAGGAACAATCCATTCTAATATTTTAGAAAATAGACGATGGACATTTTTACTTCCCAAATTCCAAGATCCTAAAAATATATCAATTAACCGAGGCTTTCAATTCCAAGTGAATCGGGAGCAGTGGAATTTATGGGATCAGTGGTGCTCTTGAGGCAGCAGACAGAGAGGCTGACAGAGTAGCTCTGATCCCAGGCAAGAGACCTAACTCAGGAGTTTCAGGTCATTTTTCATCCCTTAATGAATTTATAATTCTGCTGGATTCCTTTGGTAATGAGGTCATCACACAGCGCGAGAAGCCCAGCGTCCAGACGGGAGTGCTGTTCCATGCCTGGTTGTAGACAAAAAGAAGGAAAATAAAGCTGTCAAACTCATCCCCAAACATTTATTATGAGTGAAGAGGTAATTATATGTACTAACAGCAATGCGCACACACATCTGTCCACTCCCCTGCCCTCTCCCTGAGGTCAGAGGCTCCTGGGTGCATGATGTGGTAGACAATTTGCAAGGAAAGGATATATTACTTCACTTCACTCCTCACGTTGGCCAAATGGGAAATTGGGGGAGAGGCCAAGTTTAGAATTTAGCATTTTCATCAGTAAATCCTAAGAGTTAAATGGGGAGGGATCCCACATAGAGGATAAAGCTGTATGACAAAATATAAAAATGATATATTCACAGTCTCCCCTTCTATTGTTAATATTGTGTCGGCTGTCGTGGAGTTGGAGTCTCTTTCCCACTCACTACGTGTTAGATGGCTACTGGCTTTGAATCTGTTCTAACCCCTTCAAGACTCCATCCCCCCATCTGAAATAAAGATGAATATAAAAATCTTAACCTTGCAGTAAAGTATGTAAATCCACTTTGTAAACTGAAATGTCTCGTACACCCTTTGGCAGTTGTTATTCAACTGAAATTCTCAGATATTTTTAATCGACTATCTTCTCAACCATTAAATCCAACAGATGCCTCCGCACAGGATGGAAATTACCACAGGGGCCTACCCCACCCTCAGCGGAAGACACCTGAACAGATTTGGTTCATGCATGGCCTTGTCTCTGTCTTTCAGAAGCTCTAGAAAAAATTTCTAGGATCATATATTGATCTACCCATTATTAACCTGGTCTCATGGATTTTTTTTCCCCAATATTTATGATTCGGAACTGTCTTTAATTAATGTGGTACTCAAACTGTGCGTAGTGATCAGTGAGTGCCCCCTGGAAACTCCGTGTTCTTTTGAGGAGTTACCCCTATCTTTTTGAATCTTACTTTCTGAGGCAACAAGAAATTCCAGGTTCATCTTGTCCCATTCTAAGCCTAGCACTAGAATTAGGCTTGATGGTTCCATTCAAAAGAGAATGGAACCAGAAACCAAGATTTGTATTCCAAGTGTGCTGCCTGTTTTGAGACATCTATGCCTCTGGGCACTTTCAGTGGACAGAACTGGAGGATAAATAAACACACACACAGTACAATGACAGATGAATAGGCATATATTGCACATATATGTGCCTTTACATACTTCTAGTTTAGAAATCATGAGTGTATACCGATTTTTCAAATTCTAAGCCAATTCTAATGCATTACAGTCAAATCCAACATCATTCACATATAGGGATTTTAAATACACATATAACACATACATTTACATATATTATATTTTATATACTGTACATACATCTCTTCATTCTGCATATCGCTATTATCCTCATACACACACACACACACACACACATATACATATATATATTCTTTCACAGTAAGAACCTGGTTTCTAAGGTCAGTACCTTTACTTGTCAATACTGTAATAGATCTAAAACAGTCTCAGAGTTGACTCAGATAATCAGAATAGGAAGCAAACTACCGAAGAAAGTGTTGAGGATTTGTTGGTCCTTAATCCCCAACTGTACCCCACCCCCCACCCCCCAAAACTGAGGCTCCCTAGTCAACTCTGTGCCTAAGTTATTGATTATGTCTTCTCTCCCCCTCAGTGTGGTGTTGTTATTCATTTTATTTTTTATTATTTTAAGATTTATTTATTTGAGAGAGAAAAAGAGAGAGAGGGAGAGACCATGCACAGAAGAGGAGTAGAGGGAGGCAAACTTCAGGCCGACTCCGGCTGAGCAGGGAGTCTTATGGGGGTTGGAACCTACCACCCAAGAAATTATGACCTGAGGCTAAACCAAGAATTGGTGCTTCACTGACTGAGCCACCTTGGTGCCCCTGTTATTCATTTTAAAATGCAGTGGCATTCACTTGTTTCAGCTAGCTTTTAGCTCCATTTCCTTCTCATTCTTGTTTTATTTTTTTTAAAGATTTTATTTATTTATTTGACATACAGAGATCACAAGTAAGCAGAGAGGCAGGCAGAGAGAGGAGGAAGCAGGCTCCCTGCTGAGCAGAGAGCCTGATGTGGGGCTCCATCCCAGGACCCTGAGATCATGACCTGAGCCGAAGGCAGCGGCTTAAACCACTGAGCCACCCAGGCGCCCCATCTTGTTTTATTTTTTTTTAATTTTTGATAGAATATTGACATGCTCTGAAATCTTAAAACTATACAAAAAAGAAATCTCAGAAAAGTTATTAAAAATAAAAGTTTTATTTTATTTTTCATTTTTGTTTTTTGCATTATTGGAGCTCTATCTCCAGGGTAAGTTTCTAGAAGTGAGATCTCTGGGTTGCAGAGTGCACACATGTGTACCTGTGTTAGAACTCCTGTTCCCGTCTGCCGTAACTGGGCCCTGTCCGTCCCACCAGCGATGCACGTTTCCAGACAACCTTGCCGACTGAGTGACTTGCCAAATCTTTTGTCTAAATAGATGGGTGAGAAACGGTATCTCAATGTAGTTTTAATTTACAATTTTTCTGATTATGAATTGCAACAGACATCTTTTACATATAATATTACTTTAATATATTTTTGTTAATTTTTTATTCACGAATGACTCATATTCATTTTTCTATATATTTGCTCCTTTTCCCTTACTACATAAAAGTTATTTATATATTAGGTGTATTTTTTTTTCCAGTTTTTTATTTGTTCTTTGACATATATGTGGGTTTCTGCCATGGAAAGAGGGTTTTCTGGGGAGCAGGGGATAAGTAGACAGATCAATGTTTTCATTTATTGAATCTGGATTTTACATTGTTGTGAAAAATATTTTCTCACACTCAATGTACAGAAGAATCTACCTTTCTTTCTTCTTTTTTTAGTTCTCATACAATTTCACTTTTCCATTTAGATCTCTAACTCATTCAGAGTTTACTCTTGAAATTGTGTGCAGCACGGATCTAAATTCATCTTTTTCTCTATGATTCTCCAGTTATTCCAATGCTATTTATTAAAAAGTCCTTCTTTGGCCCCAATTATTTGCAACACCACATTTACCTTATGCCAGATTTCTGACATGTGGCCAGGCCACGGGGAGAATGGTCGTGTCAAAATATCCCCATCTCCTTTTGGCTCTTTCTGGCATATTTCATACGTTATTTGTTTGTTTGTTTGTTTGTTTTTTCCCAGATGGGTTTGAACAGTTATTTTTAAGTTTATCTTCACTTTATATCTTATTGTGGTTGCAACTGGGACCTCTTCATTTATTATATCTTGTAGCTGCCCATCACTCACGTAGATCAAGGCTATTGATTTTCATATATTAATTTTTGTGCCCTGCTTACTTATTAATTTTGATTAAGTTAGTTTTATGATCACTCTTGGATTTTCCAGGTATACCATCATGTACCGTCATGCCACCTACAAACAGAGTTTATTCTTCTTTCTAATCCTTCCACCTTTAATTGTTTTCTCTACTTTAATGGCATTGGTCTAATCTTCTAGAACAATGTCTTCATGCCTTGTTCCTGAACTTAGTAAGAATGGCGCTAGTGTTTCCCAACTAAGAAAGATTTTAGAATTAGGATTGAGCATGCATTTATATTTGTATTTAATTTATCTATCTATCTATCTATCTATCTATCTCTGTGATCTCCTCAGACCTGTGGAACTGAGAGGATATACATAGAGTTGTTTTAAGGAATTGGCTCAGGCAGTTGTGGGGATGTCAACTCCAAAATTTGTACAATAGACCAAGAGGCAGAACTCAACAGACTACTCAGGCAGAAGCTGATGCTGCATTCTTTTTCTTTTCTGTCTTTCTCTGTCTCTCTTTCTCTCCTTCTTTCTGTTTTTTTAAAGAGGACGTATGTGTGCTTGCAAGCAACCGGGATAGGCAGAGGGGCAGAGGAAAAGAGAGAATCTTAGGTGACTCCGCATCTAGTGCAGAACCCAACATGGGGCTTGATCTCACAGTCCTGAGGTCATGATCTGAGCTGAAGCCAAGAGCCGACATTTAACTGACCAAGCCACCCAGTCACCCATGATGCTGCATTCTTAAGGCAGAATTTCTCCTTTCCCAGGAAACTTAGGGTTTTGCTCTTCAGACCTTCAACTGACCAGATGAGACCCACCAAAAGAATAGTCTCCTTTACTTAAAATCAGTTTATTGTAGATATTCACCACATCTGAAAGATGCCAGCCCTCATGGTAACCCTCGGATGGGTGTTGAACTAACTGGGCAGTGTGGCTCAGCCAATCTGAAAAATCAAGCTGAACACACATGTACTTGCCTCTTACTTCTCTAACTTTTCAATGGTTTTCTCTCTCACTCTTTTTCTTTCATATTGTATCTTGATTTTATTCCCTTTGCTTGTTTTCCTTAACATGGTCTTCATTGGTCTTTATTAAATTTTGAGTCAAATCTGTTCTTTGAGCAACTTGTCATTTAGCTCTCGTTTCCTGTATGACTCTGTCATTATCTGTTTCTTCTCTGGGTCCCATTAACTCTAGTTTTGTAAATCTTTGTGTGTTCTCTGCTTCTATTTTTAATTTTTTTGATTTAAGGTGTCTTCTTTATGTCTTTGAATGCTTATTTGAGTGTATTTAATTCCGTTCAGTTGTTCTGTTACAATGCTCTTCTGCCTCGTGGTTGGTATTTTTTTTCAGAGAATTTTTATCAGCTTTTATGTGTTGACTCGTATTTTCAATTTTCTTACACTAGTTCTGTAGGAACATGACCTGCATTTTCTATTCCTGTTGTTCTCATGGGAAGGATTCTTAAGTTGGAGAGTGTACATTTCCGTGTGTCCTTTGCCTTCTGTAGAGTGTGCTTACGTGGACAAAGCTGGCTGTGGTGGTGGGGAGAGGGACGGTATGGGGCATCCGTCACTCACACCCGTAGACTCCTTCATTCCACGTTGGTTCCTTCCATCCTCCGCTGCCCTGTCCCCAGCAGCCGCCCACACTTGCTTCCTGTTCCAGCTCTTCACCATTGGGAGCCTGCCTTTGGGGCTGCTCACGTCCCTGGCTCAGGTGTCCAGACTCCCACGTCCTGAACTCTAATCAACATTTTAGCATTTAGTGTTGGGTTTTCCCTTCAGAAAAAAAAAAAAAAAAAAAAATTTCCTTTGCTTGACCTCGGTTGTCTCCATCCGGTGTCTTTTTGTCATGATGTCGCTTCAACTCACCAACCCCACGCCGTCACCCATGAGCTTGTAGTGCTGGGTAGCAAGCCCTGCCAGAGTGTGGTTTCTTCTCCACTGAGGGATAGTTGTGTAGATTATGATATTCTCTATCTGCTGATAATGCTGAGTGTGTGGCTCACCTATGGTTTTATTTGGATTATTTTGTAGGGAGGAGCTACAGGGAGATAAAAAGTCAAGCACTTGCTATAACCCTTCCCACTCAGAAGATCCCCATCCTCTTTTCAGCCATTTATCCTTACTTGTTAGCCAACAAGAAGCCAAGATCATGAGGACTGAAAAGGACTTTCGTAACGGGGGAAATGGAACCACACTACAAAGGCAGCAAGGCATCAGTAACCATTGTGTATGCCGATTCAAAATGGGATAACGCTACTGTTCTGTTGGGGTTGGGGTCCTTGCAAACACTAAGGCCATAAACACAAAAGCATCAGCTGTCACTGTAACCAGTCACTTGAAATTGTCCTTTGAGTGTCTTCCTGAAGGTGAATGGCCTCGACCCTCTTCACAGGCACTTTTGGCGGTGTGTCCTCAGAGGCTACAACGCAGAGAGTTAACAATTACTTCAGGTTTTCACTTGGCTAAGAACTGTTTGTTGGTTGGATTTTAAAACATCTGACTCTCTGGGATACAGTCACTAAGCAATACAAAGAGGGATCTTCCTACAGACACAGAAAGAAGCCCAGTAGCCTCACGCTAGTTCAGAGCACACCGTGAGCCTTCGTCCCTGATCATTCTGCAAAAGACGAGACAAGAGGGACAGCCTTCGGACCAAGGTCAATTCCCTAAATAACCTTCCTGGAATAGGGATTGATGGGTCGCAGCGAAACATGCTCTTCCCTCCTCTAAGTCAATGTAGAGTCTAATATTGAAGAGCAAAGCCATCAGGATGATTCAGAGGCCATGTTCCCGCTTCCTTCCCCTTAGTTTCATCCCCCATCTTCCCTTCACCACCCCGGCCACACACACCCCCGGCACCTTGCCCGTCAGGACCTGCCTCCGATTCTCAACAGCAGCCATGACTGCGTCTTAATGAAAAAAGATGGATAAAATATTACCATAACCTCAGAGGCATGAGCAAAGCCCTTATTAGAATTCGGACCTGAAGCTGGACCTTCCAGCATGGGGCAGGAGATAAAGTTCACTATTGTTAGCTCACAAGTGGCTCAGACTTCCTGGCAACTGCGGGGAATTACTCAGTCATTTATGCAGGCCTTCAGAAATAGTCCACTGTTTCCCAACAAAAAAGGCATTCAGGCCGAGAGCGATGGCTCCCCGGGCCCTGGCGAGCCCGCTTCAGGACGGTGAATGGACGCCGCTCCCACGTCAATGGCCTCTGTGGGAAAGACAATGATGTCACCGCGAAGGTATGTTCAGGGTTTTGCCCTGCTTTTTCCTGCTCCCTCTCCTTCTTAGCACGATGACCGTTTGATTTTTTCCCTCTTATTTCCCCTCTTGCCATGTCCCTTCTGCTTCTTTGAGGCCATTATTTGTTTTTTTTTTTTTCAAAGTTTGGGGCTCAAATCCACTGAAGACGCACAGCGACATCACTGTCATGGTAACACCGAGGCCTCCGGGATTCAGGTTTTGCATAAAAAGTAGAAAAAGCTTGAAAGGGAGGGCCGCATGGAAGGGAGAACGGAGCCAGGTCAGCCCCATCAGGGCTTGTGTGGGACGGGAGAGCAGAGGAGCCGGGTGGGGGGAAGAGCGGTGTGGCCGGCAGGAGCCCGTGCAGAAACGAGCCCGTGAGCCTTTGCCTTCAGACTTCAAACACGGACGTGTGTTTCTGACAGGCAACAGCCAGTGAAGGAAAACACAGGTTCACAAGAAATAAAGTTTTGCTTTGGAAAATGTACCCAATTACAGTTTACAGGAAGCTTCCAGAACTCTGTCTAGCCTACTCAAACAGAATCAAAAAGGAAAGGAAAAGTCCCACTGGGACTTGCAACTGGGCTGGAGAGGGAACAGAAAAGAAGCTGACATGTTTCTGAGAATGCCCAAGGTTCTGGAGGTCCCTATTGTCAAAGGGCTGCAGTCAAAAAGTCTAAGATGCCTTTATGTCCAGTCAACTCACAATCATCAGTGGCAAATAGAACGAAGCATTCCTTTCTCTGCTTTCCTGGGGAATACAGTTGGCAGGAACTCCCGAGAGAAAGCCAGGAAAGCATTTCTCTGACATGCTTTTTGTTCATTCTATTAAAAAAATAAAAACCAGTGGCTGTATCATAAGCTACATGGTCCAGAGGCAGTCACTCCCCGGAGCCCTGGAAAAGCCTACTGGAGGCACAGCGAGAGAGTCATCTCCACTCCCTGCAAGAATGAGGTGCCACCCAAGACCCCGTGTGTGCACGGCTCAGGGCCCTCTAGGTGGCAAGCCATGGAGAGGATACATAAAAGGAGTGGAAATGGCAGCAGATGCGGCTCTAGTTGGTATCACTCCGCACGACCCATGAACAAGTCCACACTCCATCTGTGCAAGTCTGCAATCTGCAGGGCGGGAGGAGCTCACTCATCCTCACCAGGGGTCACAGAAGGGGCGTCCTTGAACCCCAGGCTGCGGCTACTGCCTGGACACGAGAACTTCTTATGTCAAAGGACCAGAGGGGAAAAGTCGGGACACCGTCCTGATGAGGGAATTTATCCTGTTCAGCAGGGGAAGGTAGGGCTGTTTTTCCACACTGGAGTCGGGGTCAACATATGCAGACCCCAGAAGAGCATCCTGGCCATCTCTTGTCCTGTTGTCATAGTGCGTGGGGACCTGTAACAACTGCGGTCAGAGAAGGGGGTGATTGTCAAGGGTTCTGACCCCTCAGGAATGAAGACACCAGTCACTGCACCAGGAAGGCCACCTGAAGGGTAGCCCCCAAAAAGGTATGTTAGAGTCCTAATCCTCATACCTGAGGATGTGGTCTTACTTGGAAACAGCGTTTCTACCGAAGCAAGCAAGTGAAGATGAGGTCTCGCTGAATTCAGGGGGGGCTTCATCCCGTAGGATCGGTGTCCTTGTGGGAAGAGAAAGCAAGATGCAGTGATGGGGACAACCCAGGTGGCAGGGCTGGGAGAAACCAGGCCACAAGCCAAGGAAGGGCCAGGCTTCCAGAAGCTGGAAGAGGCAGGACGGGTCCCCCTCTGAAGGTTTCAGAGGAGCAGGGTCCTGCCGACATCTTGATTCAGGCTTCTGGCCTCCACAAGGTGAGGGAGTTCCAGTTGTTTTAGCTGCTCCCCCCCCGCCCCCCAACAGCAGGCTGTGGTGCTCCCTCAGGCAGCCACAGGAAGGGGACACAGCCTCAGGGGGCGCGCTGGTCAGGAGCAGACAGGCTGTCTCAAGGGAAGGGCACTGCCGGGGGCTGCCCCCAGACCAGTGCCCGTTTGCTGCAGGAGCCCCTCCAGGAAGAGCACTCAGGAGCATGACAAGAGTGCTTCCCAGACATGCACGAGAAGCAGGTCTGTGCAGAGCAGGGGTTCTGCAGACATGGAGGTGTCCTCTTGTGTCCCCCTGCGAGAGTGGCGATGGCTGGGAGCTTGGGTGACAGGTCCAGCTGTCGCACTTTCAGATCTGCATGGTGACTGTGCCAGACTCACGCATTCCCAGGCTTTCCCAGACAGGGAGGGAAAACCGCCAGCTCAGGACAAGGACCTTCCTGCCATCCTGGGCACCCCATGCCCTTCTTACTTTGTCTGAAACGCCCCCACCACCTTTCTTCCTCCTTTCCTCAGAGAGATGCCAGAGCCGCCTCGCTGTCTGAGGTTCCCCTCGTGTCCCCACCTGTCCCCCCACAGACGGTCCCATGCGTCTCTCCTGCGCGTGGGATGCTCTCTTGGTACTTGCTTCTCAGAGGACCGGAATTAATACGGGGAACGCTTCTGCCATGCTGTCACTCACAAAAACATCTCATAGTATATCAAATCCCTGTAAGCCCATAGAGGCTGACCTCCTCTCTTCACTTACTCACTCAAGAATACACAAAAATAGCTGACACTCCAGGGCTCAGAACATTAAGAAACGAGCACAGCAGATTAATGAGCTGCGCCCACCTTCTGAGTTCTCTTGATGAGTTCAGACTATTAGCCGACCGCACGCTGCAACGGGCAGCTTCCAACTGGGGCTGAAACCAGAGATTCCTCAGGAGCCGTGGTCACTGGCTTCTCAGATTCCTTCTGATCCGAGCACGGTGCGCATCCGTTCAGGAGAATAAAACCAAACAAACAAAAGAGGAGAGTGATGGCACTCGGTGTGCAGCTTTTAAATTATTGGAAATTGTCACCTAGCAGCAAGCACCGTACCCCCCGCCATAGCGCAGCTTAATTGACGTAGGACTGTCCACAGCCAACTCTCTGGCTTATTGTTTTCTGGTGAGATGTCACTCTGCATGATGAAAATTAGAGCAAAGCGGCACTCCATTCCCCTCTCTGGTCTTCTAAATCTCACAGAGGGAAGATTATTGTGAGTCTAAGGAAGGCGTGTGCTATCTTCTTACTCTAAATTTGGAAATCATGATGCTACAAACACCACTTGCAAACCAGGAAAACTCTTCCGGGCATGGGGAGTCAGAAAATAATAGTAATACATTATGATGACGAAAGAGGCAAAACAAAATTAAGAAAAAGAAAGAAAAGAAAAGGAAAATAGGGGGAAAGTCTGGCTATCGTAGTCCTTATCATTATTATGAAAGAGAAATGGTCACACACGTTTCTGCTAGCGGTACAGATCTGTCTGATGGATTCCGGGACGTGTGGGAGGCCCTCCGTGGGCTCCTGACCTGAACTGGGGCAGCTGGTCCAAGGACACCAGAGATACACCTGCCACAGATCTCCAGCTCAGAATTCTGAAGTGGAAGAGATCTCAGACTTGGATCCATACAAGTGCCAGACAGCAGGTTTCCATCCAGGCCTTCACAAAAGAGTAGCAATTTGGTAGCTGAGAGAGAGGACCATTTCTGAATCCAGGTGAGGCACTTGCTAAGGTCAGCAAAAAAAACAGGGACCCTGTCAGGTATAAGGAGATTCATGTAAGAACACTCAAATGTCAAGCAAGAAAAAGAAATGGAAGAACATCAAGAGAACTGCAAGTTTTAGACTCTATTTAAATGAGACATTTCTAAAGGAAACGATGAGATCACAATAGAATGTGGAATTTGGGGATGGTCAAATTGTAAATGCACATTTATTTATTCGTTTATGTATTTGCATTTTTATTTATTTGCTTGTTTTTCTTTACATTTGTGGTGGTGTGCTTCAAAGACAGAAGCACCAGTTCCCAAGTAAGCTGGTGTTTCTCTCAATCTAGACATCAACTCACATCAAACAAAGACCCAACGACCAGGAAAAACAAAGGTTTTTTTTTTTCTGTTTTATTTTATTCTTTCTATATACATAGGAAGGGGCACTACCCACATACTTTTCTTTTTACCAAATGGTCTTGTTTTATGAGACCTACATCTACTTCTACGCCTATTCTCTCATTCCTTCCCTACCACAATTTTCATTTCCTTTCCATCTTTATTCACTTCTTAACCCTTTCCATGTAACAATTTTGTGTGTATGTATGTATGTGTTTGTGTATATATATATACACACACACGGATTTGTATCTATTTTCTCTTTGAGTTCATAAATTTGCATATTTTAAGTTTCTCTTAAACCTATTCTTTTTTGGGTATTTACAAAGTCTGATAATGCTTTCTGTAATTACCCATTTGTTCCAGCAAGAAAGCTTAAAAGCATCACCCTTAGTTCTGTCACTACCCCACACCCTAATTCTGTTGCCCACACAACAATGAGTCTTCACTGTCAGACATCTTTCTACTTTTTTTCCTTCCCACTGTACTTTCTGCTACTGCTTCAGTCATGCCTCATCAACTTTCGCTAGGACTACTGCAGTAGTCTCCTAATTGTGTTCTTCATGGTGTCTGCACAATCCCATTGCCAGTCTGCCTCCCTCACTGCTAATGGAGTGTTCTTTATAAAATATCTCTGATCATTCACTCTCCTGCTTAAATTTCTCCAGTGGTTCTCAAAACCTAGAGGATGGTGAAAACCTTTCACATTATGTAATAATGTTCTAGCTTCTTTTGTTTTTATTGTTTTTTGTTTTTTGTACACCAATGATATGTTTAATGTTTAAGTCAAATGTGCTTCATATACATTTTAATATATATATACCTTCAGCAGGATCAAGTTTCATCACACTTTTTTCCATATTTTTTCAGTGTAACAGAAATAATTGTTTATGCACCACACCCAGTGCTCCATGCAATACATGCTCTCCATAATACCCACCACCAGGCTCCTCCAACCTCCCACCCCCCGCCTCTTCAAAACCCTCAGATTGTTTTTCAGAGTCCATAGTCTCTCATGGTTCACCTCCTCTTCCAATTTCCCTCAACTCCCTTCTCCTCTCCATCTCTCCATCCTTCATGTTGTTATGCTCCACAAATAAGTGAAACCATATGATAATTGACACTCTTTGCTTGACTTATTTCACTCAGCATCATCTCTTCCAGTCCTGTCCATGTTGATACAAAAGTTGGGTATTCATCCTTTCTGATGGAGGCATAATAATCCATAGTATATATGGACCACATCTTCCTTATCCATTCATCCGTTGAAGGCCATCTTGGTTCTTTCCACAGTTTGGCGACCATGGCCATTGCTGCTATGAACATTGGGGTGCATATGGCCCTTCTTTTCACTACATCTGAATCTTTGGGGTAAATACCCAGTAGTACAATTGCAGGGTCATAGGGAAGCTGTATTTTTAATTTCTTAAGGAATCTCCACACTGTTCTCCAAATTGGCTGCACCAACTTGCATTCCCACCAACAGTGTAAGAGGGTTCTTCTTTCTCCACATCCTCCCCAACACACGTTGTTTCCTGTCTTGCTAATTTTGGCCATTCTAACTGGTGTAAGGTGGTATCTCAATGTGGTTTTAATTTGAATCTCCCTAATGGCTAGTGATGATAAGCATTTTTTCATGTGTCTGATAGCCATTTGTATGCCTGCATTGGAGAAGTGTCTGTTCGTATCTTCTGCCCATTTTTTTTAAAGATTTCATTTATTTATTTGACAGAGAGAAATCACAAGTAGATGGAGAGGCAGGCAAAGAGAGAGAGAGAGAGGGAAGCAGGCTACCTGCTGAGCAGAGAGCCCGATGTGGGACTCGATCCCAGGACCTTGAGATCATGACCTGAGCTGAAGGCAGCAGCTTAACCCACTGAGCCACCCAGGTGCCCCTCTTCTCCCCATTTTTTGACATGATTATCTGTTTTGTGAGTGTTGAGTTTGAGAAGTTCTTTATAGATCCTGGATATCAGCCTTTTGTCTATACTCTCATTTGCAAATATCTTCTCCCATTCTGTGGGTTGCCTCTTTGTTTTCTTGATTGTTTCCTTCGCTGTGCAGAAGCTTTTGATCTTGATGAAGTTCCAAAAGTTCATTTTCGCTTTTGTCTCCTTTGCCTTTGGAGACATATCTTGAAAGAAGTTGCTGTGGCTGATATCAAAGAGATTACTGCCTATGTTCTCCTCTAGGATTCCGATGGATTCCTGTTTCATGTTGAGGTCTTTTATCCATTTTGAGTTTATCTAATGTTCTAGCTTCTTAACCTGTGTCACAACCCGCATCCCTGTACTACTCTAATTGTACTATCTCCCCACCTTTCCCAAGTGCTCTCCACCTTTTGCCATCATGCCTCTTAGGCTGGAATGCCCTACTCAGTCAACCCATTGACAATAGCACCCTCTCTGCTTGCCCTTTAAGGGTTAGCTCCAATGACACCTTCCCTGTGAAACCCAACCCTGAATCAAAAATAATGTTATCCTCTGTCGAACTTCTGAATCAGTAAACCCTACCGCTTTGATTAAGCCTAATATTTCTGCCTTGTATGTAACTGGTTGTGTATATACCTATACCATGTCATAAGTACTGCACCATAAGCTTTGACCATGACCTCATATGACCCACACACTCTTCTACAACAGAAGTACCAGGAGAGCACATCCTTTTCTATTTGCAATGTACACTGTAGGTCCAGGCACATTAGGGGCTCAAACATGCTTTTATTGTATGAATACCTAAATGAAGAAAATAATAAAGAAAGATTGATCTGTGTCTCATTCAACTTTGCAATCCTCACTGAAAGCAGCACAATTTTGTTGAAATTCAACAAATCAGTAACTCTTGAGTGAATAAATTATTTAATAAAAATAAGAACACAAAAACTAAAACAAAAATATTTAATTTAGAATTTCCCAGTGATCTATTTTTTTCTGTTGTGACCTCTGAATGATCAGTCTAGCCTGTAATAAAACCATGTCCTAAATACCCCAGAATGGAAAATACTCTGTCTAATGCAGTGGCAGAGACTCCTCTATGAATTTATTAGACACAGGTCACCAGCTGCCTGAATGAGTCTGGTGCCTGATGGCCGTGAGAGATATTGTTATAAAAGAAAGATGTGTGGCAGAATAGTCTTCTGCTTAGCAATTGGAAAACCTTTTTTCGACAAATTTGTTCTAATTTAAAAGTTAGATAGGACTATAATCACATACCTCTTACAGCAGTATTTTCCAATCTGGCATGATTTTTTAAGTCATTAAAGTAAGCAAATAAACAGAAGGACATGAAAAATACAGATTCAATAAATCCAATTCAGCAACATGTAAACAGAATTACACACGATGAGTAAGCAACATTTATTCCAGGTATGCAAGACTGGGTCAACACTCAAAAATCAATAAATGCAATTCACCATATCAATAGGAAAAAGAAGAAAAATCATGTGTTCATGCCGATTGACATAGAAAAGCATTTGATACAATCTATCAGGAAAATCTATTATAATTTTTTTTCAGTGATAAAAGCTCTCAGAAAACTAAGGACAAAGGGAAACTTTCTTAAAGGAAAAAGAGCATTTACAAAAAAACAACACATAATAAATGTCATCATTCATGGCAGAGATTGAATAATCTGTTCTGATTAAGATCACAACTGGCATGTTTGTTCAGATTTGACCTGGCTTATTTGACATAGTCTTGAAAGTTCTGTCCAGTGCAAATCCCTTGAAAAATAAATCAGAAACATACAGATTTTTAAAAATTTAAATTGTACTTATTTGTAGATGATAAGATTGTTGATGTAGAAAATCACAGGGAATATATCCAAAAAACCTGGAGAAATAGTAAGTGAGCTCAGCAAGTTCACAAGAAAAAAAAAAAAACCCACAAAATCAATCACATTTCTATAGTAACAACAAACCACTTAGACACTAAAATTAATGCAACAAAATTTACAATTACTGTGAAGAAATTGAAATACATAGGTATAAATTTGACTCCATGTAATAAATATGTCTCTTCTCTCTAAACTGACCTACACGTTTTATGCAGTTCTTATCAGTATCCCAAACAAGTTCTGTTGTAAACATAGACATGCTAATTCTAACATTTTTATGGAAAGGCAAAGGCAGATTTTACAAGAAAAAAAGTAAAGTGGAGAGAATCGATCTACTGGATTTCAAGAGTTATGATACAGCCCCCAGGGTCAAGACAACGTGGTGTTTCAGGGAGATAGACACAGAGCTAATGAAAAAGAATAAAGAGCCCAGAAACAGACCCACACGAATATGACCAGCTGATTTTTTTTCCCATGTGAGCCAAAGCAACAGAGGAAGGGTGGTTTTGTCACCAACTGGTGCTGACCCAGGCATCTGAAAGCAAAAGATAATCATTTCCACTTAAACTTCACATCTTACGCAAAATGTAATTCAAATAAATCAAAGTGGATCATGAACTTAAATATAAGATGGAAAACTACAAAACTTGTTCAAATGTGAAAACAGCTTCAAGACCAGAGGCCGGGCGAGGAGTCATTAGCCTTGACGTCAAAAGCACGGGCCATAAAAGAAAGACATGATAAGTTGCCCCTGTCCTAAATTAAATCTGTTGATCTGCAAAAGACCTTCTTAAGAGGATTAAAAGACACAATACTGACTAGCAAAAAAAAAAAAAAAAAAAAAAAAATTGCAAACCTCATATCTGACAGAAGACTACCATTTGAATATATGAAGAACTCTCAAAACTCAATAGTAAACACATACTCTAGTGGGAACATGGGCCAAAAACATGAACAAACATCCAACAGAAGAAGAAATGCAAATGACAAACAAACACATTAAAAGAGGCATACTATCATTAGTCATTAGGGAAAAGCAAATTAAAACTAAAATGAGATGGGGCGCCTCAGTGGCTCTGTAGGTTAAGCCTCTGCCTTTGGCTCAGGTCATAATCCCGGAGTCCTGGGATTGAGTCCCACATTAGGCTCCCAGCTCCATGGGGAGTCTGCTTCTCCCTCTGACCTCCCCTCTCATGCTGTCTCACTCTCTCACTCTGTCGCTCTCTTTCTATCAAATAAATAAATAAAATCTTAAAAAAAAAAAAAAACTAAACTAAAATGAGAGATCACTATACACTTATCAGGATAGCTAAAATATAAAACCCAGTAAAAATACCAGTGGTTCACAGAAGATTCATTTATGCCAGCCCAAACTAGAAATGGCCTGGAAGTCCTTCAACAGGGGCACGGGGAAGCTTACCGTGATCCATCCACACAGTGGGATGTTACTCATCAATAAAAAGAAATGCACTATCCGTCCAGGCAATGCCTTCAATGAACCTCCAAGAACCATGCTGAGTGAAATGAAGACAGTCAGAGAAGATTATAT
This sequence comes from Mustela nivalis, assembly GCF_964662115.1. NCBI lineage: Eukaryota > Metazoa > Chordata > Mammalia > Carnivora > Mustelidae > Mustela > Mustela nivalis. Next base: position 6,076,497 of record NC_139024.1, on the reverse strand, counting down.
AGTGTAGGATTCCATTCAGAGAACATTTGTGAAATGACAAAAGTATCCAGAACAAGTTAGTGACTGCAGAGGTTAGGGGCGCGGGAAGAAGGAGCGGTAAATGTGGCTGTAGGGGGTAGCAGGAGAGAGCCTTGCAGTGACGGGACAGTTCTGAGGCTTGACTGGTGATTGCGCAGATCTGCACATGATGAAAACGCACAGAAGTCCATACAAGTGCAAACACACGTGCGCACACACGTAGGCTTACACCTTGGTTGTGAAATTGTGCTATGATTATACAAGATGGTGCCATTGGGAGAAAGGGGGTGAACGGTAAGCAGGACGCCCCTGTACCATTTCTCAGAAGTGCATGTGAATCTACAATCCTCTCCAAAGAGGAAGTTTCAAAAATAGATTCACCGGCCCTTTCATGGCTATTCAGATGTAGCAGGTCTAGAGTGGGGTCCTGTTCCGTGTATGTTCCATAAACTCCCTGGACGATCCTGACGGTCAGAGCTAACTCTGGAGCAGGGCTCGGTGCTCTAGAGTTCCTCACTTTGGGATTTCTGTCAGGGCTGCCAGATTCGACTAAGACACCGAGTCTGTGGGTTATGACAGAAGGATTTTTCACGGGGTCATTTAAATCCCATAAACATGTGCGTCAACGTCATCCCAATAAAAGAAAGTGCTAGCACAGAGTCTCCTCTAACAGCCCAGATCCAGCAAAGGAGTAAAGCAGTTCTCTTACTTAACTGGAAGTGTTTTCCCCATTAACACTTGAGAAATAACACCATTTTGCAGATGTGTTGTTATGGTCTATTGCGGTATATGGTAAAAAGTTTCAACAAACTTCCTGGAGTTCTATTCGTGGCTGAAAGTTACCAATCACCCCTTGGAGATCTATATGCTGGAGTTTAGGAGAAAAGTTTTAAAACACAGACTAGCCATTAAAGTTTTTAAGAACCATCTTCCACTCGTCCAAGATATGTAATATAAAGGAATATTCCTGACAATATTCAGGAAGTTCACCCAGTACCTTCATTCAGATCAGGTTAACTTGGTGGCTAATGAGGGCCAGGAGCGGAGCCCCTGGGGTTCTGAAAGAGCTCTTCCCAGGGAAGCAGCAGGGCCTGGAGTCCTGACCCAGCCCACGGACTCAGGCTTTGGGATCAGGTTTAACCATTTGCTTGCTCTTTCTTCTGCCACTGGATTGTGAGCCCCTTGAAGGCAGGGCTGGTGGTGTTCATCTCTCCATCCCAACTCCCAACACAGACCGTAGCACAGGGGTAATTCTCCTTTACGATCAGTGCTATCTGCTCGAATGATAAAAACAGTCATACTCACATGCTTAAATATTGCTTCTTATGTCATTTTTCACATGTGAGTGTAAAGCAAGATTAAAAACCATTCAACAAATATGATCTCAAGAATTAACCTGGAATTATACCAATATGAATTCTGAGACAAAAATCACAATAGACTTGACATCCTCATTTGTATACAGAGAAAAGTCTAAATAAAACTTAGAGTCGCTCTCCACTTTTGCATTTTAATGAGTACACCTACATTCTTAAAAGGTGGCAAGAAGGTGAAATTAAAGTCTATTTATAACTAAGAGGTATGTTTCTAATTCTGAGACACGGGTTTTTCAGGAAGTAACATAGAAAAACACTTTCTCTAAATACCTCTTTTAAACTGATATTTTCACCCAATTTCTTCGACCAAAAATTTATTCCAGGGAAAAACCAATTTTTAGCATTCAGTTTTCCAATTTTTTTTAAATTAATAAAAATTCCAAAGAAAGATCATTAAAAAGGTTTCCTCGGTACCGCAAATACAAAGTTGGATGTGTTCTTGTAAACTTGTCCCTCTTTCTTTCTATTTTTGTTCACCACAATGAGATCAGGCCCACGTTGTCACTTTTAAATAGTCCCCTGGTGATGCGTGCTGATGAGATGTTTGTTACTACTTCTTGGCAAAATTAAGCTAACTGTTTAAAAATTAGATCTCAATTTTGGTTCTTACCGGGGAACAATAATTAAAACAAGCAGTTTGTTGGCGATTGTTTTCTGGCTTCCAGGGACACATCAAACTATCCCAAATAGCGTTCTAATCCTTGTCCTCCTTACATAAAAAATCCCCACAGCCAGAGAAGGGTTACTGACCCAGAACGAAGAAATTAATAAGCTTTGATAATTGCATTTGGGCCATTTTATTTTGAACCATGACATCAAGAGCTGGGTCTACATCCGTGCACAGATTGCTGAAGCTAGCCGCTGAGACCGCCAGGCGCCCCCGCCACCTGTGCCTGAGCTCGGATGCCTCCATCCCAGCCCCAGAGACCTGATGGGCACGAGCTCACCAGTCATTCCTCCCCACCCTGCGCCCCAGCCCAACAAAAACGCTCGGCATTCATCTTTGCAGATGATTGGGAGATTTCATGCAGATGAACAAAAAGGAAAGGACTTTCTGATGTGTTGGCATCCCAGGTCTTTCTGACAAACCGCTCAGGAAGAAGCTGGCCCCAGGACCCTGAGGCCCAGGCGGTCCACGTGTGGTCAGGAACCAGAAGGTGCGTGGTGGAAACCACCGAGGCCTGGGCCAGGGACGGACATCATGTGGCTTGCACAATGATTTAAGGCCTGCATTCCACACGCCAGATGAAGTCACCAGGACACTTGGTATCAGAAACAGCCGGAGGTCAGAGAAAAGGACCCTTGGCAAGGGTGAGCAGTGTCCGAGGGAAAGCAGCTAGGAAAGGAGTGTGGTTCATTATCTGTGCGCTGGCCTTCTAGATCTGGGAATAGAGCCGCTTCAAATCCTGTGTTCGCTCCGGGTTGGTGTCTGAGGGGTCTTCCCGGCTGGAGCAGCAGGTCCCCTTTCCAAACCCCCATCTAAGATTTTATTTATTTATTTGACAGAGAGAAATCAAAAGTAGATGGAGAGGCAGGCAGAGAGAGAGAGAGAGGGAAGCAGGCTCCCTGCCAAGCAGAGAGCCCGATGCGGGACTCGATCCCAGGACCCTGAGATCATGACCTGAGCCGAAGGCAGCGGCTTAACCCACTGAGCCACCCAGGCGCCCCAAACCCCCATCTAAGAAAGACAAAGAACCAAGAAAAGGAGCCTAATACACATGCCTTTTACAGATCTATTTATGTTCAAGTAACTTTGCAGCCGTAATGGCAGCATTTTTAGAAAAAGGAAATTAGGAGAAGCTATTCTTCTCACAGGCTTTCACTCACAGAAAGATTCTCTATACTTCTCAAAAGGTGGATACTTACTTAACTCAGGTTTTATATATTGGGAATAGAATGCCTGATTATGAAGAAAGGGAATGACATGTGATAGTTCATGCACACGAAGATGCAAACAACAAGGAGCAAATGAATTTTGCGTGGGATTTTACTTTTACCCTGAAACCCTCCTGTGCCCATGGATTAGTGATGGGGAAGCCTTCTTGCATACGTACCCACGTTAGTAAACTACCCCGATGAAACCCTTTTATCTCATCTACGTCCATATTCCTACTGTGTAGTTGACACGGTGCTGTCCTTTTTACCTTCTGTTCCCTCCAGGACGAGATGCAGCCTTGGATCAGGGATCGCATTTTGTTGTTCCCGGGTCTGCAGATTCCTTCCCCATACAACATTTCCTCACCCTTCTTCTTTTTTTTTTTTTTTTTTTTTAAAGATTTTATTTATTTATTCGACAGAGAGAGATGACAAGCAGGCAGAGAGGCAGGCAGAGAGAGAGGAGGAAGCAGGCTCCCTGCTGAGCAGAGAGCCCGATTTGGGGCTCGATCCCAGACCCTGGGATCATGACCTGAGCCGAAGACAGTGGCTTAACCCACTGAGCCACCCAAGCGTCCCTCCTCACCCTTCTTTTATGACCTTGACATTTTTCAAGAGTTCAGTACCCATCTCCCATTTAAACAGAACATTCTGTAGGTAGTGCTTGATGTCTCCTCATGTTGGACTCAGGGTATGCAGTATGGGCTGCAACACACCACGGAGGGGATGTTGTGTCTTTCTCTGGGGGGCACGTCCAGAAGCATACAGTGTCCATCTGTTCCTCATCAGTGATGTCCGTTGTAAGCACTTAGTCCAAGTACTGCCCAATTTCTCCATTGCATCATTATTATTTTTTTAATGAATAAGGAAAGTTATGGGCAGATATCTGGGTGCTTATTATCAAAATTTCCCCCTAAGTTTCCCATCCACTGACAATTCTTGCCTGGTCCAATTTTTACTTTGATGTTTGCAAAATACTGACTTTCCAGCTCCAGCACTTTCTCACATCTCCTAGTTGGCATGTGGCATTCTGCTGTAAGGAAGAGTCGGCCCTTCTTCCTTATTTATTTGTCTATCTGTTTTATTACTGGTATGCACTGGGCTCTGAAATAAATTTCTCACTTGTGTATGTATCAACTCAAGGACAACAAGGAAACACAAAAGAAACATCTATCATGTTGGCAGCATCTTAAAAAATTTAGTAAGAGCCCGTTGAGTCTTACAGATGGCATTCTACCAATTTTGAGAATATATGTTGGCATAAGTAAAAAACAAATAAACTTAGGTTATTATCAACCTAGACAATTTCTAGGCTGCCCCCAATACATGGGACTGTGGTAGAATCTAATAGCCATTAGTCCATCTCCTACAGTGGCCCATGGAGGATGCTTCTGAGGAAGACATTAAATCCCCATAATTATTATTTAGCATTTATTTGGCACCATAAACATATACAGAGGAGTGTGATAGATAAAACTGTGCTTTGCTAATAACACTCTGCCCGGAGGAGCTCAGAGTCCTGAAGGAATATGCCTAATTGGGCAGTGTTGTGCTGTGGGAAGAAATCTCTTCTTGACAGGGTATGCTGCTCTCATGAAATATTTAGGAGACTTTAGATGAATTTAGCCTTTTATAAATTATAAGTCAGCTTAATTATTGAAATAACATAAATTTAAAAAAAAAAGAAAGATTTATCAACACAGTCTAGTGAGAAGTTCACCTGTGTAATGAAGTAAGCCTCAGCAGTATGGACGGCCCCGTTGAACCCCTGGTCTGGCTCCCAGACCCCGAGGGCAGGACTGAGGGAGACTTCCCTTTGAGGTATCTAGCTGCATGGCCGGCCTGACCTCCGCGTGGCCTTCCACCACTGCTGATGGACGGAGGGGAGCAGTGAGCTGGAAATCAAGAAATCAAACACAGCAACGACCAAGTTAACAGGCAAGTGTGCGGGCCTCATGGACCCCCTCCCTGCCACATTCCCAAGAGCTCTTTGCCGTTCTTTGTGTCAAAACTTGCTTTCTGTGAATTTCTCAAGTCAGCCGCCCCCATGTAATATGAAGAGTGCACATACTTCAGCAAGCTTCAGGCATCTCATCCCACACTTCATTCCAGGACTCTGCAGTCAAGTGCCACACATTCTGGTAACGCTGGGCTGTAATCTTACTGGCTTTGAAATAAGGTGCAGAAAGTCACCAGTTAATATCCCTCTCAGTATTATCCATTTTTCTTGAGCAACAAGAGAAAAGCTATTGTATAGACTTTCTGTTTGTCTCATTGATTTAAATATTTAAGATAAGGGTGCACCTACAAGGCTGGAAATCCTGGAGATATTTGAGCATATCGGATTTGGGGGATCCTCCAAGACCTCCGTCCTGCCTTATAGGTCCACTTTCTCTTAAATACCCGAACACTGCCCGCCTTGAGGAGTTTTTCATTGTTCATGACCCTCTTCCTCAGACCTGATACTCTCCTTCCGAACTCGAATTTCCGAATTCCTGCTGAAGTCAAAGCCGAGAGATGTGGCTCCTTCCCCATTCCACAAATGAAAGCCCAAGTCTTTCTGCTAAAGAAGGGCTCTACCATAGGCGGTCATCCTTTAAACTGCAAAACACCAGCAGACCTCACAAAACCACACTATTTCTTCGATGTGAACAGCTGTTTCGGTCGCCCGCCTGCCTTCAGGGTGACTTTTTAAAAGAAAGGAAGGTGGTAAACAACCACAACAGAACCGAAGCATGTTATCGTCCTGTACGGTAAACACATAGGGATTCTGGCTTTCTTTTCCCTTGATTTCTAATTTCTGTCTTATTTGAACTTTATTCTCACATATGAGGAATCTACTAGATGTGTTTGAGCAGGTGATGTAGAGAAGTTCAGAGAGTTATCGTTGGTGTTAAACAAGCTAAAAAGCAAACCCACACAAAAAAACCTTTGTGTGGATTTAGTTTGTTAGATTTCATTATACACCATAGCATTGCATTGGCCTTCCAGATCTCCTTCTTAAAAAAAAAAAAAAAAAAAAAAAAAAAAATTGAAACCCCTACCTTCATGTTGTCTTTCTCCAAGAAGAATGTTTCTATTGTAAAACGGATCAGCTTCCTACGCTTGTTTCTTCAGTGTATCTATTGCCTTTAACATCTTCTCCTTTCTCATCAAGTGGCATCATTAAGTGCTTAGCAGATGCTACTAGAAAAATGTCCGTGTTTAAAACTACAATGTGTACACGGATGTGTAAAAAGTATCATCATTTGCAATTATAGAACAAAATACAGAGAGAAATAGTATAAATGAAAGCTATTTTTATCCCCCGCACACATTTCTACCTCTTAGGAGATATTATTAGAGAACAACTTTTCTGGGATTCTAGAGTGTAAACCTCTGAAAATAATTTTTAAAATATATATGATGTGCATTTGAAATATAAAATATAATTATATAGAATATAGGCCGTTCCTAGACTTTAAGTAATAAAATTGCATAAAAATATGAGTATTAAGACAAAAATACATGCTTCAATGCAGGTTCCAGACCAGTATTTAAAATTATGACTATTTTATATTGAGATGCTTATGATATTCTAAAAACACTGTATTAAATTATTCAATAAGACTGACATTTCTTGCAGACTAGATACCTGGATGACCTTGATCTTCTTTATTGAAACAATTAAAATACTGGAAGATAGATGACACGTAGATAGTACCATTGAGCCTCGCTCTCAAGTTGGCACAGAAGAAGGAACCCACAGAGTCTAAATAAAAATGGAAGCAGAAACCTGGGAAATAAGCAGGAAGTGTAAAAAGCAAGGTTGATTTTGCCTTGGGATTTTATTGGAAACTGGAGTCCTTGAGCTTCTGCTTTGCTATGACACAGAAACACGCGGGCCTGCTCCATGTGAAGAATCTCAGAAGACACCGTCCCTCATAAAGCTGAGATCCTGAAGGAGTAAAGACACTGTCCAGAGAGGAAATGAACTGATCTCAATTTTGAAACTCTCTGGGGTGGGGGGAACCTCTCTGAAGAATGTATGCCTTCACACAATACAGCCCCAGGTCGCAGCATTCGTGTGGAAGGAAAGAAAGAAGGTAGGAAGGAAACTGGAAGCGGACCCAGGTTGGTGAGGTTCTAGGCCACCGGCAGAAGCAGATTCAAATCCTAGCTGAGTGCCACCAGGTAGGAAATATCCCGACATTTAAGTGCAGGGAAAATAACTAGCTGACATTTTGAAATGCATAAAACTCAGAAGGAAACAATGTCCCATGTATGAGAACGGCAGCCAAAGAAAATCCAAAAGCACTCAAAATGGGAATTATCGGAATCAAAATTATATTTTACATGCTTCAAGAAATAAGAGTTTGACAATATGAAAGGGTTGCAAGAGTTTATTTAAAACCATGGAAATCTGAAAAAGAATGACATCACAATTTCACTGTCTACAAATGAAATTTAAATTAAATTAGTGGATTAAACAGCAGATTGGAGAAAGTTGAAAAAAAAAAGAATTAGCAAACTGTCAGAACTGAAGAGACCATCCTGAAAGCAGCAACAAAGGAAAAAAAAAAAAGATAAGAAACATAGAAGGGTTAAGCACTGAGAAGAAAGTGAAAAGTTTTAACTCTGTCTCACTACAGACCCAGAAGGAGAAAATAAAGGGTAAGAATTAATATTCAAAAGACAGTGACAATGGCTGTGAGCACTCTCCAATTGTAACTTAGCAATTCTGACATCGGGAAACCGAGGGAGTTCCGATCCACAGAAATGGCAAACAAACTCGTCATGAATTTGCTGAAGAGTCAAAAGCAAAGAGGGAAAGACAGATCACCACAGACACATAGCAAGCAGACTGATGAGTGATTTCTCAACAGTAAGAACAGAAGCCATGAGGCTTTGTAATTAATATCTTCCAAGTGCTGATAGAAAATAATTGTCAATCTCAATGCCCATATCTTTCAGGAATGAAAGCACCATACAGATAACATTCAACAAGTCAGAACTGAGTTAGTCACCAGCAGACGCACACAGGAGAAGCAGAATGAAAGAGACTTCAGCAGGAGTGTGTGAGATGCGGTCACATGACAAGGTGTGAGGACTTGCTGACCAGAACCTCAGACCCCCATGGGACCGCTAATCTCGGAGAGCTGAGAAGCTTGACTCAAGGTCTCTGGCACCTGGATGCCGTACTGTGTATTAGCAAGAGGACAAAAAGGAGCTTCTTAAACCTCATTATAACATCTACATGGCCCAGACCTGACCCATTTTTCATATTACTATTTCTCCCATGATATTTACCTCCTCTACATCACCACATAATTTAGTTATTATTATGCTGATTGGTTATTTTCCATTGTCACTGCTACTTTTGCTAAAATTTAAGCTCTGGGATGTTTGTTGGCTTCGTTTGCTGGCTAATGCTAACATGTGTGAATATGTGTGGACGGAATGAAAAGTTACAAGTACTTTCTTTAAAATAGACCAAAATAAGTAAACACAGTAAAACAGACACAGAAATTAAAGACCCAATATAAGAAACCAAATGGTCCATATTTTTAGAAAACACAATTATCTACAGAAGTCTCAAAAGATCTACAGGCAAATTATTATAATTAATAAGAATATTTGCTACAAAGTGTACAAAATCAATACACAAAGGAATAATAGTATCTACTCTAGAGCAACACAAAGTTATTTAAATAATTAAGAATATACCATTTTAAATACAAAGAGAAAACATGTAAGACCTGAGAATGAACTTAAACGTTTTAAGCATTCTATGGAAATGCTGTCTCATGAAAGATGTATAAGGCATTTAAAAACAGCTATCAAAGAATATCTAAATAAAAGAAGAGAGATGCCAAATTTTTAATTAAAAAATATAATGTTCAACATATATCAGTGCTACACAAATGGATCTATGAGTTCATTGCAAGTCCAATACATTTCCCAACAGAAGTTTTCACAGATTTCACAAACTATTTCTAAAATTTAATAGGAAGAACAACTGGCAAGGATCGCAAATGCCCCTTTGAAGAACAAGGTAGAAATAACTGGCTTACTAGACATCAAGGCTTGTTATAAAGTAGAATGAATTAAGTAACAAATACTTAATAAAATAATAACAATCAAGATGTATTGTAATGTAGGAGTAATCAAACAGTGCGGCGTGGAGCCAAGGTCAACATAAAGAGCCCAGAAATAGACCCACAACCATGGGAAGGGTCTAAGACTGCGGGCGAGGCAGGTGAGTGGGCAAAGAAAAATCTACAATAATGGTTATTCATACTTTAAAAAAATGAAGTTTGTACTGAACTTTTTAGAGAAAAAAAACCCTGAAAGAATTATCTGATCCCTAGGTAAGACAAGAATTTTTTTAAAAAGATATTATTTATTTATTTGGGAGAGAGAAAGCAAGCCCAGAGGGAGAGTGAGAAGGAGAAGCAGACTCCCCGCTGAGCAGAGAGCCTAATGTGGGGCTCGACCCCAGAACCCTGAGATCATGACCTGAGCTGAAGGCAGATGCTTAACTGACTGAGCCACACATGCATCCTAGTAGGAAAAGATTCCTTAAACAAGATCCCCAAAAAGAAAAAAAAAGATAGACATGTTTGACCACATTAAAAGGAAAAAGCTTGTATTCATTGAAAGATACTATATAAAGTGGACTGGTAAGCCACAAGCGGAGAGGGTGTTTCCAGCCCTTACAATGGATAAGGGATTAGCATCTAGAGCATTTTTAATGAGCTAATCAATCCAATGGAAAAATCAGCCAAAAAAAAAAAATACATGAGTAGGTATTTATAAAAATTAAAGCATGAATGGCCCACAAATACATGAAATGAGATTCAACCACAATATTAATCAGGAAATTTAAAACTAAATCTGCAATTTAAGTGTATTTCACTACCACCAATTTGGCAAAAATTGAAGTCTAATGACATCAAGTGCAGGAGAATATGCATAAAAAGGAGAATACACACGTGCTGGCAGGAGTGTTAAGTTGGTACAAACACTTCGGACTATGGGCTGGCCTTGTAAAGTTGGACAAAGAAGTGCCTTATGATCAAAGTGACCCCCCCCAAGAAAATACTGCTCATGTGCACGTGTGTACCTCATATACACATGCTCCCAGCAGCACTGTTCATAGTAACGGGAGGAAGTAAAGAATTGTGATGCCTGCCAACAGTAGTAGCATTGACAAGTCCGTTGCAAAATACCTTTCCAATGCAATACTCTAAAGCAGTAAAATAATTTAAGTAATAAATTAACTAGAACTACTGCATCACTATAGATAAATCTCTAGAGAATAATGTTGAGAAAAGGAAATAAGCCAGACAAGAATAAATGTGGTACGAGTCCATCTCCATGTACTTCAAAGCTGGCATATTCAAACACTTACTTGTTCAGGGAAGGATACATAGATGGGAAAACTATAAAGAAAAAAAGGAAGAAGAAACATAAAACTCAGAAAAAACAGATAACCTTTAGGCAGGGTTCAGAATCAAGGAGGAGCATAAAAGAAATAGGTACTAACCATCTGTTTTTTAAAGCTGGACCCTTAATATAAGAATGTTTTTTAAACACTGTATAATTCTGTTTATGCCTGTTTTGTCTCAAAATACATGTGTTTTTAAAAGTCAATGGTATCAAATTACTATTGCTGTTATATGCTTTTAGAGGACAAAGTGGCATAGACTAAGCTTATATACTCATGGGTTTCTACCAGACTCCGTGCCTTTCCTTAGAAATCCAAAATAGGACACTTATCTCCGCACAGGTTCACAAATTAAACACAAAGGGAGATGTCCATTCAGATGTCTTCCTTCGGGGTTTTGTTTTGTTTGGAGCATTTACTAAAATAAAGTTTCATGTGACATGAGAATAGTTCGTGGATTCTAATCTGTATAATAAACAAAAATAGAAAAACAAATAAAACCCAAAAAGCGAAAGCAAAAGAAACCCAACCCTGTGAGAAGCAGACTAGTCAACAAATCGGCTGAGCAGTGGTCGACAGAATATGGGAGCCTTCCGACCTCAGTGACAAAAAACCAGTGCTGTTGGGTGAATCTGGCCCAAGTACACTGGATGGCAACGAAAATCTCACTTCTGCGAATTCAAACACTGATTCTCAATTGTGCACAGAAAAAGGTCAAAAGATAAAAACATGAACATACAACATAGTAGCATATTAAAAATTCATAGAATGAAAATCTATCCTAGTATAGACCCTATGCAAGAATGCTGTTGCTGTAAGTTACACATGCTTTTTCTAGAAACTAAAATTTAAATTATAGGACACAACCATTAACAAGTCTGCAGGTTTTTTTAAGCCAATGACCAAGATTCTTCTTCACCATTAATTTACAAGATATGTAAGGAAATTTAGCACTCAGAAGTGGTCTCTAAAACAACACCAGAATTGTACAAGTCACATAAAATGCACTAATATTAATTCTATGAAATATTTTACTTGCAAATCAATTTGCCCATGTTCTCCTAGAGCAAGTGGCATAATGCAGTTGCAAATTGTATTACAAGTAGATTTGCTCCAAATAATCACTCTCAGCACCATGCCTCCAACTAAATAATCCTGTGATGTTTGCATTCGATTATTTGGAAAATAATAATTATAACAATTATAATATTTCCTGAGGGACCAATAATCTAGCAAATTAAATCCAGTGAAATATAAATGTGTCACCATTATCTTTTAATATTGGTGAACTGGATCTGGGAAAACAGAAGTCATTATTCAATAAATAAATAATCAAGTGCAGCCTTGTTGTTAGCACTCAACAATAACCACATAGTTGTGTCCGGGGCACATCTTTTTGTTTAACAAGGCTCCTTCTAGTTCTAAAACCAAGAATGAATGAGGAAATTTGTATTAAATATGATCAGAAGCCCTGAATAAAACAATCTCATTTGCAGCCTCCACATAAGCAATGCAGTGCTGTCTACATACGCTTTTAGGTTCACTAAATTGCGTTGTCATTTCTCAGACTAAAATGAAAGTAGGGTGCAGGAGAAACTCTTGCTTTTGGTATTGCAACCACAGGTTGGCAACAAGAAGAGTCCTGGCCTCTCACTGGAAAGGAGTGAAAGCACCCTTAGTGGGACCAGAACCCAGGGCAGCCAGTGTCTGGGGCACAGATGTCTTGAAAGCTCTCGTTTGGAAGCATCAGCAAAGTTCAGCAGCCAAATCCAACATGCCCACCCTGCCAAGTGACCAGCACAAGCAGCAAAAATAATAGCTTGACCCCTAGACAAGATGGCTGGAGGTTGGGCAAGGAAGAGTGCAGAGAACTGAGTGGGAGTACGACTCTTTCCCTGAGAAGCTCAGAAATGTTCTAGAGGCACATGCTGGCAGAGTGCTTTAAAGCTAGCCTCTGAAAAAGAAACCAGAAGGACTTCATGCATTAGTAAGCTGGACCCAAAAGAAGAAAATGTAAGCTCTACTTCCTACTTAGAGTAATTAGGTGGGTTGGGGCTACGTGGGGGACAATATTGTTTATTCTATAGGCTCAGGCAAAGACATCTAAGATGATGTTTAAGGCAATGGTGTCTACCATATTTTCAAAGAATGGTTCTCACTTCTAACCTTCACCCCATCCCTTCTTTTATGTGATAACACGCTTTCATAACTTTCAAGAAAGGAGGAAGTGACTGTTTCTATTTTGTTCTAGACAAAGTTTCAATTAGGCCTGGGTCAGTAAGCTACCTGGTAGTCTCTCACGGAGACTTAAAGATGTTTGAAGCATTCTGAGTAGAAACTAAAACTTTGTCATTGAATACCGAGAGTACTGACCAGTGTTCACCTTTGAATTCTCTATTAGGTGTCCTTATATGTTAATTATGTTAATTCCTTGAATGTTTCACAGAGAGCAAAATTTTACATGAATTCAAATTAATTCTTATCCATCGGCCTAAGGCCAAACTTAAGATGGAAATCTTATGAAAACTGAGGTATCAGCTAATGAAAAGAATAAAATTTGCTGGGTGGTTATTGTTGAACTTTTCTTGGCAAGGGAAGTGAGGGAGAGAGATGCCTTTGAATAAAGCACGCAGGTATGACCATTTGAGAATGACTTCATTTACTTAACACAAGTCCTTGGAAATTCATCAAAGTTGTTACATCTTTCAATAGATTAATTTGCATGTGCTAATAGTCTATTTCTTTTTATTGCTCAGTAGTATTCCAAGTTTTGGATCTAACGAAGTTTGCTTTAACATTTACCCATTGAAAAACACGTCAGTTGTTTCCAGTTTAAGGCTGTCATGAATAAAGCTATGATGGAGATTTACATACAGGTTTTAGCTTGAACATAGGTCTTCATTTCACGGGGGAAAATCCCTGGGTCATATGACACTTACATGTTTACTTATCTAAGAAACTGCCAAACCCGTTTCCAAATTGGTTGTGACATGTTCCATACACTCCCACTAGGAACGCAAGACTGAATCCAATTTCTCCAGGTCCTTGCAAGCACTGGGTATTGTCACTCTGCTTTATTTTAGTCATTTTGACAGGCATGTCTTATATTTCATTTTGGTTTCAATTTACATTTCCTTAATGGCTAGATGCTGCTCATCTTTTCCCATGATTAGTTGCCATCTTGTAGTTCCTCTTTGGTGCTATGTCGATTTGCGTCCTCACTTGTTCTAATTGGATTGCTTTGTTTGTTTTTTTGCTTTGCTGTTGAGTATTAAGAGTTCTTTATATATTCTAGTTACTAGTTCTTCATTGGATTCTTGGAATGCAAACATTTTTTCCACATTCGTAATCTTCCTTTTCTTCCTTTTGACAGGATCTTTTGAAGACCAAAAGTTCTTTATTAGGGATGGAGTACAATTCACCAGTTTTCCCTTTTATGGCTCTTGCTTCTGGTGTTAAGTCTAAAAACATTTTCCCTTGCTTTACATTCAGAAGATTTTCTTCTATGTTTATTTCTAAATGCTTTATTGTTTTTTGTTTTATTTTGAAGTCCATGATCTATTTTTTTAAAGATTTATTTATTTATTTATTTATTTATTTGGCAGAGAGAGATCACAAGTAGGTCGAGAGCAGGCAGAGACAGGAGGAAGCAAGCTCCCTGCCGGGCAGAGAGCTTGATGTGGGGCTCAATCCCAGGACCCTGGGATCATATCCTGAGCCGAAGGCAGAGGCTTTAACCCACTGAGCCACCCAGGTACCCCCCATGATCTATTTTGAATTAGTTTTTGCATAAGGCATGAGGTGTAGATCAGTCGCTTTTTTTTTTTTTTTTTTTTTTGGTCTATGAAGTCCAATTATTCCAGTACCATTTATTAAAAGGACTCCTTCCTCCACTGAATTGCTTTTGCACTATTATCAAAAATCAGTTAGACAGGGGCACCTGGGTGGCTCAGTCAGTTGCCTGCCTTTGACTCAGGTAATGATCCCAGAGTCCTGGGATTTAGCCCCTTGTCGGGCTCCCAGCTCATCTGGGAGTCTGCTTCTCCCTCTGCCTCTCCCCTGGCTTGTGTTCTCAATTTCTCTCACTCTTTCTCTCTCAAATAGGAAGATAGATAGATAGATAGATAGATAGATAGATAGATGATAGATAGATAGATAATAGATAAAATTTAAAAATTCTTTTAAAAAACCAGTTGGACATATTGTATGGATCTATTTCTGGGTTTTCTATTCAGTTCCATTGTAATATATGTCTATGCCTCTCTGAGATCATACAATCTTATTGATGCAGGCGTAAAATAAATCTTGAGGTTAGGTAGACTGATTCTTAACACCTTATCCTTCTTTTCCAAAGTTTTTTTAGTTTATTCTAGGTATTTCGCCTTCCACATAAATCTTAAAAAGATCTTGCCTATCCCTACAAAATATCTTATCAAGATTTTGATAGGAATTGTATATAACCTGTTTACCAGTGTTCAGAGAATTGACATCTTTCCTCTGTTGAGTTTTCTAATCCATGAATGTGGTAAGTCTATTTATTTAGGATTTTGAATTCTCCCATCAGTGTTTTACAACTTTCAGCATACAAATGCTATACATGTCTTATTAGACATATACGAAAATATTTCATATTTGTGAGGGAATACAAGTGCTACTGTATTTTAAATTTCTGTATTCAAACTTCCTTTGCTAATACATAGAAATACAGTTGATTCTTATATGTTTATCTTGGATCCTGTAAAATGGGTTAAATTCTTTACTAGTTCTAGGAGGGTTTTTGTTTGTTTGTTTGTTTGGTTTTGGGTTTTTTTTTTTTTTTTTTTGTAGATTCTTTGGAATTATCTATGTAAACAATCACGTCACCTGGAAACAAGCACAGTTTTATTTCTTCCCTTCCAGTCTTGGTGTCCTTCATTTCCTTTCCTGCAACACTACACTAGCAAGACCCTCTAATACTCTATCAGATAAGAGAACCGGAGCCTTTTCATGATCTTAGGAGGAAAGCATTTACCTTCCCATTACTAGGGACAATGCTAGCTGTAGGTATTTTGAAGATTTCTTTTATCAAAATGGAAAACTTCCCTCTCTTGACAGTTTTCAATTTAAAATTTAAAATTTCCCTCTATTGGCAGTTTTCAATTTAATTTTTTATGAATGGGTGTTGAATTTTGTCAAATGCTATTTTTACATCAATTGGTATAATCATGCCATTTTTCTTCTTTACCCTCTTAATACTATGGCTCACATTGATTGATTTTTAAATATTGAACCAATCTTATATCCCTGGAGTAAATTTCACTTTCTTTTGGTAATTAATTCTTCTTATTGCTAAAGTATACTTGCTAATAATAATTTGTTAAGAAATGCTAACTCTGGGGCACCTGGGTGGTTCAGTGGGTTAAGCTTTGAACTCTTGGTTTCGGCTCAGGTCATGATCTTGGGTTGTGAGATTGAGCCCCCCATGTGGCTCCAAGACCAACACAGAGTCCGTTGAGGATTCTCTCTCCCCATCCTTCTTCCTCCCCCTGCCCGCCCCCTCCCCCTCCATTCCTGTTCCAGCCTCTTGCCCGTCTTTTTGCCCAGGTTCTGACACTGTGTTCTCTTAATTAATTAATTAATTAATTAAAAGAAATGCTCCACCTGTATTTATGTGTGTTATTGCTCTGTGGTTTCTTTTTTTAAAAACTGATTTTATCTGTTTTTGGTATTAGGATAATATTCTAAATTCATAAAAATAGTGGAGAAGTGCTCTCTCTCCTTCAGTTTTCTAGAAAAGATTGTATATAATTCTTTAATTCTTCTTTAACATTTGACAGAATTCTCAAATGAATCCAGCTGAGTATACAGATCTCTTTTGGGGGGACATTTCCAATTATGCAGTTAATTTCCTTAATAATTATAAGGCTACTCAGGTTATCTATTTCATATTGGGTGCATTATGGCAGTTTGTGTTTAAGAAACTGGTTCATCTCATCTAAGTTGTCAAACTTACATGTAGAGATGGTTGGATTTCAATATTATCAGTTTGACATCTGTAGCGTTGATAGTGATTTCCACGGTTTTATTTCTGATATAGGTAAGTTGTGTCTTCTCTTTTTTTCCTTTGTAAGACTTAATAGAGGTTTGCCAATTGTATAGATATTTATAAAGAATAGCTTTCTGTTTTATTGATTTTCTGTTTTCAATTTCATTGATTTTCACTCTTACCATTACACGTCTTTCCTTCTGATTACATTGGATTTATTTTTTTCCCTTATTTTCAGTTCTCTAGGTGGGATCATAGATTATTGAATTGAAATTTTACTTTTTTCCTAATGTATGCATTTATTGCTATTAACCTTCTTCTCAGCTCTGCTTTGGCTCTGTCTCAGAAATTTTGATATGTTGTATTTCATTTCATTCAGTTCAATGTATTTTTCCCCTTGATATTTCCTTTTTTGATCAGTGAATTATTTAGAAATATGTTACTCAGGTTCCAAGTGTTTGGGGAATTACTGTTATTTTTCTGCTTGGATTACGGGTTTGATTCCATTGTGGTCCTTCCAGTTCGGTTCTGACATGTAAAGAGTCTGGAAGTCATCACTCCCATCCTTACAATAAAAGAATTAAAACAAAAAACAAACCTGAACTGAAACTCAGTGGCTTTTCTTGGACACACCGGAAAGACACCTGCCTTTCATTCAAGGCAATCTGCCACCTCAAAACCTGAAGAGGCAGGTAAATCCGGAGATTTACAGACAAGGTCTAATATGAAGCAGAACCTGCGGGAGCCATGAACTAGTACAAACTTTGCAAAAATAATTTGGATAAATTTCTGAAGACTGAATGTGGAAGAGTGGGAGAAGGAGAAGCTCTTAAGGGTGTTATCTTGGGGACAGGACCCATGCCCATGGGTTTCATCTTCAGGACCGCACCAGGTCCTTGAGCTGAGGAATTGAGCAGGTCCCTCCAGGCTGTGGCAAGGGAACGAAAAGCGCAAGCCTCACTGAAGACACCCAGCACATTCTCCTCCCAAATGACTGACCTTTGGGCGTAGAAGTCTTTCTTGGTACCTCACTGGGGAAGGGTATTTCCCAATGCTAGCCCCCTGTAGTCTTCCTGTACCACCTGAAGGGGCAGTTAAGGGAGGAGAAACTTGTGAGGGTCACAACCTAGGGACAGACCTCCCCTACAATATTTACTTTTAGTCGTCAGATCTTAGAATACTTCCACCACTCACCTCACCTCAGCCCCACATTGCAGGGCTCCAGCACAGTAATGGTGGACTACAGCTGAGAGGACTGCCAATCCTTAGGTAGGAAAGAGTCCTTGGGAAGCCCCCAAGCCACAGGGGAGGCAAAAACAAGGGCATGATAACAGCTTGACGCATCGTAAGATGTCCTTCCGTTACGTTACCTCTGAGCTAATGGCGCACTCCCCACCAGCCCCCACTTTCCCTGGCTGGCTCTTCCTGATCACTCAAGAGTAATCTGAATCACATCCTGAAGAAACACATGTGAACATATGGCTTCCCAAGTTGTGACACAAAACGTCATCAACCTCTGATCTCCGAGGCAGGGTGAGGATCCTCCTCGTGGTCTCTCTTGGCGTCGAGTACCTGCCCCTGATGTGCGTCGTGATGCCTTGGATTTCCTCCTCACATGGCGTGCTTTGTCTCCAACCATGAGCTAATTAAGACCCGGGACTCACATGGCTCTCCTGTGTGTGTTGGTTCCTGGCACTTCCTAAGGCCTCAGCAAATATCCTTAGTTCAAAGGGGACTGAGCTGATCTGCACGCAGAAGAAGGGAGGACATATGCTGACAGAAAATAGCCACTAAGTCCTGACTCTCACCTTACAAATTACTGGACCCAGAAGAGGCCTGTCCCAGGTAGCTACTCCTGGACACATCGTTATCCTCGCAAGGGGTAATACCCCTCATTCTCCCCTCTCAGACTATCTCTAGTTGGGTTTTAGAAACACTGCTCTTTGCTAATGTGTGGAATGGACCAGGATGTTCTTTCCTCCAGACGTGCTATCTGCTTAGAAGGAGCATGGCCTCCAGTAACTCTGGAAACCACTAGGAAAGGGGCTTCAAGTTCCAAGTCTATTAGGAAAATCTCAGGGAAGGTGCTGATTAGGGTCAGTTTAGGTCACGTAACAGTTTCTGAGCTAATTACTGTGATAAAAGATGGGACAGGAGGGGAGGGATTGAGACTAGGACAGAAGCACAAAGATGGGACAGTTTTTACATGGGGAGGGGGAAGAGAGGCCTAAGAGGTGGGGGGGTCCCAGAGACATCAACTAATTCCTCTTCCTGCGATTGGTCTCACCCCCTTACACCCTGTTTCAATTCTTAATGACTTACAGCCTTTGTGTGGTTGGAATAAAGACAGAAGTGCGATAACATACAGTAATTGCGACAATGCAAATGCTTAAAGTCTTCTTAGTCATTCCTTAAGCAATCCAGTCCAAAGTGCCCCTCACACAGGAGTCACCTCTAGCTTCTCTCTAACGTGCACCAAGTTTCTCTCTGTGTAATTTCAGTAATCAGAAACCCATGACTTTGCAAACAAGCAGAAAACAAGACCATTCCATTATCGGACAACTACAGTCATGAAGGATATTCTACTTCTGACAAATCTAAATTTTCTCTCCCATTATCACTGTCTACTGTTCTTTGTTTTACTTTCTGCGGTATTATGGGATAAATCGGTTTCATCTTCCACATGATGGCATTTGACTATTCGAAGTGAGACCCCCTATGCCCTCATCATCCTCCGCTGTTGAGGTGAAATATCCCCATGCCTTATTAGTAGAGAATTATATAAAAAACCCATGATTAGAAAACAGCTTGATAGGCTTGACACCACCACACATATTTTAAAAATGCATTTGTTCCTATAAGGTTATTCATGAGTCACTTTGAAAGTCATGCTAGGTGCTGACTTATAATTTTTTTGCAGGATGATTTTATTTGAATTGAAAAAGCCTATCCTTGGACCAATGAGTACCCCAAGCTCTTGCTGTCACGTGCCTAGAAGGACAGATGTATATCTCATATTGTATTGGGTAATTTGGAGCTTAAGTTATTTCCAGAACTATCCCTTAACAATCTTAAATGCCTAGTCTATGTATAGTAAGTGTGTTACAGTTTAATTTTGTTTGAGTAAAAGATTGGCCATTGTTCGTATCCTCAGTGCTTGTATTGGTTCACACATCAAATCAACCCTGAAAAAGTAATTACCCTTCCTTAGGCCAAGAAAACTTGATAAATGGTAAAAGCGTTCCAGTGGAAGTCTTCCCATCACCTTGTGGCAGTAATAAATCAGCTGGGAAATCCCATCTAGAAGTCACTTCATTACTGAGTGTGTACTGAGAAAATGACTTTCTATATTAGCATTGCTTATTTAGGAGGTAATGGATATTAGAGTAATAAGAAAAACATGACCTTAGAATACTGTTGCCTCCTTTGACATATAATTGGCATTTAAAAAATAATAATTTTGAAACATACATTTGGATCATTTTTTTTACTTTGGTATGGATGCTAATAAAAATATTCTTTCTATCATCTATGATTACAAAGCTGAAGCATGACTTCTTACATGGGGTCTAGAACTATGGGATGTCTTCCCTGCATGGGAGGCTCCTATAGTATTTTTCCTCTGCACTATCCTGCTCGTAAGTCCTGTGTCCCAGAACACCTACTCCCTGACCTCCTCTCTGCCTCTTGTGCTCCTGCAAACATCTCAACTTGGTTTAACCCAAATGCCTGGCTGGTCATTTACAAAGAAAACTCAGAATCATTACTGTGGTCTCAGTGACGTGCTCTAACTTTACCTCTGCCTCTGAGACAACTCTCTCAGCAGAGCATTATTGAGAGGAAGTGTTCGTCTCCACTGCATCATCTCAGGGAGCAAGTGATAACAATGCAACTTCGCCCTAGAGTAGCCCTTCTTCATCACTTGGTTAAGGTGGTATCTGCAGATTCTCCCCTCTCCTGTTTTCCCCTTGCATTCTCTTTTCTTTAGAGATAAGCCACTAGGTCCAACCCACATACAAGGGAAGAGGAATTAAGCCCCACACCCTAGGAGGGAGAGTATTTACACAACATTTTCCATAATTCTTTTGTAAGGAGTATTTGTCCCTTCTTATTTATTTTTTCTTACTCTTTTATAATATCAGCATGTCCTCATGGATATTTATTTTATTATTTGAGCATAATCCAAGACTTTTTAAAATTTTTCTATTTTGGATTATACTGGCTTTAACCATTGGAAGTTCTTTTAAGTTGTTTTTGCCTATTTTAGTTGGAATATCTGTCTTTTCTTATAAAACTTTTGTCAGACATATGTATTATATGTTTCTGTTGCTTATGTTTTTTACACTGTTAATGATATATTTAATCAACAAAAGTTATTAATTTTAAATGACCAAATGTATATACCTAAGATTTTTTTTTGAAGTCAACAAACTGGGAGTCAAAAAAAAAATAACTTTATCTAGTCTACTAAAGAATATCTATAAAGAAAACCATATTGTTTCTTACTTAATGGTTAAATATTGAAAACCTTCTGTCTGCATCAGGTACATGAAAAAGATGTCCACCATCAACCCTTATATCTGATATTGTACTGTATTCTGGCCAGGAGAAAAAGAAATAAAGGTCCATAGTGGAAAAGAAATTGAAAAATTGTCATTATGCACAGATGACATGTTTATGCATGTAGAACGAATCTTCAATTTAATGAAAATAACCAGTGTATGCAACAATGCTGTTGAATAGAAGGTTCACATATAAATGTCAACTTTATTTCTACATAGTAGAGATAAACATGTGGGCGATAAAATTTTAGACACTGTTTACAAGAGAATAAACAATTAAATAATGAAGATAAAAACTGTCTACACTGAACATGTAAAAATACAATGGAGAAATGAAAGACCACCTGCATAAGTGGAGAGACTGGCTGCGTTCATGTGTTGGATAAGTCAATATTGTTCAAAATTTAATTCTCCCAATATTGATGCAAAGATTCGGTGCAATCCCAGAAGGTTTATTTTGGAGCAAGCTAATTTAAAAATGTATGTGTAAATAGGAGGGAATTAGAATAGCCAAGCTGATGCTGATAAAGAAAAAGCTGGAGAACGTATCACATTAGTATCAATACATGTGATGCCAGGCGAGGGTAGATTCTTAGATCGTTGTAATAGATCGTAGTAGACCAGAGCGTCCAAAAGAGTCCCGAACCCACACAGCCACTCCATTTATGACAAAGACCCCACTGCAGTTCATTAGGGAAGGGACGAGTTTTTCGACAAAATAGTAATCCATTTATTAGATATGAAAAATACTTAATCTCCATACCTTACACCATACATGAAAATTAATTTTGAGAAAAATCCTGGTCTAAATAGAAGAGCTAAAAGAAATGTTTCCAAAGGAAGAGAAAAGCTGGTATCATCGTGATTTGAGGAAAGGAAAATCCGATGATTTATGCATCTTTCCTTTTACCTTTGTTCTTATTCTGTTTTGTTAACTTCTTGAATGCTTACAAGTCAACTTACAGTACAGTGCCTGTGCAAGTGATTTCTTGCCTGAAGAATGCTCCCCTCAGTTGGAAACACAATCCTACATGTGTGTGCATTGCTGAGTCAGTCTGCTTTGAGAGCTTTATTACAAAAGGCGCTAGTTAGGTGATGGCATCACTGGTCCTTGTTTGAGCTGAGTGGCTCTTTATTCTTCTGGGTAGTTAAAATTTTTTTATTGGATCAAACAAGCAAATCAGTATCTCAACTGCATTAACATCATTGATCTGTTTTTATGAAACAGTGTTTTGGGGTCATGTCATTGGCATGAATTAGTGAATCTTAAAAGAAATATTGGAATACTATTTTTGCATTCAATATGCAGATAATTTTGAGGCTGTGGTTCAATAAATTCCAAAAGCCTTCTTGAAGAGGGTCTAAAACTTAAATTTCTTTACCATCTTAGCATCAGGACAAAAGCTGGGTCTATTTCAAGCAGCTGTTTCTTTGTTCTTTGTATGCGAGAACACTCGGTCAAATCTTCTATCCTCTGCTAATTACTGCAAAAGAACTTAATACATGCGTTCACTGGTTTTGCTTTCTTCCCTACTCGTGCTTTTCCTTTATCCTAGTCTATGTTTATTTTTAAAACCTTGCTATGATTCATGTAATAATGTGAATCACTTTAAACCATTTTTTAATAGCCTAGAATTAAATAAGCGTGTATCCTGTTGAGAACTCATAAGCCCTTTTGTCTTCTCATTTCCACCTTCACGTGGTTAGTTATTATTATCAGGCCTTCCTAAGGAGAGGGACCAGTTTCCCTGATGTGGGCAATCCAGTTTCTTACATCCAGATGGTACACATCTAAAAACACGGCCTTTCAAACACTCCTCACATGCAGCGGAGAGAAAGGAAAAGGAAATTGATTGAGAGGCACAATTTCAATCCAGAGAGCTCGAAGTTTTGGTGTCCTTGAGTGCTGCACAGCCTACAACTCTCCGAGGGCCCCAGAAGTCTGGCCTGGTGCCACCAAGAACCATCCGTTATCCGAGGGGAAATGAAGTGTGTCTGACAAAATTTCCCATTCTAGTTCATTTGCTCATGGTGTTACCGTGACGGGGAACCAGGCCTTGAGCCAAGATTAGGCTCCCCAGATTCTAGCCACATCTCTTGATGGAGTTCAAGGATTCATGTTTTCCATCCGCAGGCGTCCTCTTGGTTTCACATGCGATCATTCAGAGTGTCATCAGCAAATGATGGTTAATATTGTAAAGAAAACTCTTTTGGATCAGCAGCTACCACAAGGCCAGCTGAAGCACGAGCCCAAGGGCTTTCTAATTTCAACGTAGCCCGCCCGGCTTTTATGCTCTATTTCCCTGAGGTTTCAAAACCATAAAGGTGGCCAACAGTGGCAGATGGGACCTGACATTTGAAATAGGGGAGTTCTCCTCCAGAAGAAGAAGAAATCAATGGAAGAAACCAGGCACGCTCCCAAGAGAGCAGAAGTTTGGGCCAGTGGAAATGAGAGCGTGATGGGTAGGAGTTAGAACAGTTGATACTGTAAACACCCAGATTAGACATCTCTGCCAGATGCTGTCCTAACAGAACTCTTAAATAAAACCCTGAATGAAGTGGAGAGATGGGTCCTGGTTGAAAGAGTATTTGTCGGGGTCCATTTGCTGGCAGTCACCTCTGTGATTGCATTACAGGCAGGATGGGGCTGTGGTCGTAAAGAAGAGATCCAGGAGCTCAAAGGAGGAGGCAGCCCTAGGATCACAGAGTTGGAATTGTTTGCCTTCCTCAAGGAGAAGGCAGCTCTTCTTAAGGCCATGTGTGAAATTATCACCGAAGCAGGAAAAAGGTGTCTTGACCTTATTTATTCAAAGCTACAATCCCGCATGGTTGTGTGTGCAGTCGGGCCTCTGAGAATCGGAAACGTAGAGTCTGGGAGAGCTGGGCTGGGGTAGAGTTGGAGATGACGATTGCGTCCAGGTAAGAGCTTGCAAGGGGGCTATGTGCATGGACTGGAGAGGTGTGAACTTGGTGAACTTGGACTCAACCTTGTGATGAATTCAGATGATTTCTGTAAACATGTGGGGGCCCAGGACCCCACAACACAAAGTGACACATGACATGCAGCGGAGTTGACGGGCTACAATAGAGCTGCTCTTCCCCGGCTCCTCTTTAGCCAGCTCAGCAGAAACCGCTCAGGTCCCCTGGGAAGACATCTGACTGATATCTGGGGTGGACATGAATGCTCGTGGCTCTGTTGTCTTCTCTCCAGGTGAGCTGTTTGCTCCAAAGGGCTCGTTGTGTTTGCTCCCAAACCAGACTCCACTGACTGAGCTTGCCGTTACAGTCACTTGAATTAGTTATTACAAAACTTAACAATATATGAATGCAAAAAGAAAGATGTTTCTATGAACATCGAGTTGAATCCTCGGAAAACTACTACAAAGCAGTCTTGCTAAAAATAATTGTTCTGAAATAAAGAGTAGGACAGCTAAATAAGAAATACCGGGGGGGGGGGCAGGGTTAAAATCTCGAAGGCTTCTGGGCTCAGATTAGATAGCAAATGTCTTGAATTTTTAACTTATCTGTAAGGATACTTGAAGTAGACATTCTGGGGCACCTGGATGGCTCAGTCATGATCCCAGGTTAAGTATCTGCCTTTGGCTCAGGTCATGATCCCAGGACCCCAGGACTGAGAGCCCAGATTGCGCTCTCTGCTCCCTGGGGGTCTGTTACCTCCTCTGCCCTCCCAACTGCTCCTTCACTCTCTTCTCCTTCTGTCAAGTAAATAAAATCTTACAAAAAAAAAAAAAAAAAAAAAGCAGCAGCAGAAGAAAGGGAAGTGGTTAACAACACACTATGATTGTTGTTTATTGTTTATGCAAAACAAACAAAGGGAGGGAGGTGCTGCACATGGGGCCGCCCCAGGATAGATGGAGGCTGGGTGCCCACCTCTCCCTGGAGCTGGTCTCTCCAGCAGCGACAGGACCACAGGCTTTCTGGCCTGAGCACCCAGACAGGTAGTCCCAGAAGCAAATTTTTTCCGTAAATTGTTACAAAACAAAACTCTATATGTGGACATCACCATAATGCATATGAGGAAATCAACAGAATTCCTTTAGAAATCTAGAATCTATGTTCTTGGAAATTAGTGCAACCCTGCAAAGCAAGCATTCCCAGGCTTAAGAATACGTATTAAATTTAAAGAGTGTCACATCCTATGAAGAGGAATACTATTTTCATATGAAGCTTCAGATAAGCCAGTTATTAAGAAGAAAGACAAATTTTTCTTTCTTGTAATTGAAGCTGGAGTAATAAAATGCATAAATAAGCATTCTGAATTATATACAAATAATAATGCCACTTTGAGTTTCTTATACAAGTCCTACAAATTTCAGAAAATGTCAGTGAGATTATTAAAATGGCATTTCATAAACTTATACTTAAGATTAAATTCGGATTTGCACAAAACTGATTTGTATTAGAGTTAAACCTTTTTAGAAAAACTGTTCAATGGGAATCATCAATTTTAACTATGCTAAAATTTACATTTTGGAATGATGGATCAGAAATGTTCCCCAGTGTTGCCACAGCTCATGAAATCCTCTTCAAAGTTACTCTAACAGTTGCAACCACAGAAAGATTCCTCTCAAATTTAAAAAGCATGAAAAATTATTTACAATCTACCATTCGCCATGAGCAACTGATGTCACTTTCAATTACATCAGCTGTAAGTGAAGTTACAGTGACCTAATAAATGAATTTCCGTTAAAGTTGAGCTAGAAGAGTCATGTGATCGATCAATATGCCACATTAATAAAGTGTTATTTACCATATTATATAAAATTATGACACCCAAAGTGTTTTTTTAAAATTTGTAGGACCTTACTGTTACCCACGTATCACTGTTACCCTGTTATCTTTATAAGTAATAAGACATCTTCTACAGAAGAATCTGTATCTTACTCTTTTTTTTTTTTTTTTTTATCCACCAACCACAATGATGAATTTTAACTTTTTATTTTTTATAAACATATATTTTTATCCCCAGGGGTACAGGTCTGTGAATCACCAGGTTTACACACTTCACAGCACTCACCAAAGCACATACCCTCCCCAATGTCCATAATCCCACCCCCTTCTCCCAAACCCCCTCCCCCCAGCAACCCTCAGTTTGTTTTGTGAGATTAAGAGTCACTTATGGTTTGTATATCTTACTCTTTTTAACGGCATTTTCCCTGGCTTTTTGAACAAAGGACTTGTGTCTTCATGTCTCATTGGGTTTCATAATTTATATACCTGGACCTACTCACGGAAATTTGCTTTTTAGAATTTCTTAATACCAGTGGAACTCTTCTGACTACAATTTGTCCAAATCAATCCATCAATAAAGTAACTCATTAGTCATGTATTACCAGGTTTATTAGAAAGGAATGTCAGTGTTTCAAGATCTCTCTTCAGAAACTGAGCACTGTTTTTTAAGTAATGGGCTTCTTTCCTAAGTTCCTCATTTCGTGAAGACCATGAACTTTCTCCGGAGATTATATGCCTTCAACCATCCTCGACAATTACTTCATGAAAAGCGTGCCCTGGATCAGGGGAGGATAACGAATAGAAAAACCCTGGGGAAGAAATGGTTTTAAAAATTTTGTCCTGAAAGAATGCCTCAGATTCCCATGGGAAAAAGAGAATTAGTCAAGGTTACTTGTTGACTCCACAAGAACTTTCTCGAGTGTGGAGTCTTTTGTCTGCATCTTAACTGCTTTGTGTGGCACAGAGAGAAAAGTGTTAATCTGATAGGGGATCGAAAAATGCTAAACTCTGTTGGCTCCCCCAAAGACTATGAAAAAATGATTATTGACAGGGCGAAGAACTAATTTCATTTGGAAAACCCAGAAATACACACAGTCAGTGCCTCTCTTACTTGGGCTCCCAGGTTCCAGGCAGCCAGGGGCCGCGGCTCGCTTCGGGATACCTG
Organism: Mustela nivalis; assembly: GCF_964662115.1. NCBI lineage: Eukaryota > Metazoa > Chordata > Mammalia > Carnivora > Mustelidae > Mustela > Mustela nivalis. Next base: position 6,049,295 of record NC_139024.1, on the reverse strand, counting down.
GGACCCCCACTCACCGCCCAGCTCAGGAGGGGCTGCGCCTCTCCCTGCACTGTCAGTGAGGGTGCTAATGACTGCAGGCTGTTGGGACAAAGTCCCCAGGGGATCAATGTTGGCTGCTTCCCACACCCATTCATGTCCAGTGGTCAAAGGTTGTCATTCTCCAACTTCATTGTATTAAGAGGCAGAGTTCAGATTTTCCACTTCTGCCAAAATCATTACAAAGACATAATTGATGCTTAAGAAATAAAATAAAATAAAAATAATGTAAAATAAAATATATATATTTTTAAATCCCTGGTTTACCTGTGGGACCTAATTACTTTTCCAACAGCAGATCAACTCTATTCTTCATCTAGATTTTCGCTCTTTCTTTTTTCTTTCGGCCTACCTTTTCTTTAGTTATTTTTCCTCTTAAGGAAATAAAACCTTTTGCAAAAGTCTATGGAGAGATTTTTCCCTACAAACTCGTAAGTACAAGAGCTATTGGTTGACGCCCTCACGTCAAGTCTTTAGCAGGCGTACCTTCTCACTAGATCTGCTATAGAGTCTTCTCACTCTAGCACATTCAAAGCAACTTCCAGATTTCCTATTCTTTTGTCATTAAATATTGTTATTTTAGAGTTTACGACAACACCTACCCTGTTCTGAGTATTAGAAAGAGAATCCCATTCCCTGCGAATGCACAAAACATCCATTATCTGAGTTCTTATGCTTTGTGAGTTTATATCTGAAAGCATCTTTAGAAACAAAGTCCAATGACATGGCCCTTGGGCAACTTCTGTCTCCCCATCTCAGCCTTGCCGGACACATTTTTGTGATGAAGGAAAAGGAATTCTTCAGAAGAATGGTTCCAGACTTTTACCAGAAAAGAGGGAAATGTGATATTTACTGTTATATAATAATTTAATTTTATACTATCATCAAATGAGTGTTTTTAGCTCCACAGTAAGATGAGCGAATTGAGGCAAGGAGAAAATTGTATAATTTGCTCCAAATCACAGAGTAAACAGAAGAGAGAGAATTTGAAATGTCCAGGCTCCCCTGCATCACTGCACCTGCTCTACCTGGGTACTAATAAGCATGTTACATAAGGATGTTGCCTGATTAACAGGGGCGACTATCTTCACCTGGGAAATGATAATAATAGATTATTATAAACAGAAGCTGTTTGTATTTATATCATGGAAAGGGGTTAATTAACAAGCAGAAGTGGGAATATGGCTTCCAAGTCCTTCAGGGCTTTTGCATCCTATATGGCACTTTCTATAGTAAGAAAGTAAAACTTTCTCTTTATGTAGAGAGAAAGTGAAATATCTGACACAAGAACATAAGATGACACATAAAATACTGGAAGGGAACAATGTCTGGTTGAAACTTCTGGCATTTCTCAAACTTTAGAATCATGTAGGCAGTTTTTTGATCATTCACATTTTCTATTCTCACTTCTGAAGTCAGTGTGCATCTTTTAAAAGCCCTGGAAAGCTGTTTCAACAGAGGTGGTCCATGGAACACACTTTGAGAGATAACCAACCTGGAAATTAAGTCAGAGAGGTGGGCTAGAACAAAAGTGAGGATGAAGATACGGCTGCATGGAGCTCCCAGTGTGCAGACACCTGCACAGAGACCTTGGCTCCAGGCTCCCTGTGGGCCACAGGCAATAGGGATTGCATGATCACAATCTTCTTTTGAATAATATATAAGCTATGAATAACAAATAGGCCCCTTGTTAAGGTTTTGAATTTCTCTTCCTAACGGGATGAGATAATCCTTATGTAACTAATACCATAGATGTCTGATTATTTACCTTTGTGAGTATCTTCCCATTAAAACCCCTTCTTACTCAAAGTCAGGAGAAAACAAACAATCCCAGTTTTATCTGCTGTTTGTCTCTTCCCAACTGCAGTGCTGTCATTTATTGAACACTATTATGTGGTGGCTGTAGTCTGAGCATTTGAAGTACTTTCTCTTATTGAACCTTCTCGATCACCCATTCAGTTTGTAACTATTCGTAGTAATAGTTTGTAACTATTAGTATTCCTAATTTGTGGATGAAAAAAACTGAAGTGCAATGAAGTTAAATAAATCACCCAAGATTACAATAAAGTTTTTACAAAAACCATGCCTATAAAGCTCAATAGGAATGCCAAGTACCTCCATCCACCATTTTGTCCCAGATTACTCGGGTGTCTCCCTCCTGACAGCATACAGAGATAACTCTCTCTGACACCCCAGAAGAGGCTGATCTCTTCTGTCTCATCAGGTGCTCACTACACTCAGTCTCTATGCTCTGTAACTCTACTGGAGGAGACATGACACACAGAGTATCCTTGAAGTAGGAATTTAGTTCCAGAAGAAACTTCTTCACTTGTTCCAGAATTTTATATTGTGCAGTTCAATGTTGGTTCTAAAGTATGCTTTTCAGCACTAAGTTGATTCGATCTGCCCACAGTCATATGACACAGCCTCCCAGTGGGTCACTTTTACTCCCCCTTCGTATAGACTTCTCATCACATGGTGGCCACAGATACTCTTTAACATGAGTGGAATTGTATTTCTTTCATGCTATAAATCCTCCAGTGGCTTCTACCACCATCAAACAACAGATCCAAGTCCTTCCCATGACCTACAAGACCCCCCACGTGCCCACCATGACCCTCCTTCTTTCTCCAGATCCATGGAGTCCCATTTGTCATGTTTATGGAACAGGCCAGGCACCTTCCTTTCCAGGACATGGACCCTCACTGTCCCCTCACTGGAAGTCTTCTCCCTCACACACTTGCATGACATGTGCCTTCAGCTCGTCTGGGGCTCTGCTCAACAGCAGTTCCTCAAAGAGTCATTTTCATAGCATCTCCCACTAGCTCTGTATCTCCCAAACCGTCTTTTCATTTCTTCCTACCACATACCACTGTCTGAGATTATATTAAATGGATTTTATCATTTACTCTCTGTCTCCCCAACTAGAATATAAGCTCTGCCCAATTCTGAGTATGTTTAAAAGCTCCCAAGATGTTTCAAATGTACAATCAAGTTTGAGAAAGTAGGGAATTCAATCTTGCTTTGAAGAGCTATTCTCACCACGACTTATTCACAGGCAAGAAAAACTAGAGGTCCCTGGCAGCAGGCAGACCTCTTAGTTTAAAAGCTGTTAACATGGAGATTCTGGGTGATTGGGTCACCTAGAACAGGACCCACATCAACAGAGATCCAGGAAATAAGGCCCAGGCTGCCAAGAGGTGGAGCTGACATGAAGGGGACCAAGGGTGCAAAATGGGCCAATTAGAGCAGATGAAAGGGACGTTTTCATCTGACTGGAAACGTGGGTGCATGCAGGCAGACAAAGTGTCTCTGGAAATGAAACTAGCTTCTGCCCTCACTCTCTGGTAAAGCAGGACTTGTAAGGAACCAGCTCTCTAAAGAATTCAAAAATCAGCCATTGTTGGTTCTTCTTGGAAGCTCAGATACCAGAGCCCCAATCCCAGGCATTCTGATTCACTGACTCAGGGATGGGACCAGGGCTCTGTAGCCTGGATGAACCACAAGCATGTGCTTTCTGGAACACTCTGGGAGGAGCCTCCCCTATTCCCTGACAACTCACAGGTGGGCTGAACAGCCAGCAAAGGTATCTGTGACTACATCCCGCTGAGTAGCATTTCCTAAGTTGGTCTGGTCATGTGGTTCTGAGGGTGACCTCCAGTCCATAGTTGGAAATGTCTCCAGAGACATCGAACCTCAGCCATGACTCATCTTTCTTCTCTGATTCTATGCCATTCCATGACCATTGCCAATCCCTAGCCCCAGTACCATGTTTGGCATGAAGCAAGTGGAATCAGCTCTTTTCCAAGAAGTAAGAGGAAGGAAGACCATCCCTGCTGAGATAGCTCCGCTTTGATGACTAGCCTTCCTCCATCCTAGTAAAATAAAAGAGCATGAACTGCACTGTGTTCCTCACGCGAACCACCCCTGGGCCTTGTGTTTACCAGCTAACCCTTCAAATACTCGAATGCAAGCAATATCTTGCATCATGGGGTCAGGTAGAGTGAGAGAACACCATGCTGATATCTGGCAGGCCAGTACTCAGAGAACAGGGTTACACAATAGGGTTCCAACCTAATGCTATACTCACATGAGAAGTACACTTTCTATTAAACAGTAAAAAGCACTATGAGCTCATTCCTACATAGGACATCAATACCTCGAAGCAGGACCTGTTCTGTTAAGCTAGAAAATGTGCCAGTTTCGAGGTTTGCAGGAACTATGCCCTGGATTCTCAACCATCCAATCTGGGGGAAAAGCCTGGTCCAGATAGTGCTTATGTGGACCCTCCCACTGCTCCGGGATCTCTGCCCATGCCTGGGCACCCGCGGATCCCTCCAGCCCACCCCTCCAGTGTTTTTTCCACACCTTCCTTAGTGTGAAGTAGGCAGGCTTTGCCTCAGGTCTGGGTACATTCCCTCCACCCTCCTCCGACTCACATCCCCCCACGAGAACCTCCCTCCCCTCACCAAGTCCTCCAAGGGCAGCAGAGCTGACAGCAGCACTGAAGCCAGCCTGGGCATGGGGCGGCAGCAAGGAGGGGGGAAGCTCTCTTATCTTTTTGGCTCCACCCAGAGCCACTCCGTGTGGCCCCAGCTCAGGAATCAGTATTTCAGAAGTGGAGGGGGAGGGAGGGCTACTTTGTTTCATTTAAAAAAGCAAATTTTTCTCTGAAAAGTGAAGTTAGCCTGACTGTGTGTTGACAGGAGGAGGCAAGCTGATCCCTTCACCTCTGAGGGGCTCACCTCAGCTCCCGTGCCATCCCCTGAGTCCTGCCGAGGCATCTGACTCCCACATCTTTAAAAGGATCAGAGTCTTTTCCAGCACACAAGACATAAACCCCCTGGAGTCCTTTATACCCTCCGCTTTCCTATTATTTCTTTGTTATCTGGGGATTGCAGAGTCTTCGGATTGTCATTACTAAGTTCAGCTTGGGATTTCACCTGATTTTCATCTTAAATTCCTCAAACAGCTTTATCGGTACAGAGACATTGTATAAAACTGATATGAAAGATGTCAAGATCACTTGCTGATCAAGGAGATAATTTGCCAAAAGTGGATTTCTGAAAAATAGTTCTGTCTGTTCGTGGTTTAAGAAAACCCCTTGGCTTTTCTTTGTGAGCAAAAGCTACCAACCCTCATCAAAAGGCAATTCATTTTCAGGGTGTGATCATTTCTGAACCATAACACCAGTAGTTTTCTTCCTGAAAATGGTGTCTCTGCAAAGCCTGTGTCCTGTCCTGCACAAAGTGGCCTCAAGAGAGATAGACCAGAAGGCCGTGCAGTCTCCCTACAGACCCATGAGCAGCCACAGCCAAGGCTGACCTACTTCTCAGAAGAACAATGTATTGGAATCATAGCCACACAGGTAAAAAGCATATTTCAGTTTGAAAGTCCATTGCAACTAAGAACTGGCTCTCTGAAAACACCTTTATTAAAATCAATAAAGAGATCATAAATAGTCACATAGGCAAAGCCTCTGTCTAGGGCCTAGCACACAGTAAATGTTTAGATAATGTGCATGTCCCTTCCTTTTTATTATAATTATAATTAAATATAATTTGCATCAATCCTGTTTGACATATCTATTTGATATATTCCTACCAGAGAGGAATTTAGCCTCCAGTCTTGCGGTTTCAATATCCAATTTTGAGGAAAGCAAGAATATACACAAATTCGCTAGCTACTGTGATTGTCATTATCATCATCACGTGCATGTTAATAATGGACTCTGAAACACTTCTGGAAAGAAAATGGAACTTCTCCCCCAGAACTTTTTGTCCTTTTCATGAAGCCTCGGGTAGAGTTTTTAATCAATACCAAAAATGAAATCTCAGCTTTCTGCAAGCCTTGATATTTTGGGAGCCTTTGACAAATTCACCAGATTCCTAGTGATTGTTCTTCCCCTCAACATTATTCAGAATTGCCAATTAGTTTCCTCTGAAATCCAGCTGTCTAATAGAAACTTGTGAATATCTTAGTTTCCCTGATGATGCCTATGGATTTTTCTGCATCACACAAGGAGATTAAATAAGGCCTCCAGAGAATTCATGCTACCTCTAGCTTTTGGTCAACCAAAAAGATGTCCTCCTGGGAACCCATTAAAAGACCCACGGTGTTCAAGTCCAGAGCTCAGCTACCTGATAACAGATGGCAGCTCCTTCCTGGCCCACCTAGGGCTCTCCTTGTAATCTGAATTCTACTCAGAGTGTCAGGGCTTGTCCTAAAATCTCGTCTTATGACTCCCCTGCCACTTGCAGAAGGGGCTATGTTTGCCTTCAGCATCGCTTCCGACCAGTTTAAAGGCTGACATCATGACTCTTCCTTTTGTCTCTTCAAGTAACAATTTTCAAAACCACTTATTTCATTTTGCATTTGACATGAAAGGAAAAGCAAGTGCTATTTAAAAAAAAAACCTGTCGAACAGGTAGTAAAATCTGTGACTCATTAAATCCATACACGGCTTCCCAAGACTTTCTCACGTCTGGACAGTTACTTGCAGTAAAACAGCTCGACTGTCTTTAGCCGCCGTTGAGTGTTGTCTAATGGTGCAAGACACTCCTCCATCTTCCTGATTACATTATGCAGAAAGATTGCTCCAAAAGCGTCCTCTATTGGTGGACACCTGGAGACCTCCAAAATGGTGGCACCTTTGATCATGTGAGAAGAGCCTGACTCTTGTGCGTGACCCGCTGAACAGTCCGGATAATTACAAAGTGCTCATCACAAGCAGGCGGGGACTGAAGATTTCTTCCCTCGGGCCACTGTGCTTTGAAATGCCAGCTCTGCTTTTCTCACCTTGTACTTAATCTCTTCGGACAATTTTCATGACTTGTAGGATGTCACCACAGCCAGCTTCACACCACAGTGAGTCTTCTTTCTTGTTTTTGCCACTGTTTCAGAGCAGGCCGTGACAAGCCAGCACCTACAATTGCAAAGACTAGACACGCATGAAGTTTGACAAGTCTGGCCTTTGAGGACAATTCTTGTTGGTTCCTGGGTGCCACCAGAGCACCAGCCCAAGATCGTTGTCCCCACCTCCCCTAAAAGATTGGGAGTCCCTTTTGTAGCTTGAATTTAGACCCCTTTAGGTGGCCAAGAAACCTGTTCTCATTCTCATCTGAAACTGTCCTTCCTAATCCCTCTTATTCATAGCATTTTAGAAGCATCGCGTGGTACCTAGGACATGCTCGGTAGTTATTTGCCGAATGAACGAAGGCCTATAGGTCCATCAAAAAGCAGGAGGGAGCTTAGTCACATAACTTAGACTATGTGCAAGGCACAAACTTCTCCTTTTGTGCAAGGCACAAACAGAGACATGTACAACCATCATTTTAAGTGACCTAAGATGTCAAAGATGGGACCGGTCCCAGGGAGCTGGGAACTCTGGAAAGGTTTCATAAAAAGGAACAGATTCTGGCAGAGGTTGAGCATGTTTGGATGGGTGCAGAGGAGATAAGGATTCGGAGAGAACAATTTAATTTAAGAACCATAGAGAGGCAAATCATAGTTTGAAGAGTAGTCTTATAGGTTACCAGGGGCCTGACTTTGGAAATGAGCCCCCTTCTCCTCATCTTCTTCATCTCTTACGTTAAAACAGTAACACACACACTGTCAGTAGCTGTGAGTAGTGAGATAATGCTGAACTGACACAGTGCTTGATAAAAATAATACACAGCAACTACTACTGTTATCATGGTGATTGTTTTTATTAGCAGCAACAGTGTTACAAAGACAATGAACAAAACCAGCCTGATGGATTAAATGTTGCAAATGAACCACAAGGGAAATGAAATCTGTGAACTCACATGAATGCAAAGGTACTTGGATGTGATTTCAATGCAGAAAGTTGGTTCTGTAAACAAGGACTTATTATATAGTCCCAAAAAGAAAGTAAATACTGATTTGCCTTGTTGCTGTTGCTTTTTTATTTTTATTTATTTATTTATTTTAATATTTTATTTATTTGTCAGAGAGAGAGAGGGAGAGCCAGCGAGCACAGGCAGACAGAATGGCAGGCAGAGACAGAGGGAGAAGCAGGCTCCCTGCCGAGCAAGGAGCCTGATGTGGGACTCGATCTCCAGACACCGGGATCATGACCTGAGCCGAAGGCAGCTGCTTAACCAACTGAGCCACCCAGGCATCCCTGCTGTTGCTTTTTTAAAGAAGTAAACTTGATGGCACTGAATAAAGGGAAAGAATCCCACACTATCTGAATACATGCTAAGTGAATGGCACTCTGTCTGACATACATTATCATATTTATTTTCTTGGGAGGTGGTAACTAGAATAGGAGCTAGAATTAAAATCCATCCATGTGTGATCCCAAACCCAATATTTTTCTAACATATGATGCTGCTTCCCTAACGGAAGGTCACTTGTGAGATTCAAATTTGCACCAGGTCCTAATACATCAGAACAGGGGTTAGCAAACCATCGTCCACGGGTCAAATCTCCTTTTTATAAATGAAATTGTACTGGACTGACCACACTCACCCATGCCATATTATCTGGTTCACATCTGTGCTACAGCCTCTGGATTGAATTACTGCAGTGGATCCACAGAACTGCGAAGCCTAAAATGTTCACTAGCTGACCCTTGACAGCAAAAAATCTGTGGGCTCTTGAGCTAAAGTGCGGCCATACCCTTCTAAACCATCCTTCTCACCTTCTCCTCTTCCTTTTACATAATCCAAGCATATTTTCAAGTTGGATTTTGTATTGTTTCATTGTAAAAATCCTTGAGAATTCTGCAGAGACATCAAGGCAGAGCTCAGCTTTCCTTGTGTAATAGTCGAGGACCATCGTGGCATCTCTCCACTAGGATTTCCCGGCCTGCTTCCGTATCACCATGTCCACATGACCTCCCCACCTGCAGGCTTTGTCCTGTTGGTCCGCTCATCTGGCGCTGCCCTCCGCCATATCTGCCTGGGGCCATTCTAGCCACCCTTCCAAGCCCGGATCAAGCATCAGGTCCTCCCAGCAACCTCCTGTCCTGCCTCTTCTCTGGTTGGTGTTGGCCTTCCCTTCTGCTCAGCCCCAGTGTCTTGGTGTTAACTGATTGGCACATGCCTCATGATTTCCTCCTTTAAGACGGGAAGTTCCTGGATGGCACAGAGTGTGTCACAATCGTCTTTACCACCCGGTACTATGAAGCACATTATGAGTACGTAATACATTTTTCAAAATATATAAGAATTCACCTGGATTTAATGCAAATAATCTAAGTATATTCTGATTTCACAAAAGGTAAACAAAGTCATGTTTACATTATAAATATAAAATGTAAAGATTAGGTAAAGATAAAATATATAACTATAAAATAGAAAAATTAAATATAAAATATAAACATTCCTCAACTTAAGTCACCATTTCATCAACAGAAGTACTAAAGGAAATTTAAATCTAGTCTCTTTGTGCATTTTATCTTGCCTAGAATATTCCCCTCATCTTAACAAGTGAAGATGTATCCTTAAAACCACTCATTATTCTATACTGGGCATCCTGTTGTTCTTCCCAAATAACAGTAAAGATAATAAGCTTGAGGACATAAGTCATGGTGAAGAATTCTCAGCAACTCCACAGTAATCATCTATCCTTGATAACAGCCCATTCTTTACTAGCATCTGTAACCAGTCATCCTCAGTGGAAACTATTATTAGTACAAATGAAAAATACATTGACAAACTCATACTGAATCATATAACTTCCTCATTCTTCATAGCGTTTTACTTAATACTATAATAATTGTATTCTATTGAAGACTTTATTTTCTTGGATCTTAGATTTCATTTAATTTTTAAGATTTTGCTGTTTACAACTGCTAAAATCCAAATATGGCATACTTCTTCAGATTTTCACACATTGGCCAAAGACTTGATATAAAATGTATACACATTAGGAAACATTGTGAAAAAAATACTTATTTTTTGGTAAAAATCTATACATCCAAGTGCTCAAAAAGGTAGAACTTTAAAATTATTTAGCAAGGAAATCTGCTGACAAGTAAATAGAAATACATTTGACCCTTGAACAACATGTTAGTTAGGGATGCCAACCTCCCGAGCAGTTAAAAATCTGCATATAGCTTTTAACTCCCTAAAAACTCAACTATTAATAGCCCAGTGTTGACCAAAATGCATAACAGTTACATAAAAAGTGGATTAATACATATTTTGTATGCTATATGTATTATATACTGCATTCTTATAATAAACTAAGGTAAAAAAAGGAAAATATTATCCAGAAAGCCATAGGGAATAGAAAATACATTCACAGCACTGTAAAAAAAATCTACATCGAAACAGATCTATGCAGTTCAAACCAACGTTTTCCAAGGGTCAACTATACATTCTTTATTCCTTAAAATAGACACACACACACACACACACACACACAACTAAGCTTTTTTGATCAGGAAACTTTTTTCTGGGAAGAAAGTGTAAGAGGGCATTTGTAGACTAGGAGAAAGGTCTCTGACATCATTATGAGAGTTAATGTTCTGTGTCAGCTTGACTAAGCTAAGGGACACCCAGAAATAATATTTCTAGGCATATCTGTGAGGATGTTTCTGGAAGAAATTGACATTTAAATTCAACAGACAGCTCCCCCAATAAGGATGTGTGTCCTTCAGTCACGTGAGGAGCTTGAAGAAAACACAAAGACAAAAGAAAGCTGAGTAAGCTCTTTGCCAGACTATAGAGCTTGTATGTGGGTCACCTGCCCTCAGTGTTCCTAGCTCTCCAGACTCAACCTGGAATCTGGATCATCAATTCTCAGCATTTGGGTCCTCAAACCACAGCTTCCTGGGTCTCTCTAGCTTGCAGATGGCACATCACGGGACTTCTCAGTCTTCATAATGATATGAACTAATACTTTATTATAAATCTTGTTTTAGATAGGTAAATAAGTAGGTGATAGATAGGTAGAAAGATAGATCTTATTAGTTCTTTATTATTATTATTATTATTATTATTATTATTATTAAAGTAGACTCCATGTCCCAGTGTGGAGCCCAATGCAAGGTCTGAACTCACAGCCCTAAGTGCTCGCTTCGGCAGCACATATACTAAAATTGGAAAGATTAAGACCTAAACTGGGATCAAGAGTTGGATGCTTAGGGGAGTCTGGGTGGCTCAGTGGGTTAAAGCCTCTGCCTTCGGCTCAGGTCATGATCTCAGGGTCCTGGGATCGAGTCCTGCATTGGGCTCTCTGCTCAGCGGGGAGCCTGCTTCCTCCTCTCTCTCTGCCTGCCTCTCTGCCTCCTTGTGATTTCTGTCAAATAAATAAATAAATCTTTAAAAAAAAATTGGATGCTTAACCAACTGAGTCACACAGGCACTTCAAGATACCCTATTAGTTCTACTTCTCTAGAGAGAATCTAATTTCCAGGATTGCTGGAAAGATTTAGGTCTATGTACTTAAAGTAACAATGACCTTACTGGAAGACCCTGACTCATCTTTTAAAGCTGAACCTCATTGGAACATCTCTGCTGTTTTAGTACCAGATATCCCCAAAGAAAAAGTATCCATGGACATATGTTGGAGAACTGTGGACTCTTGAGAAGGTCTGGGTCTCACCTTGCAAGTGGGCTGTTATCAATTGCTTGCCATGTAGCTGAGACTGAGACCTCTCCAGATGTGAACACCCTGAAATTTGGGCATGTCTTGGGGACATCATTATAAGAGCAATAAAGGTGTGCAGTATTGGGTGTTCAGGCCAATGGAGACATAGGCTGAGTCACATAACCCTTGTCCACTGCACTTCCTCCTTGTCACACCTGCACATGGGGAAGAGACTGCCTAACCTAGGTGACAGCATGCTCAGTCTCCCCACAGTGAGAGAGAGGCCACCAGAATGGCCAGGTCATTTCTATCTCAATGGTGGCATAAATTTGAAGTGAAGAAAACTGAACAAGTCTTCTGATTTCCTCTGTTCTGGGCAAGATCCATTCCGTTTTGATACGGAGCCCCTGGAGAGGAGAAGACGGAAGTGCCGAGAAGGGACAGAGGGGAAGGAAAACAGCGCAGGGAAGACAGTCGGCCCCGCGGCAGGCGAGACAGACCCCAGGAATTGGTTTAGTTCGGATATGAGACAAAGCTGAATGTACCCATAAACACCCATACTCAGGTGTGTCTGCTGTAAAATTAAGTATTTAAAAACCTGTAATAAAAACAACCTAATATTTTTTTCATACAAAGTAACAGTTGAAGTGGTGAACTTCTAGGAGGGGCTATTTGGGAGTCACTAAGGATTTCTCACTGCTTAGTGGAGGGCTACACCTCCCTTCCCAAATCCGTACAGTCCGGTGTGTCAGGCATTTGTGATCATTATCCCTATTTTAACTAGCGTGTGGTGACTTACAGACTTTCAAATTAGATATAACCTCACTGAATCTCCTCAAACACCCCAGGGAGGATATATTTTTATCCGGTCATATAGGAGAATAAGCTAAGACTCCTTCTTCTCAGGCCAGTTCACAAGTAGGAGAGCCAGATCAGAGTCCCGTAAATGAGTTTAAAATCAGCCTGGATGATACAAAAGCAGACTGGTTCCCATTCTGGATGAAATCTTTTTTTTTTTTTTTCTCACCATTTTTCACAGTTAGACAACAAAATTCTAAGTATCCACGCAAGTAAGTCAAGTAACAGAGAGATGATAGACAGACGATAGAGAGGTAGATAAACGTGAAACCTCAGATTTCCATTTAGGCCTCAGGTGCATCCTTTATTTCAACCAATATCTCCATTTTTATATAACTTTTTTTAAAAGATTTTATTTATTTATTTGACAGAGAGATAGAGAGCACAAGTAAGCAGAGCGGCAGCAGAGAGAGAGAGAGAAGCAGGCTCTCTGCTAAGCAGGGAGCCTGATGACGGCCTCGATCCCAGGACCCTGGAGTCATGACCTGAGCCGAAGGCAGCCACTTAACCAACTGAGCCACCCAGGCACCCTTAATATGTCCATTTTTATCTGTCAGCATTAAGAAAAGAGTAAGATTATCCATTCAAAGGCAGCTGCCATCCAATTAACACTTGACTCCAAGTAATAAGTCATATCACAGATTTTATTGGCAACCTGTAGGACATTATCTTTCCAATGACATGTGACATGACCTTTCACTCCAAATAGTGTAAGAGGTTCAAGTGCAGAAACTCAGAAGCTGCCACAATCCCTGAGCAGGACACATACTGTCTGGAGCCGTGAGGGCCGAGCACAATACTGAAAGGGCATGATTTGCTTGAGATACAATGACTGTTGATTAAGTACCATCCAATATCACATGTATACACAATCTATTTTTAGCATGCATATTTAAAATCCAATTGAACTGGGTTTTCTTTCTCAAGAGTTCATTATAGCTACCTTTTTTTTTTCCCACAGAAAAATCAAATGTTCTATAATGCATTTTGTGTAGAACACTGTTCTAACACCACAGAAAATTCCGTTAAATGTCAGAAGAATTTAAAGCCTTGTTGTTGAAAATCACAGGCTCAGGATGTTACGAGTATTTAGATCTTTGGAAACTTTAATAACCAATGAGTGTGAAAATCTTTTAGAAGTCCCTATTTGGCTGTGGAATATGATATGATCACTAGTTTATTAAAAGAAACCAGTAATTATGCATGTGAAACAAGGGAAAGATTTGCAAAGCTTTTAGTTTGGTGCCAAATAAGCATTTATTCCCATACATTCTCATACATTTCAAAATATAAGCATTTATTTTGATTCATTCATTCACTCATTCATTCACTCACTACACTAAACAGTAATGTCTATAACGTTGTTCAAATAATTTGCCACTTTGCTCATCCCATAAGTAATTAAGGTATTGAAAAAAAAAAAAACCAGAGTCAGAATTTACTCTAGATGTGGAGACCTCAGGAGACACCAGAAGGATTCCCTCACAGGTTACACACGCGGGTGCAGCACACGTCTGCACATGTTCACACACATCCACACGTGTGCTCAGACACATACACGTGTACACAAACGTGTTCACACACAGACGCACACCACACAGAGTCATCTAACGCTGAAAATAGAAATGTAGGAAGACATTTGTCCTTCTGGTTCAACACTGGATGATTCTAGAAAACATGCCGACCCACAACAACTATTCATGTTGACTCATGTTTCCTTTCAAGAAGGAGCCAAAGCCCACTAACCACGGGCTTTTCCGGCCCCGCAGCAGGGACAGTTTCACATCTGTGAAGCCCGACGCGGCGGCAGACAGTAAATATTTGACAAAGAGCTACTGTGGAGGCGAGGTAATTAATCTCAAAATTAGTAAAACAAGAAAGTAGAAAAGAATATAATAGGGAAAAAAGACGTTTGAATGCCGTGCAAAAGATACTACCAAAATTTACAAAATGATGACCTAACCCAAGTTGATGTCCATACTGACTCATGGCATTTAAATATACACGAGCTGAACAAGTCAGTCACTCAGCAGGCCCTCAGCTAGGCATTAAGGATACAGAAGTGGACGTGAATATTCCTCCTCATGATCTAGTGGACACTCAAATAAATTAAACTGCTGAACACAACATAAAAATAACCCCCATGTAATCCTTAGCCAACAAGTCTAACTAGTCTATGTCAGATTTTTATTATATATTAGATATGTAAAGCCAACAGTAGAATTAATCGGGGAAAGCTTCATAAAAGTAGTGAATTTTAAATCCACTTTTGGAGAAGGAAAGGGATAGGTTTTGGTGCCCAAAATTGGGGTGGGCAGATCAGGAAACATCTATACTTAAAATACTAAGGATGCAAGAAAATTTCAGTTGTGTGTAAAAGGTAGATACTTAAAAATTATTTCTTGAGTTGGATATTTAAGAAAAGGTTTAAAAGAAGATGGTGAAAGGAATAAAAACTCCGCTCATAAGAGGACTCTTGCTTAATGAATCATATCTCTGGCCTTGTTTCCTGAATAATTATTGATATATTTGACATAAGCATATAAGTTTTAAAGTGATAGAGGAAGGACATAAGTTATAAACACAAGTTTAAGACACAAGTTTTTTAATTAACATGTAATATATTATTTGCCCTAGGGGTACAGGTCTGTGAATCATCAGGCTTACCCAAGTTAATTTAGTAAATACGACCTTGGAGAAGTAATTCTACCTCCTCCTCCCTGATCTGAATAATAGACAAACAATTCTTACTTGCCATATAGTTTTGAGGATTAAGTGGGGGGAAATGCTTAAAGAATGGAGGGTAATGCTTGACACCAGCAATGCACTGAACAAATGTTAGTTCATTTACTTCCCTCAATAGTATCGCCCTGAGCACTTGGGTGCAGGAAATTCTTACATTCTGATTTTACTAACATGTCATAAAGCACTAGAACATAATGATATTTGAAGACATGACTTTTATGTTTGATTCACACTACTCTAATAAAAGAAAATTCTCTAAGTTACAATTTTATAAATCTGCTTTGCAACAGTCCTCATAGAAATTAAATGAAGCAAATCTGACACGGCGTCACCAGGACCACAGCACGCTCCTCTTGGACCACGAGCACACGTTTGGTGACGGCGCGTCATTTGGACACACACCGCACACTGCTGGCCTCGCAAGTATTTCAGTAGTTAGTTGCCAGGTACAAACTAAGGTCTTCATACACTTTTTTAAGAAAAAAACCAATTCTGCTTCTTTTGGGTACTGTGCCCATTTTTCCCTCCTGTTGCCCCATATGGTCCTGCCTGGTGCGTTGTGTATCACAGCCACTTGATGACAAGTTATAATGAGTATTTCCTCAACTGCGAGGAAGGGGAAGGGAGCTCTCTGTGTACCCCAGCTATCACCTCCGGACTTGCCCTGGCCACGCTACGGTCAAAGTGAGATAATGTGGACTTCTTACTCCCTCCCTGGAGCCAGGAAGCTCCTCCGTTCTGCAGCAGTCAGCAGCCCCATTCTGGAGGGCTCCACACGCAGCCTCTACCCTGTCCCAGAGCAAGGGAGAGGGGAGCCATGAAGTATCTGAGTCAAGGTCACCCTGGAGTAGGCGGGGCTCCATCACACACACAGGTGAA
Source organism: Mustela nivalis (assembly GCF_964662115.1). Lineage (NCBI taxonomy): Eukaryota > Metazoa > Chordata > Mammalia > Carnivora > Mustelidae > Mustela > Mustela nivalis. Next base: position 6,033,212 of record NC_139024.1, on the reverse strand, counting down.
AGCTGGGCAGTGGGGCTCTGTCCTCGGCTCCTCCCCAGAAAGCAGTAGGGCGAGTCTTTTGCAAAGGAGCAGGGTTTTAATGAGACGCTTGCTGTCAACATGCAGGCTCTTAAGCACAGGTGTTTGACCTCTCCAAAAATGGGGGTCTCCCGCATGAGGAAAAAAAGTCACTCGCCTCAGTGAACAGCACAGAACCACCACTGTCATGTGTTAGGACCTGGAATTTCACATTCAGGGACTTCAAAGTAGGTGAGGATAATTTATGGGCAGGAACTACACAATAACGAAATCATTCAGACCTGCTCTGGTTTTGCCAGCTCATAAATAGGCAAAAGAACACCTCAAAATGTGAAGCTTAACGTAAAATACAAGGCTATTTCAATAAGCATGGCCAATACAATTCAACAATCATTTTTTTTAATTTTTTATTTTTTATAAACATATATTTTTATCCCCAGGGGCACAGGTCTGTGAATCACCAGGTTTACACACTTCAAGTACTCGCCAAAGCACATACCCTTCAACAATCATTTTTTAAAACAAAACACTATTGGTCATCCAGCATGTGATTTTTTCTCTATTCAATTTGTTTATTACTAATATAGTCCCTGACTGAATCCTTCTTGCCTTGTAATGAAGCATTCACACTACTGAATTCTGCTTAACCTGCCCTTCTTTCGCACTTGCCATTAAAGTCTTGCTAGGAATTTGGTGTTTCCCTACAAGGAAGTTGACCCTGGAGAAGAAAGGTCTCTCATCATGAAGCATCTACTTCACAGATACCTGCTTCATCAGCTACGCAAGCAACAGCATACTTTGCTGAAGCTTGATATCTTCCATAAACAAGATGTCTGCTTCCCAAAACCCCAGCCACTTCCACCAGCCTGTTCTCCCAGGCTGACTCAGTAGAAGATTTAGTTCAACCTCTTTCACTGACTCATTATCCATTCACTGAGTGATTCATTCATTTCTTCAACCAATATTGATTATTGATTATGGGACAGGCCCTTACTGAAAGCTGGAATCAGACGGGACCAATCAACACAGGGTCTGACCCATGGAGTTGATGGTCTGTGGTTCTGTCTAGTAAATAAGGAGATCACGTGAGGCTTTACAGAGCGGACAGCCTAAAAGGGCAGCGGTGGGCAGAGCGCAGAGTGTACCCACTAAGAAGCCAGAACACGTGCTCAAATACTTCTACTACAGTCTTGAGAACCAGGGAGATACCGTTTGACCTTCGGATCCCTTGTTTTCTCATAGATAATTACAGAACCTTCAAAGGGTTGCTGTGGGAGAAAGAGAATCATTCCCACGAAGCCCGCAGCACCGAACAAGTAAATGCTCAGTAAATGTGAGCTACCACAGATGTGCCGCTGGCTTGGTTAGAAGAGCGTGTGACCCTTGAGCTCAGGGTTTTGAGTTCAAGCCCCACGTTGGGTGTAGAGATGACTGAAGATGTTAGCAACTATTATTTTTTTCTAGATTTTTTTCAGCTGAGTATCTGATTTTTGGGGGGCACCTGGGTGGCTCAGTCAGTGAAGTATCTGCCTTTGGCTCCGGTCATGATCCCGGGGTCCTGGGATCGAGCCCCATGTCAGGTTCTCTGCTCAGCAGGAAGTCTGCTTCTCCCTCCCCCTCTCCCTGCTGCTCTGCTACCTGTGCTCTCTATCTCTCTGTCAAATAAATAAATAAAATCTTTAAAAAAAAAAAAAAAAGATTTGGTTTTTTTTTTTTTAGACGCAGGACTGGGATGACAAACTGCCACCATTCAACCAGCTGCCACTGCTCAGAGACAGCTCCCGTCCCTTACTTCTCTATGCTGTGGCACTGATTCAAAATAGATCTTCATTCCCCCCAGGACAAAGCTAAATTTGTGCACCTGTGCTTTCTCATTTCCCTAGGTAAACCCTGTCAGCCCCCTGACAATATGCTCTTCAAAAACGTTGTGGTCCCCATGCAGGCTCACCCAATTCTGCAAGACTAAAGAAATTCAGGAACCCTTCCCTGCAGAGAGGGGAAAGTTGCTCGTTAGATAAGAGTTATTAAATCATTTTTGCCACAATTGTCATAAACTTATTTTATTAGTTCTAAGAAATCAATTGCAATTTTAAAAAAGCCTCCAATGACTTATAAGAGAGATTGCCCGGTATCAAAGTTTTACTCAATACAAATTCTTTGGAGGAGTGGGGCGGCGGGGGGGGGGGGGGGGGGGCTGCGGCCCGCTGGCTCCTAGAGAGGACATTCCAACTGCACCTCAGCTGGACACTGGGTTCTTTAATCTAAAATTATTATGTCCTTGGCATTTCCAGGCATTTACTGCCCTGTGCTTTATCTGTGTCCTGTGAATTCTGGGTGTGTTTATCTTAATTTACAGAGACAATTTAAACATCTTAACATGTAATAGTTTTGCCCGCCTCAGCCTAATGATTAGCAATGTGGAGGAATATTTCAATGCTATTTCTATGGTTCATTAGGAGTCAAATATTCCAAACTCTCAAACTTGATTCCAAATGCCCTGAGAATGAATTCCGTCTTTTCAACTTTCCACCCCGTGAAAACACGCCCGTCGCCTGTGAATATACAATAATGAATGGGGAAAGCGCAGCAAAGTCACGTTCAGGCTGGGGGAGACTTGGCTGTTCCGCACTGGGGCTCTCCCAGCTCTCCAGGCCCGAACGGAACCCTGTGCTGACTCCCTACACACCCTGCACAGGCGCAGGCAGCCGCTCTGAGTGGGGGCTGTGGGAGCCCGCGGGACAGCCAGACACAGCAGCAGTGTCCCCTCATTGCTACTGCTTAGCTGCAGGAGGCGTCAGGAACAGAGCGGGAGGCAAGCGGGACCTCAGGCCGATAAAGACACACCTAGACTCTTGCTTCCGCCGCAGCTTCCTGCTCCTGCACCTGCCTCGGTCTCCCCGCAAGCCCCGCCTCCTTCCCACGAGGCTCCACCCTTGCCCTCGCCTCGCCCATCCTTTAATCCACACCAATCCCGTCTCGCATTTTCTCCGGGCCCCTCCCCTTCATGCCGTCCTCTGGACGTGACTCCGTGTCCTTCCAAGCTTCACAAAGAACCCGGAATGCGAGCATTCTGCACAAGTCCATCCTCTTCCCCCGCTTCTTGCCCGCTTCCTTCCCCTCAGAAATCCGCTTTGCTCCCACGCACTCGACCTCCACTGTAACGTCGTGGTTAGCAGCAGGAGGTCTGGGGCGAGATGCTCTACCACTTTCCAGCTGTGACAGTGTAGACACGTCACTGAAAATCTCTACCTTCGTTTCTCTTCGGTAAAATAGCAATGGTGAGAGTACTTCATTATCTGGAGTCATTACGAGGATTAAACGAGTTGACTTACACCGACGGTGTTAACAAATCCACTTGTATCAATATCAGCCATTTAAAAAGTATCGCTGTTGCTGTTTCGAAATGCAGATGCCTCTCCCATCTTATGGACACTAAAAAAATCCCACACTCATCTCAGAACCCAAATGTCCACATCTGCACTCATTGTATCGGCATATCCCAAACCGGTTCCTTTGTAAATACTCTCGACTCCCGGTCAAGGATAAGGACCAGCTTTCCTTGAGCTCCTGCCTTCCTCGCAGACCCACTGCCCCCGGGCCCCTCGGTTTTCCAGGCCTCGAGTTCACCCAGCCCTTCACTACTTCCAAAAGCGCATCTGATGTGCGATGTACCCCACCTTCTTGCTTTTGCCACATACTAGGAAGCGCAGGGATTTGTATGCATTTCTGTAAGAAAGAGAGCGGAAGGGTTCGGAGGGAGCCACGCGAGAAGCCAACAGTCCCTGCAGTGACCGGTGAAGGAGACCACTGGTCCCTTGTTGCTCTCATACCCCAAATGCTGCGGAAATCAGCACTTCTCACTGCCATGGAGATGGGCCACTCCCTCCTACCCCAAGAGTGAGCAGCACGGCTTTCACAGAGAGCTGGCACACGGACGCAGAAGTCCGCTTTAAAATCTCTGTGGGGCCTCTACGGCTTTTCCGCTGCACCTCTTTTGGGGCAGTCCCAGGCCTATGTCTCCTCCCCTCCTTGGGCCCATGTGTGTGCTTGTGCGCATGCGATTATAAGCACGTGTGCACATGTGGGTGTGTGGGTGGGTGCGTGTGCATGCCTCTGTGTGTGTGTTTGTGGAACACTTCAGTACACCCTGAAGTCCCCTGCTCTGCCCCCAACAGCTTATCACAATGGGTCTTCCTAAAGGCATGATCCCTTTCACCGGCGGGGACAGTGTCTTCATCTTGTTGGAAAACATTGTCTCCCCCTGACACTTTTGGGATGTTTGCAATTTCCCCTTCCTGAGATATCAGTGTAATACTGCAATGTTATGGAGTATGTCTTAACAGAACTGGGGGAAGCAACTTCTTCTACAAAGCTTACAATGCTTCTCTCCTGATACGGAGATCATCCCAGTCTCTGAACTTGCCCTCATAGATGATGTTGGCTCTGTCTGGAATCTCTCACTCCCTCTTCATCACCTGATCAGTTCCTATTCATTCTGTCATCTTCCTTCTCTTCAGTGTGAGCTCCTCTCCAGTGTCCTCTAGAGGAATCTTTCCTTCTCTCTGGACCACCACGTACAGTTGCTCAGGTCGTCCACTGTCCGACTCTAATGGCTGTTTTCCTACGGCCAATTACACTGGAATACATATGAATAGTGCCCTCCCCGGGTTGTGCAAGGTGTGTATGCCATAATACTCTTTCTTTTGTTCTTCCCCAGCAAAGTAAAACCTTGTTTTTGTATAATTTCTTCTTATCTGCTACTGAACTCTACATCTGAAGAGCAGGTTTTTCCTCTGAGTTCAGGGCAACCTCTAGCACCTCCAGTCACAGGTTGCTCTCTCTAACTGTATAACTATATGAGCCAACTGATTGGGGAATTCTAAGGAATCATCAATTCTCCACTTGCTCCTAACCCAAACTGCCAAGTTAATGAAGATGTGGGGGTTATCCTTGTGCATACTGTAAGCACCCTGGGTGAGGTGGGGTGCTCAAATAAAAACCCAGAAAAAGAATGTGAGGGATAAAACTGTGTGGACACTGGAGGGAAAAAAATCTAAAGCACCCTGCGTGATTCTGATGGAATGCCGGGCTCCCATGGGCTTCCCCACCTGCGGCCCAACAGAGCACGCCTGCTCAGGGGGAGGCAGACAGGTGAACAGACTGCCAAGAAGGAGATCTCTGTGCTTTGGGAGGAAATGTTGACATTATTTGTCTTCACCCTGGAAAAGGTCAAAGGAATCTCTCGGCGGAGGCATTCCAACCAGAATGCGTGGCCCCTCAGTTGCCGGGGGAAAGCCGCTGACTGACTGCGCTACCGACCCAGACAGAGCGAGGGCTCAGGCCTGGGGATGCGCGCGCTCCCGCCGGCCTTGCGGAATTTGAACCCGTGACCGGCCTCTCCCGCGCAGGTGGCCGCAGTGAGGAATTAGCGAATGACGGACCAAGCGCGGAGAAGTCTTTAGTGAAAAATATTACCCTGAAAGATTAGACCTCCATTTGCAGTAGACCTGGGGGTGAGCTCGGCTCTGCAGAACTGTCCCAAATGACAGTCCCTCCCCCTCTGCAGGGGGGCGCGTGCGGCTCACCCCGGAGATCGCGCCGCACAGAAGGAATAACGCCGCCGGGTCTGCGCTTAGGGGTCATCCCGCCTTGTTCCGAACGTATTGTTCCGATTCAAATTATTTCTGGAAACAAGATAATTGTCTCCGGGCTGCATAATTCCCCGATTTCTCCCAAGACGCCGCTGCGGCTGGAAGGACGGCAGGGGGCGGGGCGGGGCGGTTCGCAGCAGCTCCGGGCGCCGCCCGCACCTCCTCCCTGGGCCCTCCACCCCCCGGGGAAATAGAGATCAGCTTGGCAGTGTCCACCCCGGGGAATTCTTCTCCGTTTTCGAGAGAGACAGGAGGACAACTTCAACATATTTACAATACTCACAAATAGGAAAGTGGGTGAAAAAAAATTTTTTTTTTTTTCCTAAGGAGAGAATAGACCAGATCCTGAAAGGTCTATTTGCAGAAAGTCTTGCTAACAAGCTAGAAGCCAGAGCTTTAAGATCACTCATGTAAATACCTCCCAGGATGTCTTCCCTGATTAAGGATGTGCGAGGGTTATTGAGTTTTGAATTAGATGCACTTTAATAAAACAGTAGAATGTTCTTATCTGATTGCACCTGTATTGATTGTGTTAAAGAGGTCTATTCTTGGATCAGGGTCAATGATTTTACATAAACTTACTAGAGACTCAGACTGGGGATTCGTTTTTGGATTCTTATAGGCTATCCAATCTGTTAGATTTCAGTAATCTAAGCAATTTAAGAGCATACCTCTTGTTGAAGATTTTTTTTTTTTTGGCTTGTGTTATATTTTGCTGGATCTCCCTGATTACCTACTCCACTGAATTATTTTTTAAAAAATAACTTGCATTAAATAACACGATTTATTTCAATTGTTTTTAAAGTTGAAGGAGTCTTTGGTGCAAATGTAAAATATGTCATTAATGATCTCATGTGAAAGTTAGCTAGACATCTACATAAAATGGCAGGCACCATTCAAAATTAAAATGCATAAAGTGTTCAACTGATATGCGTTCAGCAACAGTAAACTTCAAATTGCTAGTTGTATTTTTTCTGATGCCTTCTAGAAAATCAATATGTACAAGTAAACTCATAGGTAACCTCTTGGCTCTTAGTACTATGAAGCTGAATTTTGGCATGTTTTCACTTACTATGTGTATAACATTGTATAATGATATAATATAATAATATGATATATAAATGAGAGCATTAACATGGGTATCTTTGAAGGTTTCCCTAAATTACAGAGATAGTCTTTTAACATACCTTTTTAGATTTTTACAAATAAAACAAAACCAACACCTTATATTAGAATTAATGAATGTTTTCATTCGACATTTTTTTCCTAGACCCTACTGTCCTCTGGCACTGTTGGAGGACCTGGGCCCCTCACGGTGAGGGAGGCAGGTGGATCTCTACCCGTGTGGAACCAGTGGGCGAGAGCAGATGATCGGCAACTGCGAGTAAGCGAAGAGAAACAACTTCAGAAAAGATGAGGATTTTTGTCTGAGGGGTCATGAGAAGGTGAGGTGAGGGTGGGGATTACCTGATGGAAGCAGTGGGGTCATCCTCTAGGAGGAAGTGAGGAATTAGCAGTGACATGGCTGAAGAGAAGGATAGGAAAATGTGAAAATATGTGGAAGAAAAATCAGAGAAGGGGAAGACCGGATGTGCACATGGGTTTCCTGTGTGTTAGAAAACTTACGGCTAGGAAGCAGTGAGTGAAGAAGAGCCAGAGCATAAAGAACCACGAAGGACATGGTCAGGACCTTTGATTTTACCGATGCACATTGGAAAAGGACTTAGTCATGTGAGTAGGAGACTAACATGTTTTCATTTGTGACTTAAGATATCACGCTGGTTGTCACATGGAGCACAAATTGGTACGTGCATGAAAAGAAGCAGCAAGAAAAATACACACCCATGTCAAGCACTGCTAATACCTACTCACCTCTTCTCCTTTACTTGCTTCATGAAAGAATTCAGCATCGCTTCTGGGCAGCAACGAAACCACCTAGACAACCATGTTCACCGGCCCTCATTCAGGTGGGAGCTGCTAGTGGAGTGTAAACAGAAGGTGTCATGATTCGCAGGCAGGGGGATGAACAATGCGGTGAGCATCCTGCTTGGCCTTCCTGGCTCCTGGTGGCTGTGGTCAGCGAAGTGACCTCGATGGCAGCTTGGGGGAATGGGGTTCCTTTAGGACAGTGGAGTAGGAAGGCAGAAGGCTTCCTGCCTCTGGAACTCTGTGTGGAAGGAAGTATGAGCTTCCATTTCCACTGGGTTTATAGTGGGCAGATCAAATTCTGATCTGTTCAGGAGATGACAATGGCTTTTGCCCTGAATTACTGGTCGGATCGAAAGCTTGGATTACAAAACAAGCTCTGAGCATATAATTAGGGGGGGACAGCTTTGTGATGAAAGTAGGAGTGACTTCCCTATAAATCACTTTCATTTTTTTCAGTGAAAACAAGGTCTTCAGCTGAGAGTGAGGTGCTGTCAGACCCGTGGAGAGAGGGCAACTGTGGAGTGACGTCTGGGAGGGGAGAGGAGTGAACCGAGCTGGGACATGCACCGACACAATTCCCACCACCAGCAGAATCTTCAGGTATTTTTCCTAGCCCATATTCAACTCATATGGGCACCTCGTTAACAGAGTTGGATTTAACCAAAATGGTGCTTTGACTAAGGATAGAGGGGCAAGAGCCCTGAGGGTGTATCGGGGTGTCCCCACAGTGATGGACCACCCCACTTACGCTGCCTGGGTAGGGTGAAGGAGAGGAAGTGGGATGGATGCTGGGAAGAAGGGAAGAGTAGTGAGCATGACCGAGAGGGCTTGGTTTAGGTGAAGTCATTTTGGTGTAGAAGTACCAAAGTAAGTGACCTGGAAAGATAAGAGCTTGGGTCAGAGACACTTAAATGAAAGATTTTGCAGGGAGTGTGGCTACTGGTAATAATAAGTACAAGAAATGGTCACAGAAATGGATGGCAGAAGTGGGAGGAGGAAAGACTCTCTCAGAGGTGAGGCAATTAAGAGGAGTGTGTTCGATGGTCTTTTACCTGGATATGAAAGTCACCAGGGATGATGAACGTATGTTGGTGGTGTGGGGGAAGAGGGTGGGGGCGAGGGGTGCGGGAAGACGTGGGCTCTGAACTCGGCCCAGGAGAATGATAGATGATGTCAACAAGCACAGGGAGCCCTTGAGATAATCTGAAAATGTGTGGCAGGTGCATCCTTGTGGGTTCCTCAGCTCCGTTTCTCTTGTTTGTTTTGTGGAGGGGAGACAGACAGTGGTCTGGAAAGAGAAAGGCAGACACCACGTCACCTCCAGGTCCTGCAGTATGCACCATGTGGGGGGTAGCCATCACCTGAGAGACCTTCAGGGAGAACTATGGCTTCAGGAGGCCTCCAGATCTGTGTCAGAGCAGGAAGGTGATGCACGGATAACAAGATTCCACACAAAGCAACCAAATGTCATCAAAAGAGGAAGAAATCAAACTGAGAGTACACATGTGAAAGTCAATGGCTGGAACTCTTCTCAGACTAGAACCTATGGAGAGCATCTTCAACGTGGAAGTGGGATCAACCCATGAGGGAAGGAGAGAAGGCTCCCTATCGTAGCTTCATTAGTAGGTACAGCTGATACCGAAGCTCTGAGGATCATTCAGTTCCCATTTCTTCTCAGAGAACATATGTGAAAGTCAAAACTGGGCAAGCTTGGACAGGCAGTCTCTGTGGAACTAGCCATACCCTCAACCTTCCCTGTGCTTCAGGGAAGAAGTCAGTGGATTGTCACACAGGGACATCATACTGTTTTGATTTTTAGGTTTTTTTTTTAATATTTTATTTATTTATTTGACAGACAGAGATCACAAGTAGACAGAGAGGCAGGCGGGAGGCTGGTAGGCTCCGCACTGAACAGAGAACCCAACGTGGGGCTCAATCCCAGGACCCTGAGACCATGACCCGAGCGGAAGGCAGAGGCTTTAACCCACTGAGCCACCCAGGTGCCCCTGTAGTGTTTTTTTCTTAGGAAATGTCCAGAGACAGAGAGTGATATGTTCTTTTAATTCTTTAAGTATTAGATATGCTTGATGTTCTTTCCAAATCCAGGAATCCATTAACTTCAAGCTATTCTTAAAATACAAGACCTCAAAATGAGGTTTTAGAGAAAGTAATTCTAAGACCCAAAAATGTTGACAACAATCCTTCCTGGGCTATGCCTCCCTCCCCCACACACATTCTCCCTCTGCCTATTTTATGTCAGTCCTTCGAACCTCATTGACCTCCCTCTTTTATGTTCCCTTGGTGCCCTCCATGCTCATTCCTGTTAGGTAATCACAATATTATGTTATCTGTCTTCTTGTCTTTTTACTAGACTTGAAGGCTGCTATCCTTTCTCTTTGTGTGCAGGACTCAGCAAGTGGTAAGCTCCTGGGAAATGCTTGTGGGGTAAAGAAGAAGAAATACATGAATGCCCTGAGATACACCACATAAGTAGGAAACATGGTTTTATTTTCGTGAGCCCAGACATATCGTACAAGAATAGAGTTTCCATCATTCTCCATATGGCCAAGCACATTCGCCTTCTTCTTCTCCGCATGAGCCAATCTACCTGATGGAGAGCATGGACACGGTTGGTGACTGGCATGGTTGTGACAGGATTTTAAATACCGGATGTCCTTTACCCAGACAACAGTGACCATGGGAGTATCCATCCATTGTATGAATAGGCCCTGACATAATGCGAGACACTCATTGACGTTTATTGATCCACTAAGCCGTGGATGGCCTCCTCACTCTGCCTGCTTCCAAGAATCAAAGACTGAAAAATAAGCATATTTCAGTGAGTCCACTTACACATTTCCAGAATGTTCTTGAATAAGCTCTTCAAAAACCAAACAAAGGAGCACCTAATTGGTCTATCACTGAAACTAAAGAGCACAGAACAGTATCACTGGTCAAAACCACTCACAGCACATTCCTAGAGTCACGGTCACCTCCTGCTGTACCAGTGCAAGCAAGGACCACACGCAGAACCAAATCCTTCCATAGCGGGAGGCGGCCTTCAGGGATCCTGGCCTCCATAGGTAACTCAACGTTCTCAATGGCACTTTTGTTCCAACGCCAACGTCCTTCAAACCAGAGAACTAAAGAAGTTGAGGACACAGTTAAAGTAAATCAAAGAATTAAGAGAAAAATAATTGTCTGTAAGCAAGACAAAGAGGGGGTTTCCTTTCCCACTTTCATAAGGAGACAAGAGAGACCCTGGCCATCTCTCCGTATAGACTCCTGTCACACTCCAAAGCCATGTGCAGATGGCATTACGAATCCCACAGCCACAAACCTGCTGAGGAGAGTCAGTCACTCTGGCTGGTGTGATTCTGGTGCCAACTGTGCTTTGGGGAGCTACTGTGGGAAGAAGTTAAGATTTAGCGCTGGCTTTGCATTTGCAGATGGGGGTTCTGGGAGCTGTTACAGACCCCCTCCCTGACTTGGATTGCCTCAGCTGGGACCCAAGGCCAACAAACATGTCAGTGGGGGAGGAGGATGAGCTGCTTCCAAGATTCAGTGGTCATGTGAACACACAGAAGTGTTTCCAGGGAAAAGGGAGAAGAAGGAAGAGAGACTCATTTGTCCACGGGGAGTGGGGGAGACGAGAGAGTCCTTCGGTCCTGAATAGTTGCTGTTGGCTGTGAATAGTGACCATTGACAGGCTGAGGAAACACAAGATCCTTCTTGCATCTAAATTTTGGGTCCTGGGACCAGACACAAAAACTGTTTTGGGAACCACTCTTGATCCTTGCCAACATTTTTATTGGTTCATGGCAAAATCAGAAAATAATGACAGAAGAGAATTTTTCATAAAGCCAAATAGATTCATAAGCTATTACCTTATTTTTTTTTTTTATTATTAACCTTCTCTTCTTTTGAAGGTGAAAATGTCTTTTCTCTTTTGTGATTTTCGTGATATATATGAGGTGAAAGCCATACCCACTTTGACTTAGAACATTCTGGCTGGCACCCTATGAGCTGGGCAGCCCTGCCAGACCGCTCTGCTTGCTTTGGAGGTTGTAGCTGGGCTGTGGACCTCTCCCAGAGAGGAGCAGTCCCTGCTCCAGAGGGCAGGCTTGACTCTTGCATTAAAAATTTTCAGAGGAACCTGAAACTGAAGTAACATTGTGTGTTAACCACACTTCAATAAAAATAAAAGAAAAGAAAAGAAAAAGAAAAAGAAAAAAGAAAAAACTGTCAGCAGAAATTCTTGCAGCATCCAAACAATACTCAGGAATCCGAAAGGAGGTTCTATTGTGCAATCCTGCTCTGCTGTGTGAGTGAGAAGTGTCCAGACCCTCTCTCCCACCTCCTCCCAGCCTGGAAGCGTTTCATAAATCACCAGAATTCCAAGGGCTCTTCTCAGTGTCTCCCAGGATCCGCAGAGGCTCTGCTTTCAGGTGAGGGCACTGACATCCCTAACTAGAATGACACCTACAGATCAAAGAGGCAGGTTCGCCCCCTATCCTTCCCAGAATGTAAGTCATCCCAAGATACAGTTCTAAGAACAGAACAGAAGATACATCTGCTCCTTACTCATAAAAGCACAGCATTCTGAATGACTCATGATTTGTGGTTTTTGGGGTTTGGGGTTTTTTGTTTGTTTGTTTGTTTGTTTGTGTTTTTATTGTTGTTGTTTTGTTTTGTTTGGGCTTTTTTTTTTTTTTTGGTTTTTTGTATTTTGTTTTTGAAAATGGTCTCCTGAAGACTCTCTTTGAGAAACTCTTTGCAGACGTCTTTCCACTTCAGTTTTTTAGAACATCTTGCCCTTTATCCGCCCCGGCTTTTTCTTGTTTCTTTCCTATTTTAAACTTGCTGACCCACGGCACCTTCTTTCTCCATTTGGAAGCGGAGATAGTGGAGAAATGTGCAGAGAGGCTGTATGACGTAGTACAGAGAGCAACGATCTGGTCTGAACAATAGACTCTTTGATCTTGGACTTTTTGGAGACTTAATTTCTGTTGAAATTATCTCTAATATTTATTTCAGCTCCATACATCTGACTGAGAGTGGGTCAGAGGTAAACGTGTTTTCTTTATCCACAATGGCTGGAATTCTCTCGGAATCTAACTTGAACTAGTGCATGCCTGGATGTGATTCCATTCACCCATTCATTCATTCACTTACTCATCCAGGTTCACTTTCACTCTGTCAACTGCTATTTATCAAATATTATCGAATTACCACCTGTGCTTCACAACATGTAAAGCTGGAAAAGCAAATTGCTGCTCTTTCTGCACAGGGGCTGGCTTTCTCCTCCTCATCTGTCAAGACTTCATTCACCTTTCTGAGCCAAGTTTTCCCAACCTTGCTTCGTTTGGACTTCTGTTGTGAAATTTGAAATGCTATTATTTTTAATTATTTCTGTGTATGTCTCCCTGACCTTAAGGTGAACACCTGAGGTGAAGACTGGGTCATAGCTTTTCCGATGCCTAGATATGCTCTACGCCTTCTTCAAGTCGTGCTCATGAAGTCCCAGGTACCATTCCTGTCAATTTACTTATATAAAATCATTTAAACCTGGCAATTACTCCGTCATGTATTTTTTAACATCATCCTCACCATACAGATAAGAAACTGAGACTCCAAGAGTTTAAGTAATTTGCCCAAGTTCACACGGACAGTAAGTGATGGAGACAGGCTTCGAGCCCAGGGGAGTGGTTTCTAATTTCACACAGTAAATATTATTTATCGGCCCCTCTATGTGGCCTTACCGTTTATTGAATAAATTGAAGAATTGATAATACCCATTGGCCTCATAAGAATGTTGGGATGACATAATATGTAATAATTATGCCCAGTATATAAAACACCCAAAGAGCAGAAAATTTGTAGTGATCTTCATATTCTGGAAACCCTATTTTCATGCATAAACCTAATAGCATATATCACTGTTTATTGTATAACATCTCACATTATATTAATTACATAACTCTTTGGGAACATTCCATGATAAATTCTTCCACTGAACTGAACATATTTCTCATCTCCTGAGCCCTGCTCTGATTCTCCTTCCAAGTCAGTCTGCTAAGTTTAACTTGTAAGTAAATACATTTACTTATATTGCCCAGGTTTTAGTCAGAGGGGAAAAAAATTGCAATTAGGTTGAAAATTCGTGATTTTGGAAATGAGAATTAAATCTCAAGGTGTAGACTTGATTGAAAACATTTCAATGAATAAGTGGACAAATTAAAAAATGTGCTTTCAAGCTTTATTATTCACTGAATATTGACCAAATAAATGTTGAGCTGTGGGCTGCTCACAGATTAATTTGCCAGTTCAATGTGCAAACTCCTTTGAGGTTTTCTCAAGCTGGACTCGGTCCTCAGTTAATTTCATTACAGTTTGAGGAGACCAGATAAAAAGGAAGATGACTGATATGTGAAATTAGTATTTCCCCCCTCCAGGGCTAATCTACAAATCAGATATTATCAATTTTTTATACTACTCCCAAATCAAATAATTTCAGAGACTCCACGCTGGCTGAGTTTGAAACAGAAATCCCCAGGGACCCGAGACTCACAGCTGTGGTTCCCTTACTCCTTCCTCAACTTCGAAAAGGATTCATTAATTGGGACTTAGCCTCCAGCCCGGCTCCCAGGCGAGGGGAGGGGTGCCCCCCCCCCCATCCTGGCAAATGCCCACTGGCCCTGAGGAGCTAGACCCAAATACATCAGTACTTCTTTTTACAAGATACAATAGGAACTTGTGAAGATTCCTTTTTTATTGGTCATTTAATTTTCCTCTCTTTCAAGACATTCTTTAGTAATGTGGTCCCCTTAGCATCTTAAATCTCTTGCTGGTGGTTACAAAGACGCCATTCAGGAGTCCTGCTGAGCCGAGCTCTGTGATACCACAAACACAGGAACTGGGAAGCCACGGCATGTTCCCAAGGAAAGACTCACAACCACAGCGTTGGCAGAGGGCAGCCACCGCTCCGAGAAGAGAAGCTGGCATGGATATATTGGTAACAAAAGGCCAAATGAGGCCGGACCCATTTTCCACAGAGAATAAAAAGCTGTAATCAACAAGCGCACCTAGTTCTGTGTTCTTTCCCTCTTCCTTCCTCTCATCTTCCCGCCGGCATGACTGAAGAATCCCCACCACAGTCTGTGTAGAAATCCTATGAATCACAGAAATGTGACTTTATAGGGAAATGCAATGCGTGACGCGGCAGCTTACCCACCATAGTTGCTGCTTTGAGTGACAAAGTAACTGAGAAGGTAAGTATGCATTTTGTTTACCGAAAGACTGAGTTTTATTTCCAGATGATGTATCTTTAAGACCCCAAATATTGTATTATTCAACAACAGTAACATCGTTACAGTAGTACGGGTTGTCTTGCACCCTTCCCTCCCAAAACAAGGCAAACAAAAAAGTTAGGAAGGCTGAATGAGCTGTAATGATCCAAAAAATCAAGGAACTTTAAGAAGAAATAATTTACTTCATCTACGTGATCAGAAAGTGAACCCAGAAGTCCTCGATGATCCATAAACCACTACTCTATTGAAATCATTTTACCAAGAGAATACAACAGAATCTGCCTCCCTTATATCTAAAACAAAGATATTTGGAGACTTAATACCCTTTGGTATTACATTCTGGTTATTGTATATTGCATATTGTTACTGGATAATACAACTGTTACATAGCATTGTTACAGTAACTAATACCGGGTCTATGCAATTACACTTGTTCAACAATGAAGAATCCTTAGCATCTTTCCCACAGGATAAAAGCAAATTGTAGAAAATCCTTTTTCTCTAATGTCAATATTCAACAAAAGGCCATTGCTTTTGAAAGTCCAATTTAATTAAGGTCTTTGAAAAGCAGTGGACATTTTGGAATTTTATTTAAACCCACAAATCGTGGCACAGTATTTGACTTATGAACAACATTAACAAAGACTAGAAAACTGGCATTAAACTCTCCAAATTTTCATTTGCTCATTTCAAGCAAAGTTCTGGAGAAGGGAGGTGGTGGCTTTCTCCTCCCTCAGTCAGTGAGCACACAGGCCTTTCCCATCAGGCCCTTGAGTTTGTGGCTTTTACAAAATCCCTCCCTGAAGCTTCGGAAACAGGCTATTGTCTATAAGGATGTCTGCAGCTTTCCCTGAAGAGCACCTATGGGATGAAACTGACATCATGGTTCGATGCTGCCCCTCCAAGAGATGGTGGAGCGTTTGCTCTGTTCATTTCCCTCATTGAGCCGTGAAACTCCTAACTGAGATGGTTTTTGAGTCATGCTGGCCCCAACAGGGTACCTTTGTTGGCAGCATCCAAATGTCCCTCACCTGCCGAGTACTAACTCCCAGTGGAGTGATATGCCATGTTACAGAAGATCAGCGGGACAAGTTGTTAGCCTGATCTTTCTCTCTGTGTGACCCCAGAAGGGAGCATTAACCTCTCCGATTTTCAGTTTTGCATTCCTACAAGAGATACACCAGAACCCACTCCTCATATCACAGGGGCACTTTGAGGGTTAAAGTAAATCATGCTTGTGTAGCACTCGAAGGAGCACCTTGCACAGAAAAAAAAAAAAAATTAGAGTAGCTGTTATTTTGGAGACTTATGATACAAGAATAAAAATAAAAACCCTGGGAAAGCAACAAGAAGAGAAAAATGATGAGTGAGCTACAGGACGGAAATAGATGAAAACCCACAATTACAAAAACGTTTGTCATCAACTCGTCATCCACTCTGTGAAAAGCTATGCAGAACGGACGTCCGCTCTCCCTCATTACTGCTGCAGTCCGTGTTCCAAGACAGTGCCTTCGATTCATTTGGAACAACATGGAGTATAAATAAAGAACAAAATGCAGGATGTTCGGAATGTGTGTCTATAATCTGGGAGGAAGGGCCACTGTCAGGCTACACTCCCTGCTAGGTGTGCTTTGTATACATTTTCAAAATTGTGACAAACAAGTGAGCAGTCCCAGCTGGAGGCAGGTGCCCAGAGGTCATGAATGTGTGGCTGAGCACTGTCCAACGGGGATGGCAGAAGCCCTGGCCAGCCTCGCCTGCACCTACAATTCAAGGAGGACGGCATTGGCGGAGACGGGCCGCCCTGGGAAGACATGTAGCTTGGAGTCAGCAGGAGGTTGACAAGGAATGTTTGTGATGGGAAGATTTCAATGTCAATGTATTTTATGCAGGGGTGAGTTTATAAACTGAATGCCAAAAGGCTGCATATTCAGAGCAGGTAAAGGAAAAAAAAAAAAAAGGAAAAGGAAGAGACTGGCATTTTCTGATGAGCCCAAGAGTGCTTTGTAAGGATGACATCCCACAGTGAGTGCTGGGGAAAGGAGAAGGTGTGGCTCAGGATTCAACCTCCTGGGCTGCAAACAATGCCTCTCACTCTTGAAGAACTGCAAAGGCCCTGCTGTCAAAGAGATCAGGAATGAGTCTGAGACTTGACTGGCTGCATTGGTGTTTACCAACCCTGCCCTCTTCACTCGGCCTGAGCCAGGAGTGATGGGAAATTAATGGGGGCAAGCCGGACCCGTCTGAAGGGCTCCACAGAGAAAAAAGTGGCCATGGGACTTCAAGAAATTGGAGCACAATTGATCAAGCCATCAGTCTTCTACCTAAATTTTCCACTAAAACATACTCATCTGCAAATCGTACCTGATAGCGGACTGTTCGGGGCTGGTCTGTGAGAGTCAGTATATGCAGGGAGCTCAGAATCTTCTCTGCAAGTACGATGATGTTCGGGGGTATCCCTGCATCCCAGCATCTTTGTTAGGTGGGAGAGCTCCGCGATATTCACACAGCTGCCTCGGAAACAGTCCCTTCTCTTGTGTCTCTCCTCGTGGCCCTTGGAGCAGGGAAGGCACTGTGGCTCCTGGGAGTTTCTATTCTTTTGGCAGCACTTTGTTTTGTTTTGTGTTCACTGTCTTCCCAAGACTCAGTGAGCCAGGGGCAGCCTTTGCCGACTGGAGAACCTTTTCGGACTCCACTCTCTCTCATAGACAGCACCAGGGATCGGGGTGACCCCACCATAAATGGTGAGGCCCTAAGGGCAAGTTTCTTAACTAGACCTTGACTTGATGGCAGTGAATGTCTACTCACTCGTTCTATGTTTAGCTCATGTTTAACTGAGATTTTGGAGGTAAGATAATAGTTAATTTGGCTAGAAGCCTCTAATGGTCCAACTGAAGACCTTGGGTATGAAAGTAAAAAAAAAAAAAAAAAAAAAAAATCTGGCTTTAGGATAAATGCATTACCTGGTACATAACATATATGACGACATACCCCTCATGAGCTGTAAATAAGAGTTTTAAACTTTTAAGTATCCAGTTGCATGAACTGGCAATAAAGTGAGGGCTAAACATATTTATTATACTAATATATAACTGTTTAAGATCATTTATAGTCAACATTGTGACTACATTGACTGGGGACAGCCCTTGTCCTCACATAGAGTCCGATAATGGAGACAGGCAAGCTAACAGCCATTTCCACATGGGAGTGCTTTTTGGAGATGTGAGCAAAGAGCCACCAGGGCACAGGAGAGGGAATAATGGACTCTGGGGAAATCCAGTAAGTCTGACCCAAGAACCAGCACCACACCTAGGTGGGAAACAATGCTAAGGGTTTGCCTTGTGGAGGAAGTTACTGATCTGCCCAAGGCGAGGACCGGACAGGATGTTTTTCACCAGTTCCAACCTTAAGAGTGGTGGTAATGACTGATTCTGCATGTGCCTTGCCACACGGTGCTGAGGTCCTCTTACTCATCACCTTGCTTTGCTTTGTTTTGTTTTGTTTTGGACTTGGGTTTTTGCAAAGGTCTTTTTTCCACCTGATTGACTGAAAACTATCTGATAGTCAGAAGGCTGGCATGTGCCCTCTTACCACAACTTCCAAAATGCAAGTGGGTAAATAGTAATCTGGGAAAAGAGGTGTAGATGAAATCTGGCTTTTATGTCTAGCAATGGCTAGGAAACAGGAGCATCACGGCTGAAATCTATGTTCTCCAGTGTGCATGAAGGAGTTGTTCTTAGCATAAATCTTGAGAGGGCATTTCCCAAGCATAACATGTATGTTCGAAGGAAAGGAAGCATAAGTGACAGCAGCTATGGTCGAACCGAAGCAAGTGCTTCTTTTCACTTAAAACTGACTAACTCTCCATGATGAACATTTGACTTTCGTGACACACTGAAGAAAAGGGAATTTTTTACTGGGGAAAGTTTCAACCCATTTTAAAAATGAAGAAACTTAGAGCGCCTGGGTGGTTCATTGGGTTAAGCCTCTGCCTTCGGCTCAGGTCATGATCTCAGGGTCCTGGAATTGAGCCTCGCATCGGACTCTCTGCTCAGCGGGGAGCCTGCTTCCTCCTCCCCCTCTGCCTGTCTCTCTGCCTACTTGTGATCTCTCTTTCTGTCAAATAAATAAGTAAAATCTTAAAAAAGAAGAAGAAGAAGAAGAAGAAGAAGAAGAAGAAGAAGAAGAAGAAGAAGGAGAAATTCATAAGGCCTTTTGTTTTGAGAGTCCAACTTAATTACTGGAACGTGACCGCCAGAGGTGACTCTGAGAACAAAGGAACCATATGTTAAAACTGCATGGAGGGGCACCTGGGTGGCTCAGTTGGTAAGTGTCTGCCTTTCTCACAGATCATGATCCCAGGGTCCTGGCATCAAGCCCCACATCAGGCTCCCTGCTCAGCGTGGAGACTACCTCTCCCTCTTCCTCTACCTGCTATTCTGCCTGTTTGTGCTTGCTCGCTCACTCTCTCTGTGTCAATTAAATAAATAAATCTCAGAAAAAAAAAACCACATGGAGCCCATGCCCACTAATGGTCACGCACACTGTCCAGCTGTCCTCACAAACACCTGTCACAGAAAGCCCTCACTCCTAGTGACAGCAAGACTGCATGAGTGATCACAGGTGGTCCAGGTGCTTGTGAAATTTTTCTCTAATAATTGCGATTTTTGTTTTGTTATTTGTATGTTATTGGTCCTGTGATAAGTGGGGCTTTCTGCACTGATGATTTTGCCAGGACCTTTTGTCCCTTACGCTTGTCTCCGCGTTTCAGGGTGTTGATACCAAGCACCGAAGGACACCAGCTTAGCAGTCGGGTGCTTGCTAGCTGGGTCAGGGGTGGGTGAGGGGTTCCTATGCCCACCCTACAGCTCTGCTCAGACGGTTCATCTGGAACAGCTGCCTCCTCACCTGTGAGCCAAGCCTCGGTGCTCTGCGAAAGGATGGCTCCACCCATCCTCATTCCCCTGAGTGTTCGCTGATGGGACCCCTTTGTCTCCTTCTCGCTCAGCCCAGCCCCTGTGGATTTGCACTTGGCCTCAGAGCATACTCTAGGTTCCCAGCTCTCCATCTGTCCATTCGTGGGTACCACATGCTAGGCTCCTGCCCTGCCTCAGTCCCGTGAAGACTTTTACCTGAAGATTTTCCCTCCGTGCCTGCTACTCAGTCTGTGCTAAGCATACTGCATGCCATTTTGTATTTTGTTCTAACCCCAGTGCACAGACCAGGAAGCAGGGGCTCAGACAGGCTGAACGACAAGTTCCCAGGTATCAGGAGAGCGGGGCTGACCCTGAGCAAGGGTGCGACTCCCCCAGGCCATGGCTCAACTCCCAGCCCAGCCACTACCCCGGGACCTTACTCCCTTAATTGTAGAACCTCCTTCATCATCACTGTGCTCTCTGCCATGCCACTACTCTCTGCCCATAAATAGGCCTAATTCTACCTGGGACAGAGAAGAGAGAAACTTCTTTGGATCCTGCTACTCCCTTTTCCTTTTTTTCTTTCAAGGTTGAACATTCTGGAAAAGACCCCACCCCCACCCCCACAGCAGTCCTAACACCTGCTTGCTTCCTCCTCAACACTCAACTGAAAAGCTGACCTCGAAAATCCCCGCTGACCTTGCACTGACCAGATCTCAAACCCCGTGTCATCATCTGTGCCTTCTCCGTCTTCAGCTTCCCTAAGCACGCCAGCCCAGGACTCCTCCGCTCGCACACCCCCTCAGTGACCAAGGTCTTTAAAATTTACTTTCACAGGTTGCCTGCACTTGGCTGTGTTCGTTCCCCCAGTTGCACCGCTGTTCCCGTGGTGTTTACTGGTCTCTGCGACTCCGTCCATTTCCTCTAGGGACCCCAGCTTCGGTGCTCATGCTGCAAGCCTCTCTTTTTTGGGGGATGCCCACCCACGCCACCTCCACAAAGCTCCTGGAGCTACAGATCTGGAGAGCGCCCTTCTTCCTCTCCAGCCCAACCCTGGAGCTCAAGCAAAGAATGCCACAAAGCCCAGTCAGACATCTGCCCACTCCAAGTCTGGTATAGAAGCTCCTTCACTTGGACAATTGTACTGGCTTTCATTCCACCTAAACTCATTAAGAACGTGAGGAGAGGTGTGCAGGCTACAAAATCCTGAGATACGTGAATGAGGTAAATCATTTGTCCATCCAATAATCTCTGTTCTAATATAACAGAATTAGCAGACACTCTTTGAAACTTGAAAGAACAACTTAGGTCAAATTAAACACTGCTTTTACAGTGATAGCTGAAGAATGAGAAATTTTGAAATGGTTTTTAAAAGATCAGGAAAGGGGCACCTGGGTGGCTCAGTGGGTTAAGCCTCTGCCTTCAGCTCAGGTCATGAACTCAGGGTCCTGGGATTGAGCCCCACATTGGGCTCTCTGCTCAGCAGAAAGCCTGTTTCCCCCTCTATCTCTCTGCCTGCCTCTCTGCCTACTTGTGATCTCTGTCTGTCAAATAAATAAATAAAATCCTTAAAAAAAAAATAAAATAGAATAAATAACAAAAGGTCAGGAAAAACTTGCATAAATGTATAACATAAATTTCTCGTGGAGGAGTGGGTGCAATGAACACCTAGTCTATGCGGCCCCCTTGGTTTGGCCACGCCCACTGCTCTTCGAGCTCCTGGTTCTGAGTTCCCACAGGACTGAGAGATCTATGCATAGAGGTTACTCCTCAACTACACATTATCTCAAAATGTTTGACATTACCCCATGGATGTCCATTCCAAGACTTCAGCTAGATTATAAGCTCCCTGATTTCAAGGCCACGTCTGCTTTTTTTCTACATCCTCCACAAATCCTATTATTGTAACCATTGAGGTATTTTGGAATAAACAGTTGTAGATAATCTTGAAAAATGTGAGATTATGTCTTCCTCAACTGCATTGTTTTACATTTGAAAGCATGTTGGTATCTCCCTCTGGGTTAATAAAGGGCTGCATAGGTTGTTGATCTGACCAACTGCAGTATTTTGTGTGTGTATAGGGGTGTGTGTGTGTGGTTAACTATAATTTCTTCTCCTACAACTGATCCAATTACAGATGTATGCTAACAGTTCAAGCCAAGCACAAATAAAGACAGACATGATCATGCTTAAAATTGCCTAACACTACCCGGAAAAAACCTTTGATGACAATTTTTAATATTAAAACTATACACCCAGGTACACCTGTCTGGCTCAGTTAGAAGAGCATGTGAGTCTTGATCTTGGCATCATGGGTTCGAGCCCTGCATTGCATGTACAGATTACTAAAAAATAAACAAATAAAACTTTTTAAAAATGGCTATACAACTATGTGCAATATTAAATCTGAATATATTATTTCCCTTAAAATAGACACCAAGTTTTTGATAAGAAAAATAGTCACTTTTTTTATATTATGCATTTTCTCTAATCTAACCCATCATTTGTAAGTAGAGGCCACTTCAGTTGTGTCTTTTAAGGATCAGAGGAGTTTGTAAATTCTCCATTGCAAGCAAGACTTGTGGGAAAGCACTTCTTGATATAACCACAACTCCTGAGCCCTAAGGAAATGGAAAAGAATCTGTAGGGACTCTTGTCCGTTGTCCATAAAGTTTCTAAATACTCATCTCATACACAAACAGCCAAGTTCACCACTTGAATTTTTCACTCTACTGACATCACTACCTTGTGTTAAATTATAAAAGGCAAGTTTAAGAGACCTGTTATCATGTTGGATTAAACACAGTCCACTGTCTCCCAGTTTGGCTACAGCGGGCCCTTCCAGACATCAGGGAAGTGGATTCTAGGTTTTGAAACCACATTTACTTGACAGAAGAGAAAACCACAGAAATCGGGATAAGATGTTGGCACTGAATCAATGGTCTCCCTGTGGAGACCACCCATTTCCTTCAGAGAAGATTCTTTCTCAGGCATCATTTTGAGGTTACTTTGGAGACAGGAGAACATCTCAGGACAACAACGTGGGTCTCGCAGTGAGGAAGGAGCCACTGGACAGACAGCCCTGACTCTCAGAATGCGGTTCTTGGTCAGCAAAGGGCAAAACTTGCAAACAATTGTTAGGTCTTAGAATTAATATTGCTGTCATCATTGCTCTTCAAAACCCACATGCTTAAAATCCCAACAGCTTAAAAAGTAAGCAATACCTGAACTCTACAACAACCTCTGCTTATTTTTTCTTTTCAAATAAATAAACAAATAAATAAATAAATAAAAACTTGAACCTTAGAGGAGAAATATTAAGTCCCAACCCACGTACTCCCCGAACAGTTAAATTGGAATCCACTCCCACTTTTCCTTCGCTGTTCCCACAGTGGAGCGATCCCTTTATTCTCATCTTTTGTCTTCCCCTTTCCATCTCTGCTTTGAAGACCAAAGAGCTTTACAGAAGGTCTGACTGATTCAAAGAACCAAATGTAGAAGATGCTCTCCCAGCAAAGCCATCTGCTAAGCAGACAGATTCCCCCAGGCATCTGCTTGTAAGACATACGACAGAACACCTCCAGGCAAATCGTATGACCCAGATGCCAGCAGATCCACTCTTCTTGAACCGTTTCTGTGTGACGAGGATTTTAATCTTGGCAATCGTCAACATGGCTTCCACTGTATTTCCATATAGGACAATGTTTCTTTTTGTCAATTATGAGGAGTCACATTCCTCTGATAAATTCACATTCTCCTTTGGAAAACCTATAGCATGCCACCTTAGCATCCCCTTCCTTTCCTCTTTGCTGGTACACAGTGTAAAATATTTTGAAAGGCACTTGGGGAATTTATTTAACCTAGTTTGGAAATATCTCTGTACGTATGAAAAAGTAAAATAAAACAGCCTCTAGTTTCTGAGCACCTCCGTGTTCATCCTTCACTAGAACTCAAGAACAAGGTAACCAGAAGCCATACTAAGCTGCTGCTGGGGAAAATGCTATTTTACAGAGTCGTCTGGCGATTCCGCACTAATGAATGCCTTCTGTATGTTTCCTTAGATAAAGTTATGATTCACCCAGCAGATGAACACCAAAGCAGCTCAAAGGTCAGAAAATGACAGGGAAAAACGTTTTGAAATACAGACGCAGATTGTTTATTCCTAAACTCCTTATCCCCGCCCCTCCTATCCCTCTCAACCATGTGGAGCAAAATAGCTCCTTGCATTTTCTGACCGAAGCAGTTCCATTTGAAAAGCTTGCCAGTCGGGATGTTTGAAAATGTTGCTGAATGATTAAACACGAATCCTTAAACGGAAAGAGCTGGTTTGTATTAACTATCCTAGAGCAACGCTGTCTGCCCACACTTGTGCCCATGTCTGGCTGCCGGCTGATAAACGTGGTGGCTTTAAGATATTACTTATTAGCATGCCTGTATATTTCTACCTCACACAGTCACCCAGGGGTGATTGCTATCTGTTAATTGAATTCTGTGCCGGCAACTGTGTCTTTGTGTGCTCACCATTATAATTTCAAGGATTGTAACTTCATTTCCTATTTACCAACAAGAGTGATAAAAATATAAAGTGATGTATTTATGCATTCCCAAATGTGTGATGTGTGCGCATGTGTGTATAAGGATATATATTTACGTATATGCATAAATATATATATATATATTTTAAAGGAGAGTGGCTTAAAGTCACAATACATTACAAAAAGATGCAATTTATTAAACTCAACATTTCTATCTAGAAATGTGTGCGTGCAGCCACTTGGAGTCTCCTGCTATTGAGTGTGGCTGATGAGTCTATAGAGCGGAAGCAGGCGTTTTTATTTTTTACACAATAATCAAAACTGACACTGTGGGCAGAATAACCAGTGAACAGTTATGAAACTGTTCATTTATAAACCTGTCTTTTTCCGGGGCGTGTGAGAATAAGCCACAGTGTTTTCGTTAGCCCTCTCTGGATTCTCAGAATGCATCTGTCTGAATCAGGCATCGCATGTAATGCACCTGCCGTGAAGAAGCCATTTGGATCCGGGATGGGGAGGACACGTCATCAGCCCTGCTGAGTCAGGGCAAGGGGCGGGGTCTGTGGATATCTGAGAATCACGGATGTCAACCACCCTGATGCCAGACTGACCTCAATTTCCTCTCATCGAAAGTAAGTCATTGGCTCCCATTTTCTGAGACCTGATGTCCTAAGGCACAGTGAAAGTTTGAAGTCCTGTAGCTAAATAATGTGTCTGATAATATGTTTGGTTAATCACTGGTAAGAAAGAAAGGTCATTGACCGACGGTCGTAACTAATCCAGAAACAATGTTCTGGACAATCCTAACAACCTGAGTGACTTCACCAAGTTATACAAGAGTTATTTCCCAGTTTGGAGAAGATGGAGAGAATGGATTAGAATCGTGGCTATTCTAATCACTACCTTTGGTGGTACCCCTAGTTACGTACCGAAGACCCCTGGTTCTGGATGAAACTCTCCCCTTCAGAAGGTCTGGCATATTCCCTTATTAAAATGCATTCTGAGCTCAGAGTAGCTGAGAATTTAGCTGTGGGATTTCTGGAACCTCGGAATATTTGGATTCAAATCACAGTGCTTCTCTACCTATAGACCAAAAGTGGCAAAAGAGCAATAAATGAAAAACAATCAAATAAATAGAGGCAGATTTCTAAGGAATCCAATTTGATCAGAAGATAGTTTCTAATTATAGAAACTGGTCCCCACATCCCTGGGTTAAGCATTGGTCCACATCAGTCTTGGCAGATCACGTCCCAGAAACACACAACACAGGGGACGAAGACTTGCCTCTGGCACCAACCAAATCCTGGCATTCTCTCGGTCCAACTCTGAGGATCCCTGATGCCTTGTATGGTCTTGTGGCAAGTGTCCAGCTGCTGCTGAAGTGAAGTACCCCGTACACAGAGACACGTACTCACAGTGCTTAGTACCTTCCCTACAACATAAAACAATTAAAATTAAATTAAAATTCCATTCTAGTACTACAGGTGATGTTTTTAGGTATTGAAGAAAATATAATTAATTTTTTCCAACTCAATTCAAATAAAAATCAAGACTACTTTGTAATACACTGATTTCCAAACTAAAAACAAGCAAGATAAAGAGCTTACAACCAAGCTTATAAGAATGCTTGGGGAGGATGAGTGGGCGTGATGGAGGAGAAACAGGAAATAGACAAGAATACAAAAAAAAATGAGGGTCGTAAATAAAAGAGAAAGATCGAATGGTGTTGGGAGGAGGAAAAAAATCACAACACACTTGGCAGTGAAAGGATAGCAAACAACTTATAAAGAGATGGCATCAGTGATTTACCTAGAAAGGAAATTTAAGGTTTCAAAATGGACAAACAATGTAGGCAGACAACCCCAGCCAAGGAAGCCACGTAAGGAAAATCAGAGGGAAGCAGAAGTCTGGGTGTGCAGCCCGTCAGTACTGGGTTGTAGCACACAGGTAGAAAAGACAGTGAGCTGAGCCCCGAAAGGGGGGACCAGCCACATCATGAAGGGCCATCCCCAACCAGCCGTGGAGGTGGATCACATGGTGAGTCATAGGGAGTCTCTGACAGTTGCTGGGCAAGAGAAGTCCAGGACTACAGAGGTGCTTTCAGAACAGTAGTCTACAAAGTGTGAAGAAGAGGTTGGGCTTCAGGCAGAGAGAAGACAGATTACAAGCATGGACTATTAGAAGAGAAAGACAGGTGTGCCAGGCAATGTGTTCACAGTGATGCTGCATAACAAACAACTACAAAATTAACAGCAACATCCAACAGTAAGCTTTTATTTGGGTCACAGATCTGCAGGTTGACTGGGAGTCAGCTTATCTGGGCTTCCAGATAGCTTATATCTTAGGGCCAGTCAGCTAACTTATGCCTGTCTTCTCAGCAAGGGCAGATCCAGAGGACAGACACACAAGAGCCCAAGCACAGTGTGTGTAAGCACATTTCAAGCCTCTGTCGAGTCACACTGTTAACCTCCCATTGGCTAAATAAGTTCCTTGGTCAATCATAACATTAATAAAATAGGGATGTCCACCTCTTCCATGGAAATAAGCAATGGAGTATGAACAGTCTGAGCAAGAATTCAACCCACCCTAAGAGGGTCAAGTCAAGGTGGTGACCCTTGAGATAAGAAAGATGAAACAGATGTGATGAGTCTTATAGAGACAACCCCTGAAAAGTTCACATAAAGGGTAGGATTAAAAGGAAAAGTGGGGGAAAAAAAAGAAAAGATAAATTTTAGTTTTCAAACCTGGGAAGTTATTATTTTGAAGCCACATTCTTAAGTATTAAGAAGAAATTAAATTTGGAGAGGAGCACAGTGCACGCCATCTACTGAATTTAAAGCACGATGAGGGTCGGGCATAGATGTCCAAGGGGCGCCTTTTTCTGTAGAACTAGAACTCAAACAAAAGTCAGCTTGAAAGAGAGCTCCACTCGTCGTCTGCATGGAGGCTGGACTCAAGAGTTGAATCGAATCTTCCAGAAAAACGTCCTTCGCAGAAGAAGAGAGGGCAGGCCCAAAGACAAGGTCTCCAAGGATTGCACCCAGACCTCAGACCCCACACAGAAGGTTACCTCTGGCCGCTCCTCTTTTCCATCTTCCACATCCAGTTGCTTACAAAATTCGAAACATTCTTTTACTGGGATGTACATTAAACTTTTCCTCAAATTTCATTTTCACCACCACTTTTGAGTTTAATATGAAATAGCAATAAATCTCAAACCCTGGAGGAAGCCAAAATTACAGATTTGGAGTTAGGAGCAAGAGGAAAGCTAGAGAGGCAGATACAGGAGTTGTCCCTATAGAGCTGGGGGAGCTGGAGTTAACAGGAGTTAGTTGAGACCACCAAAGGAATCAGTACATAATGGAACAAGGTGACAAGAAACTGAGGGGAGAAGGTCCCTATGTTTTAGGAGCATGGAGAGGACGAAAAACCAGTAAAGGACGGTGGATTTTAGTCAATGAAGATAGAAAGTAGGGCTAGGGGTCAAGACATTAAGGGTAAAGAGATATCTAGGAATGAAGTGGTCCCATCAATGTGTTGAATATTGATAGAGTAGTAGAAGAAGTGAGGTCTGGGGAAGAGACATGATAGGGTAGAGTGGAAGTCACAGGGGTTTTGAGAGACACTTTCACTAAAATGAATGTGAAAGCCAGAAGACAAAGGGTTAATATGGACCGCACTCCCAGAAGGATTCAGTGATGGATCCAGAGAGGCAAGAAAGACTCAGTGATGAACCCAGAAAGGACCAAGGCAGGACATAATAGCCAAGGGACATTTTCAAATTTTTGCACAATTTAAAAAAAAAATGGAATCTTTGCATTTGAAGAAGATGTAGTACTTCAGTTAGCTGTTGACAAGGGGAGACTGGAAAGAAGCATTCTAATTCTTTCTTCGTGCCTCATTCCCATGCTGACTTTTCACACATTGAATCCCACCCTCTCACCAATTTATAGATAACTAATAAGGGTCAAAGATTTGGCTGGTTTTCTGAAGTCTTCCAAACCCCAATCAAAAATTAGTGTTCAGTTTCTATCTCCTTGGGCTGAAAATTCTTCTGACCCGATTACTCTGTGCTAGTAGTTGTACATTGTCCATATCCTCTGAGGCACCACCTACTTCCTAGCTAGAGTTCTTAACCATCTTTCTCTTTGCAGTTGCATGACTTGGGTACACAAGGAAGGTGTCAGATTATTAAGGTATTTCAAGTTGATTGCTCTCCACTATGTTTAGCAATTTTTAAAGATTTTATTTATGTATTATAGAGAGAGAAAGAGAGAGGACACTAGCAGGAAAAGGGGAAAGGAGGAGGGAGAAGGAAAAACAGAGAATTCCAATCAGACTTCACACTGAGCGGACCTGATCCATGGCTCACAGGGCTCTTCTCAGGGCCCTGAGATCATGACCCGAGCTGAAACCGAGAGACGGATGCTTACCTGACTGCATCACCCAAGGGCCCCTCGACCGTGTTTAAGCTTTAGGGAAACTGGAATATGCTCACCAACAAAACTAAATGTTTTTTATTTTATTAAACATAAATATGAAGTATATTTGTTTAATAAGACATGAAAGTTTTCTGTAGATGATATCAATTACTAACAGGAATATCTACCTGAGAAGCCAGACTGGGAGAAAGTACGTGTATGCTTGTGTGTGTGTGTGTGTGTGTGTTGTGTGTGTGTGTGTGTGCGTGTGTGTGTTTGTGTGTGTGTGTGTGTGTGTGTGAGAAGGAGAACACTTGCCCCCCATCTTCTCCATAATAGAAATGATAATCAGAGTTACCGTTTTGGAGCATTTGCTATGTGGGCACTTGACATAAGTCATGTCACTCAAGTTGTTTATCTTTCTGGTAAACTATTAATGTTTTTGAACCTCCCAGAGCAAAATGCCCATCTTCTCTGCACACCGTACCCTGATCCTGTCTCTCACTGTCTGATCCGTGGCTTTCTTTTCAATATATTTTTTCTAGTGTTGGTGTAGAGTGGGTGTTTCCATTTCTACCACTTCCTGTGGTTATTTTTTTTTTTTGTATAATTTCAATTTATCCAGAAGATTTAAAACCAGAGAATTTAGAATGCAAAGGAACTCAGGAGGTCTCTACTCCTCTTTTTCTATTGATTAGAGCACCGGCGCTCACAGAGGCTGAATTGTGAGCTTACGGAGCTAACTACCGGATGAGAACTCCAGCTTCCTGGATCAAAGTCTAGCACCCGACACATGACCGTTTCATCTCTCCACAGCAATTCTGATGCGCCCACTTGTCCAGCCCCCATCTGATCCCGGGTCGGTGGCTGGACTCCTAAGGCTGATGTCATTCTGCAGCTGGCCTGAGTATGGAGATAAATCCAACACAAACTCAGGTAATTCTCAAAGAGTGAGTGTGATAAACCTCGCTTGCTGATGTGTAGCATTAGTGGCCATCTGCAAACCAAGCCATTGGCTTCCCTTCACCCAGGCTGTTTTTGGCCTTTGGGAGCTCAAGTAGGTCAATCCTAAATGCACTAAATGCACTAAAATGCCCTGAGACACAAACACGTTGCATAGTCCATAAACACAGCAATTAACTCTTCCGCTGCCCAAAGTTCTACTGCCAGATGGAAAATGAGAGCTCTCCCAGCCAGAAGAGAGGGAAAGCCAAAGCCGGGTACCTAGCAATCCATCACTGCAATTCTTCTGGTCCAGTACGTTCTGCTAATTATATATTTTCAAAATATGAACATTTTTTTAATTTTAAAAAGTTAAATGTGATTTGATTTCAATTTTATATTTATGTATTCTTTACCGAGCATGCATATAGCCATCCACGTTGAGGTATCCTCTTACTTCGGTGACCGAGTGGATGTTTCCATGAAAGTAAATATCCACCTATTTCCTAAATATTTACATAATGAGCTATTTAAATGCAAGGGATTCTAATATATGTAAACAATTGCAAATAGCATATTTGGGAAAATCCAAAACAAAAATATCCACCGTTACTTGTAATATGTGACTCATAACTTAGTCAAAGCATATTTCTGAGTTCTTATGCCATGAAGTCATAAGCATAATATATTTTCAAGACAATTAGAAACCAATAAAATGAAGGAGTGAAATACAGTGTGACAAGATTGAAGAGTTATTAAGTGTCAATTATAATTTTTTCCTTAAATTATGCCATGTGCAATACCCAGAGGAATATATTTTAAATCATCAGATCAATCACTCACAACAAAGCCCATAGGAAGTGATTTCACACTTTCCTGTGAATTATGACAAGTCACATTGTGCGTAGTTTTTGTTCAGAAACATTCATCTTACTTCCATGCATTCCAACTCGGCATCCATCCTTCCTTTTTGCTAGAAGAGGAAATGGAAAAGAAAGAGGGATATGGTGGAGCAAACACTTTTTGCCCTTGAAAAGCCATGAGACTGTTCCCACCAGTGAGAGACTCGTATCTATCTACGCCGTACTAATCACTGCCCTCCAAAACCTCTTTTCACACACAGAGCTGAGACCAGTCAGCTCAGAGCTAATGAGTGACACTGTTGCACTTGGTGATGGCAAGGGCGTGGAAAAGGTTTGGACAGACAAAAATACCTTCCTTAACTGTGACTGGAGTCCGTCCCTTCCCCGTTCTTCTCAACCATGATAACCTGAAATAACTAACTAGACTCCCATCTGCTGGAGTCACCTTAATACGGCACCTCAAAAGCCAAAAGCAAATCAAAGTTATAACTGGCCTTGAATTTTTTCATTGCTTCCCTAGGCTCACCTTATTCAAGGGTGTGAGTTTTTTGCAAACAAATTTCTATAAAGAATCTGAGAACCATGGGAGGGAATTTAAACGAACAGAAGAGAGGGACATCACCTCTTCCTTCGTCTCAAGCATGTCCTGCGGTGCCACATTAGGGAAGTGGGTGCCTTTCTTTGTGGGCGAGGGGTGAGCCTGGTAAAACAGCTGCATTAGTCAAGAACAGATCTGGCCCATCAGCATTTTAGGGTGTTTTCCTCTTAAAAGATAGTAGACCTATAAAATTCCAATATTTTTATAGTTCTAATAGATTTATTCATTCGAAGGGGAGGGGGCAAAAGGAGAGGGAGAGAGAAAGGCTGAAGCAGACGCCATGCGGGGTGGGGATCCCGACATGGGGCTCCGTCTCATGACCCTGAGATCATGACCTGAGCCAAAACCAAGAGCTGGATACTTAACTGACTGAGCCACCCAGATGCCCAAATTACAATATTTTTAAACCAGAAATACGCACACACATGCACACATATGTAAGTGTGTATCTATGCATTTTATATGTTTTGGGTATATATTTTATTTGTATTTTATTTTGTAAATGTTTTCTATGTATTTCACATATATCTCTGAGTAGGAGGGGTTCTATTTGCTGTTTACAACTCCCAACAACACAGTGAACACTTGAGGGCTGTAGTTCCCTCCCACAGTGGAAACCGAAGAGCGTCTTTTCTGCACTTACTTGAGGAGAGCACCTTGTTAACACGGTCCAGGCTTCCGCAATGAATTGAGCACCTCAGTCACTTAACCGACTGAAACAGATGAACACTGAGCTTTTCCTAGATATGCACCATGTTTTTCGTTCTGTAAAATAACAGTGGCCTAACACTTCTCCTGTTAAATCACACAAGTAAAATGCAAATTAACAAAGGCAAAATACAAAAGAAGCACTCAAAGACTTCAAGAGTTTGAAAGATTTTATAAGAAAAAAAATTATGAAAACCAACACAAAAAGTACCACAGATCCATTTCCTCCAATATTTTCACAGTGAGCTTTTTTTATAGAAGCTACACTTTTCGACAAGTTCATTTTCCCCAGTCTGTGTCCAAGTAAGTCATTTGTCACATCTGAGTGCATATATTTTGTTCTGGACCCATAAACCCTAGGGAAGGTTCACTTTCTTTTTTATTGAAATTCTTCCCTGATGGATTTTTTTTTCTTTTCTTGCAGAGTAATTTTATACTGCCAGTTGTGTTCGCAATAATATATTAAAAGTTAAATTTATGTCAACATCCCCAGATCAACTATCAGATGTTGCTATTAACGCTGACATCAAAATCACTAAGAAATTTCCATCATGTAAATTAATTATCGGAATTGTATCGGCATGAATACGTAATGACATTATTCATGCAAATAATTAAAAATATGCCTCCTGAAAACAAATTATAATAATAGAATAAAATGTCATTATTGTGGCCTCCCGACAATCCATTAGGCTTGGCTGAGGCACTCAAGACTTCCAGATTATCATAAAGAAAAGGAACATAATGAAGGTATGTTATTAATGCCAAAATGAAAAGTGTGAGGATGCTACAGTAGTGGGCCAGGTCATGGTGGTGCCTGGGCCACCTTCTCATGGCACCTTTTCACCGTCCAATTATCTCCACTGTTACTGTTGAAAAGAATACTATTGTTATTTTACTATTGCCAATTCTGAGTCTCAAAGGACCTCTCGCCTAGAAAGGTTGCAGTTATTAAAATACTGGTGTTGTTCTAGAATGCAGCAGGGAAAAAACATAATTAACCTGCCTGCTCGAAGGTTATCTCTCGCTACCCCGCAAAAACGTAATTACTACCTCTCAGTGAGCACAGGGAGAGCTGGTTATGGAGTTCGCCAACGTATGCAAACCTTCCCAAGAAGAGAGACGTAGCAATGACGGGATTCAGGCTCCTCTAGGGAAAAAAAAAATGTCGAACCCCATGGAATTAACACGCTAACAATGTCCACACCAAAGCCCTTAGTTCAATGGTCGTTGCTATTAATGACTCATATTTAAAACGGTGAGAACATTGGCTGTGAGGCCAACTGAGCAGGAAGCAGAGCCTATTTGTGCCTTTCCCTCCCAGCCAGATTCCCTCAAAGACTCTTTTGTCTGCCGAAGAATCAGAACCTTGTCCAAATCCACTTACAATGTGGGGCTCTGATTCTGGGGAAAGAAGCAAAACTTCACAGGCCAGAGTTGCAATGAATTCATGTAAAAATGGAAGATCTCACCACGGAAAACACATAAACACATAGCAATAGGTGTTATCAGCAGAGTAAGAGGCAGCCTTGGGTGGAGAAAAGGGACGTCGTATCAGTTCCCGAGAAAGTTGCTTTGCTGGGTAATAGGGAGCCCTTGCTTGGTAGAGTTTGCTTAATGAGTTAACAAAGCTTCTATCCCTGCTTGGAAGTCCAGCTCTGCTGCTGTTAACCTGAAAACAAACAGATCAAACCTGTACCCTTAACTTCAAGCCGTATTAGTAAAATCATGTTGTGCGACATCTCGGTGGTAACATGCAACATGTTGTAAGCATTGTGTTTTTGCAAAACCATCGCTTGTCCATAATTCATGGAAGGCACTGCAATTTAAGAATAACATATTTTACAAAGCAAAACCAAGAGTAATTTAAATAAATACCTTTCATACTTTGTCTTTCAGAGGGCCCATCTATAAACTTACCATTGGGACTTGCCATGTCAATCACCCCTGAACCAAAGAAAGACTCAGCATTTGTCCTCAGGGAGGGGAGACCCAGGCCCCACCTGTCTGGAATGATGAGGGAACCATTGGCCGCGTTCTCACAAGGGATAGTCTCCTGAAGTTAGGAATATTTAAATTTCCCAAATGCTTAATAAGGAACTGTAAATTGAATCTTGTTCAGAATTCAAAGGCCTCGTCTTATACCACAGAAACTCCCAAGCGTCATAAGAATGAATCTCTGGAAGCCTGGAAAAATTGGAGAATTAATTATGGTGGCACACTCTAACTTACAAATAAGAGGGACTTTCCCCAAGAAGTTACCTTCAATCAAAAGTTCTCATGCATCAGGATTTCCCTGGAAACATGAACGTTCCCTGTCACAGACAGAGTGTCCCTCACTGCTTATCACACTAACTGCCCTGTGCTGCCTTTATTTCCCCCCCCCCTGTGCATTTTAAGAAAACCAGTCATCTAGGACAAACAACAACAAAATAATAATACACATTTATCTTTCTTTTCAGTAAGATTTTTTCTTTTTTTTTTTTTAATAGTTTTAGCAAGAAAAGTAAATCACTTACTATCACACCTAAACCCCAGTAAAAGCCATCAGCGCTTGGTCCTGTTCCAGTTTGGGGGCTCTCCTAGAAGAGAAAGAGTAACTCTCATTCCTCCTGTCCCTGTATGGCCTGCTGTCTATCTGCCGAGTTGGAGTGACCGCATCTGCGATGACAGTGACGGGCCAATAAGTTTTGTCATGACTGCTTTCTGATAAAGTGGAGAACGGAGTCCAGCTGGTGACGTGCTGGGCAGGAAGAGGATGATGGTGAGAACCACGTAAGAGAGTGGACAAAGAGTCTAAGAGACCAAGTCCTGGAGGGACAGAGCAGAATCATTCAAGTCTAAGGAGTCCAGAGAGAGCAAAGCCATGGACAAGGTCCAGTTCTGATGGCTCCCAGTGGTGAGAACAGGAGTCCCCAGCCCTGAGCCAGGTCGTGCCGGAAAGCCCATTCGAGCAAGAGAGGGAAGAGCAGAAGCATG